>NC_091495.1:33843005-34446904 GCF_947461875.1 Haliaeetus albicilla
AGCAAAGCTGAAAGAAACACTCACAGAAAACCCAGTTAGTTGTAAATTTACTTCTCGACTCCCAGCTAGTTGCAGACCTCCCCCCACACCCGCCCGTCCCTCCTCCTTTAACTTCTTCATGGTCCAGTCAGGGTTTCTGCTAAGCCATCTTCAGCCTGGAGCACAGGTGTAGGTGAAATACAAGCCTGCTAATTCTGCACTTTCCGTTCTTCCCCTGTAAAGGTTGGAGTGGAAGAAATAAGTATTCCTTAAGTGCAAGGAGTGCCGCCTAATGGCCTGTTGAAGAATCCCAAAGCTCCACACAGCCTAGTGTCTTGCACTTTTTTCCACATACACCCATATATGAAAACATGCACAGCATTATTTTCACACACATACTGAAATGCAAGTCTCTTTCACGGCCCGTCTACCCACAAACTGTGCTTTAAGGGTAACATAAGGTAGAGTCTTTATGTTCCTATGCAAACAGTTGTTTCTTTAAGCTCAAGACTTCAAAACAGCTGTAATAATCCACATGCAAGTAAGAACTTGGGTAGTTTGGAGTGTAAAATTCATGAATGCTGCTGGAGAGCAGCCGTTTCACTGCCGGCATTACTGTGTCAGGCAGCAACAATCATACGCTCATAGTGTAGGTCAGATGTAACCTCAGGAGGTCACCCAGTCCACCCTTTTAGTGGCCTTGCAATTTAAGGTGGCAAAACGCGACAGCTGACGCACGGACACCGTGTTCAAGGACGAGCGGATCCAGCAGTGATGAAGCAAACAGCTGTGGTGGCAGTTTCTTAACACTCCCCAGCCAGAGCAGTCCGCATCATCCCTCATCACCATGAGTTCCTCCAACCACTTGAAGAGACGTCCACCTCGCTTTTTCTCAGACACTCACCGTTTGTTCTTTCCTGCTGTCACCCTTCAGTACAGTGTAACTTGCTTTACTTTAAGGATGTACAGGGAAGCTGCATGTATGGAAAATACAACAGAACCGAGGGGCTCCAGAACACATGAGAAAGAAGAAAATCCTTACAAGCCGTTTACTCTATTGCACATCCTGCTGCTGCAGCAAGAGAAGCTTGGAGTTTGAATAGCTACCTTGTATTTCAGGAATTATTCACTAGTTGTCCAGTTACAACTAAGCCCTCTCTAGCCTTTGATTTTGTAAAATACTATTACCCAGTATCCTTTATTACTAACAGTGGAGCAGGGGCAGGTAGCACAGCCTGTTCCAAATGAACAACACGTAGTTGTTCTCTTGAAAAACGTTCCTAGAAAGGAGGGTCAGGTAACCAATTCCTACACAGTTTGAGCAGCAGCACCTGCCCTGTCTGAGAAATGTACTTCCACCTAGACGTAAATAGCCTGCTCATCGGCTTATGCACAGGCATTAGGATTGAACTTGCTGTAAGAATACACTTCCCATGCGACCTAGATATCCCAAGTGAAAACAAATAGTGGTTGGACTACTGGAGAAGGTAAAGTATAGAGGAACGCAAATTATCGCCTTTAAAACATGTTATAAAGCAGACTATTTCTATTGTATCTCTTCTTGCAAGATACTAATTCATTTTTATTAGTCCAGAGAAAAATTCTACCTCCTCCTCCTTCATCAGACCTCATCAAGTATTAGGAAAACTTCCTAGGTAACATTTCCATAAAGTAAAAAATACTTGAAAATATTTGATGTTCAAGATTTATTTCCCGATAACCAGTTTCAAGGCAATGTAAGAGCAGCCTTTTATTGTAACAATGAAATAGCTAAATAAGCCCCACTTAGGTAGTTTAACCTCAGGAAATGTTATCTGAATCGTTCTGAGCAATTCCAGTAGATCACCACAGAATGAGATTGCTTTTGCCTTTAGTTTGCAGAAACATCTGTTGACAAATAGCATGCACAGGTTTGACCTCTCATACCTGATTTGTCTCAGAAATCAAAGTACATTAACTCATTTCTCAGATTTTGAGTCAGGCAACTTATTTTGCATGTTCAAGATTCATTACTAGTTTGTGTTGTTATAGACAGTATCTAAACTCACTCAGGACAAAGTCAACTGATGTAGAAGATGAAATTTCTCACCTTTGACCCAAATTTACCAGAATATTTGAAAAACATACTGGTAGTCATTGTTGTTGTAGGAAGGACACTGTATTCAAAAACAAAATCTTACAGAAACAGCATTCACAGTAACATATCCAAAAAAACAAGGCCATGACTCGTTAAAAATAGCCTGCGATAGGTAGCAACTGCAAAGCCTATCCACCCAGCTCTTCGTCACCTTTCTCTCTGTCTAAGAAAGATCTTGGCATCATAATACTTCATTGTAAAAGCATGCATGGGCAGAGGTGATGTTTTTCCACAGCTGGTCCAAAATTGCTCAATTGTTTTGAAAACAGATCTATTTCAGGACATTTGTATATTTGAGACAGGATTTGCCTAAAGCCTAAGTTCCCCCCTGCCCCAACAGGCTATACTACTCACTGAATTCTACAGGTCAATTCCCACATTTGTTTTCTACTTGTTGTTCAAATGAACACCATTGATGTAAAAGACAACACTGGAAAAAAAAAATCCATTTAACAATATCCACAATCCTCCCTTCTTTACTCTTATCAGTTGCAGTGGGAAAGACAAACCAGGAAACTGATGAGAACAATAGTAAGGGAAATCTCTCAAAAAAATGCTTCATGGTGTGAGAGACCATTCATGATATGAATCTAGTCCTCATCTTAAAAATGTATGATAGTACAAATACTTCTGAGTAGTACTGTCCTTGTAAAAGTCAAGTTTCACTGGGAACACTGACAGATACTGCAGTTTTAAGAAGGAAGTACGGAAAATTAACATGTCAAATCAAGTTTTAGAATCAGTATTTGTAAAAGTTTCCACAGAGATGCAACAAAAGTGAAACCGTACTAAAAATATGATGGAAAAGGCAGAGGTTGATGCAGTCTATATTCACCAATACCTGTTTTTACAGGGAAATTTAAGAAGGAAAAACGTTAATACAGAAAGGATGTATTAAACCAAGACTGTTATTAGATATCCAGGTAACCACACTGGTGAGTAAAGCAAGACGGCTACAACTGCCATGTGAAACCCAGGCTTAATGAAAATTTAAAATGCAGTACCAATTTATTCAGAATATGCAAAACCAATCCAGTTCACATTAAACATCTGTAGCATCAGTATTTAAAAAAAATACACCAATGTTTAAAAAGAGTTAAGGTATCATTTGCCAAATTCCATTGCACATCAGTTTATTTCCCAATTTCAAAAGGGAGCAGCAAGTAATTGATTATATAAAGGCAAACATATATGCATCCAAGGCTAATACAGCCATCTGAAGTTGTAGCAACACTATGTGAAACAGCATAATTATTTTTTCTTTTTTTTTTAAACAAAAATATTTATAATCAGTTTTACAAGTAAGGAATCAAGCTGTTAACTGTTTAACCAGTTAAATACTTTCAGTGCAGCAAGAGAACTATTAACATTTCAGAAAATATATATTAAAAAGGCCACATCTGCTCAGCATTCATAAGTTTTCACAGCACAGTGGTTTTAGTACTCAACCAACTGTTGGCTCATTGGATACTAACCACCAAGCTGGCTGGCTTCCAGAAGCAGCAAAACAACAACTGTCAGCTAATATCAATTTAATGCCATTTTGACCTGTAAAGCACTGGAAGTTTAACTGAAAAATCATGAAGGCTTTTATGACATGGCCAAGAACAGTCTTTACCAGTATTGCTATCAATATTCCTCACAACTTTTATTTACTAGTGTCAGGATATGGGGGTCAGTTGCTCATGCACATAACATCTATATCCTAAAAAACTAGTGAACTTTCAACACAGAGTTTGCGCAAACCATCAGAAAAAGTGGGTGGAGAATCTAGCTGGGATCCTGGACCAAAAGACAGACCTAAGACTGAGGTTCATTAGCTTCCATTTGACCACTCCAACTTTTAACAGCATAGCTGATTTTTAAATCCTTTTTTAAAACAAGCTCCTCAAAGCCTTTTTTTTTTTTTTTTTTTTAAATTCAGCCCTTAAGTGTAGGGCCTTCTCATCTACCAAGTATCTTGTGCTTGATTTCCTAGCACCTTCATCACCCTTCTGGATTTTCTCTTTTCCTGCTACAATGCACCCATTAAACCTAAACAGATGCTTTGCTATGTTTTTTATGCCTATGCCTCTCTCATCTTTGACAAAAGCCTGTATTTGAGATTCTCACTCTCATCTATCTTTTCAAAGAGGTCACAGGTGAGAAGGACCACCCCAGAGTGTAATTGTGGCTTATGCAAAATATTTAGTGTTCTAAAAATACATGCTACTTAATTACATTGCAGTAAACACAAGAATTTTTATCTATTAGGTGGTTAACTTTAAGAATGGCCAAAAACACATTAAAAAAAACAACCAACCAACACAAAGGGATCTTAAGAACAAAGATGAATTAGCAGGACTAAAAATGTTTTAAAAATAAAAACTGCCTTGAAAATACACAGTTCAGCAAGTATCCACCTTCTCTTGTATTACGTAGATTCTGCAGCAAGAACGGTGGCACAAACATCCACCTCCTAAAACTGGAGTATTCAATTCTTTGGAACAGAAGTAGCAGCTAGCTTCGTAGTGAGTGCTGATGTCCAACTCCACAAGACTTGTTGTTCAGCGTGCTGACAGTAGTTTAAATTCCAGTTCAGAACAGGCACAAGGGAAGTAACCACAGCTAAGCAAACCCTGAGCAAAGTAGTTTTCAAGCAGTGTTTTCAGCCCTGGTCCATCTTTTTGAGACGGCTTTCTGAAAGGTTTTATGCAAGACAAGAATCAAGGTGTTCGTTTATTTTAGACTCCAAAACCTCAGTCTGGCAAACAGGACAACTGACTTTTTCATCCTGCCTTACAGCAGTGCTGGAACTTGCAGAGGACACTGTAGATTCAGCTTTGGTTTTCATAGGTGTATTTATACTCAAAGTGGTACTCTCTTTTTTAATGAAATAGTTTTCAAAGGCAGTTTTGTCTTCCATTTTTGGCCATTGCTGCAGTGTATTAGTAGATTCTGAGCTTTTTTTCTCAGATGCAACCTGAGCTGCTGTTGTCTGCTCAAAACAAATTTGTTTCAGTGGCCTGTTGTGAAGTGGTCTAACCCTCTTGTTATTTGCAGAACCTTGGTTTGATTTTTCTTCCATAACACGAGCAATTTTAACAGGCGATCCACTAACATTCTTGTAAGCTTTTGTATCAGCAACAGAGAGTTTAGGAAACTCACGCTTTGAAGCCAAGTTGATTTTCTCACTGGCATCATCAGTATAAAGTGGAAAGAAGATGCCACTACGGGGCGATTTTTCAAATTTTATCTCATTTTTAGGGATTGGTATTGTCTTTACTGCTGAACGATGCTGTGAACCAGGTGTTTCACTGTTTCTAACACTGCTGCTGGAATTTGTGTTTTTTTCTGAGAGTCCACTCTCTCCTCCTCCAAGTTGATATCCCTTTCCACTAAAAGGGATCAGATTTTGCGTATCACGCATTTGTGCCTTGCCTGCAAAATAAGCAGAGCAGAAAATAAGAAAAGTTAGTAACTTTTTCCATATATAAATCATGGGCTTAGTATTTTACATGCTTCACCTGAAAAATCTGCTGCTTGAAAATAGTGTAGCAAACTAAATCTTTTGCACACAATTAAATTGAGAAGAAGCCTAGAAATGCACAAATAAAACGCGCCCTGTTTTTTGCTACGTAACAGCAATATCTAAACAAACCTCATGTAGTGGTTAATCTGCATTTTTTTCAAGGAATTGTTTGGACAAAAACAGTTTGGAAAAGAAAAAAAATTATTTTAAATACCTCTGTTAGTTGCCTCGGAATTTGGAAGTTTTGCTGGCTGAGTTTTCTCCTTGGACTTCTTAGAGAAGTTCTCTGGCTCCTTCACTTTTGTGAATGTACCTCCACACGTCTCTTGATGCTCAACCCACCAAAAGTCTCGTGCAGAAGGTGCTCTATTCATCGAACGTTTCACATATCCAAAGTAAGGTTTCCTATTTTGACAGGGGCCATTGCATCGCCACCAGTGCTGGCGGTACAAATCCACCTCATCATGAAAAGTATGATAGATCTAGGTTTAAAACAAACAAACAAACTGCAGTCATTCAGAAAGTTTCTAGTTTTATAGCACTACAGTATTTTAAATTTAATTTAATTTTAATTTGACTTAAATGCCTCTATGCAAACGCACGTAGCATGGGGAATAAATAAGAGGAGTTAAGAAACATGCACACACTTGCAGGGCTATGATCTTACTGGCATCACGGAGATGTGATGGGATGGCTCCTGTGACTGGGGTGTTGGAATGGAAGGATACAGGCTCTTTAGGAAGGACAGGCTGGGGAGACAAGGAGGGGGTGTTGCCCAAAGCTGGAGTGCATGGAGCTCTGCTTGGGGATGGATGAGGAACTGACCAAGAGCTTATGGGTCAGGACTAAAGGGAGGGCAGGGACAGGTGACATTATAGTGGGGGTCTGCTACAGGCCACCCGACCAGGATGACCAAGCGGATGAGGCCCTCTATAGACAGTTAGGAGCAGCCTCATGTTCACAAGCCCTGGTCCTCACGGGGGACTTCAACCACCCCAATACCTGTTGGAAGGACAACACAGCAGGGCATAAGCAATCCAGGAGGTTCCTGGAATGTGTTGATGACAACTTCCTTCTCCAAGTGACAAAGGAGCCAACGAGGAGAGGTGCTATGCTGGACCTTGTTCTCACCAACAAGGAGGGGCTGGTGGGGAACGTGAAGCTTAAGGACAGCCTTGGCTGCAGTGACCATCAGATGGTAGAGTTCAAGATCCTTAGGGCAGTGAGGAGGGTGCACAGCAAGCTTGCCAGCCTGGACTTCAGGAGAGCAGACTTTGGCCTCTTCAGGGATCTGCTTGGTAGAGTACCAAGGGATACAGCCCTGGAGGGAAGAGGGGCCCAAGAAAGCTGGTTAATATTCAAGGATCACCTCCTCCAAGTTCAGGAGCGACGAATCCCAACAGAGAGGAAGCCAGGCAAAAACGCCAGGAGGCCCGCAAGGATGAACGAGGAGCTCATGGACAAACTCAAACACAAAAAGGAAGCCTACAGAGGGTGGAAGCAAGGACAGGTAGCCTGGGAGGAATAC
The DNA here is from genome assembly GCF_947461875.1 of Haliaeetus albicilla. Taxonomy (NCBI): domain Eukaryota; kingdom Metazoa; phylum Chordata; class Aves; order Accipitriformes; family Accipitridae; genus Haliaeetus; species Haliaeetus albicilla. The sequence continues at coordinate 33,850,161 of NC_091495.1, forward strand.
AGAGAAACTGTCCGAGAAGCCAGAGGTCAGGTTAGGAAAGCTAAAGCCCTGATACAATTAAATCTGGCCAGGGACATCAAGGGCAACAAGAAAAGCTTCTATAAGTACATCGGTGATAAAAGGAAGACTAGGGAACATGTGGGCCCTCTCTGGAAGGAAACGGGAGACCTGGTTACCCAGGATATGGAGAAGGCTGAGGTACTCAATGACTTTTTTGCTTCAGTCTTCACTGACAAGTGCTCCAGCCACACCACCCAAAGTTGCAGAAGGCAAAGGCATAGACTGGGAGAATGAAGAACTGCCCACTGTAGCAGAAGATCAGGCTCAAGACCATCTAAGGAACCTGAAGGTGCACAAGTCCATGGGACCTGATGAGATGCATCCATGGGTCCTGATGCAACTGGTGGATGAACTGGCTAAGCCAGTGTCCATCATGTTTGGGAAGTCATGGCAGTCCGGGAAAGTTCCCACTGACTGGAAAAGGGGAAACATAACCCCCATTTTTAAAAAGGGAAAAAAGACAGACCTGGGGAACTACAGGCCAGTCATCTCAACTCTGTACTCAGCAAGATCAAGGAGCAGATCCTCCTGGAAATTATGCTAGGGCACATGAAAAATAAAGAGGTGACTGGTGACAGCCAACACGGCTTCACTAAGGGCAAATCACGCCTGACAAATTTGGCGGCCTTCTACAACAGGGTTACAGCATTGCTGGATAAGGGAAGAGCAACAGACATCATCTACCTGGACTTGTGCAAAATGTGACATTCTTCCACACGACATCTTCATCTCTAAATTGGAGAGACATGGATTTGATGGATGGACCCGTTGGCAGATAAGGAATTGGTCACACTCAAAAAGCTGCAGTCAACGGCTCAATATCCAAGCGGAGAGCAGTGATGAGTGGCGTTCCTCAGGGGTCAGTATTGGGACCAGTGCTGTTTAACATCTTTGTCGACAACACGGCCAGTGGGATTGAGCACACCCTCAGCAAGTGTGCAGAAGGACACCAAGCTGTGTGGTGCAGTTGACACACTGGAGGGAAGGGATGTCATCCAGAGGGACCTTGACAGGCTTGAGGCATGGTGGGCCTGTGCCAATATCATGAAGTGCAACAAGGCCAAGTGCAAAGTCCTGCACAAGGGTCGGGGCAATCCCAAGCACAGATACAGGCTGGGCGATGAGTGGATTGAGAGCAGCCCTGCAGAGAAGGACTTGGGGGTATTAGTGGATGAAAAACTGAGTATGAGCCAGCAATGTGCGCTTGCAGCCCAGAAAGCCAATCACGTCCTGGGCTGCATCAAAAGAAGCCTGATCAGCAAGTCGAGGGAGGCGATTCTGCCCCTCTTGCTCTGCTCTGGTGAGACCCCACCTGCAGTACTGTGTTCAGCTCTGGGGCCCTCAGCAGAAGAAAGACATGGACCTGCTCCAGCGGGTCCAGAGGAGGGCCACAAAGATGATCAGAGGGCTGGAGCACCTCTCCTATGAGGACAGGCTGAGAGAGTTAGGCTTGTTCAGCCTGGAGAAGAGAAGGCTCTGGGGAGATCTTATAGCAGCCTTCCAGTACCTCAACGGGACCTACAGGAAAGATGAGAACGGACTCTTTATCAGGGAGTGTAGTGACAGGACAAGGTAATGGTTTTAAACTGAAAGAGAGTAGATTTAGATTAGATATTAGGAAGAAATTCTTTACTGCGAGTGTGGTGTGACACCGGAACAGCTTGCCCAGAGAAGCTGTGGACACCCCATCCCCGGCAATGTTCAAGACCAGGTTGGATGGGGCTTTGAGCAACCTGGTCTAGTGGAAGGTGTCCCTGCCCATGGCAGGGGGGTTGGAACTAGATGATCTTCAAGGTCCCTTCCAACCCAAACCATTCCGTGGTTCTATGATACTACCATTTCATTCCTTCCATTACTGCTGTGATTTTTACATTACCAGTTAAAAGAGCTGAACCTGGGTAAAGTTTGATCAACATTTAGCTACCATTAAAACAAAGCTTTAAAAAAAAAAAAAAAAGACAGGATGTGTAGGAATAGGTCCCGGCTGTCTTGTTTGAACTGGAATAAAATCACTTTGACAATCTATCTACAATTTCACCCTAAATGATGTACTGTTTAGAATGCATTGTAAACAATATCAGTATTGTATTCTCCCTCCAGCTATTATCTTAATTGATCTTATCAGACACATTATTTTTAAATATCATCAACCCATTAGCCTCTACTGATATAAGTCTTAACTAAAACAGACTGCTCTTCCCCGAGTGTTATTCTGAACATGGAGCTATTCTGTCCCTGGTATTAAGTTGTTTCAAGTTTAAAACAAAAGTTTAAAGAAAAATACTTACAGAGGGTATACTGGAAAATTATACGACTAACAGCTCACCACTTCTTCCTCAACCTGTTCCCACCATCATCTCCAACAAAATAACTATGGAACTGGCATACACTTGGATGCAAGTTTATATTGGTACCAACTATGGAGCGTCTAACAAGAACAAGTATACTAGTTATACCACACCAGGCATACTAAAAAGCCGAATAAGGAAGAAACCTCTATTAAATTAGGTTAAGTGGATTATGCTTACTGTGACATTGGCTCCAGTCAAGCGATTAATACGACGCATGTGTTTGCAGAACTCTGGTCCATGAGATTCACGATCTTTGTCATTATTAGTAACAAAAAGCAGGGCATGGATCATTTCATGCAACAGTGTCTGAAACAACGGAAATCATTAGCTATTTGCTGAAAAACATTACGTATAGTTTCAAAATTAAGCTGGAAGTATTTTACTCCTCTACATTTATCTCGGTACTGATCTTATTTTCATGCATTCACACATGTTCAATCGGGGTCATAAAAACATAATACTTAATTCTACCTGTCAAATCCAATTACCTCTATTCCCATACCACCAAAACATGCTGGAGAATATTACTACAATATGTGACATTCCAAAAATGAGAAATAATTCTCAAACTTAAGTTAAATTTTTAAAGAGATGATCCCCTCTACAACCCAAAAAGAGACACTTGTAAGAAAGTTGAAACTCTACAGCATTTCTGTTCATTAAGCAAATCTGAACGTTAAGCCAACTCAAAGCAGCAGCCCTGACGGAGGCACAAGAAGCAACACAAAGTTATGCTTACAATCATATCCTATATCCTTATTTTCTGCTGTTGGCCTTTTGTAGATGAAACTACAGCTATTTTCTGATCGTGCTTTCAGTCCATGTTTGGTTTTAATATTAAATGATAATTTAGGAGTAAAAAAGTTGGGTTTTTTCTCTTTATAAAAAGTCAGTAACATAAACAAGTGACTTTAGACTCCTACTCAGAGTTGCTCATTTAGAAACACAAAACTGAAAAATTACCACAATATTGCAACACAAATGTAACAATAAAGTCTGTATATAAGAATCCCACTATGAAATGTAAAATGTTTGTATGGAGTCAGAGGAGGCACAATACATTTTATGTGCAGATTCATGAGCAATCTTCAAATACCTCAACGAGATCCTTCCTTGGTCTTAACTTTAGAAGTGGCTCACTTAGACGAATGGAACACATTCCACCTTTTCCTTCGTATCTACATACTCCAGCACAGCTGAGAGACACAGAAAGAAAATATGAAAAGCTACTTGTTTCTGTAGTACATGAAGAAAATTGAGAATTGGAGTTAAAACACTGTCCCTTTCCAATGCATGCTAGGTAACTCTGAACAAGAAAAGACACTTTTAGTAGTTGCTTGAAAAACTCCACATCATTAAGAAAAAAAAAAGCCCACAAGTTCCTTACAATAAGCTGTGACTGAAATAGCAAAAGTGAAACTGTAATTTATTAGATCTCTTGCAATCACTTAATACAAAGCTAGCAATCCTGGAAAAAAACAAAGATTCAAAATCATAATGGACTGTTCCAAGCTAACCTGTTTAGGAGGCAGAGGACTGTTTTCATCAGAACTTCTGATGGAGTGAAATACATAAAACAGAGGCTGGAGATTCACAGCAGCCAAAACCAATTTAACTGCTGGTTGCTGCAATTTCACCCCTCACCCTCCCCCAACTTTTGACTCTTACTGAACCTTCACTTCCATGTGCTAATTCAGCAGAAAACACTTTTTTTTTTTAATCGAGTTAGTCCTCTACCAGTTCAGCATCCAAATATTTTCAAGTGTCCAAAGAGTACTGCAACCAGCAGAGCACAAGAGGGGGCAGGACTCCAGCAGCTAGCAACTGCATCAGCTGATCTGCTGCAGAACTGCAGCCTCCACTTCAAAGCTTTTTTTTGTTTTCATCCCAGATTGCCTATATATTCCCCTTCCTAGTCCATTCTAAGTCTTAATTTGCTATTATCAAGTCATATTTGCCCTTCTGCCATGCTGTAAAACTATCATAAAAACTGAGAATAAGAAAAATGACAGCAATACAATCATGTTAAGTTTTGAAACACGCAGTTTAAGACCAAGTTATTTATTCCACTTTAACATCTCTCCAGTTATGCCTGCACCAGAGGAAAAGCCACTTATGGCTGCTAAGGACGACAAACGAAGGACAAAACAGACAATGACCAACCCACATCCTGGGGTACAAACTATGTTAGAAAAGCAAGACGTTCAAATATCTGGAAGAGAAGCTGTGGCACTCGCCCATGGTGCCTACAAAGCCCCAGTCAGGAGCAGCACATAGCGACATACAGCTTTTCCTCCCCGAAACCCGCAGCTATACGATGAGAGGAGCTGCTGCCACTCTGACGGGCCGCAGCCTCCTCCCACAGCTCTGGCCCGGCACCAGCACCATGCTGGGGCCCTGCAGAGGCACGGCAGCTTCTGAGCCCTAAGGCCGGTGAACGCCACCGGGCGGCACCGGGAAAGGCCTTACCGGGCCCCCACACCCCGTGCCCCCACACCCCCGGCCCCCTCCCCACGCAGGGCTGCCCTGCGAGCCGAGCCCGAACACCCCCCGTCCCGTCCCGTCCCCCGCCCCGGATGGCGTACAGGGTCATGCGTGGGCTCCACGACACCTCCACAGCCGCCAGCCGCCCCCAGAAGAGCGCCTGGTTGAAGTGCACGAAGAGGCCGTGCACGTCGGGGCTGGGGTCCAGCAGCTCCCAGGCCTCGTCCACCACCGACAGCGAGCGGAGGAGCGAGGGGTCCGGCGAGGCCTCAGGGCACGCCGCCACCGCCGCCTTCTTCTTCTCCTCTTCCTCCTTATCCTCCGCTTCCCACAGCTCCTGCAGCTGCAGGGCCAGCACGAAGTCCTCCTCCTCCTCCTCCATCCCGCGCAGCTCGGCCGCCGCCACGGCCGCGACGCCCCGGCGCATGCGCACCGCCCTAAAACCGCCCCAAGCGCCGCCACCTCCTTCCTAGGACGCATGCGCCGAGCGCCCTCCAACGGCGCCCCGCCTTCGGCGCACGAAGCTCCTCCCCCGCCCCGCCCCACCCGAGGCCGGCGCTTCCCCCGCCTCGCTCCGGGCAGTTGCGTTGCGGCGGTGCGTCCGCGCATGCGCGCTCGGCGCGGCGATGCTGGCGCAGGGGGCGTACGTACCGCTGTGCGCAGGCGCAGCGGCGGTCTCCCCGCTGGCGGCGGCCGTGGCTGTGGCGGCGGCGGCGGGGCGGGAGGCGGCGGCGGCGGCGGCGGGCGGAGGCGCGGCGATGGCGTTGTCGCTGGGGGAAGGTGGCGGGAGCCGGCTGCGGCGGCAGCTGGAGTCGGGGGGTTTCGCGGCGGGGGAGTACGTGAAACAACTGTCGCAGCAGTCGGACGGAGACCGGGACCTGCAGGAGCACCGGCAGCGCATCCAGGCGCTGAGCGAGGAGACGGCCCAGAGCCTGAAGCGCAACGTTTACCAGAACTACCGGCAGTTCATCGAGACGGCGCGGGAGATCAGCTACCTGGAGAGCGAGATGTACCAGCTCAGCCACATCCTCACCGAGCAGAAGGGCATCATGGAGGCCGTCACCCAGGCCCTGCTCCTCCAGGCCGACCGCGACGACCCCGCCCTGGGCGCCCGCCGTGCCGCCGCCGACCCCTTCCTACCGCTGTCGGCCAAGGAGGCGGCGGCCAGCGAAGAGGGCCGGCAGCGCACGCTCACCACCCTCCTGGAGAAGGTGGAGGGTTGCCGCGACCTCCTGCCCGAGAGCCCCGGCAAGTACCTGGTCTACAACGGCGACCTGGTGGAGTACGACGCCGACCACATGGCGCAGATCCAGCGGGTGCACGCCTTCCTCATGAACGACTGCCTGCTGGTGGCCACCGCCCTGCCCAACCGCCGCGGCGCCTACCGCTACGATGCCCTCTACCCCCTCGACGGGCTGGCTGTGGTCAACGTCAAGGACAACCCCCCCATGAAGGACATGTTCAAGCTGCTCATGTTCCCCGAGAGCCGCATCTTCCAGGCCGAGAACGCCAAGATCAAGAAGGAGTGGCTGGAGGTGCTGGAGGAGACCAAGCGCAACCGGGCCCTCAGCGAGAAGCGACGCCTGGAGCAGGAGGCCCTGCCCCGGCCTGCCCCGACGCCCCCCAAATCCACCAACCCCTTCGAGGAGGATGAGGAGGAGGAGGAGGAAGAAGAGCCCTCTGCTGAGGAGGAGGTGGTCGACCTCTCACTTGAGTGGATCCAGGAGCTGCCTGAGGACCTGGACGTCTGCATCGCTCAGCGGGACTTCGAGGGGGCGGTGGACCTCTTGGACAAACTCAACGAGTACCTTGGGGACAAGCCTGTGAGCCAGCCCGTGAAGGAGCTGCGGGCCAAGGTGGATGAGCGGGTCCGGCAGCTTACAGACGTGCTGGTGTTTGAGCTGTCTCCAGACCGCTCGCTGCGGGGAGGGCCGCGGGCCACCCGCCGAGCCGTGTCCCAGCTCATTCGCTTGGGCCAGTCCACCAAGGCGTGTGAGCTCTTCCTGAAGAACCGGGCGGCCGCGGTTCAGACGGCCATCCGACAGCTGCGCATCGAGGGTGCTACGCTGCTTTACATCCACAAGCTCTGCCACGTCTTCTTCACCAGCCTCCTAGAGACGGCGAGAGAGTTTGAGACGGACTTCGCTGGCAACAACGGCTGCTACTCGGCCTTCGTTGTTTGGGCCCGCTCTTCCATGAGGATGTTTGTAGATGCCTTCAGTAAGCAAGTATTTGATAGTAAAGAGAGCTTGTCAACTGCAGCAGAGTGCGTCAAGGTAAGAGGGCCCAAAGAGGGTGGTGCGACATGATAGCCGAAACAAAGGCTGCAAAGCTTGTAAATCCTCTTTTCTAGCCCTAGTTTAGTTGTTGACTCTTGAGTGGGTCTCCAGAGAGGTTTCCTGCATTGAAAGGTTAATGTTTGTTTGGGGTTGGGGGTTTTTTTGTCAGTTTAACAGGGGGAAGCATTAAGATCATAGAACCACGGGATGGTTTGGGTTGGAAGGGACCTTGAAGATCACCTAGTTCCAACCCCCCTGCCATGGACGGGGACACCTTCCACTAGACCAGGTTGCTCAAAGCCCCATCCAGCCTGGCCTTGAGCACTTACAAGGATGGGGCATCCACAGCTTCTCTGGGCAATCTGTTCCAGTGTCTCACAGTGCAAGAATGAAAGATGAAAATATACAGCAAGAAAAACCTTGCCTTTATCAGAAATGCAAAATGTGTTTATTCTTAATTTGCCTTTAACCAGTAGGAGGTCCTAGAATTTACATAAGCTGTATCTGAACAATGAGTATTTGAAGACTTGTTGTTTGTTTTCCAAGCCTGTCCTGGACTACATTTCCATAATTTTTTGCAAGACTAGATTTCTGAGGTTATGGTTTCTTTCAGCTGGTAACAGGGAGAGAAAAAAAAAAGAAAAAAAAAAGCGTGTGGGCTGTAATGTGATTGTCCAGAGTATTTTTGACAAGCAGGGTTTTTCTTTCAGTTATTAATTTCTCATTAATAAGGAATTTCTTAAAGCAGGAGAAACAAGTGAAGTATGACTAACACTTCCCCGTTTTCTGAGAGTGATGAGTTTGGTCAATGTGTAAGATGTAAAGGGAACCTGCACACTAGTAACACCCTTCACTTTTCGTTAATACCCAAGGTAGCTAAGGAGCACTGCAAGCAGCTTAGCGAGATTGGACTGGATCTCACCTTCATCATTCATGCCCTTCTGGTAAAGGATATCAAAGGTGCTTTACAGAGCTACAAGGATATCATCATCGAGGCCACCAAGCACCGCAATTCTGAGGAGATGTGGAGAAGGATGAACCTAATGACTCCAGAGGCGCTGGGGAAACTCAGGGAGGAGATGAGGAGCTGCGGGGTAGGCAATTTTGACCAATACACAGGTGATGACTGCTGGGTGAACCTTAGCTATACTGTAGTAGCTTTCACCAAGCAGACTATGGCCTTCTTGGAGGAAGCATTAAAGCTTTACTTTCCAGAGCTGCATATGGTTCTTTTGGAGAGTCTTGTGGAAATCATCCTAGTGGCTGTCCAGCATGTTGATTACAGTTTACGATGTGAACAGGACCCTGAGAAAAAAGCATTCATTAGGCAGAATGCGTCCTTCCTGTATGAAACTGTCCTTCCTGTTGTGGAAAAAAGGTTTGAGGAAGGAGTTGGAAAGCCAGCCAAGCAGCTACAGGATCTGAGAAATGCTTCAAGATTGATGCGTGTAAATCCGGAAAGTACCACTTCGGTGGTGTGAAGTGACCTAACTGTTCTTACGAACAGAGTGTGAAAGCACTTACTGAAAATGTTGTACATTGAATATATGAACTAAATGTTTTTTCTGAGTCCCTGAAAAATGCAGAAGTCTAACTGCTGCATTCCAGAAGCTGAAGACTTAGAATCAAAGCCTGCAAGGATGGAACGCTTTTTTTGGTGGATGGGGTAGGGGAGCGAGAAGTAAGGTCGCGGTCACGTGTCCTTGGACGGCATATCTTGTAAGAATGGCTTGTGTAGTCTTTGTGACTTGAGAAATACTGTAACAAACAATTTTTGGCCAAATGTTTGTGAAAGTCTTAAATATATGTACACCGTATGGCAGGAAAAGATCACTTCTCATCACGCCACAGTAGGAATTCTTTTTTTAAGGCAGTGTTCTGGTAGGAGGGGAAGTGCTGAAATGCTCCCAGGGTGTGGTATTCGGTAAGGCATGTCTACCATCCAGATGTGACTCAGCACTGCAGATAAACAACATGGATTTGCACAGTCTGATTTGTTTGGTAGCAATGCAGACTCTTAAGTTTCTCCAACATTCAAATTCTCTATTCATTTCAGAGGCAGATCTAAATTTAAAATGTGTTTTGTATAGTTTTTTCTGTTTGGGTGAAGCAGCTTCTTCTGTTTAATAAGCTGGCTGTCGGCTTAAATTACAGCTCTCTGAAAGCAAACCTTCTGCTGTCAGAAACATTTATTCCCTTCAGAGGAGAAGTGAGAATAACTCTTCCCTTCCCCTTTGTGTTCCCCTTCCTTGTTTTCTCATGGACTTCATTGGGGTCAAGTCTATTTGATGAAGCGTGCACTCTTGCTTGAGGTGCTGTCATAAATGCATTACAGGCCATTACCTACTGGTAGAAACCATAGCGAAGAGGCATAAATGCTCTTGAGATGTGCAGGGCAGGGAGAGGGTCTGAAGGTGCTGTTTCATTTGGAAGAAACAGAATGCTAGTTTTGCTGTACAGAAACAGCACAGGATGAAGACACTGGGTGTGAGGCTTTTTGTAAATTATGTGATCTTCAAAATTCACACTCTGTCTCTCCTGCAAATATTGGTATCTTTTCCTGTAACACAGCAATAACCAAGAAGAACTATCTTTTTTTGCAGAAAGCACAAGGACTGTATTTGGTTGGGAATGCTAATGTAGATGGGAGAAGTTTATGCAGATGCCTGTATGTTTAGATTGAATGGTGATGGCTATCTCGTTCAGTATGTGTCTCTGAAAATAAAATAGGCAGAGTCTTGTGTAAAGGCTGGCTTTAGAGCGCTGTCAGCATCACCTTCTAAGCTGTGTAAACTTCTCCCCCTTTAGTGCAGACTTCTTAGTTGTGAGAAAATCATGTTATGGCTAAGTCACCATGTATTAGACTCTGAATAAGTGTTCTTAACTGGAATAATTGAGTATCCTATTCCTCTTGCACTTTAAAATGAAAGCTTTTGCAATTTGTATCATGGTAATGAATGCTTTGTGACTGCCTGAACAAAGAAAAGATATCGCTAGTAAAACACTCTGCATAACTGCTTATACTGGAGCTTCTTTGTTTCTCCCTATTTTCACAGTGCTAGTTCAATGCAGTTTTCACTTTAGTGGCTAGTTTCCGTTCTCTTGCTCTTGGGATGCCTTTTGAACTGTCGGATTTTGCAAAGCATCCTACTGTCTCTGCTCACTTGCTTTCCAGTGTTTGGGTCTTTTGCTAGCAAATCACGGAAGAAAACCATACAAAATGGTTTTAAAGGGTAACTCATTGCTCTTAGCTAAAACTGATTGAAAACCACTGAAATAGCTATAGTTTTATTTTAAGGGACAGGGAGAGTTAGAGCTTCTGTGAACATGTTACATCCAAGAGAGAGCCACACAGGTGTTATTTCACTAGTGAACTATTTTTGATACCAGAACCTAGTGAAGTGTATCAAAGGAATATAGTCTGTATCACCTGTTTAAAGTGGGCAAAGGTAGTAACCTGGCCTTACTTTAAAGTGGATTATAAATGAGAGCTGTCCATGATAATAGGTATTTTGGAGGAGGGAGAGAAGGGAGGGCTTTTTTTCTCTGAAGACAGGTATATTTTATTGTTTTCTTTACAGCAGAAGAAAGCAGAATAAATACAGATGAGCCTTATGTAATTTTTTTCTTTTTTTTCTGTGCAAGAGCAGGGTAAACTGTAGGACTGTAGCTCGTGGCTCTGATTATTGTGATGCTTGAGGATTTTGTGTAAGAAGCTGAGTTGTAGTTTCCCAATTCCCAGCTCTGGCAGAAGATTGAATAGGGGGAGAGCTCTGTTCGTGCTTCTGTTGCAAGCTGGTGTAGCTCATCTTCATCCTCGTCAGAGGATGAAATGTAGAATGTAATTCTGCCCTGTGTTCTGCTATGCTTCTGTCACCGCTCCCTTCATCAATCTATTTACGGCATGTGGTGCCTACTGGTTTTGGCTCTGCCGTCATCCATGGAGCAGCGGGCTTACGTGGATGTCGGTTTTAATGGATCGGGGAATCTGGCCTTTTGTTTGGGTGATCAAATATCACGGTCGTGTGCCCGTCACAATTCAAACAGGTGTGGATTTGTATAAACTGCTGCAGGTAGCATTGATATTTTGTAACTTGTGAATCTATTCAAGTCATAATAAAAGACAAACTAACTTAAGGAAAATGATGTGCAATTAAGTTAAACACGCTTTGGGTGTTAATTCAGTTAACAGAAAAAGTCAACATGTGCTGAGAGTCATGGTTTAATAAATTTCAGATTTGCAGACAGTAATTTGGAATGGCACTTTTCTTTTCCTGAGCTGTACACTTGTGGGGATAGCGTTGTTCAAGTTGGAATTTGCAGTAACTACTGAATAATATGATAGCAGTTTTGTTGATTTGGGGAAAAACTAGTCATAATTTTTTTTTGTTTTGAGACAATTGCATATAAAATCTGGTTTCCTTTAGCTGCTATGACAAAATTGTGATGTGTAAATTGAAGATATTTTTTTTTTTAATTCAGATGAATTTCTGTATTAGAATTTAATGCAATAACTTTTCTGAACAGTGAGGATCATGTATTAAAACTTTTGGACATACAACACTAGTGGTGTATTTCTGTTTTTATTACATCATCATCAGAAAGAGGATGTTGGTTCAAATTTCAAGTCCACTGATAAATTTCCAGTGAAGTCAAAGAGCTTTAGGTCAGTTGTTTGTGAGGGAGACATAAGAGGCAGCCAGGCAATGAAAGCCAAGTGATGTCACTTCAGTTACGTTCTTACAAAGTCAGCGTGTGGCTTAATAAGGTGAAGTTGGAAGAAAATGTTTGTCAGCATTGTACCCGATTCAAATCGAGGAGAGGCTGTACTCTAGGCTAATAGGACTTTGGGTGAGTAGGTATGTGAGGTACTATTAACACCAGGGTAACCAGCGTAATGCTGTAGGGTTTGTCACCTTCCAGAGATTATTTTGTCACTGGAGTCCATTCATGCTTGAATGGTGAATGTGCAGTACAGTCCATCTCCTCACTAGGTGGAGTTCTGTCCATTGAAACCTCCGTATGCTCTGGGCAGGCACAGGCATTAAAGCTGTGCTACCCAGCAGCGTGGCTTGGGATGTTTTTGTAGCACATTGGGGAATGAAGATGCTGCGCCAAATGATTCGGATGTTAGGGCCAACTCTTTTTCTGTCCTTGATAGTGCTTTTCTTCTGCATTTTTCTAATTTTTGTACTGTTAATTTCTTAATTCTCTGTGTTTTCCTTTCCTGCTGTGTTTCTGTACCATAGGTAGGCATCCTGCAGAAGATCTCAGCTTTCTACTTTTTCTAAAGGTATGTACCAACATGTGCCTTTTGTTCTGCCGGAGAGACACTCTGCTAGACTGCAAGACCTTGCAGACATGTGGAAATTGGCTTGTCCCAGCTTCAGCTGTCTCATGGAAGATGTTCAGCTTAATGACTTCTCAAAGCCAAGCTGAGTGACCTCTTGTCATTTTACTTCAATATTGGGCTGAAATTCCACTGAGAGCTTGTGCTCATAATGCAGCTTTGCACACCAGCACAATAATGCAGAAGATCCCCAGCACCAATCTTTGTAACTTAGACACTCTTTACATTCTCTTTGCTGCACAACTCTTATGTTTTAATTGGATTACCTTTTACTTAAAAATATTAGTAGTTCTGCAAACTCCCTGTGTGTTTTCTCTGAAGAAAATAAAATCCAGAATGGGGCTTATCTGTCAGGGAGCTTTGTAAGCATAGCCTATAGACACATCTTTTTCCTCAGAGGTTCAAGAGCTGCGTGTATTGGGTTTGCGTGGCAAGGTTTTGGTACCGGGGGGGGGTTACAGGGGTGGCTTCTGTGAGAAGCTGCTAGAAGCTTCCCCTGTGTCCAACAGAGCCAATACCAGCCGGCTCTAAGACGGACCCGCTGCTGGCCAAGGCCGAGCCCATCAGCGATAGTGGTAGCGCCTCTATGATAACATATTTAAGAAGGAAAAAAAGTTGCAGGGCACACAGAAACAGCTGCCGGAGAGAGGAGTGAGAATATGTGGGAGAAACAACCCTGCAGACCCCCAGGTCAGTGCAGAAGGAGGGGAGGAGGTGCTCCAGGCGCCAGAGCAGAGATTCCCCTGCAGCCCGTGGGGAAGACCATGGTGAGGCAGGCTGTCCCCCTGCAGCCCAGGGAGGTCCACGGTGGAGCAGATGTCCCCCTGCAGCCCAGGGAGGTCCACGGTGGAGCAGATCTCCACCTGCAGCCCAGGGAGGACTCCACACCGAAGCAGGTGGGTGCCCGAAGGAGGCTGTGACCCTGTGGGAAGCCCACGCTGGAGCAGGCTCCTGGCAGGACCTGCAGATCTGTGGAGAGAGGAGCCCACACTGGAGCAGGTTTTCTGGCAGGACTTGTGACCCCGCAGGGGATCCACACTGGAGCAGTCTGTGCCTGAAGGACTGCAGCCCGGGGAAGGGACCCGTGCTGGAGCAGTTCGTGAAGAACTGCAGCCTGTGGGAAGGACCCACGTTGGAGAAGTTCGTTGAGGACTGTCTCCCGTGGGAGGGACCCCACGCTGAAGCATGGGAAGAGCGTGAGGAGTCCTGCCCCTGAAGAGGATGAAGCAGCATAAGCAATGTGCAATGAACTGACCGTAACCCCCATTCCCCATCCCCCTGCGCTGCTGGGGGGTAGGTAGAGAATCCGGGAGTGAAGCTGTGCCTGGGAAGAAGGGAGGGGTGGAGGGAAGGTGTTTTGAGATTTGGTTTTATTTCTCACTACCCTACTCTGATTGATTGGCAATAAATTAATTTTCCCCAAGTTGAGTCTGTTTTGCCCATGATGGTAATTGGTTGCGTGATCTCGACCCACAAGCCCTTTGTTATATTTTCTCTCCCCTGTCCAGCTGAGGGGGGGGCAGCGATAGAACAGCTTTGGTGGGCACCTGGCGTCCAGCCGGGGTTAACCCACCACACTGTGGTATGCATTCAATCCTTACGAACTCTGAAAGGTAGTGGAGAGAGAAATACTGCAAACAGTGGAAAGAATGTTTCCCAGTCTTATGCAGTATACTGTTTTTGTGAAAATAGATTTACGCCCTTTATAATTACAAAGGATGCTGACTAGAGTAATAGATCAGAATTTGATTGAGCCACCTCGGACACAGAGTAATTACCTCTTGAGTATTTAGGAAACTTTGCTAATACCACTTCAGTGGCCTCAACGTGCCCTGTAACACAGTTCTCAATTTCAGGGTTACAGGCTGAACTAGATTCTCTGCTGCAGGTGTGCTCTGTTTGACACAGCAGAGCGAAAGCCCTAGCAAGATGCCTGCCGTGCGCTGACTGCTGAGCAGTATTCCCCTTCCCAGTGGTTTACGTGACTGATCAGGACAGCTTTAAGGCAATTTTAGATCACCCTTCTGCGACCCTGTGGTATTTATCCTCTCTTGCTCGCCATGCAGTAGCTGGATTACAGCTGCATTCCTTTCGATGGCCTGAGCATCCCACTTCTCATCCAAGCAGAAGATTATATGGGAGGATGGAGAGAATCTGCTCCCCAAATTACTTGAAGAGAGCTGTGATGGCACATGGTTACCAGCGGGGGTCCTACAAGAGCTCTGCATTGGTGAGCATCACCTCGGTGCAGGGAAAACAGGCGTCCTCTGTGCATGCAAGCAGATACGATTGCATTCAATTTGTTCTCATAGAGCAGTACAAGAGCTAAAAGCAGGTATGAAAGCTGAGATATTAATCTCTTCATGTCATGGCAGGAGCTGAACTCTGAGGCATCAGCTTAGATCACCCAAAATATAATTTGGCCCTGCAGCTGTTGGGAATCTTGTTCAGATGTGCTAATGTGTTGGTATGTGATTATTGAATGTATTGCACTAGGGAGGTGGACCAGAGAGAAGAGCAGGTAGCATTAACTTCACTGCTGCTTGGGAAGTCCTTGGAGATGCTTGGATTAATAATGATTTCAAGTTATTTACAAAAAATAAATCATGCAGCTCTTCAGCTAGTTGCACCAGCACACGCAGTCCTTTCTCTGTCCTCCCTGAAAGCTGATCCAGTGAAATTGAAATTCTCATGAAGGTGAGAGAGAGTTAGCCAAATCCTTTGCAATACATGTGAATCTAAACACCTGCAAACTTGGGCAAAATTGAGATCGGAACTGTGGGCCGAGGGAAAACTTTGCCTCAAACACTTCCAGACTTCAAGTTCTCTGGGCTTTGAGTCATTCCTACTGTTTCTAAAATCCCAATTCCCAGACAACCGTCTGTGCCAGTCAGATTTATTAAGACTAACATGGTTGGGTTTTTTATTACAGCTTTACAGCACTGCTGCAGTCTGGGGACTCCTGTTGTTATGTTCATTTTCAGTTCTCCAGACCCAGTTTTCACAATAGGAAGGGGCCCAGCTCCCTGCCCGAGCTCCTGCAGGATGAGGTTGTCAGAAGAGTACTTGAAGCTCTGCAGAGAATCCTTCCTTCCTCAGGATTCAGTAAATTTTCCTCTCAAAATGTGGGTCTCTGATAAGCAGCTCCTGTTCTGCTTTTTTTCCCCCAGCACTAACATTGGCAGGATTGTTTGTTTTCCCACTCGGCAATGTAACTTCTCCAGCAGAGGTGCCAGATTGGCTTTGTGGAGGAAGGAGGCCAAACTGCATGTTAAATTACAGCCTGTGCGTCTGTCTTAACATCATTCGGGCCATATACCTCCCTGCCTGCTGTCGCTAATGACAACGTACGTGGGGAGGAGGGGGACTGGGAGGGTTGCAGGGAAAAATCTGTAATCTTTGTCACTCCGACTTCCATCCAGCATGGTGCTTAAGCACACACTGAAGAGCATAATATGTCCCCCTGAATTTCAGAGGCTGACTCCTATACTCAGACTTCATTAGATGTTGAAGTCCTTTTCGTGCGTGGAGCATCAGCAAATTTCTGTTGAATCTTGCTAAAACAACTGGCAAAGAAGCGATAGAGGGGTGATACTAGAGCAACAGCAGCCCATGAGCAAACACAGTGTGCGTTTCTGTAACACCTCAGCTCTAGTGCGACCAGCTGTGCTCCCAAACAAAGCTTCCCCTTCTTCAGTGGGAGCGGTAAGCTCCATCCGTCACCAGTGTTGCACCTTCCTAGGACACAGCAATAATACCGTTGGACAGGCTAAAATAAAGTTGCTTCATCTGACCAGGTGCGATACGTGGCACATGGCGTTAAGGTGGAGGAAATGCCCTGGGGAAAACGACGATGCTTAACGAAGGGTGCGCGGTGAGGGTGGATCAGCCGCTCTTCTGGGATGTGGCTCCAGCTGAGCGGGACACCAGTGCCGGCTGGCACTGGGGAGGGTGGTCCCAGCCTCCCACCACACTCCATCCTCCCTCGTTTTACCCAAACTCAGCACCTCTCGCCATCAGCGCTTCCCTCCTGCCGTCCACCTGGCCCGAAATAGATCTCCTCCATCCCGGTGGGATTAAACCCCATCTTGTTTGCTCAGTGAGGAGGCAGAAGGGGCCTGTGCCACTGCCTGGCATCTTCACACCAAATAGCCCCGCTCCTGGTGTGCCTGTAATCGGTCGCCAGTTTTTGTTTTCCCCTGAAGTTTATTATCATTTAAATAGCCTTCCAACCTGAGACATCCTGGGGGGGTTCTGGCTCTGCTGCCTCACACTCTGTGAAATTAATTCCCCTAAGATCGTGTCCTTGCAGGAAGATGGTATGGGTTCAACTAAATTGGTTTAGAAACTGTTTTAAACCCACGCGAGACCTTCTCTGGCCCTTTAGTTTTGACTGGAGCACTTTCTACATACTTGGCTTGGAGTATGATACGCTTAAACAGGAAAGTGTTTAATTCCAACCAAAATTACAGCACCGAACCCTGCTGTCTGGGGTTTTTGACTATTGTGGGCAAATTCCGTATTTAACTCAGCTTGTGTTTTTAGGCCTTGAAGATTCAAGGGCCAGACTGCAAATGCCTTTAATCAGGAAGCAATTAATTGCACAAATTTCCTCCTCGCAGTCAGCATAGCGCTCATCCAGGTAATACTCCCTGTGAGGGGGTGGCTCATGCCTGCCTGTGCACTACTTTTATTACTGTATATCTCTGCTAATTAGTTCCTGTCGGATGGCAGGCCAGGTTGCTACAGGGGGTTCAGATAAAAGGTACCATCGGTTAAGACAATCTAAAGATAGCTTTAAGAAGAAAAACAAATGGTTTGTTTTCCTGCTGAGCTCTTTTTTTTATTATTTCTGAAGAAAACTCGCAAGCAAGATTCATGCTTTTGACGGAAGTCAGGACCGGGTTTGCAAGGGTTGTTCCAGTACCTCGATGTCGAGCACACTCAACTGGAGCTTTTTCCAGAGCCCCCTGGTGCCCACCCAAAACCAGTCCCAAGCAGGAATCACCTAGTTTGTCTCCTTCGCACCCACCTCCGTGCAAAGGATCACAGTCCTGGTTCTCCCCCAGAAACGACGCTCAGCTTCACTTTGAGAGAGGTGTACGTGTACCAGGGCAGGGGGAGCTGGGGGGATGTTTAGCCCTCCTCAACTGTCCCTGGGGCAGCGCATACACAATATCTCACAAAACAGGAGGGTAAGGCTTCAGCTGCCCCTCTGCCCCACATCCACGGCTGGGCCATTCCCCCCCCACTAGCGCTGACACCAACCTTGGCTGCTTTTCCAAACACAAGCCACACATCCTTCCTGTCCTACATGCTGCCTAGAAATGACAAACTCCTTCATTATGCTATTATTGTAATTTAGTAGCAGAAACCTTCCTCTCTGCACACACAACTCTTCATGTTTGACTATTATAATTGTATTTTCAAAGTTATAAATAACACATTAGCCTGGTTTATGTGTTCATGCAAGTCAAGCTATAAACTGGCAGATGAATGAAATTAACTGTCTCCAGAATTCACATTCCTGTCACTTATTCAATTATTTGATCAACATAATTGCTCAGAGCAAGAGCTAATTGGAAAATGACATGCATTTACCCTCTCTATAGAGGAGGAGAGGCTTATCGGGTATTTTACTGCAGGCACTTTCATTACTTCCAATATTCTGGAAGAAGCAAGGTTTTTAAACGAGCCAGGCGCAAACACACAAAGTTTGTTTGCTAGCCAGATGCTTTCCCACCCTTAAAATAGTTCCAGTATTTTGCAGCGCGAGGGTTTCAACATGTCTATACTGCAGTGCATACAAGTACCTTGGCACACATGTATGGAAGCCACAAGCCAAGCTTGCCTCCAGGAGTCTACAGCACTAAATGTGTCCTTGCTTCTGTGTATCCGTACTCAAGCTGGTGCTGCAGCTCTACGTGTTTGGTTCTGCCTATGACCGGCTCCCATCCCTGGGAGCTGATATGGAGAATATTGGTCGGCTGAGGCAGAAGAGCCTCTCAGGAGTATGAAAGGCAGAAAGTGAATTTTTTTCTTGTTGCTGTGGTAGAAAAGACTGTAATTCCCCACCTTGCCAGCTCAAACCCCGCCATCAAGGTCACAGTTTGAAACACTGATACCTTTGGAATTATTTTTTTGTCCCTTGCCTCACTCAGAGGTTCTGCTTAACTCACATCCACACATCTGTGCACATAGTTATTAAATGAAAAAATCTAAGAAGCGGGTGCCAGAGCAGAGGGGTGGGGATGGAAAGAATCAGGAGGTAGGAGACTCACATCCTAAACTGGTCTCTGTGTCCATTACTAGCTCTAGCATTGTTTGGGCTTGGAATATTTAATTTGTTTAAGTAAGAGACAAGCAAGCACTTTTCCAGGCTGTGTGAAGGGGAGGAAGCTCATCTATCAACGCCAACAGTTTGCAACCTATTGTCTGCAGGCCCTGAGGGGATCTGCGGGTTATCTGTAGGGGAAAGGGAGCTAAGAAAATCAACCCTGTTGTCAGTTGCCTTAAATTCATGACAGATGGTCTGCACCTCTGCTGGAAAATATTGGGGTTTGCAAATTAAAGCTGGGTAAAACCCATTTCCCTCCTGCTGTCTGTGAGCAGTTCAAACATCAGTTTTTGGCTGCTTGAAAAGACTCCAGAAGTGGTTCACAGAGCGATGGGAGGGCTGAGAAACATGCTGTCCTGGATCTTGCCCCCTGAGCTCTAGCTGTGCTACTAACACTGCACAAGTGGTACAGGACAGCTCTGGGAAACTCACTGTGCTGCATGCAGTGTCCTAAAGGCTGGTACTGTCTATATTTGATGAGAAGTAGTTAACCAGGTGAGTAATTATTTAGTTCATCCAAGAGCAGATTAAGAAATGAGTGCAGTGCAGCCTAGTTGTACTTATACCAGGACATTTCTGATAGGGTTTTTAGGGTAGAAAGCAAAAGTATACAACAAGAGAATAAAAAAGTAGCCTCGACATGGGTGGCCAGGGAGCTTGCAGGGGTCCCCGGGGGGAAGGAACTACCTGTAAGCCCAAGTTTGTTGTGCTGCTTAATGGGGATGCCCCGCAGTTTGGAAAAAGAGGGGTGCTGAGGATGCCGGGTGCTGCTCCCGCTCGCAGTTCTGCCACGCACATGGCCACAGCAGGCTGCAAACGAGGACGATGCCAAGGTTCGGTGTCCTGTGAGCGACTCCAGCTAGTGGACAAATAGCCCCTGAGTGCGACGCTGTGATCTCTAAGCTGTGACTAATGGTATAAATCAGTAACCTAATGGCACCACAGGACACCTCACATGGAAAATGCAGGCTCCTTTGTTGCCAGCTCAAGGCACAAAGGAAAAAAGGGAAAAAAAAAAACCAAAACCCACGAAAACCCCCACGATATGTCAGGATCTTGCAAATCCAGGCCGCTGCTACGGCCAAAGCAGGGGACGGGGTGCAGGGCAGCGGCCGTAGGCAGGGGCAGAGAGAGCAGGCAGCCCTGGAGACGCTCCCCTGGGGGCCAGGCTGGCACCCCGCCGTCCCCAAACCCCCGCCACCCCGGCCCCGGCCCCCGCCCCCCGCCCGCCGCCGGGCTCCGCGGCGGGACCGACAGCAGAGGGCGGCCGCCGCCGCCGCAACCCGCCGCCAGCCCCGCCGCCAGCCCCGCAGCCTCCCGGCCCCGCACGCCGCTCCGCAGTCCTGCGGCCCCTCCGCCCAGCGCCCCCGCAGCCTCCCACCCAGGTCGCAGCCCTCCGGCCCCGCGTTTCCACGTGCCCCCATTCCCCCAGCTCGGTGTCCCAGCTGTCCCACAGCCAAGCACACCGGCAGACCTGCGTCCAGGTGGCCAGTTCTGTAGCCCCAAGGCTTAGCATCCAGCCCCAAATCCCTGAATCCCAGCATCCCCACAGCCCACCAGCCAGCACAACATCCAAGCTGTGGAGCAGTCCCGAAGCTCTGCAGCTCTGCAACCCCACAGCCTAGCATCCAGCCCCAAATCCCTGAATCCCAGTATCCCCACAGCCCAGCATCCCTGCAGCCCCACAGCCTAGCATCCAGCCCCACATCCCAGCATCCCAGCATCCCCACAGCCCACCACCCAGCACAACATAAAAGCTGTGGAGCAGTCCCAAAGCTCTGCAGCTCTGCAACCCTGCAGCCTAGCATCCAGCCCCAAATCCCTGAATCCCAGTATCCCCACAGCCCAGCATCCCTGCAGCCCAGCATCCAGCACAACATCCAAGCTGTGGAGCAGTCCCGAAGCTCTGCAGCTCTGCAACCCCACAGCCTAGCATCCAGCCCCACATCCCAGCATCCCAGCATCCCCACAGCCCACCATCCAGCACAACATCCAAGCTGTAGAGCAGTCCCAAAGCTCTGCAGCTCTGCAGCCCCACGGCTTAGCATCCAGCCCCAAATCCCTGAATCCCAGCATCCCCACAGCCCACCAGCCAGCACAACATCCAAGCTGTGGAGCAGTCCCAAAGCTCTGCAGCTCTGCAACCTCGCAGCCTAGCATCCAGCCCTAAATCCCTGAATCCCAGCATCCCCACAGCCCAGCATCCCTGCAGCCCCACAGCCTAGCATCCAGCCCCACATCCCAGCATCCCTGCAGCCCAGCATCACTGCAGCCCTACAGCCCAGCATCCCCACAGCCTAGCATCCAGCACAACGTCCACGCTGTAGAACAGTCCCAAAGCTCCGCAGATCAGCATCCCCGCAGCCCCACACCCAGCAGCTCAGCAACCCAAGTGTCTCAGCATCCCAGCCCAGGGCATGCAGCAAGCCCGGCTGGCACAGTGCTGCTGCTCATGGGTCTGGGTTTTATTGTGGGTTCTGCCCTCAGGGACAATGACAACTGTGACTGCAGTGGTGGTTGTATTGATACTGGGGCTTTTTTGCCTGAGGCCCTGTTATAAACTGTACTGGCAGAGGTGCTATTTCATTCCTGGGAGGTGGAAAAATCTTTCTAGCGCAGGCTTGCCACAGCCTGAGGAAGCAGCTTTACAAACGTGCAGGATGCAGCCAGAGCTCCTGGTGCACTCCGGGTCCCGCTGCTGTGCAGGGCTGGAGGCAAGCATGCAACGTGGGTAAAGAAAGGCAGCAGCTGCCTCTGCAACTTCTTGGCTCCGGTGCTACAGCCTGGTAGTTCACTGTAAGCTTTGTCCTCATCAGGAACAGTCCCTCCCTAACCACAGTCACAGATTTTTCTGCAGGGTTTTAGCATTAGAAATGAATACTGGAAACCTGGTGCTTTTCTTACACTGGGTACATTCATCCTGCTGACTGTGAATCGACGTGATTGCATTTCTGCAACTGGAAAATTCAATAAATATATGCAGAAGAAATGATTCTCCCCCAGTTTTTTGTCAATTCCTGTCCACTTTCTTGTCCTGCTCAGTCTCAGGCAGGCAACTTCTTGCAGGAGGCCGGTAGCGTGTTTGGTCTGACGGAGGATCCTCTCCTGCCTGACTTAGAGCAGAGCCTTGCTCTATACCTGAAGCGATGGCACAGGTGTGCTGCTCCTCTGTGAACATATTCCAAAGGCACATGTGGGCTGTCTTAGCTGGAATTTCATCCTATTTTTTTATTTAGGCACAAAATATCTGGTTACTATTTTCAGCAGAGAGAAGGTACTTGAAATGGAAGACATCCCTCAAGTCACAAAATGGGATAGAAAATCAAGCCGTGGAAAATACTTGCAGGCAAACAATAAAAATGCAGTTTGAGTCAATGGGAATATTTCATTTCAGTACTTTCCAGCTGATTTTTTTGGATCACTTAAAAGTAAAGTTATTTAAATTGTAGAAGACATTTGAGTAAAGAAAACGCTATTCTAAATGTCAACAATGGAAAAATGTGATGTTTTGATATTCATAATTTTTTTCCCTTATTCCTTCTATTTGAGAAATGTATTGGGCATGTTTTCTTTTGTAGCTCCCACAAGAAAAACAGTAGTTTTAAAGAATGAGTATTTTTCAATTAGAAAATATTTTCCTGAAAAATCCTATCTGGAAAAAAGCTGGAAATAGTTAGTGTGAAAAGTCTAACAGGAAGCTTTTAGTTCCAGATGTGTTGTTCTACTTCCCCTGGTACAACAGAGGTACTTACAATTAAAGTTCAAAGATGCAGCACCGGTGGAGCTAACTACATATTTCCTGACGTTTGTGCCTGTCAGCGCAGGGGTGGTTAGACCGCTATTTACAAATCTGAGCTTAATTCATTCTCATACCAAAGGGAGCAATCAGAACCCGAGCGATTCCCAGAGAGAAATCAGAGTCAGTGTACCCAAGGCTTTCTCCCATCTGATTTCTGGCTGTGTTGTGTTCAGAAGAAAGATGCACATAGCAGATACAGCCCAATCCCAGCCCTCCTCCGGTGAGTCAGAGTCAGCTTCTTAGGTCTTATGGATCTTAAGTCAGGAGGGAAGGATGGTCTTGTGGCTTAGGATGAGGACTGTGAGTCAGAAGAGTTTATTCATGAAAAAAAAATTGCTCCTTTCATTTATTAGCAGATGTCTCTGACCAGCCTAAGCAAGTTGCCACTAGAAAATTTCAGCTGTAGGCATTTTAAAGCTGGAGCGGGTAAAAAAAAAAGAAGTCCAATTGACATTTGATCATTTCTGCAGCAATGTACGTTTATCCATAACTGGTTGTCTTGATAGGAAAAGGACAAGCACCAGGGTAAATACCAGAAATATCCCGATTTGCCTTTCAGGCTAGCTGAACTCCTGTTGATTAAGCTGGGAATGTTGATTAAAGACCTCAAGCTGTGACCCACAACAATTCAGTCAGGTTACTCCTGCCGCTTAGCCAGGCTTGAGCTAAATTGGAAAGCAGGATGGAGCCTCAGTGAGTTTATCAGCTCTGAGCAGTGTGTTTCTAGGCTGATAATCTGCAAGTACCTCCCTGCTCAGCCCCAGAGTATTACGAGGGATTCAATAGGTTGTCTGTGTGGTGGTGGGAGATATTAAAGTCCTTCAGAAAAAAAACTAAAAACCAACCCAGCTTTGGACCAATCCTCTGGAAATCAGTCATTCAGTCAATATAGTTAATGATCAGTTGGTGGGTTAATAGCCAAACATGAAGTCATGGGTGATTAAAGCTTAAAAAAAATATTAACTGCTCAATGACTGTATTTAGTCAAAGACAATATTTGGTTATTTTTTGATGGTTACTTTTCCATCTAGGCTCCCTCAGAGCTTGTCAAGGCAGTGGCACCATAGCAACAAAACCCTAAGAAGCCCGTCAGTTTGGTGCACAGGACCTGTTTTGCATAGCAGGCCTTTGATCTTTAAGTATAGTGTTGCCATTTTTTGTGAGTGTGGTGAAAAGGTGAAGTAGGTCCCTCGTTTAAGTAGGCCAATTTATTATTGTCATTTAGCTTTTGAAGGACAAGCCATGCAGAAGAGCTCCAGTCAGGGGAGAGAGGCCTTGAATGCAAGAACATTTACGCTTGGGTTAACAGGGAAGCAAGTTGCACAGGGGTTTGCAGAATCCAGTCCTTATTGCATTGGAAAAACATTGATATTTTCATTTGTTCATCTTCAATTCATGTTTCCTCAGTTTACTGACACAAGAAATTTTAATTATTTGAACTACAAATGCTAATGCAGTAAAGGTAAAGATAGGGCTTCTCCCTTCTGCTTCGTGCCACAGCAAGAAGACTGTTGGGCAAACTTTGGCTGAATAATCTACAATGCCACTGTCTGCTGTGAAAAGTAGAAGGAATTCAGACTGATCTTGAGGGCACCAGCTGGGTCTGTCAATCCACTGGGGAAGGAAAGCGGAATTACTGAGAACCAAATGGAGACCATACAGGGATGGTATGATATGGGTAAAAGATATAATATAGGTAAGAACGACTGCTGCTTCCAAACACTAACCTGTAAGAGGCAAGTGTCATTTCTTGTTTCTGTCATCTTTCTCTGATAGAAAGCAATCTGAAATCCAGGCCAGACAGCATTTAGCAGGATCTAGCTGTACATCTGACAGCTCTTGACTATGTCTTCTCGCAGGTTTTCGGGCAGCAGCCGGCAGCATGAGCGTGGCAGGGCTCTGCTCAGCACCCAGCACCCGTCTGTGCCTCACCCACAGAGACGAGCAGTCCCCTGGCCGCAGACAGCGCCCGGCGCTGGGCAGCTGGCCACAATCACACGGGGAAAGGACCCAAAAGGGCTCCCATGAGGATGTCCAGTCCCGTGGTTTTCAGGCTGCGCTTCAGGGACACACCAGTGACCCACGGGACGAGAGGAGGTGGTTGGTGAAGTGGATGGAGAAAAAGTGAATGGAGCAGGCACTTCTACTTCCACACATGCAAACAAATATTACGGTGAGGGAGCAAGAGCACTGAAATGTATCCTAGGCTATGTCTGGTTTCCTTTCTGTTGTCAGCGAAAATCACCACGGAGCCATTGCACTTGACAGTCCTTGGATTGTTTTCCAAAAGTATGGTTGGAAGAGCCTAGAAATAAAATCAGCTGTCCCTAACCATTCCTGACAGCCCTGGGTGTCTCACCTTGCTGGAGATGCCTCAGCTCCTGGAGGCAACTGCAATATGCAACTGTCCAGACCATAAAAGTTTGTCCTGCCATCTGAATTGAGCTTTCTGTGTTGCAATTTGAGCCCATTACATCTTGCCTTATTTACCTCCACGTGCTCTGGAGAATATTCCCTTTCTCTTCGATGTGGCAAAGCTGAATTGTGTTCAGCTCCCTGTTGTTCCTATGGCCCTTTTGCGGGGGCAACCCGTCCTTCCTTCAGCTCGCTGCATGCCGATGAGCCAGTGATGACCAATTTACCCCAGAGCAGCCTGGGAACGGCACTCTCGGCACTCTCCACAGCTTTCCTTTTCTCTTGCCTTGGTTTTGTTCAGTGCAGTCTTCCCAACTTTAACCACCTGATGGATTTGCCTCTAGCTTTAAGTTCTTTTCAAGCGCTCATTCCTACCCCTGAGCTGTATTTCCCAGGAGCAGCCAAAGCACATTCCTGTTTCCTCTGCAGCCGCCTTGCTCCTTTGCTTCCCTTCAGGAGGGTTGCCCTTCACAAAAGGCAGCTCCCAAACCCACGGGGACTGCACCACACACACACATGCAACCAGCTCCACATGAACCAAGACCTAAGATAACCCAAAGCATGAGAAAAAAAAAAAAAAAGAGCTTTGTGTATAGTCAGTACCTGGAGCCAAACAGAGATATTCTACCCCTCATATTTTTTTGTTAATTGTTGCTTTGGACATTTTTGCTTTATCAGATGGGGAATGACACTCGAGACCTAACTAATTTGTGCCTCTTGTCAATGGCTCTTTGTTTTCTATTAAGTTTTTTTTTCCTTATTTTTTCCCTGACCCTATAATCATTTCTTTGTTCCCTTCGGTAAGCTGGCCACTCAGAGCATTACCTCCCTGCAAGGCAGGCCTGTCTTAAACCTGGCTCTATTATTATTTGTAACAGCAGCAGGGCTCCCTCTGCTAGGCACCGTGCAAAAAATCACGCTACCTGCCATCAACCAAACCCTGCTCCACAGTGACCAGGACAGAAGAGATTGAACCCTGTACGAGAAAGCACCTTTTTCTTATAAAACCCAATGAAACTCTTTGGACTTTTCCCTCATAGGCACTTTGTTGCCCTTGTTAATGGCAAGCTCTCTGTCTATACCAGTGTAGGCTAGCAGCAAGGTACTAATAAACTAATAAACAAAGTGGAGGCAGGGCGCAGGCCCAGGTGGTTGCCTGTACAGTTAAATGGTTGGCATTGTCCTTGCATGAGTTTGTCCCAGACCAAGCAAATATTCCCGCAGCCGATGCCCAGGCATGTTTCAGAAGCTGGGGTGGGCCAAGGAGGGTTCCTGGCAGGCGGTTTGGGCACAGCTCTCCTGCTCCGGGGGGACAAGAGCTTGTCCCTCTGGGGATGGCTGGGCACGCCAATGGGTCTCGAGGGTGGAAAACATTCCCTGGCCTGTCTTATTAATTTGGTGTCTCGGCACTGCACAGCTTTTAATGGATTTACTCATCCCAGCAGCCCTGCGGGGTGGGGGAGCGCTGCTCAGCCGCTGGGTCTGAGGGGAAAACCAGACCCATGGGGACACTGAAAGGGCAACGTGGCTCCAGAGAAGCCTTCAGGTCCCACAGTCCACTTGTTTCCTGATCTCCTGCCCCAGCCCTGGGGCTTGAAGCCCCTTGGGCTGGTGAGGACGAGACAGCCAAGGAGGTGTGCTCCAGGTCTGGCAGGGATGCTGAGCTGCCTGGGATCACACGGGGCGAGACGGGGCCACCTCCTCTGAGCTCTGCGGCTGAGACAAAACCCAGGCTGGGCGGCTTAAAGCATGTGCTGGGCAAGTCTGGTCCTGAGAACAGGGTCAGGCTTGCACTTAACTTGACCCTTTGGGACTTGCAGAAGCTTAGGCAGGGACCTGGCTCCTCCAGCCCCTATGCTTTGCCTTACTGGGACGTACGAGGCCTCAGGGCTTCTCAGAGACCCCGTATCAAATCCATATGGATAGTTTGTGCAGAGGAAATTGGTGGGGTCAGGAAGAGCGGAGGGTGCTCAGCGCCTTACAGCCGCATTGCCTGAAGTTCCTCTGCTGAGAAAAACAGAAAGCAGTTCAGCATCATGAATTTTCCGTGTTCATTTTCCCCATGCCTGTGTTAACAGGGAAAAGATCAGTCTTAGCTACTGGGTCATCTGTCTCCACTCTTGGATCATGTCCATCACCATGGTGTCAGGGACTGTGAATACAGAAAATCTGTGTTCATTAATTAAGGCATTATATGAAAATGCACTATTTTATCTACAATCGTATTTTAAGATTTTTTTTTTATAAGCAATATCATTATTTTGATACCTGAACAGTCACAACTGGACCTGTTGACAGAGCGCCTTCAGGTTTCCAGGACCAGCTCCCAGGCACCAATTTAACGTCCCTCAGAGCCCTGCGCACCTGGGGTGAGGATTTGCGGCAGGAGGAGGGAGGTGTTGGGAGTCACAGCTCCCCGTGACGGGTGGCCCTGCCCCAAGCCACCCAGCTGCAGCGAGCCCACCCCTGGCCATAACCCAGTGATGAGCTTTGCTCTAGCCAGCGGCCAGCCCGAGGCTCCGCGGGGCAGGGACAGATCCGGGGGGGCCATACGGATCCAGGCTGTGAGGCTTCAGCTGTATTTATCCCAGGCTTTTGTTCTTCCCAGCTCACCTCTCACTGACACCTGCACGCCTCCTGCATGGTGGGAATATTTGTGTCTTTTCCTGCTCCAGGGCGCTGACAGCAGAGGTGCAGTGAGGGGCCATTACCCACACAGGGTGGGGCTGCAAAATTGGACCCCACCGAGGAGGTAAAACCTGCTCATGGCCTTTCCCTAATTATTATTCTCCTCACTGAGTATTCTCCTTGCTTGGTACTGGCTCTTGTAGGACAGATTTTTTTCTTGCATTATCAACGCAGCTTAAAAGCAAACAGAAAACTCAGCAAAATGAAAACTATCACCACCACCAACAACAAAAAAATCCATGGAAGAAATATGGGTCTCATCCACTCTTCTGTTAATTAGCTTTAAAGAAAACAATAAAACCAGAAAGCAAAGCAAAAGCTGATGGAGGTAATTGGGCCGGGCT
Source organism: Haliaeetus albicilla (assembly GCF_947461875.1). Lineage (NCBI taxonomy): Eukaryota > Metazoa > Chordata > Aves > Accipitriformes > Accipitridae > Haliaeetus > Haliaeetus albicilla. The sequence continues at coordinate 33,878,268 of NC_091495.1, forward strand.
GCTGGGGAAGCGGGAGCTGTGGGAAATGGGGAGACAGCTGCGGAAAGCATCACCTTGCAGGCAGCCCCAGATTTCTGAGGTCTGCCTCTCCCCTGAGCCCCATTTCGTAGCAAATCAGAGTAGATGGGGTAATTATCGCAGCTGTGTTTTGGGCTGGTTTAAGAGGTTGTACTTTCCCAGCTGCCTTTGGAGCACAATAGCAGTGGCAGGCAGCATTCCTGCCAGCACAGCCCGGCTAAATCCACCAAAACAAGCCACCAGCCAGCCTTCTGGAAGAACTTGCTGGGTGATTTTTGCCTGTTTGTTTTCAGTGACAAGTTTCCGAGGAAAACAGTAGCATTTTAAAACCCACATGTACAGCCAAAAAGGCTTGCGGACTTTTCCCCCCTCCTCTCTAGCAAATACTTTGCTGCCTCTTTTACAATGCCATTTCTATTGACGTAAAGCAAAGATAAGAAATGTTTGCCCGCACTGCCTCGCTCAGTTTTCCATGTGTGGCTTCTGGCTGATCTGTCATGTGTCCCTGCTGAGGTCTCAATCCACTTTCGACTAAAAGCGCCTGGGTCCTTGCTTGGCTTATCATGCCGACACAGCTGGCAACCTATTAATCTCCTGCTCCCGATGCCTTTACTTCAGCGGGAAAGCTCTGGGTGCCTTTTAGTGGTTTGTATTTGTAGCTAACGGAGGTTGGTGCTCCAAGTCCCTCGGTCACCTGTCCGTGAAAAACTCTCTCCTTAACAGTTGGAGCGGGGGATGTTCAGCATTTTTGTCCCTCTTGCTCTGGCACTCTCTTTCAAAGGTATGGAGAACCGTAAAGCAGCAGAAGTAGGGCTGAAGCCAGGATCACATTATCTACCAGTAATGCTTTGCCCTTGTTCACATCTTTAATTTGAGGACTTCAGGACGTTCATGTATCTTCTCATACATTGATAAACTGAGGCTCAGTTTTCACTCTACAGAAGTTTCCCTGTAGAGCTATGTTTCTAGGCACATGAATTCTGCCTTCTCCCTCCCTCCCTCCCTCCCTCCCCAGCTAACAGAGGACACTAGTCTGGCAAGATTATCCAGCAAAGGACTCCTTCGAATCTCATTCTGTTCAGAAAACTGTTTTAAACAAGGCTGGCTGGTGAAAGTAAATCATCCTGGAAGGGTTTGCCTTATAGACCCATGTTGGTAGTACTGTTCCAGCAACTTTTTCTTTCTAAATCCAGCTAAGTCCTCAGGCAGAGGGAGGTTTGTGAGCAGGAAAGCTGGGACTAGAATGGCAATTTCCTGAGCCCGGCCTTGTACACTGGCCAGGCGACGCTCTGGCTGCTAACAAAATAGTTAGCTAGGGACTCACAGGTAGAGACAGGACGCTCGAAAGGGAAAAAATAACTTACATTGTGGCTGGCTTCTACATCTGGTTTTGTATACCTATTATGGCTGAAAAGTACTGGCCTGAAAACCTGGAAATTAAAGGTTTTCATCCCTTCCCTGAAAAAGGAGAGAAACATAATGCCTGGCTAACTGCTCTCCAGTATCCCAAACCTGCTTACAGTTCCTCCTCCAAAGCAGATTTCTGGTGGGGCGAAGCACAGCATGCTGAGAAGTACCTGCTCCTCCCCAGCTGTGGCTGCCAGCACCGGGGAGCTGGGCTGGACTTGGCGCTGAGCTGGCTCAGCTAAGCTGGGGATCAGGGAGGCACCTGGGAGCCTCCACGTACAAACACCCGAGCCAGAACAGTACAGATTTGGATGGCGGGGTTTGCTCTGCACCAAGTGAATCATGTTCTTTGCTTTCCTGCCTTTGTATTACCATGTGGTGCAGAAAAAGTCGTGGCTTTTCCCCTTCTGCTAAGCTGCCCCGGAGTCATCTGTGGCTGCTGTCCTGCAATGCCTGTCCTCGAAGTCGGGCAGCTATTAGGGAAGCACAGCCTGCTCACTTTCAGTAAAACTGACACTTGGGCTGGCTTGTTCCAAGCCTTTTAATCCCCACGAAAAAGATCTTAGCAACTGCTTTCAGAAAAGATCTTTAAACGGGGAAAGGGAAAAGGTTTTTCAGCAGTGGCCATGGGGTTCTTCCAAGTTTGATACCAAGAGGAAGCAGCCGGCTCCAAAAGCGATAACGCTAGGGCCAGTCGTTGTTTTTCAGACTTTAAGAGTAACCAACTAAAAATGCATGGGCCAAACTGTCCACGGAGGCAGGTCAGCACAGATCAACCAACTAAAAACGCATGGGCCAAACCGTCCACGGAGGCAGGTCAGCACAGATCCATTGGCTGAGACAAGCTTCACTGGGGAAGGTGGGTGCAGAAGTGAGCGCAGGAGCGTTCCTGCAGAGCAGACGGATCTCTCTGTCCCCCTCACCTCCCAGCACCGCTGACAGAAGATAAGTTCCTCATTAGGAAGCTGCCTGCCCCCCCATGAAACGTGGGCTCATGCAAGGACATGTATGGCCCAGAGAGAGATGCCCCCAGGGACATCCCATGGTGGTGGAGTCCTCCAGGGAGTACTGATCTCTGTTCACCCTGGCTAGTGACCATTTCAGCCCAATTTAGGCATATATTACAAGCACAGTAAGATATTGCTCAGCATTATGAGGCTGTTCAGTGTCCTGGTTCTCTATGCCTAGGGGAGACACAGACTGTCCGCTCCCTTGCATTCCCTTTCCTCTTGCAAAGTTTGCATTTGGGTTCAAGATGCGCAAAACCTGCCTCCTTCCACCCGCCTCATTGCTGACTGTCTCACTCTGCGCTCACTGCTCTGCCCCATCAGCCTGGGCTCTGGCTGCCTATTCCTGGTCCTCCAGCCAGGTCTGATTACATTAGCCTCTGTCACAACCCATTTGCAAACTGGGACCTTATTCTTAAATACAGCCCTGCATCCAAAATGCAAAGAGATATCCTTGCATTTTCTTTATCAGTATGTATGGGGAGGAAACCCCAGGTCTGGCAGGCTGCTTTGGAACTTGGCTTACCTTTGAAGCAGCCCTGAGGCCCGAAACTCTGGTAAGGTGAGGGATTCGGGCATGGTGTGCAGGTGGGGTGTATGGAGGGGGGTGATGAATTTTGGTGCACATGCACTGCTGGGGTTCATCCGCATTCAGAGAGACTCTGGGTGTCTAACCAGGGTGAAAACAAAACAGATGCCTGGCATAACCCTGAGAGGAAAACCGATAAAGGTCTTTTAGCTTGTCTAGGAAAGAAAATGTCTGCTGTACAGAAAATGCCTCTGAGATACAGACAACTTCAGGAACACAGAGTACAACACTGAAGATCGGGGTAGGAGTGTACCTGGAAGATGGTGGATTGGGCATGAAAGCCATGGAGATCTACCTGTGGGGTCATGTGAAGATGCCCATAAATACAGGTCACCTCAGCTCAAGCATGGGTGAAGGGTGAAGAGAGTGCTCACAGCACTAGGACTTTGACAGCTGCTTTGAGAGTCCACCTGGGGAACTGGTGGGGTTGTAGCAGCTAAGAAAAACTAGTAAGGGGATTCACATATGGGCTGATGGGCAGTGTGGCAGAGCATCCGTGCTGCAGATACCATGCCTGTTTTGAGCACTAGCTGCTCTGCCCTGGCTGCTCAGAGACGTGTGTCCAAACTGAGCTGTCGTTTCTCTGCTCAGCTCTCTCTTCTGCCACTCTCACCAGCCCCACCAATGTGCAGCACAGTGCCCAAGCACGTTTTCTTCTCCTCCAGCTTACTCTGCGGATTTACCTCCATCCCTCCAGATTGTCTCTGTAAACTGGGGCTCCTGGGGCAGAAATAGCATGGCAGGTTATAAATCCCAGTGAGCAGGAGGGCAATGAAATGCAGTATGCCACAGGGCAGGGGCAGTTCCTTCACTCAGATGTTTGGCAAAACTGATATCTTTGTTATTTTTCTTACCGAGACATTTATCTGCCACCACCCCGATCTTACCCAGTGTGTTCCCAGCAGTGTCCAGGCGACCTGCTGGGGCCACTTCTCCATTCCTGCTCAGACCCAGCAGGCAGAGCCCTGGGAAGAGTGGCCGATGCGGAGCAGAGCTCCCACCTCTGGTGCACCCAGAGGGGTCTGAGGCAGCCCTAGGGCAGTGAGAGGCTTACAGGACAAGCAGGCAAATTGGTGACCTTCACACAAAATACAGGACATGCAGCACTTTTCAGCAGCTGTGACTGCAGATCAGCTGAAAAGGATTTTGAAAGTGAGATAAAGGGCTCACCTCCCACTGTGGTTCCCCTGCAGAGGCACTGCAGATAGGAGGTTAGGGTTAATTTGTTTTCTGAATTAACCAGGAATTTGGGAGGCTTGAAGCAACTGTGCTTTGTTTTGGGGTTTTCTTTTCAGGTTTATCTCAACAATCCTTTTTGCCTGGGAGTTTTTGGTAGCCTCTTCTCAATCAGAACTTAGCTGGAGGGGTGGTGAGAGTTTATTGTGTTAATAATGTGTGCCGCTTACTGATCCCTTTCCCCAGGTAGTGAAAACTTCCCTGAGATCAATATCTTGGGCGATGAAATTGTTCTTTAAAAAAAGCCCTGGCATATATTTTTTAATTTTTTTTTAAATTACAAATCAAATATATAATAAAAGCAGCAATATCTTGTACTTTTCTAGCCCTTTTCTCTCCTAGTTCTCAAAGAGTGGCCTCAAAAGCACTTCTCTGGAGTCAGAGCAGGTCAGAGCCATCCTTTATACAAGCTGCCTTTTCTTTCCCAGGTTGTTGCCCTTTTTTTGCTCCCTCATACTTCCCCTTTCTTTTCTCCCCACCTCCCCTGCCACCGGCCAGCTCAGCTGCATCACTGTGATCCTGCTCTTTGGAAAATGAAGGGGTGCATCACAGATGGGTTTTTTCCAGACCTTGGAGTTGCTCTTCTCAACAAAGAACAGGATCTTGGTGACAGCCCTGCAGAGCAGGCTGTACTCTTCCCTTGAACAAGGAGCAGTGCATCACGTCACGCTCAGAGCGTGCCGCCTCACTCCCTCGCCTCTCTCCGTGTCAGGCTTTTCAAGTTTCTACAAGAAAGAAAAAAAGAAAGTTTTCATTCTACAAGGCCAGCATCCAGTTCATATTTTTTATATCACAGGGAAAATGATAAGCCAGGATATAACAATGACCTACTTCATGTCTTGATAAAATAATTTCCTCTCTCTGTCATTTTTCTCAAAGAATAATATTTGACTAACACAAGCATGTAAGATAGAGCAAGAGCTTTTCTGTGAACTGGCTGATAATGTGCCAAATTCAGCCCTGAGACAGACAACTGCCACCCTGTTGACCTACGTGGAGTTAAGCCTGTTTATCCCCCAGCTCAGAGCTCTGAAAACAATTGGGTTCAAACCTGTAAGATGTGTGTGTGTGATAGGGTTGAGGCCAAAAGCTTCAGAGACAGCGGCTATCTGTTACAGCATCCCTCCATCAATGCACCCTCAGCCCACCGCCAGCACGCCTGCCCGGGAGCTGCTCCGACTTGCTGCTGTGGTGCAAACGGCCCCCCCCTCTGCAAAACAACCGGTTAGCTCATCCTTTTACACAAAAGGCTACTGTATTTGGTAGGCTACATTACACTATAGGGCAACCATGCAGCTCTGAGTCCACTCACGCCCCCCTCCCCGAGCACAGAAACAATGCAGCCCGTTATAGCTATCTCGCTGGAGCCTACTTAGCTCAATGCATTGACTGTATTTGTCTACTGAAGGTGTTTAAAAATGTGCACGTGGCATTTTTTGCTCGCAGCATTTGCATGAAGAGCTTTCTCACATCATCTTTCAATGCTGTTCAAACAGATTGTCACCCAGTGCCTATCGCCCACCCTCTCATCTCCCACCTACAGGAGTTTTCCTTGTGGTTGTGCATCTTTTCTCTTAACGAATTCTCATCACAGCATCGATACGGGCTATGGATTCACCATTCGTCACTGCAAATAAGAAGCGACATTGCTCAGGCATCCTTGTGCCCTCAGGTGGGTCATGTTCCATCCTGGCATCAGAGATCACAGTACATCCGCTCATCTTCACTTGGCACACTGTCCAAAATGGACAGAAATTTATCTGCTGTCATGACACACTTACCAAGATGGCCAAAGCCGACTAGTGTAGAGTGTTTACTGTATTTACCGTCAGCATGTTTACCGTATGCTGACTTCCCGCATCACATGCCATTCCACAGTACTAACAAGGTACATGATTTATGGGATGCTGCTGAGAGCAAAATATAGTTAAAATTTAATTATAGTACTCCTTTTACTTCTTTCCTTGCATAAATGTGGTATGAACCCAGTCTGGTCTATTGATTTTTCTCCAACTTCTCGTTCCCTGAGGTGGAAAGTTGCTCTGGATTTCTAGAGATGGAAAACTACCGACTGCTGGGCTCTGGCAGGAGAAGGGTAACAAGCATCTGGGCATGGAGATGGAGACTCCTCTTGACAGCTCTGCTCCTCAGGCACAACAGGCCTTTCTATCAAAGCTCATGTGTGTGGGAGACAACTTTCTTGGATGCTGCTCGGAGCCTGAAGAATAAACTCTCAGAGGAACTAGAGCCCCAAAAGCCATACCTTTTCTCATTGTACGTGCCTTTTGTTAGCATTGCCTTGTGTCAAGATGCAGCTATGTATACACTTAGAACCATGCAGAATAAAAATGAGACGCTGGGCTGCATATGTGCCTCTGCCCCCTGCACAGAGCAGTAGGGAGCAAATGCATCAGACATAGCAGCATCTAATCTCCATGCTCCATGCAGTCCTTCAGAAATGACTGAAGATGTTATTCCTTGTCTTGCGTAGATCCTGACTACCTTCAAAGCTGCACTGAAGCAATTTGTTTCCAATTCAGAAGAAGGGACACAAGTCTCTCTGCTATTCACCCATTTTCCTCTTGGCTCAGTTGAAGGAAAAGAAGGACCTATACCTATTTTTGGTACTGGGACTGGTACCTGATTTTGATCAGGGATGTGATTGGTTACCTGTATCACTCCTACCCCAAGCTATGTGATTCAATGTTGAAACAGCATCGGTGCTCGAGATATTACCACACTACAGATAGCTTGGAGCCCCCTCGACCATTACAGCTGAGCAGCCATGCAAAGGCTTCTCACTCCTTTCAGGGAAACATCTGCTGGGCTGAAGCTGCCTAATACTGAATTAAACGCCGTGACTTTGCAGGCAGGTGGCTGGGGAGCACGTAGGCTTTAGGACTCTGCTATGGAGGGAGCAATCCCAGGAACAAGTGTGGCAACAGGCTGCTGTGGTGGTAACCTTTCAAACAGCTGCAGCTGTTTGCAAAGCGAGCCTGCACCTACACACGTAATGTTTTTCCCTTTCCTGACAAGAATAAGCCATATTAGCATTATCCCAGCACAACTGCATCCATACTCTGGGGAGTTAGCTGCAACAGTATTGTTAAAGCAATCCAGCTTTTTGAGGTAGACTGGCTATAGTTACACTAAATTAAAATAGAATGCTTTTGTTCTAACCTAGGCATCCCTACAAGGACTTGCACCAAAATAACCAAAGGTACGAATTAAGGCATTTCTGTTATTTTAGTACATGCCTGAGCGCAAGCAGGCTCCCACTCCAATCCTTCTGGCTGTTGATCCTGGCAAAGCTCAGCTGCCTGCGTGATCTCCTTTTCTCAGGCTTCATCACAGTGGGGATCAATATATGAAAGCACCCAATGGGGAAACGCTTCTTGGTTGTAGCTGGGTGCCCTGTGACATCTGTCTCTGACACTAACTCTGGTATGTGACAGCACCGTCTTTGTTCATTTAGGGGAAGGTAATTCTGTAGGACTGGGGAGTCCCACAGGAGGGTCGGTGGCCCCTATGGGTCTTGAGCACGAGGGTCACGCTGAGCCCCTGTGCTCCGCTGGCTGCTGTGCTTGCTCCCTGCAGGGAGTGGGTGGGTGCTGCCGCCCCGGTGCAGGGCTCCAGGCAGCCGTTTCTTCCCTACCCCTCCAACTGCAGGCACAGGGCATCCAACCCGGGGTCTTCCCGGCTGGGAGGACCTTGGCTCCGGCCCTGCTCTGGAGTGCCCAAAATGTTGTCTAAGTGCACAAGCACCACGACCCCATGGAGAGCCGCAGCGGCCATTCCCATGGGAGAGGCCAGGGCACACAGGAAAGCAAGGTCAGCTGTACCGAGTGCTTATTCTCACGAGGCACGAGCCTCGGCAGGACCTTGGGTGGTCAGACCACAGAGCCCCAGGGTTTAGAGAAGCAGGAAGACGACAGCCCCGTAGGCCTGACATTTCCAGCGCCTCCAGCGAGCAAGGGACGGGCAGCGGGAGCACGCGCTGCGCTACGAAACCAGCTGCATCACGTGGGCTTCCATGTCAGTGAGGGAAACGGGGAAACAGCACTCCAGGTCGCACTGGGAACTCGATGATGCTGAAAACGGTAAACTGGAATCCCGGCCCTGCCATAGACGTATCAGCACCGATTTGGGTAAATCGTTTAAGATACCCGTACTTGCTGTCTGCAAAATGAGGACACTGACATCTGTATCCCGGATTCTCCAGGTGGCACCGTTCATGTTTGTACAGTGCTGTTAAGATCCCCAGAAGAAACGCGTTAATGATGTTCCCAATTTAGGGCAGGGCCAGGCGTCGCAGCAGCCTTTCGTTTAGTGCTCAACCGCAAAACTTTCCACGGCCAACTTACTGCTAAAAACTTAGTGTTCCACCCCCTTTCCCACGGCACACGGCCCAGTTTATCCCTCCCCAGGCCCGCAGGTGGGAGCTGCCCACTGCTTCCCCGGCGAACGCCCCGAGACCACCTGTCGCGACTATCGGCTTCACTATCCCGAGGCGGGCGAGGGGCGCAGCCCCCTCCCAGCGCCCCGCAGCCAGTGTGTGTGGGGGGGGCGGCTCGCGTCGGAGCTCCGCCGCTGCCCACACCTGCACGGCGGAGCCTTTGGGCCCGCCGGCGAACCCCGCCGCCCCCGGCCCCTCGGACGGACCAGCCGGGGAGACCCGGTTCCCTCAGGGCGGCGGCGAACAGGGGCGAGAAGGGCGGAACGCCCCCGCCGCGCCAGCCAATGGTGGCGGGCGGTTCGTCGCCGCGCAGTTGCGGGCGGGGCGAGCTGGCCAATGAGGGGCGCGCCCGCGCGGCGGCGGCGGCAACGGCGGCGCGCCCCCTGCCCGCTCTGCCCCGTCGGGGCGGGCGGGCGGCGCGGAGCACTGTGGCGCCCCCTGCTGGGCCGTGCCGTGCCGTGCCGTGCGGCGCCGGCTCCTCCCCGCGCGGCGCTATGTCACGCGGAGGCGCGGGGCCGGCGGTCGGGACTCGGTAGCGCGGGGCGAGGCGAGCGCAGCGCAGCCGGGATCCCGCCGCCGCCGCCGCCGCCGCCTGCTCCGGGAGCCGCCGCCGCCACCACCAACCGCCGCCACCGCCTGCGCCCGGGAAGAGCCAGCAGCGCCGGGGCTGGCTTCGCGGCGGTCGCGTCGCGCCTGCCGGCCCGCCGGGGCCCCGCACCGTCCACCCGTCGCCGCCGCCGCCGCCGCGCCCCGCCGCCCCCCGGCCGGCGGCCCCGGGCCGCGCGCCGCCCCCCTCCCCCGGCCGGCGGGGCTCTGCGTCGCCGCGCGGATGCCGCCGCAGCAGGAGGGCGAGGCGGGCTACATCAGCAAGCCGGTACCGGGCGGCTGCGAGGTGCCGCCGGTGCCCCCGCGTAGGGTGCGCAGCGGGAGGGCGGCGGCGGCTCTCGGGGCGGCGTTGGGCGGCCGCTGCCGAACGGCGGGGACCGGGACCGGGGCCTCGGCGGGGACCGGAACCGGGACCGGAGCGGGGGCCGAGCCGCGGCGGAGCATCAAGTGCGTGCTGGTGGGGGACGGCGCCGTGGGGAAGACCAGCCTGGTGGTCAGCTACACCACCAACGGGTACCCCACCGAGTACATCCCCACCGCCTTCGACAACTTCTCCGGTAAGGGCCGGGGGGGGGGACAGGACACCGGGGCGGCGGGAGGGGGGTGCTGCCGCCTGTGCCTCTCCCCGGGGCCGTGGCGGGGCTGCTCGGGGGGCGGAGGAGGGGGGGGGGTGTGTGTCCAGCTTCGGTTATTTCGGTATTCGTTTCTCCGGGGGCAGGACCGGAGGTTGTTAGAGTTCCCCCGCGGCCGGCAGCACCGGCTGATGGACGGCGTGACGGAGCCAGGCGGGCAGCTGGTGTGGCGGGCGGCCGTGCGGGCAAAGCCGGGCTTTAACGGGGAACTCCCCGGTGTAAAACTTCCAGCTCTCGGCCCGGGTAGGAAGCGCCTAAAAGGAGAAAGCTTAACTACTTGCCTTGTGTCACCATGGCGAAGGGCTGGGGGGAGGTTGGGGGGTTTCGCCTTGGTTCGGCGGGGGGGCTTTTTGTGTCCCGGGCGTGTTGGAGATGTGCAAGAGGGTGATAAACTAAACCCTTTGGAGCAGAAAAAGGAGCCGGACCGCTTGGCTGGCTCTCCCCGCTGCCCCCCGAGGGTTATTGCAGTCACCCTTCCTCATCCCTTGCGGTGAAATGAGTCGGAAAGCCCTGAAGGGCTTGTGTGTGCCCAAGTGTTAGCGATAGACTCCCTTCCAGCTCTGTTAAGTTGTTAAATCTAACCTAATCGAAGACTATAAGAGCTGAGGGATGGTAAATCTTTCTTCCTTCCCTTTTTTTTTTTTTCTTTAATGGAAAACGTGTAAAGTTGGACTCACCACACTTTCCCCCCCTCCCTCCTCCTTTCTCTCCAAAGCTGTCGTGTCTGTCGATGGCAAGCCGGTGAGACTTCAGCTCTGCGACACAGCTGGTCAGGTCAGTGAAGCCACTCATTTGATTTAAGTGACAGCGGGAGGGGAGAAGTTGTTGTGCAAAGTAGTCCTGCTAATGACTTCATGGATTTGAAAGGATTCCCGGCGTTTGAACTTCTTATTAAACTGCTATCGTTTTCACTGTTGCTTAACCCACTGCTTTGCCCGGTGTCTGGTGAAGGGTGAGGGATGTACTTGTGCCTTCGTATCGGGGCTGGGCACCGGCTGCTGCTCTGCTGGCTCAAGCTGCTGCTCTGCTTAGCTTGACTAGAAAGGCTGAACATATTGGGGATTCAAGGGCCACCTGGTTTTCTCGTTGAGCGGTTGTCACTGTCTTTATTTTTGCTAAGTAACTGCGGGCTTAAGAATTATGGTGTTTGGGATGTACGCATGCAAAGCATCCCCAGCTGTACGTGTCCGGAGATAGAGAGTGTGGTTTTGAAGGGGCAGGAGCTTAAGGGAGAAAACAGTCCTATAGGGAGCTGTCTGTGGACATTTCCTATTTGCCATTCCCGCCCCCTAAAAAAGTGCTGCCGCCCCAAAGCCGAGCCTTGCTGTAATCCAAGTCCTGAAGAGATGAGGGTGGCCGATGCCTCTCAGCTCCTAGTTTGCCTGATACATAAAAAGAGCCCATTTCTTACCGCCTTATATTTTCTGCAAGTCCCTGGCTTGTACCACCCTGAGCTGCATGCAGCACTGCTTGCCAGGGGTTGAGTCTGAATAGCCAAAAGTAGTGAAAAGTATTTTGCTACCTAGCTGGCGTTTGAAGGCAGCGGGAGTTAGGTTCCTGTGCAGCTTTGTGGATCTCGGTCTATGCCTTGACCAAAACCACGCTGAAAAATCTCAGTGGCCTTAACATACAAACCTATTTAGATGAGTTGTAACTGGGCGCCCTACTTAGGAAAGGGCTTTGAAGGGCTGTGCAGTCCTAGACAGCAGTGTAGGACTCCCATGAGCCCTACAAACCAAAGCTAAAATCCTACAAGCAGCCTTCTGCAGGTAAGGATACGAAGTAAAAGAGCAGAACCGTTCCCTGATTTCGTGTCCTGCTGAAGAGTCGGGGTGGTACCGCAACAGCCTGGGCTGTGCGTGTTCATACGCAGAGCGTGGCAGGTGAAATTGCCATCGGGTGACAGCCTGGGGACAGGCAGCGCCTGCGGAAACGCAGCCGCAAGCTGCAGGAGGGTCGGGCAGGCCCAGTCACCTCTTGCCTTCGCTGCCGTTTAATGATCAAGATGTTTGCTCTGGCTGTCCAAGAGTCACTGCCTTCAAAATGAAGGGGTTATCTAAACCAACAGAAGTCGTCCTGAATAAAAGATCCCTAGCTGGATACTTTGGTAAAACTGCGGCCGTGAGATGGCTGCTGAAATCTGCAGCTAAAAAAGCACTCCAGGCAGAGGGAAATTGTATTTCAGCATCACCAGCCCGAAGAGGTGTAGAGTTCCCGCAGGTCACGTACCTACCACTGCAGCTGCGGGAGTGTACTTGGGCTATAAAGGGCACTATTTCATCTCGGTAGAAACCCTGAAGATCGGGGTTTGGCTTTCAAACCCATTGAATCGAGCCCTTTAGAGGTTTCTCACGCAGTGAGAAGAGGCAATTACATGGTAAGGTACCTTTCTGTAAACGGTCCTGTCGTTCAGAGCAGCATCTCTCAGTAAATGCGGGGTTTCTCTCGAGCCAAGCAGTAAGAGCCTGGTTTCCTCTGAGGCTTAATCTGAGAATCAAGAGAGCTAATGAAGCTTGCTTTCTTGACTCGTGTTTTATAAATTGCTGTCTCTCTCGGAGATACTGCTGGAAGAAATTCATTCGAGCAGAACAAGACTTCTGAGGCTTCCAGGGGGCTTTAAACTGCATATCCTGGGCCTCCAGAGGCTTTAAAGCAAAATTTCATGTCTCGAAAATTAACATGGAACTTGCAATTCAGCAGTAAACTGCTGGTACCAGAGAGATGTTTTCAGCTGTGTGTGTTCTTTGCACTTTCAATTCAGAGCTTTTGAGAACAGGGTCCGTTTTAATTAAAATGTCACTGCTGCTGAGGCAAATCCTACCTGTTCAGGCTGCTAGTGTTACCCTGCTTTTATCCTGCTGTCAGCATAAAAGCAGCCTGCCTGGAGTTAACCCTTACTTCTTGCTGCATTCTTCGCAGAGGATCAGCTCGCCTTTGTTACCAGAAGGTGTTTGGCTTTCTTGTGGCTAGCTCCTGAAGCTGAAAAAGGGCCTTGCTTTGCTGGAGTTTGCACTAAAATAAAAGAAAAGAAAAGGAAAAAAAAAAAAAAGAAAGGTAGCGCTGGGAGGCCTGTTTGCAGTTTGTTTGATGTGGCATGGGTGGGAGGGAAAGGTAAAGCTCTTACTCTATGCCATTGGCATGTTAAGCCTGCACATTGTGAGTCATTATTGCTGCCATCAGATTTAAATCCCTGGGCACAATGGCAGGGAAATTATTCCCATATCCTGTAGGATGTTGTTAAGTAGTCACCAGTTTCAAAGCCTATTCCAGGAAAGGTACTCTTGCTGTCACTTGTCTTGCTCCGCTCTTGCCTGTCTCTGGAGGTCTGGCAGTAGGGGTGTCTGTTGGCAGAGCAGCTTGGAGGTACACGGGTGCTCCTCATCGCAGCAGCTCACCGACTCGCCCCTGTAAGAGCTGGACCTATAAAAAGTACCTTCGCCCTCCCATACTTTGATTTTTGGCTTCGTCGCTCGTGAGCCGTAACCTGCTTCCCGCAGTGTTGCTCCTTTGCTGAAATAGGGCAGAGGGCCTGCGTACAAAGAGCAAAAGAAATATTTAAGCGCTTGAAACAAGCTGCGGTGTTAGAAAATCTCAGCTACGTGGGGAAGCCACCACCTTTGTCCTGTGTGCCCGATGGTGGCAGAGTGCCTGACGGCTCGCAGCCATGCTGGGGGAGACCTCAGGCTGGGTCCGGGCGACTTCTGCTCCTAACTTTGGGTGGTCTGGGTGCTGATATCAGGGTGCCTCTCAAGAGGGCAGCGGCAGGTGATCCTTAGTCCCTCCAAACATCAGCGGCAGGCTAGAGCCGGGAGCGTTTCGGGGCGTCCTCCGGGGCTGACGTGCTCTCGCTGTTGGGTGCTAACGCGATTTTGTTCCGTGCAGGATGAATTCGACAAGCTCAGGCCTCTGTGCTACACCAACACGGACATCTTCTTGCTGTGCTTCAGCGTGGTGAGTCCCTCGTCCTTCCAGAACGTGAGTGAGAAGTGGGTTCCCGAAATCCGATGCCACTGCCCCAAGGCGCCCATTATCCTGGTTGGGACGCAGTCGGACCTCCGGGAGGATGTCAAAGTTCTCATCGAGCTGGACAAGTGCAAAGAAAAGCCAGTCTCGGAGGAGGCCGCGAAGCTCTGTGCCGAGGAAATAAAAGCCGCGTCCTACATCGAGTGCTCTGCTTTGACTCAGAAAAACCTCAAGGAGGTCTTTGATGCGGCCATTGTGGCTGGTATTCAGTACTCGGATACCCAGCAGCAACCAAAGAAATCCAAGTGTAGGACTCCAGACAAGATGAAAAACCTCTCCAAATCCTGGTGGAAAAAATACTGCTGTTTTGTATAGGGGTTGCAAGGACCTGAGTGCTGCTCTGAGGAAATCGAATAGAGGCTATATTAGCTGAAATCTCATTCTGTGTCGTGCCGAGTGTATAGTGTAGATCTGTATGTATGTGTATATGTTGCTACTGGATATCTCAGTTGCCCTTTCGAGGGTGGCAGAAGGATTCTTAGTTAAATAATTGCTATAAATCAGGTCTGGCATCCAGTTTTGTGACTAAAGCCTCTCATTAAGGAAGAAGAGCACCACGTGTCTGTGAGGGTAGAAGGATTTGTCCAAAGGATTCGACTGCTTGTGCTGTAAGGTGTATGCGACGGGGAGGAGCACACCAGAGGCCTTTGCTGCCCGGGCTTCGCAGGAGGAACGCGCGAGCCACGGTGGAAACGTAGAGCTCTGCATGTGGACGATCAAAGGGAAAAATAACACTGTGCCTCCTAACTGACATTTGTAGCTTTAAACCCCCCTCCTGCTCTCTTCTCTGTGTCTTCCCAAGCCAACGCTCTTAGGGATCGCTTTAAAAAGTGTATGCGAGAGGTGTAATCTATACACAAATGCCACGGTTGGAAAGGTCACGAATATACCTTCAGCATGCGGTGAGGGAACCTGATCCCTTACGGAGCTGGCATCTCGTTTGTCACCTCCTGACTTTGTGAAAGTCCTTTCTGTCCTCCTTCCCCTGCCCTTCCCAGGCAGCCGAGCGGAAGCCCAAGAACACGACCAAGCTTTAACTCGCTACCTCGAGCAGTGGCGATTTCCTCTGTATTTTTGCAGACATGACGACAGTTCGTCTATTTCAGCTGAAAGGAATGTAAATGCTGTTGTGTTGGGGGTTTATTTTATTATCTTTTTTTTTTTTTTTAAAGAGATGTAACAAATATCCATGCAGCACCATGTCAACCACATCTGGTTTTAAGTCTACAGCCAAGAATTTCAGGATGTCCCTCCTTACCTTTTAAGGTTGCTAAACAAATAACAAATCAGGCAGATTAAGATCTATAACAAACCGGACTCTAGAAACTGAGGCTTCTGTATCCTCTTCACGATGCTGTTTTCAACCAAGTTAATGTTTCCCTTCTAAAGGCAGCAGTCGCTTGTGGTTGAATCTTGTCCAAGCTAGTAGTCGTGAAATTGGCTGAGGCCACCCCAAAAATTTAACTGATAATTTTTTTTCCCAGATCAGTACAACAGATTAACTGAAATGTGCCTAAAATGTAGCTGTGTGGTCAACGTAGTGCAGAGTTGAGTGTGACCTATTCTCTGACTAAATCTGGTTCCTACTAAACTAAGCCTAATTCCAGCCCCGTTGAGTTTGAAAGGCCTGAGGGATAACATGACTCTCTGCAAGAATCAGTATTTTAACTTATTCTGCAGAGGACATTTCATTTGTGCTGTCTGTCTGTCTGCCTTTTTATGGCCCTACCTACTTTTTTTTTTCCCTAGATATTTCAAGATCAGATTATATTCTTTTTTTTTTTTTCCTTTGGCCATAGCCTTGAAGTGACCTTTTTCATAGTCTTAAACTAAACTGCAGTGACAGAAAGCCGGAACCTTTTTTTCATCAGAAATGAATCAATGCCTGATATAAAGAAGAACTGTGGAAGCCATTTGAGTTGATAAAGATGACCACAGTTTACCTCCTGGCCCATTAAAGAAAACGACACTATGTAAATGGATTCTGGGCTGTATTGGCATAGGGTCCACAGGCAGTATTTTTTCTTCCTCTACAGCGAAATGAGTGCAGAATGGGTAATGTTCCATTGCTGAAAACTTGAAAATGGGATGGAAATCTTTACCTAGGGCCTGATTCAATAAAAATGTGTTGGCTTCTGCACTGGAACAGCCTGGAAAAACAGTTTCCATAGCACAGAAGCTGGATGCATTTAACTTGTTTGCATCTGGTTGGTAATGGTTTAATGTTTACTGGTCATGAAGTTAGCATCTGAGCCTTTATATTTCTTACTCGAATGCTTTGACAGGATCTCAGATATGCAGTCATACCGTCATCTTGGAGAAAAACATAAAGCCAGATTTCTCTTGGGTGCTTTGCTCCTCTGAAAAATGGTCTCAGTCGATCAAAAATGTGGGTTTGAGGAGGAGACAGGCTTGAATCTGAGCAGCTTCCATTTGCAAAAATAACAAAATTTCTTCTGCAAGATCATACTGCTTTATATCATGCTGCACTGGAAGCAGTAGGTTATATTTTATAAGCAGCCTGTTTCATAGTCTGGAGTAGCATTACTTTTAAATGTAGCCAGCTGTGACTGTTTCTGAAAATGTGATGTATATACAACTTGTTATAGCCCTTTACTAGGTGTGTGTAAACTGAGGTCTAATAACTTTATGAATACTGCTCTACACGGGGCTACACAGGGTCTAGGTTTTAGAAATATTACTTTGAAAATCAGCAGTATTTTATGAGCGCAAGTGAGGGGGAGATGTCTCTATGTAGTCTATAATCTGATGTGCCTTATTAAAAAAAACACCTCTCTTCTGTTTTCTAAGTGTAGGCTATATTCCGAAAGAAATATTTCATGTGAGAATGATATAAATGAGGTATTTGGAAATAAATTCTGACCTGTGTACGCGTCTGCCTCTGCTGCCCGCTCGGGGAGGCTGGAGGGCAGACTCTGGCCGTGCACCGCGCCGATACCCGGCGGGAAGGGGGCAGCTCCCGGTGCCCCAGCAAAAAGCCTCTTGTTAAAAAATACAGACTTTTTCCTGCGCTGCCCCGTCCCCAGGGAGCTGGGCTGGGTGGGAAGGGTGCGATGATGGGCTTTGTGCCTCCCCGGCAGCACCGCAGCCTCTTGCTGGGGCCCTGCGAAGCGCAGGCGGGCTCGTTGTCCCTGGCTCCCAAAAATGGGGCGAGCAGCAGGAGGAGCACGGTCCGGCCAGGGCGACACCGAGACTGGTGCCGTGCGTGCCTCGGGGGTGCCAGAGGGCATTTTTGGAAAAGCGGAGCCTGTTGCCTCTTGGCACCAAGGGTCTTGTCACCCCCTCCCTGGGTCCTGTCCCTCATGCTAGGGCTGAGGCATGCGAGGCTTGAGGTTGTTCGTGGCCATGGCACAGGGGCCTCGTCCACCCTTGGGTGCCATGACGGCTGCCCTGGGACCCCTGGGCATCCCTGTGGAGCCAGTGGTCCTGCTGTGAAACTGCTCCGGAGAATCATTTAGGTTGGAAAAGACCTTCAAGATCATCGAGTCCAACTTGCAACTCAACACCACCATGCCCACTAAACCATGTCCTGAAGTGCCTCGTCTACATGTTTTTTGAACACCTTCAGGGATGGTGACACCACCACTCCACTGGACAGCCTGTTCCAGTGCCTGAGAACCCTTTCAGTAAAGCAATTTTTTTCTAATATACAATCTAAACGTCCCCCGGTGCAACTTGAGGCCATTTCCTCTCATCCTATCACTAGTTACTTGATAGAAGAGACCAGCACCCACCTCACTACAACCTTCTTTCAGGAGGAGCTTTGCTCTGGACCAAGGTTTGTAAACTGTGACTGTTGCGTTTGGTTTTTCTGTGAGCAGAATGGAGCAGGCACATGGGGGTGGAATACCGGGATGCCCTCCCGTGTTGCCTGTCTCCCGAGTCGTAAGGCCAACGTCTTTTCAACCATCAAAACACGTGCAACCCGCACAAAGTAGAGGAAAGGAGATTGATGTGCTGTTCTTTTTGCCCATGGTCGGTTCCCTCGCTTCTTTTCTGCTTTGTTAATGGGCATGCTGGGGGCTACTGGGAAGCTTGTTCACCTGGTCATGCCTGCAGCACAGCCACCCTGCCTGAGCACCCGACCCACCAGCGAGCTCCTTTCTGGTGAGTACGTGGTGTTGAATCCCCGCTGCCGTTGCTGATGCCTTTGAAGAATCACTTCCACTGGGTTCGTGCGCTGGACGGCATGAAGCCGGGGTGTGCTTGCTGGAGACCGAGTCACCCCACCTTTGCACGCTGACTTTGCAGGAAAAGGGGCTGTGCTAGCTGAAAAGCCCAGAACCCGCCGTTGCCAAATCCTGGCACAAAAATCTTTCGGCTACTTGCGGGGCGTTGCTTTTCTGCTGAGGCAGACTGCTGTCTTACGCATCCCGACATCTGGACAGGGCTAAGGCAGTTCAGGTCGTCCTTTACGGCAGGGTAACTTTGTGCACGTGTGTGCTGCTGTGATCAAAAGGCTCCTTCAGCTGCCCCGCTTCAGATACAGGCTGGGCCGGCAGCTGAGCCTGATAAGAGCGTACTGAAGTGAGCTGGCTGTACATAAGGTTTTCCAGGAATGCTGAAATCGCTGCCGCTTTGTGATGGATGGAAGTTCCCAAGAGAGGATTTTGTTTTCTTTCATATCAAAGTGCTCCAGGAAAAAAGTGATCTTTTTTTTTTCCCATGGAAAAAAATTGTCACCTTTACCATTTTTCCCCAGGTATTTTGTGCATTGGACATACCTCTAGAGTAGGATTGAGGGTTGCCTAGAGCTGAGACATTGTCAAATGTGGCAGTTTTGGGAGAGAGTGTCTCTAAGGAAACTTCACCCCACTTTTACTTTGCTTTTTTATTTTCTGCCTAGGCAGCAGTTACTGACCACAGGGAGGGAGAGACTGCTGCAGGGGGTGGCCTTTTTTATGACTGCATGCAGCTGACGTAATATTGTCATACGTATTATGCTTAAACACTGAACCTCACCAAAGCATGTGAGCACCCTTACAATTGAGCAACCTTTCTGAGCTCTAGTAGGTAATCGATGTGCTCAGAGGTTTGTCCAGAAGAGACCTCTGTCAACTTCTGCCTTGAGTGTTGCCCTGGCATTCAGCAAGGTGGGGAGAGGGGAAAAACCAGCTACTCAGGGTAGTGAGACACTATAAACCTCAGAAGAACTGGCAAAGGGACTCCTGGGCAATGGGGATTGATAGAAACTACCTACTTTAGGCATAAGCAGATTAAAAGCCCAATTACAGAAATGCATGGGGAAACGAACAGCCCCGAGGAGGGCTGTTAGGTACAAAAATATAGCCTTTTCTTTAGGAAGTCTCAAAGCTGTGGATAGCTGGAAGCTGGGAGGAAATATCCCTGCATGCTACAGGGAAAAATCGCTGCATTTGCTTGGTTCTTACACTCTCTCCCCAAGCACCTCTGCTGGCTAGGGACAGCATGTGGGATGAGGTGGACTTTTGGCATCAACCAGTATGGCCGTCCTAATGTACTTAATGTTTTTGAAAGAGCGGGATGGGTTTCAGGCGAACAGCAGGGCCCCAAGATCCAATAGGACCTTCTGAAGCTTTAGCTTCCCGCATTGCTGGCAGCCGGTGGGAAGATGTAATGGGATGAGTGTTGTTCATTGCCCATTTAGTGCAGTCCTCTATGGTATAACCTGGGGAACAAACAGTTGTGTAATTCAATGAATTTTACCATCTGAGACAGAATATTCTTCAGTGTGACCAACTTAATTCCCCACACTGTTTTAACAGGATGGATAAATCAGTGATGTGTACAAAAAAGGCATAAAGCCCCAACTCGGACCAGCATTTTTACTTCAGCCCCAATTTTTTTAATTCAGCCAGGGAAATGTGTCTAGAGGAGGAAGCCTGAGGAGCAGCCCTGCTGCTGTGCAGGGGACTGCCCCGATCTCCTGAGGAGCACAGAGCAAGGAGACCTGCAGCAGACACCCATTCAGATGCTGGTGGTGGGTGCAAGAGTGTCCCCAGGTGTCTGTTGTTCTTTAGGTCTGTGCATTAAGTTGGATCCCGATCTTATTATTTGGAGGCAAAAGAGGAATCATTTCCCCATGGTTAAGCAGAGTTGTAGGCCTGTAAAGCTTTATGTAGCCTGAAAAAAACTCAAGCAGGGATCCCTGTTAAGCTTCTGGAGTTGCAGGTGTGCTGGTAAGGACATTGCCTCTACATGGCTCTCTCCCCCAAACTTCACTGGGAGGGTTGAATATTGCTCCGCTACTGCTGCTCAGAGTTTTGCTGCTTTTGGTGGTCCCCTGGGTCCAGCCCACCCACTTCAAGTCCTCTGTAAATTTTAGCCTGCATAAGCATTAATTATCCAAAGGACCTAGTTTCAGTGTCTGCCTCACAGACTCACATAGGAGTCCTTTGGTTATTGCTCATCAGAGGACAGCCTTAATCACTTGGCTTATACAATCCCAACCCAACACCTCTTGCAAATCATTTTGCTCACCCTTTCTAAAAAGTGTGTTGTCATCACCGATCTCCTCATGTACCTGTCTGATTTTTCTGACTCCTGGTCCACAATTTATTCAGCTAACTCCAAACATCTTTTTAAAATCCTTCTCTCTGGGGTGGCAATTTTAGCAGCAGTGGCCTAATGGGGCTAATACGGACGGGATAAATATGACATGGGATAAAGCAGGCTCCTTGTCCAGAGAGCTGGTACTTTTCCTGAGACGGTGGGATGTCCCTGGCCACGTGTGTGTGCTGGGGGCCCTCTGTGACCACCTCGCCTGTGTCCCTGATGCCGGCCCCTGTGGCGGTGCTACTTGTTAACAACAGCAGAAAACTGGTTCTAAGCGGAAATGTGACTTCTATGTTTCGCGTTTCCATTTTGAAATTGCTGATGGAGTGAGAGCTGCATGCACGGAGTCCTGTCTTTTGTCCTGGCAGGCACTTGCTCTTCCATGGTTCAGCGGGGGTAATAACACCATGAAACAGCTGCACCGCTTTCCTCCGCCTCACTACACCTCGTCGTCTTTTGGTGGAGGAACACCGAACGGGATTTATCTGAGGGCAGTGCTGGAACAATAGCCCCCCCCAGTCATCCTCTCTTTCCACGGCCGCCTCTCCCCCCCTCTCTATAGGCAATTTTCTCATTTATTTTTAATTCAAAACGGCGCGTTGCCCGAAGCCTGGTGCTTAGCATTTTTCTGCTCCCTGTATCCCATTCTTCCATCTTTTGAGCTCTGTCGTGGCCTTTCCACATTTTAATTACAAGCTCAGCAGGCTTCAGGCTTCCCTGTTCCTCAGGGCTGAGCAAAACCACTCCGTTTTCTTTCCCCTCATTTTCGTGATCTGCCACAACCCACCTGGGTGAATCTGGGGAGAAGACGGGCAGCGTATCGCAAAGCAAAGGCTGAAGATTGGGAGGTGATAGCAAGGGGGTAAAGTCTCTCCTGCTGCTCGTTGTTGGGGTGGTGATAAGGCAGCACATCGCGGGGCGAGGGTGCCTATATCTGCTGGGCTACAGGCAGAGCCCTGGCCATTTTCAAAGGGCTTTGAAGTACCCTCTGACAATCCTCTGGGAGATAAGAGATTGCAGGGAGAGGAAGGCGTTCCTGGAAACAGTTTCAGCAGCACGTATGTTTGTCTAGGCTGGGTAACCCAGAAGGAGGCCAAAACCTGGGCTGCTGACACCCAAGAAGATACGCAGGGATTCAAGCAGAAAATGCAAAGTAATGTGAAACCTTGGGTTTTTAAAGTTTAAATCAATCATTTTTCTAGCATTTGACTCATGCCTGCAGTTGTACGAGGCAGACATTGGTGGGTACATCCCTGCCTGGTCCTTTCAGTATCTGCACGGACCTGTTATTTGTGAATTTGCCTTCTCCCTGGCCGATGCCATCTGCCCATGCAGCTGCCCAGGCCAGACAGCCCCAGAGGTCCCACACCCACTGCGTAAAGAAGTATTTGTTTTTCTTTGTTTTAAACTGAGTTCCCGTTTGTTCCATCACATGCCCCATAGCTCCAGCATTGTAGGAGGTGGTGAAGAGCAGTTTACAGGTAAATAGGTGTCCACGTGAGCAGGTAAATGACAGTGTGACTTGATCTACTGCCTTTTTTGTTTTGTAAACTACTGACACGTGGATCAAACTTCACAACTCGGAGAGTGAGTTATAAAGCAGGCATGTTTATTTCAGTGCCGGGTGCAAAGGGATTTCTCCTCAAAGCTTGCACACTGTCTCAGCAAGCAGCCAGATATTTATTACACCAAAACATACATATTCATAGGGTTACACAATACAAAATATACATATGTATAAGTTGGGGCGGGGTTAGTTCAAAAGCTTGTGTCAGCAGTTCTAAAATGTTTATGTCTTGCGCAGGCTCAGATCTGTCTCTGGTGGTCGTTTACTTCTTCCTCTTCTTCTGTCCTCTAAATGAACTTTAGTTATTTCCCTGTATCACTACCATCGTATTTGCTTTTTTCCCTCCCCAGCTGCACAATCCCAGCTTTTTTTAGTGTCTCCTCATAGGACAGTCGCTCCATCCCCTCAACCATTTCAGTTGCCATCTCTCTGGGTCTCCCCTAGCCCCGCTGTCCCACTCCCAAGGGGTGGAGAGCAGATGGGCAAAGTCTATGTCCCATGTTCTGTTCTTCAGCACTCTTCCTGGTAATGCCCAGCATATTATTGCTGGTGTTTCAATAAGCTTTGGTGTTGAACCTTGTAAAAAAATTTCTGGAAATCTAGCCATATCATGGCCCTGGGACCCCCATTACCCCCCCCCCCCCAGCTTGCCTTCATCTCGTAGAACTGCAGCAGCTTTCCAGAAGGATTTCCCTTCAGAGAAGGCAGACTGGCACTTTCCCAACAGACTGTGTTGTGCATGTGGCCCATTATATTACTCATTATTGTAGCATCTACCCTCCACGTGAACATATGGGAAATAGTCTTTGTTGTGAGAGCAGTACAGCACTGGGAAGGAGAAAGTGCCCAGGGGTTCCTCTGATCCAAATTCTTCTATGGATTTGTGATCTTACCAAGGATGAAAGTCAAGCGACTGCTTTCTGCACCATCACCTCCATCTGGAGGACACGGATAGCGAAAATTTCCTGTTGCACCGGAGTACTATAAGGCTCCAGTATGCTAGGCCAGGATTTTCAGGTGCAACACAAGTCTTTGGCCACTTTGGTGGGTAGCTCACCAGGTTTGCTGATCACTGACCCAGTGGAAAGCAAGTCCCTTTATCATTATTCCAGGTCTGACTGCACAAATCCCCAGCTGCATTTTTCCCTTAGGAGGGCACAAATGCTTGAGGTGTCTGAGATGGGAGGCAGAGCAGCAGTGCAGAATAATATTCTCCTGCCAAAGTGCTTTGGGAAAGGAGTCTCCATGTCCTTCTTTAAAGTAGAACTTAAAACTGATTTTGACTCACTGGACAAATATTTTGTGCTGAATGTGCAATTTGCCCAGTTGGAGTGGAAACTCAGTAAATTTTATCAAAATGACATTGTGAAAGGCACTTGTGAGAATGTAATGTTTGTAGTGGGGTCACAGAGAGCAGATTTGGCCTAGTAATTTTAAAATATTCCTAATTTTGTGGCAGATTGTGATCCCAGGCTTTCAGCAATATACATCTGCTGTTGCTTGACATCAGGCAATGGGGACGCTTGGTAAACTGTTACTCCAGGCTAGGAAAAAATGGAGTATTTGGATAATATTGGATATTATTATAACTGCTATCTTTCACAGGAAAATACAAAAGAAGGAAGCATGTTGGACTCTAACCTAATTTTTAAAGAGGTGAATTTCCCCCTTGTCGCATTGGGAGCTTACTGTCAGGATGCAAGGTGCAGCCTGTAGAGATGATCAGGCATTTTACCCCTGAGAATCTAGAGAAGCAACTGTTACATTCAATGCTTTTGGGAGCAGCAACATTAAAATAATGATGAGAAACGGACAGGAGGGACTTGGCAAGCTTGATGACAGAAGGATGCCTTGATAAGCACCGCTATTTTTTGGGATCCAGTCCAGATTTTTGGAGTTCTTCATCTGAAGCGTCAGTTACAGCAGTCACTAAACCCTTTTAAGTGCCCCAGATCGGTCCTAATTGGGACCAGGTTGCTCTGATGGGAGGCTGCGTTCAGCGGTAAGGCTTTCTGGCGTGAACCAGGGCTGGCTGACCAGCAAGCAGCCCCAGTTCCTCATCGATCTACCACAGTTCAAAGTGAATCGACATGTCACAGAAACTTTCTTATGGGTTCTTTGCATCACTTTACAGCTGAGAGTCTTTACATTTATGAGTCTGGAAATTTTGACCTAGGCTTTGGACGCAGAAGACCATGGAGGAGAGAGGGATGTAGGGAGAGAAATGGCAGCAGGCAGGGTCAGGGCTGCAACCGAGCAGTGCCCTGGGGCTGGCGGGGCTCTTCGTGGTCCTGACAGTTGTCGTTTCTGTAATAAACAGGATAAAAAGGTGTTTGGGGCTGGGGAGTGCTAGATCCTCGGTCCCGGTTTAACGCAAGCCCCGATTTGCTTTGTAGTCCAGTCTATTGGCTCCAGAGGAGTGTTTCCACAGTGAGGACAGCAGTTGCTGTGCAGGTTCCCATTCATTTTCCCCTGACACTTTGTATTTCTCACCCAGGCACTTCTGTTTCTGATCAATTAGCAATCAAGGTGGCAAAAAGATAGCACAATCTGGTGTTTACAAATAGCTTCGTCTCAGTGGGTGGAGCACAGTGGAGGTTCTCGGGACACGTGGCCCATAAAATGCCTGTGATGGAAGGGCTTGGAGTTGCTTTTTTTTCCCCCCTTCTCCTTTTCTCAGCCTGGTAGGCAGTGTTACTCCCAAGAGCAGTGTTGCCGACTGATCATTTCCCCGGGTGCTGCAAGCAGGCTGGGACTTCTGCTTCAAAGACTAGTACGTTGGCTCACCCGCAGCCAACACGCGTTGCCTTTCAAAAGCGAACCCTTGAGTGGGAAAATGTGTAATAAATGGAATAGCAGCATTGATGGTGCTCATTTGGAAAAGGAGATAATCTCCTTTGTTTGCACTACCACATGTTAACGGGTGAAGCATCTGCGACGTTTGCTCAATAAAGCTGGCGCTGGATTTGTCTCCATTGCCTGGAAAATCCCCTTTAATCTTGTGAAACGCTATCGCTGTAATAAGAAGTGTATCATGACTTGCATCACTTTGCTTATTCCCCTCTATTGTCTCGATCCGATGTGGTGCCAATTTGCAAATATTTAGCTAGATTAAAGCATTAGGCTTGTATGAGGGGGAGAAGCATCATGTAACAGGAAGAGAAAGAGAAGAGACAGAATTTATCATATAGATCTGATTCCAAACACCTTTTACTCAACACTTAAGTCTTTTGGTTTTACTTCTCCTCCAGTAAGCTTTGCACCCAGGCAATTCAAACCTTTCCCCTCCACCTTTTATAGCTGCTGATAAAAATTAGATGTTGTTTGGTCCTTTTGGGCTGCATGCTGCCACATTAGTTAAACAAAAAACTCATTTATCTGTGATCCATTTGGCTGTGCTTGAAGGTGGGAATGCTCTGGCTGGGTAGCTTAGGAAGGTCTTAGCTTTGTGTGCTTTTCTAAGCAGGCAGATGGGGCTGCTTACGCGACGAGCTGGAAAGTTTAGGTGAAACGAAGAGGGAGAGAGGTGGGATTTTCCCTTTTGTGGTCTGGTTCTTTGGCCTGCAGACTCAGGTCCCAAATCTGCTCCCGGTTACACTGTGTAACTCTAAAGTAACTTGATTTACAACAGCCCACTCTGGATTTAACTCCACATAATTGATGGCAGAGTCTGGTGCTTATTATTCATTCTGCACCTAGCCAGTTTAAAGGGTCAGGGAAAATATCTGAGGAACAGAACTGCCTTTGATCTTTGGTTTAATATCTCTGCTACATTTTACATACACAACGAGTTATCGTGGCCTTTTGCTAAGAATTGTTCAGCAAGGAGTAGCATAAGAGTGGTCCCTGGGATGGTGAGGAAGCTGCTGGGACATGTGAAGTTTAAAGTAGAAATGGGTGAAGGAACAAGACATGTTTCTCCCCCTGTTATTCTGACCAATAAGGCTATATGCAGGTAGAGGAAAATAGTTAGTGAATACACATCCTCTTTATTAGATCTTTTCATTTGAAATTGTTGGTCTGCAGTGTCACAGAGAATGACACTGCAAACACCAACACTGTCACTGTAATACATAGTGGGGTAGTTGCACCCAAGAATTCACATTTGCCAACACATACCCTACACCTGCGCTACCTAGTTGTTAGAATATTCGAAGTATAGTGGTAAAAAAAAGATAAGACATCTCAGTTCACTGTTTGCACATGCTGGCTTTTGTGACATCGGCACTAATATTTAATTTCACCGCTGAATGTAACAGGAAGTGTTAAGAGGGTTTCGGAGAGGTGAGATGTATATCTGTAACATCTGTTCCAGGTACTCACCAGGGCCCAGTTACTCAGTTGTATTTGACGCTATCTGAGCATAACTTGCTTTTCTTCTTTGCTTTGCAAGTCACCTGTAGCAAAACAACGGGATGGAGACTTGAGAGGCGCTTTTCAACACCACTCATTACGAGAAGCAATGCAGCGTGGCTTCCCCGGCGCGTCAACAGCTCAGGTTTTCCTTTGGAGACCCATCCTCTCCAAATCAAGTTATCAGCCATGCAGAGCAACCAGTGGTTGGAAGGTCAGGATTAGCCCACAGAGACCGTTTAACTGGCTTCCAGACATGCCAGCAGGTCTCCAGGCCAGCCAGACTGTGGTGACTGCTATGAGTTTTGGGGGATCAAAGACCTCTGCTAGAGCTGTCGGAGTTTGTTAAGTCAGGTGCAGACTGCGCAAATGAATTTCTAATGGTCCAGGGACCCAGCCCTTGACCAGCAAGGTGAGAGCGAACACGAGGTGGGAAGGAAGACGGCACATAAGCACACAGGGTCTGCTATAAGGGAGAGAAAGCCTTAGGTAGTGGAAAGGATTGGCTTGGACTTCAGAAATGTTTTACTTTTAAATCCCTACTCCTGCTTAGAGAAAAATAATTTCCATTCTATGCTGAGATATCTGTGGGGGACCTGTCTGCAAAATGGTAGTGTCTAGAAAAAAATATCACATGAGCATACATTCTCAACAAATTCCTTGAATTGTGATACTTACTGATCAGAAAAGGAGTCTGTCTTTATAGGCTGTTCCAGACTTTCAGTTGAATACATGCAGGGAATGAAGAGCACTTCAGATCTATATTGACATTTTTATCCAGCGGCATATAAAGCACTGCTGCCCCATAAAAATTCAGTATATCTGCTGTCTGTGTGCAAATTTCATCTGCTTTTTGCATATTACTTCCATGACTTGTTGATGTTCAAGCTGACGCTGTGGAAAATTGGCTGTTTTCACTTCACACAGGGAATTAATTATACTTTTGCCATTCTGACTTGCAGAACTCATGCCAGATAATTTTCACAAAAG
This sequence comes from Haliaeetus albicilla, assembly GCF_947461875.1. Taxonomy (NCBI): domain Eukaryota; kingdom Metazoa; phylum Chordata; class Aves; order Accipitriformes; family Accipitridae; genus Haliaeetus; species Haliaeetus albicilla. The sequence continues at coordinate 33,905,707 of NC_091495.1, forward strand.
ATTAGGGGACTGAGCAAACCTATGAAAAGCCAAACAGCATCAGCCCCCCGCCCCCTGCCATATTGAGGGACAGGCAATAAGAAGCCAATTAATGTCCCCAGGAAGGTTTATACACTTTGGCTTGCATCCAGGCGCAAACATGATAATGACTGGAAAGAAGACATTTGTCCGCAGCCTGTGCCAACTTTTTAGCTTGAAGTCCATTAATTATTCCATGTGCCATGGGATGATAGGACATCCCCGCGGACAGACCGGCGGGTCTGCGCTGGGCGAGCAGCAGCAGCCCTGCCAGGTGAGTGAGATGCCTGCAAGCCCTGCCCTGCAAATGTGTCCTGCAAAAATTTAGCTGCCAGCGGGATGTGCCCAGCCTAAATTGCCTGCAGCCCTGGGTTAGGGCTACACGAGGGGATGCGATGAGTTCCCAAGCTCCTTGCTCCTGGTGTTGCCCCAGCTGCACCCGGTCCCTGCAGCACTACGGGATCCAGGACCCCCGGGGCGTGCTGCAGCACCCAGCCTGCCCACGCAGCCCACAAGAAGACGACTGCATTGCCTCACCTGGAAATACCTGAAATACCTGTAGGCCACACGTGCTCCCTCACTACGGGCTTACCGAGCACCCCCAATGACCTTCCCTCCCTGCACTCCAGTTTTTTTCGGTCTCTGCCTCCTCACTTTTGGGCTTTGCCTAACCTTGGCAGCGCAGGAGCTTGGCCCTGTCCTCCCCTCGCAGGGAAAGCACGTCCTCTCCTGGACCGTGCAAAAGTTTGGGTTTGGATTGAAACTTTGCCTTGCGGGGCCATTCCTATAGTTTTGGAGTGGATTTTCCTTTCCCAGAATCTGCTCTCCAGTACAGGCGTAGTGCAGATATTTCCTCTTGCAATTAGTCCTTGAGTTTTGAAAAAATGCAGCTTTTTAAAGGGGAAGGATTTTAAAACCCTCGCTGAAGCAGAGTGTCCAAGCTGACCCACATTGTGGTTTTACTGTCTCAGCAGGGTCAAATCCTGCTTCCAACGGACCGTAACACAAGATTTGGTTTATACCTACATGCCTAGAAAATGTAACCCAGGCCTACCCCCCCACCGAACAAGACAAAGTGTTAAAAACCTCTCTTTCCTTCAGTGGGTGAAATGGTCTCTCTCCATCCTTGGGCAGCAGGCCCGTTCTCAGAGATGGGAGCTTAAATCAAAGATGAATCTGGGGTGTAACCTTGACGTGCTGTCCAGCAGAAAGACCAGTCGTATGAGCAACATGTGAATTTTCCCTTTCAGCGACAGGCAGCCCCGTGCCCACGGCAGCCCCTAACTCATCCTGCTGAGCCCACGAGTACGGTTGGTGATAACACGGGCTTTGGTTTCCACAGGGAGAGGCATTTGGCAGGGAGGCAGGAGCCGGGGAAAGCCCTGTGTCCCAGCAGTGTTGCAGAGGGAGCCCTGCCCTTGCCTGGGGTGCCCAGGCAAGCAGGAGCTTGCCACAGCTGGGTCCACACAGGGATGGGTCTTGCCATGGTGCAACCATCACAGGGTGGCTCAGAGCAGAGGGTGGCATGCAGGCAGGGAGGGCTCTGGGGCACCCGGGCTGCCCGGCCCCGTCCAGCTCCGAGCTGCGCAGCTGAAAAGAGCCGGTACTCCCATGCACACCCGACTGTTGCTGGGGAAGGGACGCTATGCATCTGGGGACAGCCCTTGGTACGAAGCAGCTGAACTTCATTCTCATACCTTGGTGGGAAAGCGATTGCTTGGCATGTTTATGCAGCGCAAGGCACTCATGAAATGTATTTTGCAGGAGCTGTGTCCTACCATTGCAATGGCTGAGGCAGCATGCATGCCCTACACCCAGCACCTGGGATTCCCCGAGGGAAAGCTGATGGGTGCTGCTTTGTCAAGACTGCCTTGAGCCTTCCAGCTAGCAGCAGATGACTCCTCCAGCCTGACCAAATCTTTGCAAAAAGGTAGTGCAGCACTCGGACTCTTGTGCTGAGGTTGCACTGTAAGGTTCAAGCCTGGGATAAAGTCTGTAGGAGCATCTCCTCCGAGTTTCTAAAACACGGAGAAAAACCTGCCTTTCTTTGAATATGGCAAGTTTCATTCTGTAAATTTTTTATTCCTCCTATCCTACAGGCACTTTTTTTTTAACATGAAGAACAATGTGGGTTTTATGTCAGCTCTAAGAAACCATCATTCACCCTTTAAAGAACTTTCATTTATCTTCCGAAGACCTACCTTATAGTTGAACCTGGAGGGCTGAGCTGATTCCTCTTCCAGAATTCCCCCGAAACATGCTTCCACATTTCTCACATGGATTTTGAACACCCCACAAAGAAGGGTCACAATTTGCAATAAATGCATTACACAGGATGTCGTGCCCTGAGACTCTGCCTGCAATGCAGACCTGACCTATAATCCCAAAGTTTCCGTTTTCCTTTGTTTAATCTCGATGTCTGGCTGCTTGGGGCACACCAGCCTCCTGGCTAGCAATCCCACTTGGCCAGACCATGAGCGTGGAGATTTGACAGTGCTTTTTTTCTTTGCAGCTGAGTATCTGCATGATCGTCCAGTCCCTGCATCACCTGAATAGTGCTCACAGCCCTTACAGAGCCAAGCACTCAAACAATAAGCAGATGTCCCCAGGCATTTTGGCCTTTATTTTACCGAGCAAGGAGAAAACAGAAAAAGCTAAAGTCTCCCTGAGCATGCACAGGCAAACACACACAAGTCACAAGTGAGTGACCTGTCTCCCGGCCCTCGCAGGCAGAAGTGGCCGGCAGTGATTTAAAGCTGCTGTCTGCAGAAAACAAGGGGATGATGGCTCCATTGCTCTGCACACAGCAGGGAGCAAGGGAACAGATATCGGGCTCAAGCAGGCCTTGCTTTGTGTCAGCAATAACCGCAGGGTCACAGGAGGATTCTGTTATTAAAGAAAATAAATTTGGGTAAGTTGGGCAGTTATTCTCCAGTGGGCTGTTCGAGACTGATTGATTGGACCACAACTGGTACCAGGAACACGAGGGCTCTCTGACCGACTGCTGCTTTTACAGCCATATTTCTCCTTCTCTCTCCTCTCCACTTTGTTTTCTTTAATAGATGAGGAGACTAAAATGCAGGTGAACTCTGTGAACTGCAAACAATGGGAGCCTAAAGCTTCCTGAATAGAGACATTCGGGGACAGGCCAGTATGTACTTTGTGCTGGGGGGGGGCTTTAGTTCCTCTGGAGGAAAGTAAGTCACTTGTTTGGAGACTTAGAGCTTGCAGAGCATGAAAGAGAATAAAAGAATTGAATCTGAGAGAAAGGAGGAAAGAAAGAGGGAAAGAAGGAAAAAAGAAGGAAAGAAGGAAGGAAAGAAGGAAGGAAAGAAAGAAGGAAAGAAGGAAAGAAAGAAGGAAAGAAAGGAGGAAAGAAAGAGGGAAAGAAGGAAAGAAAGAAGAAGGAAAGAAGGAAGGAAAGAAAGAAGGAAAGGAGGAAAGAAAGAGGGAAAGAAGGAAAGAAAGAAAGAAAGAGAAAGAAAGAAGCAAAGGAGCCAAGGTGTTGCAGGGGGTCCTGAGCACTGAGATACTGAGGGGACCGGCCCCCGGGGTCAGGACAGATGGCCTTCAGTGTCCAGGAGGTGACTGTGAGCTCTGGCCATGAGCAGGGAAGGGAAATCACCCCCTCCCAGACTTTGCTCAGCAACTGCAGCGTGGCACAGCTTGGAAGGAGATAACAGCTGAGGAGCTGCGAAGGGGGAGGCACGTGAGGGCTGAGGAGAGAAATAGTATTTGAATGCACAAGAAAGAAAAAGCAGGGCAGTAGGGAGAGGGTGTCTTCAGGAGCTGGTGTGCTGGAAGGGATCTGATGAAGAGGACAAAAGTGAGGAAGACCTATAGAAGAAGTCAGCACAAGTTTACTGGGCCTCTCGGTGTGAATACAAGGGCAAAAAACATGCTAGGGCCAAACTGGGTAACTGGGAAGTAGTGGGTTTCTGGACAGAGACCACAGGACTCAGTAGTGTATGTAAGTGGGGAGGTGGACAGTGCTGCCCATGCAAGAGACAGCTTGGGGAGCCTGGAGAGACTGAGATGCAGCAGCAGAGTTCTGCACAAGGAAAAAAAAGAGTAAAAGGAAACAAAGTACTTAGGAATTTGTGTCCTACCTGACAGAGAGAGCAAGAGGGATGCAAAACAACAGAGAACAAATGCAGGTGGGAGGGAAGTGGTTACAGGCACTTCTTTCTCACAGGATACCTCCTTCTGCCCCGTGTGAGCCTGGCCCAGGGCACAAAGGTGAACTTTCAACAGGACGGAGCCTGCATTAATAGCAGGAACTGTTTGGACTCCAGTTTCCAGGCACAAACCACAGCAATCCAGCATGAAGAACAGCTCAGATGGCTTGGCACCTGCTGAGGACTGAGAACAGTGTCTCTATGTACAAAATGTCAAGGAGAAGGAAATATATTCTATCCATTGTTCCCCTGACTTAGAAAGGACATTTTTATGGGGCTGGAGATTGCCTGGAGTCTGTGGAAACTTGGGGAAAGGCACAACCACTTCCATCTCCTCTGGATGAGGGGGAATTTTGTCACTGGGAAGGGTCTGCCCTGCCTGGGCATGGGGCTGCGGAGGGCATTGACCCCTGCAGCACTGGTCCCTTAATGTCAGCAGTAACTACCCATAGCGTGGGATCTCTGAGTTGATAAAATCCCATTTTACCATTGCAGCCTTCAAAACATATTTCAGGGAAAACAGACATATGTTCACACTACCTTGGGTATTACCACAGGATAGGTCATTTTGGTGAGGCACAGGGAATATTTCTTCATGTAAGACAAAGGGCTGCTCTGCAGACAACAGGGAGGCTGCCTGGGCTGTGTTTAGCAGATAACATTTACTGCTTTCTTTGGGCATAGCGTGTGTGGTGAACATCCAGCGTCCAGCAGAAATCCGCTAGTGAGGTGGAGGAGAAAAAGTCCCCAGTCACACAGCGGATATGGTAGACAGCTGTCACTGCAAAGTAACACCGTTTATGACTTGAGTGAAAGACAAAAATGGAAAGTAGGAGAACGATGATTCATTTTAGGCAAACAAGGCGGAAGAAATACTGGTAAAATCTAGTGGTGTGCACCACATAGGAAAGAGTTAACTCCTGTAAGACTTCTCTCTGAACAGAAGCTGGGAACACTGACATCCCCCTCCAGCGAAGATCAGCCATTGAGATTTTTGCCTGATGATGTAACACTTGTAACGTGACATCTTGCATACATTTCCTGGTTGGGGTAGTTATCTGCAGAACCGGAATGATACCTCCTGTGCATTGCTCTGGCAGTTGCCACGGTGCGATGAAACTCAGTTGATTTATTTTCTCTTTAATAACATCAATTATTATTTCACTAATCATTACTTTGTTGTGTAGCACTGTGGGCCAAATTATTGGTTTTCAGCTGTACCAGCAGGAACCGTTTATTCTTAATGTATAGGATATAAATGTGGGGGTGCAATGGAGGGAAATTATTCCAGCTGCCCCCAAAAAAAGCACTAGGCAACTGAATCCTCCAACACATGTCAAGGGCTGAGCTGCTTTTCCAGATTAAATTTACAGTTTATGGAGGAAAGCAATCTTTTTGTGATTGCTGTGGGCTATTTTAGGTATCTACCATAGGAGAAGATGAATTGTTTCCTGTAAATGCCTGTTTATCTCTGTTAACTGAGCCCAGGGTGTCTGGCTCACGTGTAGATGTCACTCACATGTAAAGACATTTCAGACAAATCTACTGCAAAATCTGGGAAGAGACCGCAGGCAAATTTCCCAAGAGTGCCCAAGCCCCATTTTACAAAGAGCTAAGCAAATAGGTTCTTAGATTTCATGGAAACCACTGGAAACAGGGCTCCTAAGGCTCCTGCAATACTTTGCCTATGTTAACTAGAGGCTCGTGGAAGTCTTCGTCTCCCTCTTCCCTTTGGGAAGTGGAATGTTGGTAGTTGAGCTCCAAGGGCAGCGCTGGTAACAGCACGAGCACTTTGAGAGCGGTGGCTGTAGCACAGCCCCAGCCTGTCTGCCAGGCATCTGCTCCCGGAGGCAGAAAGGCCAGGACATTTAGGCAGCTAGGTGCTAAGTATTCCCCAAAGTTTCTGAAAGAGTGCCTAGTGGAAAAAAAAAAATAGTACAGGCTAGCAGGGGTCCTGCGTGTAGGTCAGGGGAAGAAGATGGCCGGGTGTAATGGCTGGCTGGGGCTGCTTTTGGAGTAGGTGCGCAGGTCTGGCTGCTACGGAAAGGAGACAACTGAAGTGGAAAAAAATACAGCAGAGCACAGCCAGAGTGCTGCAGGGGATGGAGGAACATAACTAGGCAGGAAGTTTAGTAATGCTGGATTTGTTCTCTCAGGAGAAGAGGAGGTAAGGAGATGGGGCCGTTAGAATGCACGGAGTGCTTTGCTCTTCTCTTGCACCTTCCAGCTAAGGGCATGCAGATGTTCACATCCTCGTGTCACCATGGGTTGCTACTTGTTTCCACCTTTTACAGAGGGAAGCAGCGAGAAGGACTGTTATCTGACACAAAGCAAGGCAATGGCAATATTGGGAACGGAGCTATAGCTTCCAAGCCCTCATCCTCTACTCGGTTTGCAGGTAGAGACTGCAGAAGACTGAGGCTTTCAGACTACCTACATAACATCATGCACAGCAAGATAGATAAAATTTAAGGAAGACATGAGGGTCAAAAAATTGAAAGAAACATTTTAAAACATTGCTTGTCCAGGGCAGCAGGAAGATTGCTGTGGTGATCCGCAATTCTGAGGACAAGTGGGCTGTGCACCAGGGTTTGCAGTCACAATGTGAAAGTGTCCTTTTGAACAGGAATCTCTGTTCGATTTCAATTAAGATATGGCAAAGGCCACCCACAGTACAGATCACACTAGAGAGAGTCATCATGAGCCTTGCAATGATCTGTTACTCTGACTCTTTTTACTTCGTCAGTGAGAGCCATCTTATGGCACCTGAGTGTGCCTTAGTTTCCTTTCTAGGATGGAGAGGTCAATACTGCCTGCCGGTGGGAAAGTGAGAGGAGGAAAAACCAACATCTTTGATATAGTCACACCTTTAGTTTCTGATACTGAGGTAGAAAATGCTCAGAGTAAAAAGCCTTGTGCTTGGTGCTGGGACAGAGATGGACAGAGCCCTTCAAGAAGTCAAGAAGGGCATCTCTGGGCTCGGATCATGGGATCACAGAAAAATTCTGGTCGGGAGGGACACCTCGGGGGTCTTTAGACCAACCCCTGCTCAAAGTTGGGCCAGCTTTGAGGTCAGGCCAGGTTGCTCAGCGCTTGATCCAGCTGGGACTTGAAAGCCTCCAGGGATGGGGACAGCACAGCCTCTGCTTGTCTGGGTTGACTGGTAGGTGAACCTGGAGGCAGAGAGAGACCTGGCAGACGTGGCTCCATTTCAGAAAGGCATTAATAAGCTGTGAGGCTGAAGGATCTCCTGTAGCCAAAATTCCAGGCCCGGTAAAGCCCACTTGTCCCCAATTCTACTGCAAGACCTGTGGTGCAGTGCGGTGCAGCTTTAGGGTGGCTGGCGCAGCACAGAGCAATGGCTGGAAGATATTCCCAGCAGATGTTGCAGGCTACCCTGACCTCACACCGTAACTATTAGACCTTGGGTTTATTAGCCTGCTATTAGAGCCTGGATGTATTAGACCTATTAGATCAAAAGTAAGGCGGGTATGTCTACAACACAAATCAGCGTGGTGACTGCACTGCAGACATGCCCTTAGAAAGAAAGTAGGTAAATATTTAGAGAAGATATGCCCCTGGTTTCTGAGAGAAAATAAACAGTACATTGTGGTGTATGATGAAAGCAATGAAATCAGATATTCTTTTTGGCTTCTTCCCTGCTTAGAGTTTTTTTTCTCTTCCTAAGCAAAAGCCCAAAATATTAAGGATTTATTCTGTAGGAGACTGACATTCTCTGCTTAAAGCCCTGAAGGCTTAAAAAAAGTTCAAAACCAGACATTTGTCAAGTGAAGCGTTACGATCAGTTTGAAACTCAGCTTAAACGCTGCCTATGTTATCCCGTTAGCGAGGCTTCCCTAAATCCCATTTGCACATCAGAGCTGCATATTGCCTTACAGATTATTATGGTTACTTACAGTGGCCACTGACAACAGCCCTAGTTTAAGAGAGAGAGTCTTGTTCCTGTGAAAGGGATGGTTTTAGACAGGGTTGAGGGAAGGAAAAAGAAGACTGGGAGTAGCAGCACACTTTGGGTGCATCCTCTGCATCCTCGGCAGAGACTGGCACCTTCATTTGGGGCCAAAAGTAAGTCTTAAAACCATCGTCCGCAGAAGACTCCCCATGGTACCAGCCTCCCACTGCCCACCCCAGCCAGCTCCTGCCTTCTCCACCGTGCTTGCTCGCCTTGCTGTGACCTAAAATCAGCACTAGGTACAGGTTTGAACCTATGAACTCTGTGTCCAAACAACCCCAGGCTTTTGAAGGGTTCAGCTCCAGGTAGATGGAAATCCGCCTTCACAGCTTGCTGCCTGCTCTCTATAAAGAGAAGGGATGAGGCCATCTTGCATGCTTCCAGCATGCCCGGGAGCAAGAAGGACAAGCAATCTCCAGGCACAGCTTGTGCCTGTAATAGTGCAGCGTGGTTTTGAACATCTGAGCATTTGGCAGCTGAGCATGTGCAACTCTACATGCGCCCAGGACCTCTCTCTTCCCGTGGCTGGAAGCAGCTCTGTGGGGCATGTGGGGAGGACCACCCTGTCCCTCTTAGTGATGATGAGGAGCACAGCAAAGGCCCTGGCTCTCTGAGCAATGTGAGGCCAGGGGTACTTGTGGTTGCAGACAGCCTGCCAGGGTGGGGTTTAGAAAAGAGTAGAATAGAATCATTAAGTTTGGAAAAGACCTCTAAGATTATCAAGTCCAACTGCGAACCCGACACCACCATGCCCACTAAACTGTGTCCTGAAGTGCCTCGTCTACATGTTTTTTGAACACCTCCAAGGATGGTGACTCAACCACTTCCCTGGGCAGCCTGTTCCAATGCCTGACAACCCTTTCAGTAACAAAATTTTTTCTAATATCCAATCTAAACGTCCCCTGGTGCAACTTGAGGCCATTTCCTCTCATCCTATCTTCAGCCACCTGACAGAAGAGACCAGCACCCACCTCACTACAACCTCCTTTCAGGTGGTTGTAGAGAGCGATAAGGTCTCCCCTCAGCCTCCTTTTCCCCAGACTAAACAACCCCAGTTCCCTCAGCTGCTCCTCATGAGACTTGTGCTCCAGGCCCTTCACCAGCTTTGCTGCCCTTCCTCCCGTGATATTCAGATTGTCACCGTTCAGCCCCCTCCCCGATTAGAGATTGAGTATGCCTCAGCAGACATTTGATAGCCTTCAGGGTTTTGAGGAGGGAAGGTAGAAGGGAGGAAAGGGTTTAAACTTGTCTTCATGGCTCAGACAGCCTTTGCTCCATTTTGTCCTTGCACCCAAAAGGCACTGGCCTGGCCCCTTCCCACTGCCCATGGACAAGTCTGGCAAACCCAGTTTTCCCTTGTGGTGAACCCAGTGCTGCGTGCATGGACAGTACAAGCTCGCCTTCTTCAAAAAGTCAAAGCAATGACCTTTTCAAGGTGTTTCAAGGTCTTCACAAAACATCAAGTCAGCCAGGGCCAGATCCCGCGCTTTGCAATTTCCACGCAGTTGCTCTCAGTTACAGTTGTCTTTCTTGGATGTGAGTTGCCAATAATATCTACAGAAAATATGTGTGCCTCAGATCAGTCCTTGGTCAAGGTGGGAGTGGAGAGTGGAGGCATCACATTCTCCCTGGGGTATAATACCTCTATAGCCATGATGAGATTTAGATGAAGGCAGAGTTTCATCTAAGGGTTCAAATTCCTAGCCGAGCTGACCTGACCTACCATTTCTTCTGGAACGCTGGGCATATAAGTAATACCAGTTTAGGATCATTAGAGTCCCTTAGATCCTATTTGCATGATCTTAAGCTCTGAGCTTCCTACGCTTCACATCTAGCTTTGTCTCTCCACTGGATAGATGCTTGGAGGAGAACCAGGGGACTGTCAAGAGGGACCGGGGCAGGAAACGGTTTCATGAGCCAAAGAGAAACTGGAGAAGGTTAAAAATTAGCTGTCTGTATTCTCTGCTGATATCAGTTGGCGTAACATAATGGAGCTGCATTAATTTACTCTAGGAAACCATCTGACACCACTCCTTGTGCAGGACTATGCTGACAGAATAGTAACCTGTCTGGGAGAGACGGGGAGGATGTCCGTGTCCCGTTCGGCATGGGACATTAGACACGGGACATAGAGCATTGGTGCAGGCTGTTGCACACACATTTGTTACTGCACAAGCGACCAAGCAAGAGATGGTGAGTTTTGCATATGTGAAAAATATTAAGTCTGGACGTAGAAAAGCCTTTGCAAGCGCTAAGTCACACCAAGTTTTCTTTAGTCTCCTCTGAATCTGGCCCAGCGTTACTAAATACCTTAATGCTCTGTAGAGTTACAGTGTTTGCTGAAAACAGTTTGTATGAAACCTGACCAGCTGAAAGAGTCTGAGAATATCTCCAGCTTGCAGAGATTAAACATTAACAGCAAGCAGCTGGGTCTCCCGTGGATAACGCAGGCTTGCACTCCTGTCACTGCTGGCGCGAGCAAGCTTCGTGAGGAGCGGGAAGAAAACACACCCTAGCATGTACAACCCAAAACGTGAGTCAGAGGAGCAACAGGTTTAAACTAGGACTACCTACCTTTGCCTCTGAGGCTGAAGTGGGAGGCACGTGTCCGCAGGACAAGCGGCTGGGTTAAACAGGGATGGAGCTGCCTCAGATGCAGCTGTTCGTGCTGCTTTGCTTCGGTGTTCGCGTTGCTTTCTGTCCAGCTCAGCATCGCAGCATCGTTAGGGGAAGCAGAGACTTTGGCAGAGAGGACATTTCACAGGGGCTCAGGTCCAACACCAGGCAGCAGAAAGCAAAATAAAAAAGAGGGGTCTCACCGGTGACACTTGCGACAGGAGCCATGCGGCAGCCCTGCGCTGTGCTAGCTGCTCCAAGCAGATTCGGGCTGGTGCAGACACCTTCCCTTGGCTGGGCCAGTGCAGGAGCTGGCCACCGCCAGCCTGGTACCTCCCAGGCTACCATTCACAGCAGCTAACACTGCTTTGCCCTGCAGACCTCATTGCTGTGGCACGGGCGGGTGATGGCATTTGGCTCTACTCGCACAGGACCAGCACCGGCTCTCCTGCCACCAGTCCTAGCAACAGTTCAGCAGAGAGCTCCGCTAACGCCACGGAAATCCCTCGGAAAAGAATTAGTGGGGAAAGGAGATGAAGACAGACAGAGGCTTAGGGGCTGAGAACACGAGTGTCCTGAGTTAGATTTGCCATGTTGTGCATTATTCTGTGGTGAATGCCCATGGGCACCCGCTTGCTGATGGGGCAAGTACCGAGCCTCCCATCTGCTTGTGCTATGATGCAACCCGTGAACGTAGGCAGTTACCACAGGTAGCTATGGCACGGTGCCCGTGGCTTTCACCTTGCCTCGGGTGTGCAGCCATACCTCTGGGCTTGCCTTTGAGGATCCCTTTGCAATCAATATATCAGGGATCAAAATCTGGGGTGGTGACCCTGCAGACCACCACACTAACCAGTCCAGAGCCCTGACCACTATCTTCCTCCTGGTCTCTTCCCTGTGAGGCACGGCACAAGCGCTGGGTGCAGGCTGGTGGCTGCAAACTGTGGGGCTTTACCCCTCTCTGGTTATGGGGAGGGGGGCCTTGCCCCAAGCCTCAAAAAAGACACACACCCAGCCAGGGAGGAGAGCTGCAGTTAGTCTAAATATCTTCTGATTATTCCATGTTCAGCACCACTCTTAGCTGAGGTGGAGCCTGTTGAACCAGTGAAGACTGGAAGACTGGCCAGTGACTGATTTTCTATGGTTCAGCCAAAGAAAAGAAACCCCTGGGTTTGGATTAGTAGACTGATTTAAGCTGAATTCTCCTCTCCAAGGGGGACCTGCTAGATACTTGCGTCACATCCTTATTCATTTAAAATACATATGATTAGCCTGTGTAAGCACAGGAGTCACTTGGGGTAGCACCACTCAGCTCCATGGAATCAAAACGAGCGAAGCTCAGGATACGCAAGCTCTGCACCAATCCCAGCCCCTGTGTCTACACAGGGACTTGTTGACTCTGTATCCAAAAGGCACCTCTTTCAGAGCGGATTTTCAGAGTGTGGTGCCACAGCTGCACAGGTAGACAGGCAATTTCAACTGAAGTTAGTAAGAGACACGGAGCTAAGAACCACCACCCCCACAACCCAGCATGGCTTTGAAAATGTGCCCCATAACTTTTTCTTTTTTTTTTTTTTTAATTTACTGGAGGTTTCATGGAATGGAAAACACATTTTTTATAGACCAATGTGTGTTTCATGGGTAACAGAGGTGGTGTGTTTCCAACCTAGGCTCAGCAGCAATTGGCATCAGAGCGTACAGGGGAAGACAGTGAAACAATACACAGGAAGTCTTTAAAATACAGTACAAGAGCACTTGGGCTGATGAAATAATAATTGGAAGCTGTATTCAGTAGAGTATTTAAGCATCTGCCTGATTCTGCCCAGAAACAGTTCCACTTGCTTCAGTAGGATTAATCACGAGACTACAAATGAATACTTTAAGACATCCTGCAGAATCATAGCTTGAGCAAACAAAGCACATTCATTTGATTTTTTTCACATGTACTTGTTTCAGGGCTCTTGCTTTGCTTGCTGGAGACTCTTGCAAGAGCTTGTTTTACTGGGAAACCTAGAGTACATTTCAAAATCCTGCACGAGGAGTCATGGAAAACAGATTTTAAATGCCCGTCCTCAGGCAGTCGCGCCAGGAGAGTTGGTGCCAGTAGGGGAAGAGCCCCAGTGTCATATGATTTATTTGTCTGGACAACGTGGCTTGGATTTCATGTATCTGCAATCCAATATTTCATGGAATAAATATCCAAACCGAGTTGTTTTAGATACCTGATATGTACTAGATGTTTGAATAATGAATAAATCTGAAGAAATCCCAGTATCCTCCAGGTTATTCCACCCACGGGGAAAAAGAATTGAAATGCTTCCCTACCCTGCAAGCCACTCACTCAATTGCAGTCATAATACTTCAGTTTTCCAAATGCATCTTCCATTTCAAAGCACTTTTCAAATGCTAATTAACTCTGACCACAGCCTTGCCAGAAAGGGAAATATTATCCCATGAGACACAGGTGAGGAAGACAAAGACGGAAAAAAGTTCCCTTCCTTGCCCCAAATCTCATAGGAATCGGTGGCGGACAGAGCTGGGGCTAAAACAGAGCTTTTCTTTTTTTTGGTTTTTCGGTTTCTGGTCTTGTGCTTTAGCTGTTTGTCTAATCTGTGTCTAGACATTGCTTCCTTGTCAGAGCAGGACCGCTGTGGGGGCTGCTTGCCTTTGAGCAAGGGTGAGGAGCGGGAGGTAAGTACATCCCTCCACAGCACCACGTTCACGCTGGGCTTCACCCATGGGTGAGGAAAGAAGGCGATGACTAAAAGGGCTTCAGCCTCCGCCTGAGACCAGGAGGATGGGTGGGAGGTGGAGCAGGGGGATGCTGCCCAGAGGAGCGCAGACCCACTTCTCTGCACCTGCAGCAAGTCAGCCGAGGTTCCCCAAAGCACGTTGCCCGCCTTGGCCCAGGATGCCCTGGGTTGGCTCCTTCTCCCCCAGAACAAGTCGGGGGACAAAACTGGGCACTCACTGCTTGGGTCTCCAAGCCCCTCTGGGAAGGGGGCTGCAGCCTGGATGGGCACAGCCAGCGGGGCTGCAGCAGGTCGGGCTGCCCACCAAGGCTGGATGGTCTCCAAGCCTCCCCAACGGGCACCCCTTGGAGAAAGGAGCATTGAGAGCTGGCCAGGCCACGGTAAAAGGGTGCAAAAACCTAACCCTCAGATATAGAAGGGAAAGTCTTTAACCTCAGACTGGGTCCTTGGTGCTGGAAATGGTTCACAGCCCCCTTCTTTCCCGTCCCCCTCCCCGCAGCGCGGCCTCGCACACGAGGAAGGGAGAGGATGCGTGTTGAGGCTATTCACCATCACAAGGTGAGAGCCAGCAGCTTGAGGGCTTGTCTGTGGTGAAAAGGGCTTGCTGGGCTATTCCAGTGAAAATACAGCCCCATCCTGGCAAATAAAATCCAGATTGTCCTGCTGGTATAGTCTAAACCCGTTCCTTGATGGGGATAAGCTGTATTAGCAGCAAGGCGTCACTGCCTGCATAGCTGCACGAACACTAGGAAGAGCGTGGGCTAGGGAGGTAATATGTTTTTCTCTTACTCCCGTAACTGATGTAGCTATACTGACCTGCCTTTTAATTCCAGTGCTAGCACCGCCCCTGCTGCAGCGTACCTTATATTTTCCCATTTCTCTGCCCAGCAGGTTGTGAACCACTTCAGATGTGGTTAAAGCATCCCAGGGCTTTTTTTGCCGAGGTTATAATGAAAGGCATTTAGTCAGCATTTAGTCCCCACAGATGGGCTCCCCCCGACCCCCAGCCCTACGCTAGCCCTCAGCACAGTGTGAGCTCACCCAGGGGAAGGACTCCAGGAGGATGCTCCCGAGAGGAACCATCCCTGTTTCACGGATGAGCAAACCGAAACCCAGGAAGATAAAGGACTCCTATTCCCTCCAGCCACCACCGGCGTGGTGGTTACTCGACTGTGATTAAAAATGCAGGTGGACCGAGCTATCAGGGATTATGCAGTGGGAAGGAGCCCTCTCTCCATCACATTAAGGCAAGGGGAACTGTGCTAGGGGCTGGGTTGTTAGAGGTGGACACCTGCCTGCTTACAGCCCTTGGCCTCGGGACCCAAATACTCCCATAATTAAGTGTACAGCTCTGGGGGAATAAGGCACCAGGCTAAGACCATTAGAGAGGGGATCTGCACCGAGGTGGAGATGTGAGGTGGGCATATGGGAGACTTGTCGGGATGGGGCCACCCATGCTGCCAGTCTTGCCCCAGAGGGTAAGGTGAAACCAGCATAACTCACAGAGCAAGTTTGCATTTGGTGAGGGTGTGCGGGTGCCGCAATGGGACCTAGAAGTGGGGAAATTAGAGCGTGGAAATCAGTGCGTGCATCTGTTTTAATTCCCATTTGTGCGATAGGATGACACATTGAAAAAAAGAATGGTGGAGCATGTGCGTGATGGAAACATACTTTTTTATATTCCTGTAATTCATGCTTTACATAGCTAAACAAATGTTAGTGAGCTCATAGGAGAGGGTGAAGATGACAGCCCGCGCTCATCGTAGACAGAGAAAGCAAATTCTCTGGATCCAGCCACAAAATGAGTATCTTCCTGATTTTTTTTTCCCTTGACATTTACACAAGGTTTGTTCTCACTAGAAAACTCCAGAACTATTTGGCAGGTGTGTCTTAAAATGTTTATGGCCGTACTCATGACTTCACATCTGTGAAACGCTGTCTGTGCAGGAGCCCGAGGGATAACTGCAGGCATCTTTCCTGGCCGTTCCTCTACAGTCCTCTCAGCAGATTTTGGCACCTCCACTTTTTACATGAAAAAGCAGATGGGAGAGAGAGCACTTCGGAGAGGGCCTAACACCTTCTTAACCCAGAGACATTTAAAGCATAAATCTGCTAAGAGACTTCACGAGGTTCCAGGCTCCAAACTCTCCCAGGGTAGCGGACTCAGGTCTGGTGTCCCGTGCTGTGCAAATGCAGAAGCAGTCGGGAAGGAGGTCCAGAGGCAGTGGGACCACTCCAGCTATAGCAGAGTCACACCAGATGAAGCCAACGTGGAAATTTACTGGGCAGAGGGGGAGAGCCAAATCCTCCACGCCAGAGAAAGTACCAAGTCGCCTTGAACTGATAACACATTCACCAGTACAGAAGTGGCCAGATGAGCCTCCGTGGCTGGCCTGAACAAATGTCAGGAAAAGCAATCATGGGATAATGCCAGTTTTTGGAGCTGGATGCCTGCCTCTGCTGTCGGACAGCTTTGTTTCGGTACCGGCGGGAGCAGGGTGACCTGGTGAGAGGAAGGTGGCGTGCAAAGAAGGCATTGTGGCACAGCAAGGAGCTGCCGCCAAGACATCGGGACAGGCTGTACCTGTGCTCCTGACTTATTCCAGCTGGGCGGTGAAGGTGCTTCAGCTTAGACCTTGGCTAGAAGAAAGTTATTTGTTGGGGGAGGAAAAGCATCAGCAGCTGTTGGTTAAATGAAGCAGGGGCTGTGATTTGACCACTGATTTGAATGCGCTTTCTTAAGAGCGCTATTCAAACCTGCCACACCGCTCGCTTCTCCTTCCCTGTTAATAATTACAGTCACAGTGCCATTGGTGTCAAATCGCTGTAGAGGCACTGGCTGAGATTCTTTGCGAGCTGTTTGATAAATAGAAAAAAGATCTTTCCCAAGTGTTCTGAACAGCCAGCTGCAGAGCAGCCCGACTCCTCACTGCCTCCCGGCTCCCTGACCCAACACCCACCTCAGCTCAGCACCCTGGTCCCCTCCGAGCACGCTGCCCCGACTGCAGGGCCAGAAAACCTGCTTTCCTTGACAAAGTCCCTGCTGACTGCTGTTTAACTCAAGTGCCTCTTCAAGTGGAGGAGATGGGGTGTTGCTTGGCCGGTGTCAATACGTTGCCCCTCGGGGCTGGCACCAGTTACTGATGCGCTCCCATGTGCCTCTGCCATACGGTGATGGGGATTGTGCCTCACCCTACTGATGCCAACTCATAGACCAAATGCTTAAACAAGCGTTAACCCTTAATTTCAAGGTGAGGTTGTTTTTAAATGTCACATATCTCCACAGTCCACGACACAATGCTTACCCTCCCTATCTTCAGGTTTCGGCCTTCCTCTGACTGAGTTGCAAGCAGCAGTATCCCAGCATGACTGCTGTTTCCTATTCCATCACTGGCTGTAATTAATGGCTGCTAAAGCAAGATTGGGACTGCCTTTTATATACATTTCCCCACCCAGCACTCCCTCAAGCTCTACATTACCCCACTGGAGCTGCGCTGATTTATTAGCACTCAGGCAGACCTGTAGTCATAACAGGCTGGGGAATATTTTCTGTACAGGTTCAAGATTGACACAGGGCTTCAGACCTTACTCAGAGAAAGGATTACAGCGTGGGTAAGTGGACCTCTGGTAGATATATCTAATGACACCAAAAAGCAGTGGCTGGGGACATGATGGAAGAGCCCAGGCCATAGGGTCACTGCTGCCAGAGCTGCAAGCCGCTCTCTGGGCATGCAGCACGTCATATCGTGGCATGGGCATGGGCACTGCCACCACCCTCACAGGCTCACCCTTCCCTCCCTTGACTTCATTCATCATCCACCAAAGCCACAAGCCATTTTGCTGTCCCTTCAGGAGGCAGAAAATGGGGTGCACCATTTCACAGGGGCATTTTCTGCTCTGTAGAAGAGCACATTCATATGCCCCTGTGATCATTGGACACATTCGTGCCATGAATGGTTCCAGTCAAGCCCATAACGTCCTCTGAGGAGCAAGGTACCATCCAGGAGGGGTGGCCCATGGTTTGCTGCCCTGGATACTTACTGCTAACTTACTGCAAACTGTCCTCACAAAACCACCACCCTGTGCTGCGTTACATCATATCATGGTGTAATGCCTTTAAATCATTAATCTGTCTTACTTTCTGGACTAGGGCCAGAAAACCTGATGAAGGCCAGGCTGAGTTCAGATCAAACCAGAGGACACTGTGGTTACGTTTATGGTTTTTCAGAGGATCTCTCACCTGCAGCCACAAATCTGCCTTTATTTGGCTTGAGCATGATCCAAAATTACCTCAGAGGTCAGCAGTGCATGTCTTGCGGATTAGTGAAAACTACTGACTAACCTGACGTAATGCATTATTATTATTCTGGGAAAAAAGGGTGGCTGTAGTCTGTTGTTTTGTAATAAAAGCCTAACATTGATTTTTCCCTTCTGAAAAAAAAAAAAAAAGGGAAAGGGAAAGGGAAAAAAAAAAGGCACAGGAGTGTTTTGCACCCTGCGTCTTGCTGAATGCTGTAGCTCTTGCTACAAAGAATTCATTGTAGGCAGCGCTCTAAATCCGCTTTGCAAATGGGAATTCATGAAACTTCCTAAGGTGTAAGTCAGAGGGTCTGAAGTCAGCCTCTGTAGGAGCCGTGTCGGGGAGAGGAACCATGACTCAGGCCAGCGGTGGCCGAGCCTCCGAGGGAGGACGGTGGCACTCCCCGGGATGCCCGGTGATGCAGCCAGGGAGCTCGGCTCCTGCCCTGGCTGTTTACTCCGGCTGCTCCTGTCCAAAGTCCCTCGGACTCTGTGGTAAAAGCACCGCTGACTTTCCCCAGCTCGAGATTAAGTCACCTTTGCCCCAGTCGTGTATCTGTAAAATGGGAGTAATAATATTTTCCTGCTGCTCCATGGCCGGGGAGGATCTGTCATTGTTCCCATGGGTGAGAAGAGTGCAGAAAAGGGAAAGGAGAATAAATATTTACCCCAAATCAGATACAGATAAATCCATCTGTGCGATGATCCCCTCCTCCAACAACGTTCCCTTCCTACGGGAGAGGGAAACTCCTGCCTCTATTTGGTTAAATCATTTACGTATATTAACAAACAATTAGGGAGGGAAGAGGGGGAACCAGCCCAGAAAGCCTTCCACAAAAGAGCTGCCCTTGGTTCGGCTTGTTTGATTTAGGATAGGAGGGGAGCAACCTGACTGTGATAGATGAGGACTCTGTCGCGACCCCGAGCGTCTGTAAAATCAAGTCTGGGTGGGAGATTTAAGACAAAGGGCCAGACACGGTGTTGATTTAAACCATTGTAGTTTCTCCGGAGTCACCGGAGCGATAAGAGTCATATTGGGAAAGTCTGGTCCCATGGGTGCCAAAAGAGAAGGGCAGGGTCGGAGCAGCCCCACACTCTTGGCAGGGTTCTGGCTCCATCAGAGGAGTTGTGGGTTTTGCTCTTGGTTATTTAATTCACGCCGCTCAGCCTTGTGATGGTCCTTGGGGCCCAGCTGCTACTGAGAGCTTTCAACTTTTCACGTGTGATCTATTGGATATGACAAGGTACACCTGGGTCATATGCGCCTCTCTAAGTAAGCCACATTTAAGTCCAGCATCACAGTAAGAACAGTAAAACCCCAAACCCATCCTATTCACCCCAGTGCAATCCACCCCACATCCTGGCTTTGTTTCTGGACTCTTTTCCAGCAGTGTTCCCTGCTGGAAGCTGGGCAAGAGGTCTCCCTGCTGATCCTCTGCGCATCCTGGGGGTCTCTCTGTGCAAGGAGAGCGTTGAGAGCAGAGTACAAAGCTGGTGAGTTGGCATGCTCTCCTAGTACAGAATGGCCAGAAGAGGCTAAAGCCCAGAAGGCATGTCCCTGTTTTATGATCATTTGGGCTGAGTAAACAGATCTCTGTGAGCTGGAGCTTTGGTTGCTAATTCTGACCGAAGTTCATCAAAGCTGGAGAGATGGGGGTGCGGAGCGTGGAATAAACTAGATTGGCTTTGTGCTGAAGCAGAGAAATATAGATCAAAGAAATGCAAATTCAAGGAGAATCCTTGTACCCTAGAAATCTTTGTTTAAAAACACCTTTTTTCCTCAAAAACCAAAGCATGAGAAAAGCAAATATAATACTGCTATCCCCAAGTCATTTCTGCTCTGAGCAACACTGCCTAGCACTTTGCACACTTCCCTATGCAGTTCTGCTAATTCCTACCTTTGGGGGATACAGCTGAACCATTATTTCAAACCACCTCCTCCAACCAGAGAAAACCAATAGGTTAGAAATAGGGCACTGAAGCAGGACCTCTGGGACACCCGGCTCACTCCCAGCATTGTTGGATCTGCTCCCTTCCCACATGTTGGGGTTAATTCACTTGCACTTTCTCTGTCACAGCAGCCCTGGGACAATCTGCCGTTTTGGGGGACAAGGGCTGTGAGGTCACCAGGGACACGGTGCCCTCTGCAAGCCGGGTGGGGATGGCTAGTGAGACTGCCAATGTGACTGAAGTCTGCTCGGCTGTGTAGAAGTCCTTTGACGTGGCAAATGGCCATAACAGATCAGAATTGACTCAAATCTCATCGGGTGTTTGAAGTTAAATCGCCAGAGGTTCAAATATTAGCCTACTCCATCACCTGTCCATCAAACATTAACTCACTCCACCAAGAGCACACTTACCCAGTCCCTCAGCTCACTGCTTCCCGTACCAGTAATTTTTCTTGAGATGAATGCAAACCGCTGCATCCTGGATGCTGCTACTCTTGCAGAAGGAGATAAGCACAAGCCCAATTACAGGAGAACATTAAGTACCATTGATTCACGGCTGGGGATTTATATCTGGCTGGGAACTGAGGGTCAGGGTAAAGAAAAATAGTTTCAGTGCATCTGTGAGTTAATCTGTACATTAAATCTGCCTTCCTCTTTGGTAATGAAACCTGGATTGCCAATGCCATGTATTTAAAAAAACATAAGTCATGTTCTTAAACAGTCACAAGACTAGCTTGAAAATCATACAGCGATGTGTCCTTTTAATGGGCTTCCTCGTCCTGGAAGTACTAGGAGTGTGTGATTTCCATCCTTATTTTGCAAGATGAGTTAGATCTGTGCTGCTGTTCCTAGGAGTGGGGAGAGTCTGGGATAACCTGGTCCCTGGGGAAAGCAGAGCTCGGAGGAAAATGGGCTGCGACTCGTGATGAGATCTGGCAGCGCTGCATTGGCAATGCAATCTGTCCTCTCCTCTTTGCCTCCACACATTAGCTGAAATCTTCTGGGAGTCAGAAAGTCTCAAAGGAGCTTGGGCCATCCAGCCCCCCAGGGCTGCCCACCTCTGCTCGGCCAAGCGGGCATGGAAGCAGGAGGGGAGCAATAGGGCAAGTCATTGGGACTCGCTGGAGGAGGTCTGCGGAGAAAAAACTCTGCTCTCTCTCAATATTCAACTGGTGCCCGAGAGGTTATAAGGGAAGTAAGTTTTCCCTAATTCTTCTGAGACGTTTACACAGCTTCGGTCCTGTTGCTTTTGAGAGGTGGGAAACAGTGAGGTTGCAGGAGGCAGCCTTGCACTTGTTTGAACATTGGGTCTGTGCCCAGCAGTGAACAAGATTATTTCTACGGGTATTATCAAGATCATGTATTATATTAAAAAACATTATTTTTAACCTCTATATATTGTGTACTCCAAACTCATTAATGATTAACTGAGAGGGTGTATTCCCGGCCCTACTTCTCAGCTGCCTTAGGAAGCTTAATCAAGCGCTTTGAAATTCTGGGATGAGAAATACTGCCAAAGTGCTGTGTTATAATTATTACATATTTAGGAGACAAGTGATGACCATACGGTAATCTGATGAATGAATGGGGATTTTACGTGCTATTCCCTCAATCATAAACATTCTCAATGAACAGAGATTGCAGTACAAGAACCTGCTTAATACCATAAACTTCGACATAAATGTGTAAAGCTGGGTTGACGGTCACACGTTCGTTGTCTCCCTGAAGGAATGCGTTTTGGACTAATTTCCCCGTGCCAGGATTTAGCACCCACAGCTTCCATTCTCTGGGAGATTAAACTCTGCCGCCAATGTTATCACACTATAATATTTGAAATGGTTTTACACAAGGACCGCACAAGGCAGCTCTGGCTGGGGCAGCGGAGGCAAAGTCGCCTGGCTGCCAACCAGGGGGAACAGGCTCCTTTCTCAGGCAAATTGCTCGGCGATATTTTTAGCTGCAAATGTACTGTCTGATGCATTTAGTATTTGGTTTGCAGGGCCGCAGGACACATCACGGCAGCTCCTGCTAGGAGAAGTGACAGACGTGTGTAGGGTGCTTGCCAAGTGTGAGCTCCCCGCTTGGGTGGCTGGCCAGGAGCCGACGAGGAGCCCGGCATCACCGGGAATGCTGCTCTCAGCTCCAGGAGAGAAGAGCCGTGCCAGGCAGGCTGGCAGCACTCGTCCCCACGTAGGAGCTGGTTATGTGTGTGTTACAGGACAAATCGTTAGTTCCTTTGCTGGTAATAACATAATCATGGAAATGATATCAGCTGCTGCTAATTATCGAACAAACCTTTCCAACCCCAAACCAAAACCAGGAGTGGGTTGGGCTCCTTGCAGAGCTGAGCTGCCCCAGCTTTTCCTTGCAGGCACGGGTGACCATGATGGGGTACAGCCCATCTCCCTCCCACAGGGTGTCCAGGCTAATGCTGTGACTTCAGCTACAGTGAGGGGAACACGGACAATTCACCCAGTGATGTGGTGACCAAGGGAGAGGGGAGGTGGCCTCTGGCCTTGGGAGGTACCAGGCTATCGCTTCAGGGAAAGATGCAAACCCACTTGCTCCATCCCTCTTGCCCCAGGCAGAACCAAAACCTGCACTGCTGCATGCTCTGGTCTCAGAGCATGGGAATTTTTTTCCACATGAGTAACAGCAGGTTTCCCTGAACCTGTTTTTCTGGAGGAGTATCTCCAAATGGATAATCAGCCCTCCTCATGCACGTGATACCAGGCTGGAGCTGCGGGCGGTGGGATTTTGCAGGATCTCAGGCCCTCCTTCGATGGGACTGTGGTGAGAAGAGAACACCTTTTCTAAAGAGGCATTTATGGGTAGCGGTTATTTCTTGCACTCAGCCTTTGGGCAGATTGCAGCTTCCCTCCCAGCAGGAGCAAACTCACTGCAGGAGGTGACAGAGCACACGAACAAGACTTTAAATACATTTCAAGTAGGTTGTGGTATTTCTTGCACCTTTAACAGAGCAGGCAGCCAGAAAGCAGGTGCTAATAGACCAGGTGATAAGCTGCCAACACCTGAATTACTCCTCACTGTGTTTCTGGTACCTTACAGCAGTAGAGTCAAGATCTTAAAGCCCAGGAGAGACTCTCACAATGACCTAGTCAGTCCATCTGCATAACACAGCCCAGGAATTTCACTTCAGTTTTTACTCCACCAGCTTGAGTAATGTGTGGCTGAATTTTAGCGATGATTTAGAAGATCTACTCTTGAATTATACAGGCTTCAAGTGGTGGCAACTTCACGCCATCCTTCAGTGAATGCTTTCAGCAGTCATTTATCCCAGCTGTTAAAAACTTGCACCTCGCTTCTTGTTCCTGCTTTGCAATTTCAGCTTACAACTTCTGGCGTGCCAAGTGTTCTGTAACCTGCTGGGGAATTAAAAGAGGTGGAGAAGACCCAAACGCTTGCCTCTGACCACTCCAGAAGCCATCAGGAGCCATGGCAGTAGCTGCTGCACCTGGTGAGTGAGCTGGGATGCAGCCCTGCAGAGACCTGCCATGTTGGCTGCGGTGGGTTCTGCAGGGCTGCTCCGGCTGGAAATCGCTTCCCGCTCCATGTCCAGCCTTCTTTTGGTGTGGATTGGTACAGCTTAGCTCTCCTGCAGGAAAAAAAAAGCTGGTTTAGTAACCTGAGCAACCCGATAAAGATTTCCATGATCCTCAGCAAATATTTTAGAGGTGAGGTGGCAGATTGCTTCTTACTGCTGTGCACATACCTACATATATAAATATACATATGTATTTATACGAGATGTAGTCTTTCTGCCACTCCTTTAAAAGATTTAAAAATCCTTTCCCCGGGGGTGTATGTGGAAGCTGTCATATTTTTAACATGTTGCAAATCTGCGTTTCCTATTGATCTTATCTCCTCTGCTGTGCTGCAGCAGTCTCTCTTTCACATGGCAGCCCCGGGGCCTCCATCCTCATTAGGAATCCTTTCCCAGGAGACTGGAGATGCACCAGCTGATCACAGATGCAGTAGTAACAGCTGGTGACCAAAGTCTCCGAGCCCCTGAAATAAAAGCAAGGAAAAGTATGTGAAACACAAGGTACCTTACAAGCAGGTTTCCTAACTCCCTGGTCCTGTTTGGCAGCCACGACAGTCACCAGGCTCTTCCTTGAAGTTTCACGCCCTCCCACGGTACCACCAAAACCTCACCAGCCCATGCTGCTCCTTGCTGCCTCTGTGCCGCTTACACCCAGGAGCACACGCAGCTCAGACTTTGTTTTTGTTTTAAATCTGGGCATTAGGGAGCGTGCCTGTGTCTCATATAGCCCAAACAGCGGCGTTATCCCACTTCATTTCTCACGGTGCCTGTGGGCAAACCCCGCTGTCCTGGCAGCACAGCCCTCGCAGCCCCCCGATGCCCCGAAGCCCGTGGGGCAGTGGGCATCCAAAGGGTCCGAGCTTGTGAGAGCAGGTGAATTGTCTCTACAGTTACCGGAGCAAGAGCATGGTTTATGGGAGCTAAAAATGCCGACGTCTCAGGAGTTTAACTGATCTGACCGGACTTTTTCAGCCCGTCTTTGCCCCAGAACTGCTTGCCAGGCACTGCCTGAAGTTTGCTGCTTTTCTTTGACATGCCGCCTTCTGAAAACATTGTGGAAAACAATTCCTGGACTGCGTCAGACTCTCTCTCCTTTTTGGTGGGTGTCGTGGTTTAACCCCAGCCAGCAACTAAGCACCACGCAGCCGCTCACTCACTCCCCCCCCATCCAGTGGGATGGGGGAGAAAATCAGGAAAAGAAGTAAAACTCCTGGGTTGAGATAAGAACGATTTAATAGAACAGAAAAGAAGAGACTAATAATGATAATGATAACACTAATAAAATGACAACAGTAGTAATAAAAGGATTGAAATGTACAAATGATGCGCAGGGCAATTGCTCACCACCCGCCGACCGACACCCAGCCAGTCCCCGAGCGGCGAATCCCTGCCCCCCACTTCCCAGTTCCTAAACTAGATGGGACGTCCCATGGTATGGAATACACTGTTGGCCAGTTTGGGTCAGGTGCCCTGGCTGGGCATGAGAAGCTGAAAAATCCTTGACTGTAGTCTAAACACTACTGAGCAACAACTGAAAACATCAGTGTTATCAACATTCTTCACATACTGAACTCAAAACATAGCACTGGACCAGCTACTAGGAAGACAGCTAACTACATCCCAGCTGAAACCAGGACAGTGGGTTAAGCCTCGCGTATATGGTTTTCCCAGCTACAAATCTTAACTGTGCTCCTTAGCAGGGCATTAAAACCCGCGCTGAAATCAAAGTGGTATCCTTCATTCATTCCTCTTACGGTCTCAAGAAGCTCTTGAGCCCTGTGCTTGTACCATGCCTAACGCAACAGGACCCTGGCTGAAAACCAGGGATCCACCAAGTCCAATAAAAATAATACATAAAAATTTCATTTTATATCAGGAACGAGAAAGCATCGAACTAGTATCCTTTTTAATATACAACACATGTGAAAATCAGCTACAGGAGCAGAAAAAGCTTTCCTGAGTCGTGCTTTTCTAAGCAGAGTTGCTGCCTACCCCTCTTCTCACAGCAGGCAAGGAACCTCAAAGAAGCAGGTGTTTTTCATGGATGAGACAAGTCCCCGGACAGTGCTTGTAGTCCGCTTGAAACACACCACTAATCTTCAGTGGGGTCTCTGCTCAGCTGTGCAAACATGCTTTTTTTTTGAGGATTAGGTTCAAATTCACATGAAGTTTGGTGGCTGTGTTTTAAAAAGAAAGATGAATCCAAAAAAACAATAGCATGGATTACCCTCCGTTTGGAGAAACAGATTGCAAGCTTTCCTGCAACCTAGGGCTAGACCGACCTCAAAATTATACAGCCCTAGCAGCTTCCATTTGTAGATTTCATGGCTTTTTATTAGAGGGAACATGGTAAAAAAATGCAGCTTCCATGGGTTAGAGATGGGAGAAAGAGGCCTGGCCAGCTTAAAGGATTTCCTAAGGTTGTGGAGAAAGTACCGGACACAGCCAGGATCTGAACTGACTCCCAGCTTTAGCAGGTTTGCTTATGAGCAAAGCTGTCTGTCTCCCAGTACTCATGAAAACAGAGTGGGAAGAGTTGTTAAGAAGCTCATTAGAGAAGCTATTTTATATTTCCTAGTGTCTGTCTCTCTATTCAGCCCCATAAGAGGTGCAGGAGAGGTAAAGTGCAAGCACAAGCTGTATAAAAAGGAGAGGTGGAATCAAACCCGATACCAGGGATGAGTTTAGAGCAAAGGTTCAGGGCGGCTCTTGTTTACCCCCTTCCACCGCACCCCAGTCACTCTGAATAAATTGCCTTCAATGAAGCCATTCTGGGGCTGTCCCCTGCACACAACATTTTTACATCGACATTTTCTCCTTGCAGGACAGCGAGGGCTGTGACTGGCACCATAGGGAGTAAGTGGCTGGAAGGCTAACGATGCGACCTGCTGATAGCTCCATTTTTACTACATCCAATTAAGCAATAAATGATTCTGGTGGAAGTGTAGAGGCACACAGATTATTATGCAAATCAGGTAGCTTTGCTACCAGCAGGTTCCTGCATTGCCCGAAATAGCACCAGTAGGATATTAGTGCAAATGTTACCTTTCTCCTCCGTTAGTTATTGCCTCCGATCTCAGCCACTGTGCAGCTTCCCAGAGGTCAAGAGCCATGATTTCTCATAGGCTCAGGACTGCAAATGGGTTTTAAAGGGGATTTTTAACAAAGCTCCAGTCGCCTTCCACGAACATGCTAACAAATTCGGCGCCGGTGGCCAGGGAGCCTGCTGCGCTGGCAAAGCCACCTGAAGAAGCCCTCTTGACTTCTTCACCAAGAAATTTGCGTGGAGCCAAGATATGAACTGGTTTATGGATATGCTCCAGACTAGAAAAGACACCTACTTTTGGGGAAGTGGTAGACAGAGCTGCCTGGAAGCAACAAGCTGAGGGTTCTGGTGGAAATCTAGGGCTTTACCATAAGTTTACTTATACCATTAAAATGTAGAATGAAGGAGTGACACTGAGAATTTTGAATCATTTTATTTCCCAAGTTATTTTGTCCTCCCTGCTTCCCTCAGAAAGGTCTCTTTTGCTCCATGTCCCTAAAATGTGAGACAAGAAGTGTGAGCTGCTTGCTCCCATCCCTGTCACTAGCTGTTGTTAGCAGACAAAAGCTATTGTTTGCTGCCACTGGTTATTGTTCCAGTGGTGGCAGCAGCCCCCAGCTCCAGCCTTCAGCTCTGGGCCCTTTTTGTACTCGGCACGGCACAAACAATTGCCGTCCCTTTCTGTAGACGGCTGCAATTTAAAGAGAGAAATACTTTTCTCTGCATTTTCCCACAGGCCCCAGCAACACAGAAATTTGCAGGCTGGCTACAGTCAGCCTGGAGATGGGGGTCGGGGAGGGAGCAATCGTCACCCATTGCTATAGCACGTTGCCCAGACCAAGCACACCGCAACCCCTCAAGTGAAAAAGAGTATCGCTCCGTTGGCTGCACCGGAGTAGATCTGTCCCTCAATGTCCAGACCAAAACCTCTGAGTTCATATAAGACAGTTCAGTGGGGTTTACTGTCCCCACTCTGTCCTCAGTGCAAAACTAAACTGAACTGAACTCGTCCAGATTTTGCAAAAGGAATGTAACTGTCCATGGCCAGTGATGCCGAGACCTGATGCTGGGCACAAGGCTGATAGAAAAGATGAATGCAAACAAACCCAGCTATATAATGTGCAAGGGACCCTGATAACAAGGCAGTCCGGGTTATTTAGTGATTTCTTTGAACATCCGCAGCACAAGTGCAAGATGCATGATGAAACCTGATCAAACTGTGTGGATTTGTTTGAATGTGTCTTGGAGTTTTGGGGGTTTATTCGGACATGGGACTCAGGAGACAGTGAGGCATGTGGTCTGAAACAGAGCCAGGAATGCCACGTGTCTCTGCAAACCCAAGGTCCCACTGCTCAGTATCTCCAGGGATAAATGATGTTCACAACCATAAATAAATCTGCTTTAGCCTCTGACCATAATGTGCTTTGCACCAGAGTAAATCCAAAACTGCCTAACCCACCTCAGAATAAAAAAAAAAAAGAGAGAGAGAAAAAGACAAATCATTCTTTTTCTTCTGCAGTCAACAAGGCAGAATTCAATATTTTCTTCCTATGCCTAGATTGGAGAGAAAGGGATATTTGTCTTTTCAGATTGCAAATTGAATTGATTTTTGCTTGTCCCTTTGGGAGAAAAGGAGTGCAGTGACTTTTTAAAATGTCAGGAGACTGGTACAGATGGGCAAATCCCTTTGTCACCAGGCCATGATGCAGAGCGGAGGAGTGGCCATCACCCCCTGAAATCCCTGGCTTTCTGTGATTGCTCCAGAGTTTTGAGATAGGAGAGAAAATCAAGAAGGAAATATGCAGGTTTTAGAGGTTCCTCGCTGCTCTGACAAGTGGTTCATCAAACAGCAGCCAAGCAGTTTCAGGGTTTCCTTTGCCTTCTCCTATTAATGGGCTTTGCCCCTAGCAAGCAGGAGTACAGCCCTCAAGCTCCGTGCTATTATTTTTATACAGTGTATATAAAACAGATTCATATTACATACAACAAAACATTAGATACATACATTTATATGAATATTTGTTTATTCATTCATTCATTTTAATGCCTTCATTCTCCAGAGGAACCAGCTTATATCCCAGAAGAAGTCAGTGTTCAGCACAGGCAGAAAATCAGAACTTATTTTAAGTCACCTCAAGTTGGCCACACAGCAGAGGCTTCCCCATTCCCCAGGGACTGACAAAAATCCCCACTGAGCTGATAGCCTAGAAGGCTCTCGACCAAGGAGGAGGAGTGCAAATAACGTAGTGTGAAGCTACCTGCTGTCTTGCTTATTACAAGTTTATTTTGTCATTTTTCCAAGTTACACTAATCATCTCATGATCACGCAGCCCTTTTGCTCTTCCTCTGCACGAACTCCTAGGTTTAGCCAAACAGTCCCAACAGCAATGCTCTGATCACACTTTGTTTTTTGAAGCAACGCTATAAAGAGCTTAAAAAGGAAAAAAAAAAGCCTTGAATGAAACAGAGGAACCTCCTGATGGTGTTTCCAGTAATACTTTTACATCACCAGTAGTGAAATACCATAAAGCATCTCAAATGCTTTTCACAGTTGTTGTCTTTTTTAATCTTCTCTTGCTTTTCCCACCTCTCAGTCTTGCCAGTGTCATTGCTGGGCAGTTTCACATTTGCTTGCGGTCCCACCGCCCCATGGAGGTGACCGTGTATTACACCCACACCCAATGCGGTCACCAACCCTGAGGTCCTGGCTACACCTCTGGCTCGGCAAAAGTCACTCCCTGGTTTCCCTAAAGCTGCTGCTGGGCATGGTGGGGCTGGTGAGGCCACGGCACCGAGACCCTACGTTGCCGATGACCATCTTCTCCGCCATCCCCGGGTGCCGTGCTGCTGGCCAGCTTGCTGAGCGGAGCAGACACTTGGTCTTCCAGCAGCAGACCCCACTGCATGGCACTGTGCCCATCACCCACGTTTAGGTGCCTCAAAATTTTATTTTCTAGTTTGGATTTCAACCAGCCTAGCAGGTCCCCTGACGCAGACCTTCGCCCACTGCAGGCAGGGCCTGGCTTGAAGACATAGGCCCGGCCTCCGCGGCTTGCTGGTCCTCTGAGACACGGACCGGTTTTAGTGAGAAAGAGAGAACATTTCTGTTAGTTCAGTCACCGAGGTCTCCAACACTTCATTCAGGTCTCGTTAGTATTTACCATCTGGGTCCAGTGACTCACAGTACTTAATTTATTAATTTGTTTCAGCACCTCCTCTTTCAACACCTCAGGTTCTTGTGGTGCCTTATTTTTATTACCTGAGTGTAGGAAGCCTCTCCAGCACCCTCTGTGGAAAAGACTTGCATTTAAAGGGACCAAATACCTGTTCTGGCATAAGATTACTGCTTTGTTTAATTGCTCTGCTTCCTAGTGACCCAGTGGGCAAATTTGTTTTCCCATGTATTTCAAGGAATAAGTACATTTGTATTTTTTGATGAGCTTAGTATTTGCTCTTCCAATCAGCCTTCCTAACTTACTTCTTATATTTTAATGATGCAAGATTTTTTTTTACAGAATTAAGAAAAGATAAATTCTTTTCTAAAAGTTCTAAATTTTTTTAATCTAAAAATTCTGAATTCTTTTCATGCTGCGGGAGCCTGATGCTAAAATTGAAGCATATGCCTTAATCACTATACCTCTTGTACCTCCCCAGGCAATAAATCTTCCTCACCTAGTGACTCTTCCAGCAGTCGATCCAGCCCCTGACACCCTCCAGGACTCCCAAAACTACCTGTGACCCCCGCCATGGCTGCCCAGGGACCCTGGGGCACCCTGTGCAATCCGGGTACTGAGTCTAATGGTCATTTCTGGCAAACTACTGCATACATACATGTGTGTACATACATATATCTGTATGTATGTAAAATCCAGTCAACATAAAACTGGTTAATTATTTGTGTGGAGTGGCTTTAAAAGAGCCAGGGGTCAAACCGAAACCAGCTGTCAACCTTCAGTCAATCCCAAATTAATAATACAACGCAAGGCAGGCCTCTAAAGGTTTTTTAATGTGTTTATATCTAGACTTGATAAACACAGTCAAGAGAGAGAAGATGGAAGAGGCAGGAAGCTTAGCAGGGTTACTTTTCTGTAAAAAACAACTTGTGAAAACATCTGCGCAGCCCGCAACTTCCCAGATGTTCTCTTTAACAGAGCACTTAACTTGTTTATATTTTGCCTAACACTGGAATCGTGGCAGATTATTTTTGTTGCGGGGTCCTTGCAACATTTTGTAGGTGGTCTCGTAAAAGAGAGCAGATATTTAACCCCACCACCACCTCCTTCTCCTCTGCCCTGGTTGTTTACACAGCGGAGC
This sequence comes from Haliaeetus albicilla, assembly GCF_947461875.1. Taxonomy (NCBI): domain Eukaryota; kingdom Metazoa; phylum Chordata; class Aves; order Accipitriformes; family Accipitridae; genus Haliaeetus; species Haliaeetus albicilla. The sequence continues at coordinate 33,936,418 of NC_091495.1, forward strand.
TTGGTACCAGTTCCCTCTGATAGCATGTGCGTGGGGGGCCTGGGGGCTCAGCTATCGCTCTGCTTCTGCACCAGAGTCACTCCGTTGGCTCTGCCGCGAAGGCTGGAGGCTGACGAGGGTGAAAACATGAGATGAGATGATTTAGGCATTCGCTTCAGCCTGGGATGTCTGAAAGATGGGTTGAAATCATTATCCGCTGCCTTCGACTTGTTCACACCAGCAGCAATGGGGCACCATCTCAAACCTGAATGACTTGTCCCTCTGAAGCCTGTGTAAAATAAATGTGCCCACAGAAAAAGGATCTGACGATCAGAGTCCATATATATAGTAAACATCAGCGGGTTTCCTATTTGCATGGGCTGGAGAACCATATATATGTATCTTTTACTATATGCAGATACAGCTTTCAATTGGGAGTGTTTTCTTTTCCTTACTCCTGGCTATTTTGCCATTTGCAGAATATGCATGAAGCACCTGTGATCTTGTCAGGCCCAAAGCATCTTGGCGTCTAAAGGGCTTTACCACCAACCCCCCCCCCAAAATTCCCTCCTCACAATCCCATGTCATACGGCACAGTTGCAGCTCCACAGGGTTGCAGATGGGGCTGTGTCTCCTGCTCCTGGCCAGACTTCTCCACTTGAGCAAGTTTGGGCTGATTCATGATTGGATCAGTTTTTGGATGGCAGGTTCTCAAAGGAAAACCCAGGGGCTGGAGGAAATGGTGTGGGCTGCTTTTTATGTTCAGCTTGTAGCTCTGACTGGAGTTGATGCTCTTTGCATCCTGCCCTAAAGGGCTCTTTCTACAGCAGGAATATATTTATGAAAAGCTGTTAAAGCGTGGCCCAAAGTGATGGGCAAAGCGAGGCTGGATATGTCTCCTGGGGAAGACTTGCACAGCTGTAGCTGGGAGCTAGGTACGTTGCCCCCAGAAAGGTCAAAGAGGATTTACTATAGATGTCTTACTGACATTAGTGCCTTAGAAAATCTTTTTGAACATGTCTATATGATTGACGGACAGAGTTAGGTCACATAGGCTGAGGACTTGGGGAAGTCTTATATTTCTTTAATCCATTTGTTTTCTGTTTATTTTTTTTTGTCAATTTAAAATGAAATAATCCTGACTGCACTGGGTGGATTTAAATGAAAGATGCTGTAGAAATACTCCACGTTTTCCAGTAATGATATTTGCAAGCTGTGCTAACAATATTCTGTCCCTCTGACAAAACACAGACAGTTATAAAAAGTTGTTTCTCCAGAGCCCTCTGTAAGCTAAGTGCCTGAATGCTGGAGTACAAGCTGACAGTAGTATATATGGCTGGGATACAACCTAGCATATTGTCTAATGTTCTCTTCATTCGTGCTTTAAATTCACAGTATACACTGACGAGTGTGCAGGCAGCTTTTTACACCGGTGTGCACAATGTTCTCTAAGTCTACTTACTCTCTCTCTGGGTTGGTTTTTCAGGCCGGTTTTCTTTGATTCATTAGTTGTTGTTTTGTTCTTCCTTCTTCCCTTTTATAGCCACTCCGTTTGGTTTTCCCATGTGTGGGAAAAACATTGACTTTCAGCGCAAGAAGCCGCTCTGCGGGGAATGGTGCCTAACGCACCATATGGTGCGGGCGAAACATCTGTGAATCTCTGACGCTGCAGTTCTGCTTTGTGGGCCCAGGGTGCATTTCACACGTGTGCTAGGGAGAAACGAATATGACACGAGTATTTTTCAGGAACCTTGACATATGAGAAACAGAATGAATTTGCTAGAGGAGACTGTAAAAAAATCAGAACACTACACTGTGCTAAACCCATTTCCCTAATGGAACTGTATCGCCCCTATTGCGCTCCCTTTCCCATTAAATTGCAGTATCTATTTTCTATTGCCATCATGTAGCGCTGAAAATAAATCTTGTGGTGAACAGAGATGGCTCATCTTACAACTTGCAGAAAGGTTAATTAAATGGTGCGTGGTGTTGGCACTTGTTCGCTGCAGCCCAAACCCGGGGATGACAGACTGCCGGGGGCGTGTGAGCAGCCTCCTCCTTCACCCTCACACAACCCACGCGTTAGAGAGCTGCACCGGGGACCGCGTCCTAAGAATATGTCCACTCAGCAATAATACCCCTTCTACAGGTAAAGTTATTCACATGCATGTGGGCTTTCTGGAAAAGAAAGTTCAGATGTGCCTCTGTGTTTCAGATAACATTTTCGTGGTCTTTTTCTGACTTTTTAGGAGCGTCATTGGCCTGCTTACAAGTGACTTTTTTGGGGGGGGGGAGGGAATCGTCATGAGCACCTTTTTGCTTGCAATGGTCCTGGTGGTCTGCAGCGCTAGTGATGTGGATGAGTGCTCAAGTGGAGACTGCTGCAAACTTTTCGCATGATCTCTCCTCTTGATTTTGCCACCGTAGCTGGGCACAGCTCCGTGCTGAGTGCCACTAGTAATATCGAGCACCCAGACACTGCCAAGGAATGACAATGCTAAGGATGACCTAGCATTAAAGCACTTCACGGGGACTGCTGAGGCTCAAATTCAGCTGCTGGCTCTGCCACAGCATGCGTGTGCCATTCGGTGCGCAAACTTTGTGTGCCAGACTTGGTGCAAGTTGCCAAGGCGCAGGTCCTGCTGAGTGACTGACGTCAGTGATCGCTGGGGACCACAGATGTTGTGAAATGCTCGTGATGCTTCCTTACCTCCCAGGGCCATTTGGATCTGGCAGAGGAAAGGTGGTGAGGCGCTTTGGGACAGGGGTGACTGGATTTTTGGAAGGACCCTTATGCGGGGAGTAAACAGTAGCTGCGTAGGAAAGATCAGCTTTTTCTGCTCACGTACTGCATGGAGGGTTGCTGTCTGCATGGGCTTGGCTGAGGAAGAGAGGTATGTGTCTGCTTATTGAGCACCATCACAGCAGAAACGTCATTCCTGGGACAGAGGCTTTTAGACATGGTGATGCTGGCTGCTCTGGAAAAGCAACCAGCTGTGCAGCTCCTCCAGAAGGTCGCAACCCCACTGGGAAATGACCACTGGGGTAAATCCCTAAAACTTTCATACAAGATCCGGGTGTTCTCAGGCTGGTTAGATATTGAGGACTCTTCCTGAATTTTGCATGCAGGCACAAGTCAAAAGCACCAGCACTAGCAAAGCATCCAGAGGCAGAATCCTTCCCTTGAAGTGTACAAGGAAGGCCTTTCCTCCTCCCAACAACGGTGAAGAGAAGGGTCTTCTGGAAGGACTCTACAGTGATCGCTTTCCCCCAAAATCAAGATGCTACGAACAAGGAACCCCATTTTTGAACTGACAGCCTTCCCTGTGGCTGTGCTGTGAAGCGGCTTGTGACCAACAGCTGACCACTGTGCTGGAAAGATGCAATAAGTAACAGTGCAGAGTCAGAAAGAAAATCCAGGCATTTCTTAGCCAAAAAGTACAACCATAACCTTTAACTGTGAGGATAGCAAATACAGCAGCAGAAAAAAGTCATTGCTACTTAGGACTTTAGTCCAGTGCTTGGAGTGCCTTGCTGAGCCTCCTGCATTTGTGGCTTCCTCGCCCCTTCTTTATTGCTCTGCTTAGCCCTGTTAAACAGGGAATAAATGTGGGAGTGCCTTGGGATCATTAAGGAGATTTAGGAGTAAAACCCTAGTCAAGGCTGTGAGAAAAACTCTCTTAAATGGCACCAGCCAAAGGCCCCATTCCCACACATACTTACGCACATGAGCAACTGCACCCGCAGGAATAATCGCCCCAGAGCCCGGTAGGATCAAGGACAGATTCCTGCATCAGCATCAGCAGCAATGGGCATCTCAGTGTGAGACTTGTTGCGTGGCTTTTCTCAGTGTATCTACCCATAGCAAGCTGAAATGCTGTCCCTGGGTCTTTGATCAGGATACACTTCAGTGGCATTTGAATGTTGCACAGGCCTTGACCTGCAGAGAGAGGAATTTTACCCTTCCATAAATATGCTGTGCCCTGGCAGGTCCTGCTCTCTGGGGCTGGCTGGAGCTTGGGAAAAACTATCCAGCCACGGCATTTCTAATGTGGGTGCGTGGGGTTTGCTCACGCCTGGCTTGCTGGTGCACGTGGGCCACCCTGCACATAAGTTCTCCAATAATTTCCAGAGAGGCAGGAGATCAAAAAGCACCCCATGTGTTTCCTGAGCTCCCACTCAGGGCTGTTGCCTTTACTGGTCCAGCCTCAACAGGCAGGCAGGCAGCAATGGTGCCAGGAGCGAGGATGGTTGTAGGGCCCGTGAACACCTGCTCTACGTGACCAGGCTGAGACCATGGTCTGATTTTGCAGAGTTCACTCCATAAGGATTTTCAGGCCCCCTGGACCCCAGCTGTACTAAACCCCACGATGCTAATGTGAGGGGCATGAAGTCGCTGCCCTCCCGGGCACGTGCATCATGAGCCACTGTGCACCCAACGTCAGCTTTCCTCTCCTCTGGAGAAGAGGCTGAGCCTTGTATGAGGGATGCTGACAGCCCAGGAGTGTAGACTTGCCAGCGTACAGTTCGTATTTTCTGGACTAGGGATGCAGAGTGTGTTTACCTTGACTTAATGACGAGCACATTTAGAGAAGGTTTCCATCACGGAAGGCTGAGGAGACTGATAAAACCAAGGTCTGGTTCCTCCTGGACTGTAACACAAATGTTTCCTTTGGCTTTCTGTTTTATTGGCTCCATTCACGGTGGTCTCTAAGGAGCCCATCAGAGGCCTCTGTGCTCATTGCATTCAGAGCAAGCGTGGTTTCTACAGACAATTGCCTGCAGCTTGCAAAAGCAGATTTGCCAAACCACACATAATAAATCAAAACACAATTTCCAAGTGCTAGAATGGGCAAAAGCTACATCTTATTACAATGCACGCTTTCCAGGAGAATTGCTTGGCCTTGCTTTTTCAGGAACATATAATGAGAGGAAAGAAAACAGGTGTGTAGTAGAGAGAAACAAGATGGCACAGGTAGGTGGCTCATTGACTTTACCTGGTTATTCTCAAAGGCAATCATTTTACAACTGTCAGAGTTACAGTCTTTAGGAGCTGCTTCATATTCCCATGTGCTAGGAGCTCCCACAAGCAGCCAAGCAAGTTCTGTTACGATTCTCCATCACCCTTCAGAAGTAAACTTCCTTCAGAAACAACTGTCTTCTTTCCAGATACAAACCTCCAAAAAAGTCAAAGATAAAGTTGTACATAGTTTTTGTAAAGTTATAATAATGATGTTTTTCTATGTCCTAGATATTCAAAGGTCTCTTTTTGTGTAATAACAAAACTTCTCATAGTCTGAAACTGGTTCAGCACTGTCTTAATGTTTTTAACATCAGATTGCATTGTGTCAGGATGTACTTACTGAAAAGATCTGAAAGCAAAGAAACTGTAGATGTGATTTAAAAAACCCCAAACATAAAAGCTGGGCCTATTGAATTAAGTTCCTAGCCCAAGCCTCTATTTCTTACTGTCGGTTCTTTTTTTTAACTGGCATCTGAAAGTAACCTGAGTTTCTCTCTCTATTTCCATCAGAGATCGCAACAACATGCTTCCTGGCAGCTTTTGCCTGTCACTGCCTGTAACTGTCTCTAGGGTTAGTATTTTCAATAGGTGATGCAAAGCTATACTGTCCTGCAGCATTAATTCTTAAAAACGATCTTGGATGGGATCTTTCTGACAGCTCTACAGCCAGACTTTTTGTTTGCATCTCACAGTTGTCCCTTTCCAGAGAGCAGGCTTTTAGAAATCCACGTGACACCTTCAGTTATGATCCGCAAAGCACAGGTCTGGCAGCTGATTTGTAGAGGAATGCGTGTGAACTAGAAGGGGCCCTGAACTACTTTTTAAAGTGGGCCTATCTGGTTACCATCTTTCATTAAATAAATGCTAATAGGCTGAAATTGCCTCCCCTCTCCCCCGCCGTTAGGGGCAAGGCTTGTAATGCAGACCCGTGCCTTTGTTTCATAGAGGATCCTCAGTTAAACCCGTGTCACCTCTGCCTATCAGCAGCACCCCTTTGGCTTGGATCCTTGGGAACCACCATCATCTGAATTTTGCAGGTTGCATTTCCCAGTCCCCAACCCTGCTGCAGTATCACCCTTCTTTCATTTGGGAGGCCCACACACACATATCAAAGTTAAGTACACGGGTGGGGGAGGAATATTCCTCCCTAATTTTCCAAAGTGGTTTTCAGGGATTCTCACACTTGTGGTGGGAATGAAGCGCACGGCGAACTCCCTTTAACTTTTGAGTTTTAACTTATCCGTTAGCTAAAGCTTAATGAATTATTGTGGAATCCATGCAAATTACATATCAGATACCTTACTCATGCCTGTTAATTTTCTGCAGTCTCAAAGACATTTAGTATTCCTGCAGATGACAAATGTCCTGCAGGGGCTATGCTAATACACTTAGCATCTGTAAATGGGTCCATAAAAAGGGGCAGGTTCCCAGTCACTGAAGTGGGAGATGGAAGGATGCTCTAGGGTCACTGTGCCTGCATCCTCCCCCACAGCACACCTTCAGGCATAGTCCTCTCCAGGGCTTTGGTGTGACTAATTGCAAATGGCAGAGGAGATGGGGAATACCTTCTGTAAGAGGAGGGAGTTTTGAAGCATTTCCCTCCAAAAGTGCCGTCCTTTGTTCAGAATTTGCAACCAAGTCAGGAAAAGCAAGTTTTCGCATGATGCAGTGACGAGCACCAAAGATAACCTGGGTTGTGCTCTCTGTCTCAGACAAGAATTAGTGTGCAAGGAAAGTGAGGAGGCAGCAAGGTTTGCCAGCACCACAGAGCTGGCAGGAGCTGAGTGAGCCTGGGGGTGGTGGGCTCACCTCTCCTCCAGCCTTTCCCTCTCCTTCCCCAGCCGAGGGGCTGAAAGGGGGTTTCCAGATAAGACCCTTTCAAACAGCCCAGCTGGGAAATCTGTGTCTCTCCCAGCAGATTTCAAGACTTATTGTATTTTCTTTCCCTTTCTCTCTCTCTCTCGGTGCCTTTTCCCCACCAGCAGAGTATCCAACGTCTTCCATTTAAAGTAATTAACAATAATGAGGTCCCTGGTGAACTTCATAGACTTGAGTGTAATTTCTGCCTTTTCCAAGTGAAATTCTGCCTGGGATGGGGCAAGCTGCCTCCCCGTAGGGACAGTGAGACCTAGCGATGTTACCCTGCCACAGCCTGACCGTGGGTCTTTCAGTTCCCTCCTGGTATTCTTGAAACCATTGACGAGGGGAGGAGTTATTCTACGTTCCTTTAATAGCTTTTTTTAATTGCCAGCCGGGTAGAAGAGGGGTGATGCGGCAGAGGGAAGGCAGGGGACCACCACCGTTGTGAGTTCGGCTTGTGGCTGCCAGCTGACCCCCGTGGGACCAGCTTTGCCATCCCCAGCCCACGGGTGCTCCTGGTACCCGCTGAGGAGCTGGGGGCAATACGGCGTGGGGGATGCAAGCCAGAAAAAACTCCCTCTGCCCAACAAACGATGTCTTTCTTTGCTTTTATTGTTTTCAAAAAGCCTTGATTTCTGGAGTCATCAAAGGACACGAGGAACGCCCAGTTGTGGCAGAAAAGCCTGAAACCATGAATTCTTGAGGCTCAGCCTCTCCTCTTTTCCCCTCCGGCCTCTAAAAAGGGACACAAGGCAGGAGGCCGGGGAAGACCCCCACATTTGGGTCTTATAAGGCTCCCAGGTCCCAGGCACTGCCAGTGCGGGCGCCTGACAGGGGATGCCCTCACCAACGTGGGATGCTCCTGCCCTGGGCACGCAGGGTTTCTAGCCGTGCATTGCTTCCCCTGCGCCCTTGTTACTACCCCTTCCCCGAGGGTGACATGCAGGTCAGAAGGAGAGGAGGAGGAGAAATGGGGGGGCTTTTGGTTGGGTGCTCCTTTTCCAGATTTCTCTCCAGGGTGTCGGAGGAGCCGTTTCCCTCTGCCTCCCCCAGCCCTGCACTCAGTCGGCTCTGGGTTAACCCAGCACCCTCTGGAGCTGCGGTGTGGCTGCCGCCCATGGTCCCTGTACCTCAAAGTGCCAGGGCAGCCCCCGTGGCCCTCAGCCCCCCGTGGCAGGCCTCCTCTCCACAGCTAATTGCTAGCATCTGTTGGGACAACCATTTCAGCAGTTTGCAAAATCCAGGGTGGGGATCTTTAGGTTTTCCATAAGAAACCACTTTCTTTCAGGATGGGATTATACACTTCCTTGAGCCGTAAGAACATGCAGATGTCGCAGGGCCAGACAGCCCCGCAGCTCACCAGGGTGAGAGGAAATTACCCTCTTCTCTCACTTATTTTTTTACAGGGGGTGGGAGTCTGTGTTTCCACTCCCTCCTTGCATTCGCACACAGGATTCACAAGCAGCAGAAGCTTAGCCCACTTGCACCAGGCTTCTGCTTTACAAAACTGGGCATTTTCCGAGCCGAAGACGGGTGCAAACCTCTACCCGCAGATATTAAAGCTCCCGTTCTTACTGCTGCTCTTTGCAGCACTGTTACGGCACTGATGTCTGGAGGTGGTGACAAAACTTACCCCGCTGGGTTATTCTGTAGCCCTTCACCTGTGCCACCTGAATCACGGAAAGAGAGCGTCGTTGCTGCCTCTGTGGGCAGGGGGAAGCAGGCACAGAGAGGGGGGCAGCTGCCCCCAGTGAAGGCAGCAACAGGATTCCCTTGCCCTGGCTCTTAGTCCGGTGCAGACTCCCTTTCCCTTCCCACTCACCTCCACCAAACCATCAGACTGGGACATCCTCTGTCACCTTCCCAGTTATTGCTTTCCTTGCTCCAGAGGCTTGCAGAGCTCTGTGGGCAGGGCTGGAGGTGATGTAAGCCAGCTCGCAAAATACAAATGGCAGCAAAGCAGACATCCCAGAGTACGGCACCTTTCTCAGAGCGTTGCGAAAGGGAGCGATGCTCCACTTCGCCTTGGGTTCGGGACTTCAGCATTTCCTTTTGTTCCAGATAGGAATGAGAACCCCCCCCCCCCCCCAAATCCCCACAGTTGTCCATGAAAGATACCAAAAAAGATTTTAGTTTGACTGAAGCATTTTGTGTCAATTTTGGCTTTTTAGTTAATAACATGTTACAGTAGAGATAATAACCCTTTAAAAGCAGTCACATTAAAAGGCTGTTCCTGAGAAATCAAAACACTTAACTCTGTGACAATATTGAAACCTTCCACTTCCCTGCTTTCAATCTTCTTCATTGCTCCCATTTTTCACAAAACACAGAGCGGTTTTTGTTCAAAAGGGAGCTGTGTTCCCAGCGGCTCAGCCACAGTTGTCACGGCTGGCTCTGACTGCATCCTCATAAAATAAAGAGGATGATTTAAAGGCTCATGTGATGTGATGGTCTGGATAGCTGATCTGAGTTAAAAATCTGTCCCATCCCAACTCCTCCTGTCTCTCAGATCCTTCCCACCTTGTTGGTTGTTATTACACCAGAACTGCCTCTGTATGTGTATCTGTACCCATATTTATATCCTCTATATGCGTGTTGCTTCCTGAACTTCATCTAGTCAAAAATACTCAGGAGCAGCCCGTTCTGGCAGAGCAGCAGTTGACTGTGCCCTCAGCCTTCCCTGGTTATTGACAAAGCAGAGGGGACATCTTTTCCTCCATCCCATATAACTCAGCTAAGAGCTGGACCTGTGCGTCACCTACGGTGATGGTCTGAGCCAAGCAGAAATATAGCTGAGCTTCAAGGCAGGCAAGAATTTTTATGGCTTGTCAGTTAGTCCTTGGCCTCTCATCAGAGGGCAAAAATTAGTGCTAATTAGAGCAAGTTAGTATCTTTGGAAATTTCTCAGCCTGGACTTTACATAAGTGTGCACGCTTAATTCAGAACCATAAATCAAATATCGGGAACGGGTTTCGGATGCCAAGCCATTGCTGCTGGGGCTTTTCTCTGCCTGCTGCCCAACATATACATGAACGGTGTGTTCGAAGTGGTTTCTCTGACCATCAGTAGCTTACCTCCAGGATAGGCGTGCTCCATCCCGAAGAGCCCAGCGCCGTGCTGCTCTGCGCCTTGCTCTACCTCGCTCTGCAGGGACAGCTTTTCCCCCTTGTGTCCCCATTAGTTTCTGCTCTAAAGCCAACATATGCCCCATGTGGGAAGCTCTGATGAAGTGAGCAGCAATGCAACCTGCCAACAGCAGGTTAAACTGCGCTGGATGCATTTCCAGCAGTGGAGGGCTCGGCTGCTCCGGCGGCTGGTGCGGACACCCTGGCCCAGCACTGGGTTACCCTGTAGTGGGGCTGCTCTTCCTCAGGCCAAACTGGGAGGCTTCACATCAGGACATAAAATACCTGAGCTAACACTGAGCAGAAGACAAGGTTGTAAAAAAAAAAAAGGGGAAAATTGTCTAATTTGTCTAGGGCTGATAACTAATCTACCTGTATAATTAACTCTCTTCTCTCCTAAGCAGGTTCTGGCACTGGATAAAAGTGATATGGGTAACATGCTGGTACCAGCCACATTATTAAGGAACTTTTTAGATGAGAAATGGTCAGGCTTTTGAAGGTAAATGCCTTCCTCCTACTCCCCATGGGAGTTATGCTGTTGGCTGCTGTTGGTTCCTTCATAAAGCTCCATGCAAAATTTTGTTATATCAAAACCCCGAAGTCTGGGTTCCCTTCTAGCAGCTTAGTGTGCGCAGTTTGTACCAGACTCCCTCGACTCCTAAGTGTTGGAAGATGATGGACTTGTCAGTGGGTCTTTACACGGCTTCTCTGCTTGTCTGTGGAGCTGCGGGAACCCCAGGGCCTCTGTCCAGAAGGATATTCTGGACTATCCTAAGCACAGAGATATTGCAATGCTGCAAAAAACTGTGGGAAAGAGACTCTTGTTAGACTTTAATCTTCCCTCGACATGTGGCTGATGTGTTCACCGTTGCCCAGGCCTTTCCCTCTGAAAGGATTACTTTATCACGGAGCTCTTTTCCTCATTAAATAAAAAAATCAAACCAAACTAACCAAGACCATAGTTTATTTTGTTTCATGCTATGGGTTTATTTTAAATGTATTAGATTTCCTTTCAAAAAAAAAATGCAATAACTGATAACGAGCGCATATGGATCTTTTCAGTTTAATGCTTTGTTTACACTGAACACTGGTTTGCCTGCAAAGTGTGTGTTTTAAATTACTCTGCTTTATTTTAAACCAAATATTAACCTCTTTGTGCGTGCGTGAGAGAGAGAGAAGGAGAAAGGGAGACAAGAGGGAGCCGGGTGACAAGGACCATGTTGTGTGCTGCACTGTTGGCGGGTGCCTCCTCCCCTCCCGCTCCCGTGTCATTCCCCCGCTCCGCTCCACCACCCTTAAGACGAGAGTCTGAATTTGGAGCAATGTAATACGAGGTTTGTGCCACAAAATGCACCGCCTCCCCCCGTGGAGGAGCTCATTTTGGAAGAACACGGAGGTATGTTAAAACCACCCCGCAGCCCCATCCCCGTGGGCTGGATTTCCCCCGAGCCCCCGCTGCTCCTCCTCCCGCAGACCCCCACGGTGTGTGTCCCCCACCAGCCCCACGCCTGGGCTTGCTCTTGGCAGCAGTAACCGGAGCAAATATCCATACAGTCGCTGAAGCACCGTGCATGTCGGTGCGGTGCTCCGCTTCTTAGAATATTATTTGTCAACCAAGTTGTGACTCCAGCTATGAATGTGCTGTCCATATCTGCGAGGGGAACAGGTTAAAACGTGCTTTTTCACCCTTGGGGTTGCAGAAAGGGAGGAAGCAGAGGCAGTGCTGCAGGTCTCAGCCCAGGAGCAGAGTTTACAGGGATTGTCAGACCCTTGTTGAACTGGGTCTCCATGAGGAGGCAAATCCAAATTTCTCCTACGGTTACAGAAGTGTGGGTGCCTGGTGAGGACCTTTTCAGAGCCAAAGCCCCCCTGAAGCAGCCTGTCGCATTGAGGAGGTGCTGTTCCTGGGCTTCCCTTAAACCCATGTCAGTAACACAAAGTCCCGAAATGGCTTTCCAGCCTGCGTTCAAAGTTTTTTGGCTCAAGCTGATTCAAGTTCAAAGGCAGGCAAATCCACGAAATTTCTAAATCTCCTCAGCCTATTTCTAAACACAGACCTGACATGTTACAGAGTGCTTCCTGTCTGTTGGACACATACCCCCAGTATTAAGTGAGCGCTAATACCACAAATTGAATCCCCTGGAATATCTCCAGACTGCCTAGAAAACATGACCCAGACTTGAATTAAATCCTTTAAAATCAGAAACAATGCTTCTTGCAAGCACAAATCATGTGGGTTTTAGTGCCTTCCAAAATGAATCTCGGCTCTAGGCTGGAGCTGGCCTTACACATCATTCCCATTCCTCAGCCCAAATTTCTCTGGATGTCACTGCCTCACTGCCTGGCTGTAAATTCAACCTTATAAGTTGCATGTTGTCCATCCGTGGAAACTCTCATGAAGCTAAGTGACTTCTGAAGGGAAGGCTAGGAGCAGGATAGAGCCCATGTGTATAGGTTTGGGCAGATCTTGATATAAAATAACCCCCATTTTTCCTAATGCTGCCACACAGACTCTAGTCCATCTCTTAGTCCCATTCTTCTTCTGTTTGTCATCTCCGTGTCAACTGAATTTAGCATCTCTGTATTCTTTATTATCGTCATAACACCTAATCCCGACCGCAGCTCCATTGTGCCGGGTGCAGCCTAAGAGGGTTGTCTCTGCCCCAGGGACCCTCGTTATTCAGACGCAAGACACGAGGCAGCAGACGGCCATAGGCAGGTGGACATGAGGAAACACTGGCTTGGGGTGTCTGCACACCAGACATGCCATTTTCCAGCCCACTGTCTGGTAGTGATGCTCTGTTCAAACTTTTTCCCAGCAGTGGGTGAAAATACACCGCCTTCTAGTTTTTAGCAACAGAAACTAATGCTGGAAAGGAGGGACAGAGCACAGAGGAGTTTTGTGTTCCCTGTTTCCATCAAGTGTGTAAGGCCAGTGCTGAGGTACCTTCATCCCCACCAGTGTCCCAGTGGTGCTCACATGCCTGCTGACCCGCATGTCCTGCAATGGTGGGAAAGGCATGAGAAGGAATAAAGGCTTCAACGAGGAGGGAAACTGAATTATCTCCTTTGCTGGGGCACTGAGCAGAGCTGGGGGAAAATGACCGGTCTGCAGCTCCCCGTATTTGACATCACTGCACGTTTGCCTTTCCTCTGTATGGTGACCAGAGCAGGGGGGTGAGCGGAGGACTGGGGTCTCACCACTCTCCTCATGGGACAGCCATGGCTAGCAGGGAAATGCCCCAAAAGAAAAAGAAATCTCCCCGAGACTTTGGAGCAAGCTAAATCTCGCAGTTCCTTTAAAGCGTCCCCATACAGCTTTCTTCCCCAACAGACCCTATATCACAACAGGGCTGTTATGATCATGGTGGGGCACTCTGGCTGGCCAGGGACAAGTGCCCCAGGGCTGCTTCGCACTGCCCAACCATGGAATTTTAGGGAAGCTCCGCTCACAGGGTGAACCCTCCAGAGTGCTCGGCATCCAGTGGCTCCTGGGATGCTGCTTCTGGCCCATTTTTTAGGCAACGTGGGTGCTCTTTCAAACACCTAGCCACTAGTTTGGGGCTTGTGGTGGGAAGAGATGAAATTTTTTGCAAATCATTTCTTGCATAGGTGAGTCAGAAGGGAAGGTGTTTGGAGCAGTTCAGGGAGCAATCAGAGTGCAGTTGTCTGCTTCACAGCCTCCTTCATCCTCTCTTTTCCATCCTTCTTAGCGCAGTTATCTGATGTCTATTAGAGCTGAGTTTATCAACCTTTCACCTGGGGGAACACTGGCAGGATTTTTTTCCATTGCTACCTAGTTTATTTTCACAATCTGGCAGAAAAATAACAGCTTTTAGACCCCCACCGTCTTGTCAAAATGGTTGAAACTGGCCAATAAGTTGAAAAGCTATTGGCAGCAGATAGTTGCAGACTAACTCACAAAGCCTGATCCTATAAGTCTTGTTTTCTTAGGGAAACAGTCTAAAAACAGCTGTAGCCTGAAGGTCATGGTATTTCCACCCAAGACAAGCCTTTTCAGTCTGGACAGCAACCAATTCATCCACCTAACACTCAAAGTAACACCTCCCTGCTCCACCTGTAGCAATTAGGAGGCAAGACGCGTTCACACAGTTTTCGGGGCAGTTTCAAAGCTGCTGAAGCGGACCCCACACCGACAAGACCATCTCTCACCACCCTGCAGCCCACCGTGCAAGCAGTGACAGGCGTTTGCAGGACTCTGCTGGGTGGATCTGCCTGGAAGGGCGGGCATGTTTTGTGGGGAGATGGAAAAAGAAATGGGCTGGATGATCTGGAAGAGGGGAGGCTTCCTTTGCAAGGGAGAGTGGCTACAGGTGCAGAGGCGCTTGTGACTTAAGAACCAGTATACATTATTATTTATAATTAAATGTCCATCTGTCAAATTAAAATGCCTTCTTTTGAAGTTACACATCGCAGAAGAATAAGAGAGAAGCCACAGACATCTCTGTACAATGTTTTTTGTCCATCATTCTCGGAAGCCTATTGAAGCAGAAAACACATTTACATTACAAAGGATGCAGTGTCTTTGTGTCTCAGACCTGAGCAACCTTCCTTTCTAATGATGGTCAAGTAAAAACCCTGGTCCAAATTAATCTGTGGTGTCACTGCTGTTACTTCAGAGGAGTTACAGCCAGAATAGAGGCACCCCACTAATCTCTTCTTCCAGACAGGGCTCTTCCCTTTGAGTGCAGCCTGTTGCATCAAGTCAGTTAGCTACAGGGGGGACACTGGCAAAGAGTGCCCAAGGACCTGGTTCTTCTCTTCCTCACAGTGCATATCAGGCTTGACATGAATCAGCTGAATTAAGATAAAGTAAGAATGGCAAAATCACGGAATTTCTACCCATCAAGCCCACCTCCAGCATATTGATTTGGAGGCTCGAACATGTTCATCAACTGTCCCAGTATTCAAAAACCAAAGAAATGTGACAACTCCAGCCCACCTGTTTCTAAAGAAAAAAGTTTTCAAAGTTTCCAAAAATTTCCAAACCTTTGTGCAACCCCTCCAAAGGCCTGGGTCACTCTAAGTCAGGGATTTGTAACACGGGTTGGGTTTTCTTGCTTTCACATTCATTCTCTAAGGCCACGTAGCGTAGGCAAGGCTGCCCTGCCCTGCTCGCTCTTGTCGTGCCGATGGGATCTTGCCTCTTCCCCATTAAGAAGCGCTCTCTCCTCCCCTGCCTCCTATGGCACAGACCCCAGTGAAAAGCCTTCCCTGCAAGAGGAGCACAAAGGTACAAGCATCTGCCTTGATGCCACCAAGTGAGCAAGCAATTAAAGTGCTCCTCGCCAGAAAAGAGCTTCTGCAGGCTGTTGCTGACTGCAGACCCGGTTTCTGACAGCAGCAGCTGATGCACAATGCTCCCATTCAGCCGCTGACAGGTCCTCGGAGCTCACAGGACGTGCTGGCCCTCGGCTTAATTCAGTGTGTAATGGATAAATCACATAGAGGCTTTGCTCTCTGCACTTACCCCCACCGGGAAGCGCAGCACTGGGGGAGCCTCAGTGGCCTTTGCCATGTTTTCACCCCCAGGCTTTAAAGGAGGCTATTTCACCGGCCATAGTTTGTAGCTGACTTTCCTTGAAGTCTTGAGTCTCTCTCCTACTGGTTTGATCAGGTTTCCTTGTTTTCAGTTTCCTCCTTTGCTCATTGCAGGGTGGCTCTTACTGCCCGCAGCTGCTGCTCCTGAGCAGTGCTCCCTCCATGTGGCATCGCTGCCACGGATCCCCAGTGGTACCCGAGCATCACCACCAGCACCGTACGGCAGGGCGGGCAGCAGGGAGGGCATTGGGGACCGGCTCGCTCTGTTCCTTCACCCCACAATGTGGGCTGGAGATTGGGGGCTTGATTTGGATTTAATCAGGTGTGATTTCTGTTTGGAAGATAAGAAGGGGTGGAAAAACAGGTCGGACAGTGAAAGTGGGGGGTTATGGTTTAAGAGGGCATAGTGTGTGACTTGGAGACAGAGGACAGTTTGGAGGCAGACAGAACAGAAAGCAGGAAGGTGATGGCTAAATACTTCTTGCTCCCTCCAAAATTTTCTGACCCAGTTTGATCAGGAATGCACTAAGAAAATCCCACCTTGTTTCTGCTCCCATGTTGCATTTTGACTGACCCCAGCAAGGAAAGCCCTATCCGTACCGTACACTGCAGGCAAACCTCTGGCACGCTCGGAGCAGAAGGGACGTGTACAAGCTCCGGCTTAAGCTGTGTGAGACCGTGACCGTGGTGCTCGGCCAAACCAGCACATGCTGCCCCTCAGCAGGGCTTGTGCAGTGCACACGATGCCGTCTCTGCTCCCTGCAAGTGAGTACCATCCCTGTCCTCTCCGTCTACAGTGGGAAGGAAGCCTTTGCCAGCATGGAAGCCAACCTGCAGCTGACGAAACTGCTCAAAGCAGGGCCAACAAGACCAGGTCACCTAGCACGATGTCCAGCTGGGTTTTGAATATCTCTGAGGATGGAGATTGCCCAGCCACCCTAGCAGCCTGCTCCTGTGCTTGGCCACAAGCATAGTGAAGAAGTTTTTCCTAATATCCATTGACTCATAGAATAACTCGGATCATGATGACTAATATTGTCTTATGACAGGAAGGGCACCTTTTCTTTCCTTGATGTGCATGCCCTTGTACCTGCGGCAATATCAGCTTAACTGCTGTGTGTGCACAGAAGGGAAAGTGGAGCTCTCAATACATGATGCAGGGCTCCCTGAAAAATGCAGGCAAAGATGGTTCTGTGAGGAATAAAAACCATGGTCGAAAAGCTCTTAGAAGGCCTTGTAGCTCCAGCTTGGCTCAGGAAGTTTGAAATCTCATCAATGAATGAGGCTTAGTTTATGGGTTTAGATAGAAATCAAATAAATGTGTAGAGTTCTGGCTAAGAAACATGTTTGGGATTAGTAGCTTGTAGGATTTAAAAATAGCTGTATCATTTTAATTAGTTTGGGAGTCCTTTGGTGGTCCTACGTGGTGAAAGCTGCCAGGAACTGCTACAAGCAGCAGAACATATGAATATCTTTTTCATAGAGGATTATGTGGGATCCGGTTCTGCCCATGAGGTCTCTTCATATCAGTCAGCTGAGTAAGAGCAAATAACTCTCTAAGAAAAGGTGGGTGCCTGCCCTTGGGTTTCATCTGGGTTTGTGTTTTGTTGCTCTGATGTTGTCACCTCAAGTCCTGCTGTTTGGTGGCTGCTGGGGAGCCCCGGTGATGCATTTGTGGGAGAAGCCGAGGCAGCTGTAGGTCTACCCCACACCTGGAGCAGCCCACAACGCTGTCAGGCAAGTGGTGAAGGTCTGACTCAGGCCTTGCAATCAACATCTCCTGCGTGAACATGAGCCATGGTTGGGATTGATCTTCTCGCCATTCAACCAGGAGCTGAAGAAACACCCATAACTGGCTCCCGGTAGGATCTCCTCAGCTGTGGACAAGCCCATACCAGAAGCTGCTCTGTTTGTTTTGGAGGGTGAAGATTTCTGCGTTCTCCTGCTACTGCTCAGTGAAAAAGCCTGCAGGTCTGGAAATTCATTCCCTACAAGCTCTGCCAACCATGCCAAAAAATAGCATTTCAGCAGTTAAATCACATCCTACCCAACCTGGCCCTGCCCAAGAAAGCGAGAAGTCAGGATTTGCAGCCATTAAGCCCTCTCCACCATCAAACCTAAAGCAACTTCTCCAAGAGCTGTTGGTGGGTTTTTTTTCTGCTGAGACTAATTACCAAGACGCTGCTTAGTGGCCCAGGTCACCCTGGCTCTCTGCGCTGCACCGTTGCACAATTCACGTGTAAATGTCAAGTTTTAGCAGATCCCAGCCCCGGCCCTCGTGCCACAAAAAAAGGCGAGCAAGCGGGAGGGCGAGGGGTGGAGGGTGGGGAGCGGGCTGCTGCGGTACAGTGGGGAGGGAACAATAGCTGCTGCATATGGGACAGGTCAATAGGCTGCCATATGCTGGCTCCCTCAGCGCTCTGCTGCTTAATCCCCACTTTCAATATTGTTATCAGTGCTGGTTGCTCCCCGCCTCC
This sequence comes from Haliaeetus albicilla, assembly GCF_947461875.1. Taxonomy (NCBI): domain Eukaryota; kingdom Metazoa; phylum Chordata; class Aves; order Accipitriformes; family Accipitridae; genus Haliaeetus; species Haliaeetus albicilla. The sequence goes on from NC_091495.1 coordinate 33,954,444, forward strand.
GCAGAAAGGTGGTTTATACTCTGCCGTTTAATGCGTTCTTGTTTTTAAGTCTAAGAGTACTTTCACTTTGTTGTACCCTTATTAAGATGGAGGACAGATTAACAGGGAAAGGTTAGCTCTCTGACAGCCCCAAGAATGAGTCCACAGCCAGCCTGGGAAAAGCATGAAATTCATCTTTTCTTAGCCAAAGGCTTCAGTCATGAAGTTTAGTTTGTGGCATTCACTCCGCGAAGCAGCGGGGCTGTTGGGAAGGAGTACAGAAAGGGCTTTGTTCATGCTTCCTTGGCTTGATTTATACGATGAAGGGGCTCTTGCTCCGCATAATATTTCATCTCTGCACGAAGTTGTGGCACCGCTGGAGCATGAGATTCCCCAGTGATCAGAAATGAACTCTCCACTCAGCGGCTTTTTATTCCACATCCTCCCCGGATCCTTATTCTGCATCCATCCCCAGCAGCGCACAGCGCCTGGCACCCCCCCAGCCAGCAAAGTAAGCAGGGGGTGCTTATGCGAACCCTGACGGGTCCTCATGCTTCATTCAGCTTGGCACAGGCGAGCATATGTCTTTCTGATTATAAATGAGCAGTGAGGGTAAATAGGTCTCCTGACAGCAGGCTGTGTTTGCAGCAGGATTTCAGGGCACCTACACAAAGGGGGGCATAGGGGGGAGACTATCTCGATCCCAGGGAGCATCCCAGTCCCAACCCACTCATGATGGGGCTAATCCCCTGTGTGCAGGATGCCCACCAGCCTGCTTCCCCCGCATCGTGGTGATGGCAGATACCCCCCCGGGAGGGATGACCTGCCTGGCAGCAGCTGCGCAGGGCAGTGGGCTCACTATGGGAGCACAAAAGGGGACGTGGTCGCAGGAGAAGAGGGCTGGGAGCCCACGGGACAGCACTGGCTCAGGTGGGAGGCCACCCCGGACCAGGCAGGGGACCAAGCTGTCATGCTTCGGCAGTGCAACCACCGCAGGGGTGTTTGCTGCTCCGGCACAGCAGAGCTGGAGGGTTTCCCCAGCATCATGGCTGGCACGGCAGAGCGGTGGGGTGCTCCTGGTTTTCCCCTGCTGACCAGCCCCAGGAGGTCCCCGTAGCCACCCCTGCTGCTCTTGCCACCACCGTCCCCTGCAGCAGGGCAAGGGGGGTTCCTCCTCCTGCCTCTCCAGACGACTCCTGCACCATGCTCTCCCCCAAGCTCTCCCGCAGCACCTCTAGCACCAATTCCATCTTCTCCAGCGCAACGTGCTACAGTCCTGCATTGCTCCAGCACTCCCCAGTTACTTTCCTACAGACAACTGTGCTGTGGACATCTTGGGGGGAGTTTTGTTGTCCCTGGTTTTGGCTCCAGGGCTGAAGAGAGATGATGATGCTTGGTTGTCTTCTTGCCTTCTGGACAGAAAGGCAGCCAGGGCTAGGGATCTAACACAATCAAACTCTCCAAACCTTTAACTCTGAAGACCATTTTGGGAATACGGCTGAGGTTACTGGTTCATATATCCCCACTGAAGATTCTTGTGTTGGTGGGTCTGAAAAATGCTTTGTCAGGTTAGATTGCTCCTCAGGGACATATAACAAAAAGGCAGAAAAACTGGCAGCCTTTTTCTGAAAGTGAGACTCCAAGCGAGAGCTCTGCGGTGGATTAATTAGTAGGTGACGGCTGGGAATCTGATGAGCTGCTGCTTAAAATTACAGCCTGCCTCTCTGCTTGTGGGACAGCTGAGCAGTGCTTTTCAAAAATATGAGTGCGCTTGGGTGTCTTAAATTATCAAATAGATTTTACATCAGAGAATGGGGCTCCACTATAACCCTGGATGGATATTTCATTTCAGACAGGAGCAAACCACCCATATAACCACAGATCCTCCCAAACTTAGTAGTTACAGTCTGCAGCCAGATACGGCAGTTGTCAAAACCTAAAGCACTCAGACTTGACCAGGGAGAGAGAGAGATTTGAACTGCAGGCTTGAAATGGGTTTTGAGCTGAAATTTTACTCTCATCCACCTCTAATCCTTAGTAATCTTTAATGTCTTCTTTTTCTCCCTTAACATATGAATTGATGTCACTGGTTAATGGAGCAAGGAACCTGGGAACAGGGACCCTCAGTATTACATATGTGCATGCCTACTATCATGCTGTGCTTGACAATAAAATTATGTAAGCAAAGCACAAATGGCTTGTGGTAGCATCAGATGCCCTGGGACAACCTGACTCATCTGATTCTTCCTTCCCTTTGGTTATAGATTTTGTTAGACCACAAAAAAAAATCTAACCACAAAACATCTCCTTAAAGATCACTGTCATTCTCTCTTCCTTTTGTTTGTTTGCCATCTGTATCACCGCAGCTGCTGCCCACGACTGTAGGCTGAAAGTGCTCCCCATCACACAGAACTTGCACACTGCGTACAAGGCGACAGAAGACAGTGAAACAACCATAATGCCATCATTAGAGGAATCACAGGGCTCCTGTTGCTCACCCGCAGCTATGGTACGCTCACATTTCTAAAACATTGCCATTTGATGTCTTCATAATGATCCCCAGGCCTGATACCTCCCTCAAGAGAGCTGCTCTTAGGTTGCTCTTTCCCAGCAGGACTTTTTGTCTGACATTATGAGCCAAGGCACAGGAAAGGCAGCTCCCTAGCCAAGAGATAGAGGCAGTGGGGATGCTTGTACTACTGCTGGGGTGAATTCCTCCATTCCTGGGCAAAATATGCCCAGGGGCTTTGGGGGCTGTGCCAGGGATGGGGTGAGCACAAGGCTCTTAGCCCAGGGACTTGCACGACTCGCACACGTTGCACACACACCTCTCTGTGCTGAAAGGTTGCACCAGTGCTGCGAGGGTCACGGGGAAGGGAAATTTCCTCCTATCAGTCAGATTTTTCTCTAACTGTTGCCTTCTGAGGTACACATTTCATGTGTTTGGTTGAGGTCCAGAAAAAAAGTTTAATAAAATCCATTCCACCTTTTTTTTTTTTCATACAAAAGCAGTGCCTGTGTGCTCCAACGATGAGGTCTGGCAGAGGTGCCATGGGGAGAGGAAGATTACCACTTACCATGAAAAGACCTATTACAATTTAAGTGCCAAGTGGCTGGATGGGTGGATGTTGCTGTAGGAACCTTCCTATCAGTTTCTTAAGCTTGTATGATAAAAATCTCAGGCTTACCTAGGGATTAACATAGAGGGTTTGTTAAGCAGTTAGGACAATGTCATATATATTCTGGTGTTTATCTTCTGTGAATGAAAACTGTCATTAAGGGAGTATAGAAAGTGAGTATAGTGCACAGCAGCCACAGCACCGGTCTTTCAAACATTTAATTGAAACCTTACGTGCCTGCTTATTCTGATCCTCATTATTTATTAAAATAAAAAATAATCCAGGCGGGTAAGTGACTGAAGAGTCACTGTGGGGTGACGTAAGAGAAGAGTGGAAGGGCGATAGTATTCTTTCAGGAGGAAAAGGCAAGCTCAGAGGGGCTGAGTGACTGATTAGGGCTAGTCTGTCCCCTACAAGCTTAACCCATCTGGCACAGTCACTGGCAAAACTCATCTGGTGAATGTCTGCCTACTGGCTAGAGAAGTATTTTGACCAATTTTGTTAAATTTTATCCTCAAACAATGTGAACTGAAAGGCAAAAGGCTGCTTTTAGCCTTGGAAATTACATCTATACTAAAATAGCCAGAGGTTTTTTGTTTCGTAATCAGCAATCTTATTTTATTAATAAATGAAGACTGTCAATTATCTTCCTCTTTTTTAGCTCCCAGATAAATACTTCTATTTGTATTTCTTCTTTCTACATCCCAAATTGGCTGCTGCCTTAATTTTTTATTGCTTTGTTTTTTTCTTGTTTTGAGTTTATTTGATTCACAAATAAACTTATTTGAAAGAAGCCTTACCTGGTGGTATTTTTAGCAACATTAGGAAAAAACTCCAAACCATATGAAAAATGTGTGCTGCAAGCAATCAAAATGATCCTTCTTCAACAGAAATTGTCTTCCTTTGTGTTTGTAGAACTGGCTGTCTAAATGCACGGGTCAAACTATGGTTTTGCTTGGGTTTACTAGCATGACTGGCAAGACTTGAGCCAGGGTCCTGCTGTTCCTCTTGACCTAAAAAAAGAGTTTGGTGTTTTCGGGCAGTCCTGGGAGAGCAGGAGAAGATGGATGGCTTCTTCTGAAGAGATCTGAGGTTTAGTGCAGAGCTAGCAAATTGGAAATTTCTGCTTCTGGGGTGAGTTTGTGAAGCACAAGGGATGTGTGCGAGGGTGGAAGGGAGAGACCATTGCAACTGCCCACCCGGTGCCATAGCAGGTACCTCGGTAGAAGGCTTCAGCCTTTCCCAACTGTCTTCAAAGTCAGCACCATTTTCAGTGGTGGATGGAAAGGAATATGCTCTCTGTCTAGCTGTGGACAGCGTAAGTGAGAAATGCTACAGAAGGATTTCTTTAATTCGTGCCTGGTTAATTCACCCCAAATCAAGAGGTTAGCCCAAACGAGAACTCCATAAACCATTGTCCTTTTACAATAGATGTACAAGGAGCTGTGGGTAAATCATCTGAAAATACTGGCAGCCTAATGCCAGACCCTGGGAAAGAATGGTCCTGGAAACAACACCTACACAGCACTTCCTTGGTCTCCTCTTGCATGCCCACATTCACTGATTTGAGTGACGGTAGACTCATTTTCCAGGAAAAAATCAGCAAAGCTGCGGTTTTGCATCCAAAACCTGTAAAATTAGCACTGTGCCTTTGTAACAGAGTAAGGCTAGGTTGTATTTTTCTTTAGAACTTTCAAGCAAAAATTCTTCTTTGTTGTTTTGGTTTGAATCTGAAACTCCAAGTGACAAGTAAGAATGTGACTACCAGTATGACCCACTTTCAAAGTAAGGGGAATTTCCATGAGAAGCCCTGGAAGTGAGGACAAGCAAGTCTTACAGAGTCTTACAGACCTCAGAGCAAGGGTAAAATGATGACAAATTCAGTTAATAGTGTTCTTCCTCTATGAATCTACTGTGACAGAGAAGACCTTCATGAGCTGGATGAAACATCTCAAAATAAAAGTGAAATAAAATATCCCCTCTTCGTGAAGAACTTCACAGAAATCATTATCTTAAAAAAAAATTTTCAAGAAAAAAGCTGTTACTACCTATAACATTCCTTCAGAGGTTTGCTTGTATTTTTACAAATAGGAAATATTAATAATCAAAGGACAACCAAAGAGCAGTATTAAACCAGTCCACTTCAAAATGCATGATTTTGTTTTCTTTTTAAGTGAACTTTCATTCATTTTGAAAGTGGAACGATGAAGCAACTTTCCCAATTACATTTCTGGGTGATTGAAATGAAAAAAATTAACCCCCAGTAGTAATGCCCAGGCTCAGGCACTTTACCTCATGCCTTATTTGTATGAGACTGCTGCAACCGCATTAGTCCGTGCTGTTCTATTAGCTGGGAAATCAGGAGGTATTATTTGCAGGTTTTCTCATTCTCCCAGCTGTAGGGTGGTTTTGCGTAGCTGTGGCAGGGTGCCAGCTTGTTGTCAGTGAGGCCTATTAGATCATTATCCGGCATCATAGCGTATCACAGAGCCGTGCAGTGCTCCTAAAGTGATAAAATCCTGGTTCCCTGGTGAATTTTGGAGAAATGTTTTTAGTGGCACTTGTTAAAGTTAAATGTCTATTAATGGTCCTACTAAAATCCCTCTTTTTTGTGGAAAGCACACTGTATTCAGTCATTTAAACTCTTTCTGGGGAGAAAGGCGGGGTGTGGGAAAAGCCTGTATGTTTGTAATTATTGATTTCTTTATTTTGACATAAAATGCCTTGGCTTTGTATTTTCCAAAAGAAGTGGGAACAGGAAAAGCTACAAGGATTAGTTTTTAACATTTGCTTTAAGTTCTTTTAAAAGCTGCAGATTTTACAAAACATTTCTCTGCCCTGTAAACTAATGAATTTCTGTATTTATATAAAACCACAACAAATAATCACAAATGACTGGAAAAATAAGTCTTGATCAGGTTTTTCTCAAGCAGAGCAATCGGTAGCTGCAAAAGTGGTGGAGGGAGGGGTGAAATGGGGAGGTTTGGGGTTTTTTTCTCTCATGTCAGCTCTAAGTTGTTAAAGTTAAAGGATTTTCATACTCCATTGCTTGTGTCTTTCTTACCATTAACTCTGCATTTTACTTTTTGGGGCTCTAGTCTTGTCAACACTAAAGCAGATGCTTAATGTAACTGCAGTAATCGCCATGGCTTTTGACTGAATCCTCCCCAATTTTTCAGCATCCTTCCTGATTTGCAGACCCCAGGAGAGGGCACGGTGCTCCAGCAGTGATTCCCTCTCACTTGGTAGTTCCCCAGTCTGCAACCCAGAGCAGCGCTGACCTCCCCAGCTGCAGCATAACGCTCAGATCTGCCTTTCCACTGACCACACGGCTGGACCTCCTCCTGCTTTCCTGCAGTTTTGGAAAGGACCTGATCCCCCCCCCCCCATGCCTGCACCCTCCGACCCCACTGTAAAACCCATGCCTTGTTTGCTGGGCTTGCTTTCCCAGGGAACCAAATTGCTCCGGATCGCTAACACACCTAATTTAATGTTTATTGCTATCTTTTGATGATCTGCAGGCTTTGCCAGTGGTGTATCTTCCAGCTCATTCATAGAAATATTAAATAAGCCCCCTGCCACTCTTTCCAAGGAAACTTGCCAGAAGCGCACCACTTTGTAATGCCGTGCACGCTTGCACTTCCCCATCCACTATTTCATTTCAAGATCTCTCATTTACCTCGCTTCCAAGCCAGTCAGTAAGTGTCACACCGATTTTCTTCACTGCTCACCATTTCTTAACCAAAATGTTGTATATCAAGTGGGAAGCCACGCAGGTGCTGAAGTATACCGTAGTAAATTAAGCTGCTGTCTCTACCAGTCACGCCAGCAATCCCGTTGAAAAAAGATATCTGATTTGTTTAGCAAACTTCTTTATCTTAATTCATAAAAATCGTAGGAAATGTTGTCAGAAGATCATGTAGTCCAGCCTCCTGCTCAAAGAAGGACTTCACGAATGCCAGGTCAGTCAGGCACGGCTTTGTCACCAAGGCTTGATGACCTCCGAGGACAGCAATTCAGCAGCCTCCCCGGGCACCTCTTCAAGGGCTGCCCTACCCCTTCTCCAAGTGAAGAGGTTTTTTCCTAATGTCCAACCCATTTTGTGTCCATTGCCCCTGGCAGTACTACCTGTGTAACAATCCTTTAGATAGTTATAGGCAGCTATTAGATTAGCCCCCACACCGCACTAAGCAAGCTGGCCCCCCCTAGGCTCTCCTTGCAGGGCATGTTCCCTCAGCCCTGACCGTCTCCATGCCCGTCCACCAGACTCGTCCCAGTTTCTTCACATCCCTGTTGAACTGGGAGACCCCAAATGGGATGCAGTATTCAAGACCTGACCTCACCAGTGTTGGACACAAGGGAATAATAACTGGCCATACACCTCCAAACGCAGCCCCGAGGAATGAGAGCACACTGTCGGCTCTTAAGTGGGTTGGCATCCAACACAACCCTGAGGTGTCTTTCAGCAGGGCTGCTACTAAATCTTACCACTACTCCTCTTTAATTATTTCCTAAGCGTTTCCTGTCCCAGCCAGCTCTTGCTACCCATTGTTATGAGCTGAAATGTTGTAAGTGCGTGCCCTGCTTGCCTAGTCTACCGCTTTGCAAGTCTAATAGAGTACTAATTTTCTCCTAGTCCTATGGAAACGTCTCCATAAAGATCCATAAGACATAGCATAGCCACCATAGTTTCTTAGCTTCAAGTAGTCCCTATCTGCTGGTTCAAAAATAACTGGTTTTTCAGAATATATTTGTTAACACTTGCTTGTTGCTGGGCCATAAGAAGTATTTTACAGTCATCCTTCCCCTCACCCCTAGTATCATGAAAAAACTATTGACCATACCTATCTTCCCAGAGTGCTACTGCTAAGTAGTGCTTACAAAGTGTTAGTACCTTTTGCTCCTAATGTAAACCCTCCCCTCTTTCATGCCCTTCAGTTCTACTGTGAACACAGGATAAATTTTCTTTGCCTTTTATGATCATTTTTCTTAACTTCTAATTCATATTTGCATTCATCACTGTTTTTTGTTTCTCTTAATCTAACATTTATTTTGTATACTTGCCTTCATGGCTCTTCTCAGCCAGGCTTTTTCTTTTTTAAAATCGGTGCATGCATCTTGTCTTGATCATAGGATAGGGACTAAAAAAGGTGTTGCAGTACCCTGCCAGTGCCAATCGCACAGGAGGGTTATGTGCAGATAGAATATTGTTTCTGTTTTAACACTCACATACTTACTATTATCAGGATTTCTCAATGTGCAAGTTACATGGAAACCAACTATGGTTTGGCACTGAAAATATCTGGCAATAGGCTCCATCCTGCTCCCCGTGCTCAGCTATAAAGCAAGAGTAATTTTGAGTCTTGCTGGAGTGACACAAGACTGAGGCTGAACTCTCCTTCAGAGAGCTGTAAGAAGCTGCCTGCAAGGCTGATGGACATTTCTGTTTTATATCCCACCTTAAACTGATGTAGAGGTTCCCTCGTGTGCCTAGACCAGCCGATGTGCACCAAAGGCCTCAGCGTGGCAGAAGCACTGCCGTCGGGTATCCCTTGCCCAAAGCCTTGCTGATCCATTGGTTTGCAAAGTGCCCTTGGCCAGGATGGTGGTGCAGGGCACAGGCAGGTGCCCTACTCAGACACCCTTCCCTGCTGTCCCTGAGGACTTTCTATCACCACCATCAGGATAACTTTTCCTGCTGTTGCTCCCCACCTCTGTTTTTCTGTTACTAGATAAAAATGGGGGAGAGAGGAGGCTGACACTGCAGAAATACCCATTTGTCACGGGCTGCACCTTTACCAAGATCATGCACCTCACTGGGGATGCCCAAAGAGCGTATTGCCCACAGCTGTGCAGGGTTGCTGCTGTCCCTTGCTTGCCTGTTTTAGGGGTGCCTGCTGGCATTTCGGTACTCACAAAGTGCTCTGGGTGCAGGTCTAATCTGGGACCAGCTGAGCCATTTTCGACCTTTTTTTTACTGGTCTCTGAGCACCAGCAGAACTGGTTGGACACAGATGTGGCACCTGCTTGCTGGCACAGTTTTACTGGGGTGGCCACGGGGCTTTTGCTGGAGCCTAAGTCTTCCCTTGGTCCTTCCCATGCAGGTGCAGCCAGGCAGGCACCATCCCTTCGATGCTGGATCCTAAAAGAGATATGAGTCCCATTGGAGCCAGCCAGCACTGGACCTGGCCCCCCGGAAGGATCCTTGCTGCTCCAGCTCATCTTCAGCGCATGTATTTACAGCTGAGTCATGAACACTTGAAAACCTAGGCTCCCGGCAAAGAGAAAAGCAAGACATTAGCCTGAACAGTGTGAGCCACAATGCAGCAGCTCCAGCTATAAAAAAACCCATTTGCAAAAAAGAAGCCCAGAACAAACAGACAGCAAACACATATTTGATAGAGAGGTCCTTATTACCTCACCCTCTGTCTGTGGGGACAGCCATGTTTTATTCACCAAAACCACAGACGATTATGTTTCTGGTCTTGTCTCTTCATGTGCCTCCTCCCCTGCTTCTCCAAGCGGCAGCTCTTGCTAGGATCTGGCATGCCGGCTGGCTTTACTGGTTTGGGGGCAGCTTCCCTTCCCTGCTGCAGGTTTTCTCAGCCAGCCTTCTGCATTGCTGCGAGGAGAGCAGCCAGGCAAACTGGGATTGCCAAACTTTTTATTCTTTTTATTTATTTATTTATTTTCTTTTATTGTCCCAACCTGCTGAGAGGCAGCGCCAGGCCCCAGAAGTCCCATCCAAGAGCGATGCAGGGGGCGATGGGGGTTTTTACTGTCTTGAGACATCAGATCCTGATCTGCCCTCTACCAGCCCAAATCTGGAGTAACCCCACTGCTGCAGGAATAACCCTCCTGGCAAGCTGGCAGCCCTTCAGGACTGTAACTCACCGAACAGACTAAAGCAGATGACACCAAAAGCTGGACCAGACATTAAACTGAATCCAGGACCAAGCAGAGCAAACCCATAGGAAGGGTAAGAGAAACATCCTTTGCACTTGGGACTGTGAGATCCTGAAGCGCTTGGCTTCAGCCAGGGAAGAAGCACATCATCCCAGAGTTAAGTGTTGTTCTTCACAACAGGGAGAGTCAGTGTACACAATCTGCTGACCTCCCTCCTTTAGGCCAGATCTATGACCTGCTGAAATCCAAGGAGTATCTTCCTGTACCTTGACAGGCTTTGCAGCTGACCCTGTGTGTTGCACTCTGCTAACCTTCCAGCAACTGAGTTTAACCCAGCTGAAGGTCTGTGGAAAGCAAATTTGAAAACCCATGGTGGCATCCCTCTATGAAAGCGGGCTGAATATCTCAGCAGAGGAAGAACCTGTGCCAGGTGTGACTCTGCTGTCACCTGGCCTGGGGACAGTGAACTATGAACAGCACTATCCTGTGAGCTCTGGAAAACTGCATTTAAGGAACACAGCATCAAAATTTGAGCACTGTGAGCAGGGCGGGGGAAAGATTTGCAGCCGTGATGGGACTTACCAGCAACAAGAGCAATAGAACCTGGGATTTTGTAGCATTAGTCTTATGCTCTCTGGAGCTATGGCAAGCAGAATGAAGGGTCCATAATCACGACTTGTAGTTATGAACGTACAGCACCACCCTGCTCTTGCCTGAAGAAGGGGGAGATGCCATGGCATTGCTTGTCTGTTGTGATGGTCTCAGTGTGTTACTTGCTGGTTATTTCTTTCCTACTGGAAACAAATTGGATCTGTACCACTTTTGTTGTCTTTGAAATACTAAGTGGTTTATGTCCAACAGAGCTGAGCACTAACTTCAGGGGGTTCTACTTGGCTTGCTGCCTAGCCTGGTGAATCCCCAGGGAAGATCTTTAAAGGCCGCCTGAAAGAAAACAACTTTAATGACATAATAAATAAGTACACCCACACCATGAGGAAATGGCACTGCTCTTGGAAAGGTGACATCCATAAGGAGTTCACCAGATGGATTATTTCCAGGGATGACCTCTTCAGGCTTCTACCGATTGCTGGTGGTTTAAAAACACTTGAGGTATTAAATGTTTGCTTTTAACTTCTCTCCTCCCACTTCAAGGATGTGGTGACTACAATGTGGAAGAGAAAAACAAAGGCAAGAAGAAAAGGAAGAGAGGCAATAAGAAAAAGAGAGTGCATAAAAGGCAATAGCAAGAATTTTTCATGTAGCCAAGATCAACTTCAATCAAGTCCCAAGCTGCTGGAAAGCAACACCCTAAAATGTGAAGTCTGCCAGCAACAGCCGGGACCCTTACCATGGGTCCCCAGCACCATTTTTCTGCAAGCCTGTCTCTCTGCCAGGCTGGCTGACCAAAGCAGGAGAAGACCCTCATGAACACAAGGCTTTCTAACCCTGGTGGTAGGAGGGCTGAGGAAGGTAAGTGGACTTCACTGGTTACAGCTGATGGGATCTGTGTCTTTCCCCTTCAATCCCCTCCCAAATGTTTAAAGGAAGGAGTAATTCCTTTTTAGTGTTGCCACCAGCTGCAGAAAGGGATGTGCAGGGCAAAAATCCTTAGCCGCAGGAACCAACAGTGAGGAACACAAATCGACAGCCTGGTTTTTGCGGGTGCTGGGTACTAAGCACATCACCTTTAACACATGCTGGTACCCAGAGCCAAATTTTCCCCAAGTTTTGGAATAAAGTCGGATTTGGCATTTTTACTTACATCGCTTCTATAGCTTCAGCTGAGAGCTGAAGTAGAAGGACCAGACCCACAGCAGTGATGTAGAAGCCTAGTCACGTAGATTTTGAAACTAAGCCGTGGGGACATAGATGCCTGAATCTGTTCTGAAAATGGGATAATGGGCCTCAGGTAGTGCACTTCTTCACCCCTTTCCCTGGAAGGAGGAGTGCTGGAGGGCACAGCCTTCCATACTGCCCGTGGAAGCCCAGCCACCCTTATGTCAAAGCACAGGTAACATCTAATTAGCCTCAGACAGGCATTTTGTACACCCGCTCCAGCTGTAAGCCAATTCCTGCAAGTATACAAATACCCCGAAGGACATTTTTCCATCGTGCTCTGACTTTTTTAGATAGCAGCTGCTCCTTTTTATTATTTATAGGGACAAGCTCTGTTCTCGAGTGTTGTGGGTTGGTTTTGCCTCTTACAAGCTTGCCAAATGCTTCCCATTCCAGGAGCCTGATTTGAGGTATTTATCAGTGTTGCCAACACTTCACCTTGCGGGCTGAACGTTTACATTCCTGGGGGTTGCCCAGACTGAATTTTTGGTGAAACAGGTTAGCCATAGCTGAGAAGACTATAGACTAATGGCTATGTTGACAAAATCTGATGGCATATTCTTCTAGAAGTCCAAGTGCTCTTGCGGTTTGGAGCAAGGACTTGAAAGCACTCAAAAAATGAGGAAGCAAAGCAGCGACTGTCTGCGAAACATTTGGCCAGAGTGATGTGTTTAACATCTCCGAGGTGCTGAGCAGGAAGGACTCCATTACCCAGGGCACTACTCAGCCACTCAACACCACGACCTCTCTTCTCTTCACTAGATCTCCTCCTGCCTCCATCCTTGCTTAACATGTTAAGTAACATGGGAGAAAAAACACTGATGAAGGAGTTGCAAAGGCTAGAAGAGTCTCCGAGAGAGTCACACAAGCATTACGGCTTGTGTAAGTTGGAAAAGCATTTTGTTTGGAGCAAATCCAACATAAGCCCTTCTTCCCTAGCCTTCACTCTCATCCTCACCCTTGTACCACCCCTCCAGGCTTGGCACAGAATTGATCTGGGCAAGAAATAATCATTAGCTCCATCTGAGATATTTTCCATCCATCGGCTCCTCAACCCCATTGGCCTGGTGGTCACCCAGCATCGTGCTCCCGCAGCTGCAGGGCAGACAGGAGGGACACGGGCTGGTACCTCCAACACATTCGGTCAGCCCTGCGTGACAGCTTTGCCGTGGGAGCGTGCGATGCCGCCTGTGTTTGAGTTCCTGCGGGAGCAGCAGGGAATTACCGAGGACACCCAAAAAACTTGTCCCTGGGTTCTCCCACTCGCAGCAAACAGGCTGCGCAGAAACTGCAGCTGCTGCTGAGGGAAGTCTGCACTCTTCACGTATTAAAGTACAGAGGCAATATTAATTCTAATGTTTCCTAACTTTTGAGTACTTGGCTTTTCAACCTTAATACTGTGTCTGGGTATAATTATAATTTGGATGGTAATCCTGTGAGAGTCCCCCTCTGAGCACTGTTTAGATATTAAAAAAGACAGTTCAAAGAGGTTAGAGGGCAAATGGAGAACACAGACAGAAATCACAAAGTGTAGGACATATGAGGCAGACCAGAGGGTCTATCCGCTAGTGGCTGTGCACCCAGGACCTCTGTCTCTGCTGAGTTCAGGCTGTCTCACTCAGCCTGCCCCGCTCCCATGGCAGGAGGTTTCTCCTTGCGTGTTTGGGACATCCCTATCCCTTCACCCCGGTAGCCTCCACACAACCCAAGAGAGACAAGGAAGGTGGTCAGGAACCCAGGTGTCCTTCCATCCCTAGTTTCATACAGGAACCACCTGCGCCTGACACTGACCTCAGCACCTTGTAGAGGAATTGTGTTAGGTTTAGTGAAGTGAGGCCATGGTGGAGATGGGGAAAGCTCACAGCCGAGTCCCTGGCTTCATTGTGACCAGTGCCTGCAGGACCCAAGGGCAGCATTTTTTAATAAAGCAAATCCCACCAGTGGCTCTTTCCCCGTTGGGTTTGCCATTTTGCTCACCGCTGTTTGCTGCAGAGCTGTGAGGAAGTCTGAAAGTGATGCCCCTGTTGTTGGCTTCCCTTGGCTAAGGATGCTCCCACTGGCTTGTTAGCCCAGGCTTCTTCTGCTCCGGTTTTCTTATGGGGGAAAAAAACCCCAAACAACTACAAAAAAAAAACCCAGAGAGGGTTGTTTTGAGAACAAAGAGCTATGCAGGCTTTGCAGGCAGAGAGGATGGAACAGGTAGGTCGTGAGAGGAAAGTCTGTGAGCCACAGTGGCATCCCCTGAAGCATGCTGCAGAGCAAGCTTTTCTTTGGCCCAGAAACAAACCTAGCCAGTCACTGTTCCAGATCACTGCCCCAGTGAGGACAAAGACCTTGAAGTGAAGAGGACTGAGAGCCCGGAATGCTACCTGCTGTAGCAGCTGTATTATTAACAAAAGCAATGTAACAGAAGGCTGCGCGTTCAGCTCACATACCTCGATGTGGCTCCCTTGGCATCAGTGGGGGAAAGGTGGTGCTGCCTGCTGAGACCCCCTCTTGCCACGGCCCGAGGGACACTCAGTGAAGGGTTCCATCCGTGAGGCGTGTGCGGCGCTGAGCCACTCACCCCAGCCCTCCTTCCGCCCCGCTGCCTCTTTTCCCTGCTCGCACGCTGTTATTGCCATTAAAGAGAGAGCCTCTGTCTCAGGTGGATGTAAGTCATGAGGCACTTGAGTGAACCCACGATCATTTTAGATTGATCGGAGATGGTCCCTTGGGGGCGGTGGTTTTGCCAGTAACATTATCCGCTAAGCACTCAGCTCTAGCTCAGCAATATGTGGTATACAGGCATGCACAGGTACAAGAGACAGCTTTATTGATGGAAGCAGTGATGTTTAGGATGTGCATCTCTTGCTTCCTTCTTATTCCCAGCTGCTTTCTGGTGATTCCTTTTTTTCCTGGGTAGCAGCTAACAACTCATCTGAAGAATATAGCTTATCCCAATGACTGCACGGCCATGTCAAAAGGCTGCCCTACCCCACCTTTGGTGTGAAGTTTGAATTTACAGTCATCTTCCTTGGAAAGGAAAATGAGGTTTTACAGCAAAGGGATCTTAAGAATAAAAAAACTGATGCACAGTGTCGGGTTGGATATACCCAGCTTAGCATTCTGTTTCTGCCAATGGCCAGTAGTGGGTACCTAAAAAAAAACCAGCAGCAAGACAAAGGAAGAAGGATCCTCCCCTCAGCCTGCCTTTCTGGTTTCAGGCTTGAATCCACAGAATCTCAGAAAGTCTGGGTTGGGTGTCTGCTCCTGGGGACCATCTGGTCTATGGAGAGCAGGGTCTAGACTGGGCTATCCAGGGCCCTGTCAAATCCAGTCATGATTATTTCCAGCAAAGGAGAGTCCAGTTTCTCATGCCGCCCTAGTTGGCTAAATGTTCCAGCCCACCCAGGGCTCTTTGTGTGTTGACTCTTCCTTCTGGCCATCTGTACTGTCCTTTTCAACCACTGCTCATGGGCCAGTCTTTCGCAAGTTCAGCTGATCTCTTTTGCTGAGCCTGCTTAAACATTTGCCTTTGCAGCTTCCTCTGGCAGCAAGTTCCACAGTTTAAACTAAGTGTCGTGCAAAAGAAGTACCTCCTTTAGTTCAAATCCTGGTACCCAATCCTTTCATCAGAGATCCTCATGCCTGTACTGTGAGAAGCGGTGAATAATTGGATAACTCCTGTGTGCTAGGTTTTAACAACAGTTCTGATGCCAGCATATAACTCAGTATAAAGATTTATCAACTTAAAAATAAATTACAGCCCAAAGATTGCATATGGCCATAACTCAACCTCCTATCTCAGTGGACCTGAGGTTTGCAAGGACGCCTCTGTATTTTCACTCTTGAAGCTCGTACTCAATCCATCTGAGAATTCCTATGCTTGCTGCCAGGCTTCTGGTTTACAAGCAGTTAGAGGAGTGCAAATTAATGCAAGGAAAAGCAAGGAGGGTTAGGTGGGATGAGGAAAAGGGGCTATGCAGTCCAAACCCAGTGAGTCCTGTTAGGCACAAAAACCATCCTCAACTCCACAAGCTCTTCAATGCAGGGCGGAGAAAGAGCAGATCCCATTGGTTTTGTAAGGAAGCAGATGAGATTATAAAGCCACAGCTGCTAGGATCCTATTTCTAGCAATGCCTCCCTGCTTGTATGGTGGGGTTTGGTTTTGAATTTAATCGTGCTTTTCCAGAGGTTGCTTTAATGACAGGGGAATAGTAATGGCACATGAGTAAAACCAAACCAAAGGAATTCACAAAGAGCCTATTGAATTATCAACTCTTGGATGGCTTTGCCAAGCCAGCGGCACTTGCTCACTAATTCTTTCATCTGCTTTTCTCCTTAACCAGCTCATCCTCAGGGAAATCATCAGATGGCTTACATCAACTCTAACAGCTGAGGTGACCCTCTGTCTTCTTCTTCATCCTCCCCAGCACGTAAGAAAAGGCATTTCCACAGGAACATCATGAGTAAGATCCTGCTCCCGCTGTTTGCCATGAGTCACAGCACTGCTTTCTCCAGGCAAAAGCAAGCATGTGGGATTAGTGCCTTTGAAGGTGAGCACAGCTGAGTGCTGTACCTTTTCTTCAAGCCACCTCCAGCTTAGCTGGTCATCTCTGTCACTGTATGACAAAGTACCTCAATCCTGGTGCATGATGACATTATTCATTCAGTCCTGAGCAAAGGCTGTAGCCTGGGCTTTTTCCAGGGCTCTGGCAGAGGGCTAAACAAAGATGCAGAAGGCAAACACGAAATGTGCCTTCACGGAGTTGTAGGCTAGTTTTGATCCCCATTGCTGATGAATATCAAAAGCAGGGGTGATTTTGCAAGGAGGGGGAAAGTCGGTCATATAAAGCATAGCTGAGTACTATGTGTGGGATTAGAGTCTCAAAATGAGAAAGAGATGGGGATGCATAAATCCCATTGATTTTCAGAGGAGGTATATGCCTAGCTATTTTCATTTTTTTAACCGAATTTCCTCCTTGGGAGGATATAAAGTGTATTTGGCATTCTTGCTTGAGCAGCAGCAGGCTCAGGCTACATATGAGATACACAAAGGAAAAACTCCTTGTTAACTTTTCTTTTTTCTAGGCAAGGGTTTGGTCTCACTATGGACAGCAGTATCTTTACCCCATATGAACACAGTGACTGATGCGGCCCTTTCTGTCTCACCCACGGTCAGCATCTCTGCTGTGGAAAGCTTTGCAAGCACGACTACGTAACTCCCTCAGGCTCACAGTAATCAGCCTCTCACTGGGCTTCAGACAGATGCTTCAGCAGAAAGCACGACCAGTACATCCCAGCTCACATCCCATCTATCTCCATGTGTTGCCTAACACTAGCTTTGAGCGTCAAAGCCAGTCTCTGTTCATACAGATTCACTAAAAATGATACTTTTGCAGGTACCATCTCCATGGTGTCGTAGACAATGGCAGCCCCACATGCAGTATAAAGGCTCTGGAGAAAATCACTGGTCCTATTAGCTCAGCTTCCTTACCTGAGCTGTTCAGAGACCACTAAGCACAGAAGACCCCCATGGATCAATACTGATGTTTGCTTCGGTCCTGTTTGTTTATTCTCAACATGGCACAGGCACTCTGAATGCTAAGCTCCAAAGTCAGTTAGGTTTTACCCAGAGTCACTAAAACAAACAGCACCAAAAGATGCATAGGGTTTCTGCTAGACGAGAGCGTGAGGTCATCCTGTGAGATCTCTTGCATATCACAAGGTATGGAGTTTCACACAGCTACCCCAGTATTGCACCCAATAAACAGGATTTGATCACCCATCTCCATGCAATAGCTGGGATTCCCATGCTTCTCAGCCCTCAATCCTCCTAGTCTCCAGCATAATAGGAGTTCATTACCAACACCCCACAGATGGACCCCAGATGAGCAAGCGTAACAGTGCGACTGTGAGGGGGAAATGATGACATTTCGGTGTGCGTATTGCATCCACGCCAACAAGCGTGGGCAGGAAGGGAAAAGTTAAATTAGCCACATGGGGTGGGGGAGGAAAGCCGCATCAGAGAAGCAGGGTCTTACCGCAGAAAGAAATGATTTGCCCAAAAAAAGAGTTGAGGCTCCATTGCTCGAGTTTTCTGAGAGGAAATTAGACGAGACGTATAGACAAATACGTCTGAATGGCTCCTGCCTGATTGCAAAGCGGCTAGAGTAGATGGCCCCTTTTTGTTCATCGGTTGTTTTAAGAGTTTTACTGCTACTGTAGTTAAGCAGGTGAACATCTGTTGTCCACCTGACCCACCATAAAACCACAACTGTCAGGAGCAGGACACACTGCGCTGTGATCAAGGGGCAAAGTTTGCTATCGTGAAGCCTGAGGCCTTTCTTTTGCTTCCCTCCATCCCGTTAACAAGCAGTTGAGCACGCGTTAAGAACAGGCTCACCAGAACCAAACAGCGTGTGAGTGCCTGCCAAAACAACTGGCATCCATTCTCGGACATATATGGGATAAATTATACTTTCTGTTATTATTAAGTAACTGCACTGAGTTCTCACTTAGTGGTGTGGATATGACACAGCTTTTGGTGGGTTTGTATGCAGTCCCAGTGACTGCCACCGATCTGCTGTGTAACTGTGGGCAAGGCACGTTGCTTCATTGCACTTCAGCTTTTTCACCCCTTAAATGGCAATAACAATGTTCCTCTTTCTTTGTAAAGTGCTCTGAGCACCACAGGGAAAAAGCAATCTATTATTACAACTGCAGAACACGAATGCAGAATAGCACTGGGTGTTTCAGCTTTCCTCTTCTCTAGTTAATGATTAGACATCAGCTGGGAGATTCTCTACAGGATTCAGGACAACTCTTCAAGGTGTAAACAATTAAGAAACCAGGACATGATGTTGGTTATGACAGAGGCTGACTCCCCTTTGACAGGAAGCAGAAAGTAAATGGCTGTAGGTGACGGTAAGAGGGGTAGTGTGGCACTATCTAGTGATATTCATAATATGATGAAGCATGGCTCTCCCACAGTGTTATTAGCATGTAATATTTCTGTTGCAATGGTGCCAAAGAGCCTTGACCCAGGTAGGGCTTGCCATGCCGGGCCTTGTACAAACATGTAGCAAATGGCTATTACTTCCCCAAAGAGCGTCCTGTAGCAAAGAGGTGGTGAATTGGTGAAAGGGAAAAAAAAAAGCAGAAAAGGGGGAGAGGGTGTGCACAGTTCCTAGCATGCCCTGCAAGGGAACACGGGATGAAGAGAGAGCGTCCTGTGCTGCTCAGAGGGAGGCCAGGGAGGTCACGTCATCACTGGATAAAAGCTGGTGGCAGCTCCTGAGCTGTAACGACTTAGTGCTGAGTGCTGGATCGCTGAGGACTGAGGCACACAATGGAAAATAAAATTCCCTCACTGCTTCCAATTAGCAAGGAGCTTCAGTCGATTTCCTGAAAACAGTCATGTTTAGTTAAAAGCAAAAATGCGTGCACGTGAAGCAATCTTGGCTCTGGCAGGAGGCAGGCTACCAGGGACTCCTTCTCCCGCTCACCAGGGCTTGCTGGGAGTGCTGGTGGGCTGCAGCTGCCCACTGTCCATTAGACCTGGGTGAGGTTTGTTCTCTGACGGCTCCTGAGGTCCCGCTCTCCGGGGACGGCTCCTGGCTGAGCCCCGTGCAGAGCCTTCCCTCTTCCCGTGCGGTTTTCGGGCAGATGCCAAAAGCTGAGGCAAAAGCTCATAACATGCCAATTACCCTGGCCTCAAAACCACAAATGATTGTATACAGCTGTTGGCAAATGAAACCTTGTTCCAAACATTTAATACCTAATTGAATAAACTTGTAGAGCCCGGCTCTGGGTTCGCCTGTTCCCCTGCCCTCATGTCATCTCTCCAGCCCACTGCCAGACCCTCTGTGTTCCAGTGAGAGGGGAAGGAGCCTTGCCTTACGGCTTTCCATCATTCATAAAAAAAGAAAAAAAAAAAGTCTGCCGCGGCATAAGTTTCAGATCTATCAATTTTCTGTCGGAGCACTAAGAGGGTTAATTATAAAGCCCATTTCCTCTGTTTTCCCTGCACCAGCTTTCTGCTAATGGACAAATAAACCAATTCATAGCGGCTTTTGGTTCTCCAGTAAAGATGCAACAAGCGCTTCATTTAGATGTGGTGAATGGTAATTACGTTTGATGGGAAAAGTGGGCAATTTTTCCTTTCTTTGTCAAATGCCTTGGATAAATTGTTTTTGTGACCTTATCTAGAACACAAAGGTCTAGTCACCACTTAAAATTATAAGGCAATTCATGAAATACATTCCTGGATCAGACAAAGAGACCAAAAGTGACTTTGCCAACAATAACGTACACCGCAGAGAAGGTCAAAAAAGGTTAGCACTGTCTTTTTTAGAATAACAATATCCTAAATTAAATGTACCATGTTTAATTTAAAAAAATCCAGAGATTATATGGTTTACTTCTAAAGAAAGAGTACCGTTCTGAAACATGTGTAATGTTTCAAAGGTTATGAGAAACAGATGCCACTACCCCATCCTTTTTGAATGACATCTGAAGTTATATGTAATTTTCTCCAAATTGCCTTTTAACATGTGATTGCCTCAAACCCAACTAACTGAGCTGCGCTGTGCGATATGCAAATGGAAAGCCTACTGCCGCAATCAACATCTCCCGGGGAGGGAAATATTTCTGATCCAGCAAATCATTTTGACCCGTCAGTAATGAACTGTGCTGCAAGATGTTGCTCTCTTCTTCAAAATCTGTGCAAAGTGAACAGCTTCTAGTCTTTTTCTTTGCTTTAGGTTGCTAGTGTTACTAAAATAATTTTAAAGGATTTTCTGGCTTAGGGAGAAAAAGGGGTTGTGTTAAATCTCCCAAAGGGAATTTGTTTTTTCAGTGCTAGCCCGATCTCTCTGGTCCAGAGAGTCAGTATTCTGATAGAAAGTAGTTCAGATTATAATCCAAATAACAGATCCCAAGAGAAGCTTCCACTCTTTAGTGAAGATGTCAAGAGAAAAACAAAAAAAAATACTGCATTATACTGCCTTCTAAACTCACTTTCTGCTTCTCCAGTGGAATTGTTTCCTAACAGGCAGCTCTGTTAACACTCTATATAACTCTCCATTGGAAAGACATTAAAGACTTTGTACTCAATGTAAAAATGTACAAATCAGATAGTGATGTCGATTCTTGGGTTAATTGAAAATAATTCATTATCCACACCAAAAAAGGGGAAAAGTGCAATCCTCTTCCTTCAGTTCTTCGCATACAGGATGCTGCAATGTCCGGGGGGGTGCCCGGGTGTAGCGAGGGGCAGGATTTTGTCCTGGTGGGCTTCTGCTTTAATTCTAATGCAATGTGAGGAATTTGTCCAAAGACCCGTTTGGCGAGGCCCGTGGTGGCTCGATGTGCAGTGTGTCAAGCCCCTGAACCCACCAAATCTCTCAGTAAACTGTAACTCGTTTGTTCCCCCATGTCCCCCTCGCGTGGGTGCCCGGGACACAGCGGAGCAGGGTTCACTTGGTCACGCAGCCCCATCGTGGCACCCAACCTCGGGGTCCGCGCCACCTTGAAGGGGGCTATTGTCAGCACAGGGAGGCGACCGGGGCTGCACAAAAGCCCTTTACATGGTCAGCTCGGGATGGAGACCAGCCAAAAGCCACAAATGGCCTCTGCCCACCCCCCCCAGGGTGGCCAACGCTGTCAACCCCAGGTGCCACGCAGATCCCGGGTGCCCACAGGGGCATAAAGTGAAGCCAGGCTTCTCCTCACCAGCGCGGGGACTCGTGGAGGTGGCAGGTCGGACTGGGTGCAGCTGGGTGTCTGCTGGGACAGGGGCAAGACGAGCATGGGTTTGTGTGCAGGCGAGGAGATGGGACTGAATACAACAGTGATGGTCAGGATAAAGTCAGTTGGGGAATGAAAAGCAATTAATGCTTGAGCTTCTGTTCTGGGCAGGCACATAAAGCCATGGTTCTTAACACCCCAGTTACTCCACCAGTGTTAGTGGGAGAGCTCACATGTTAAAGAAATGCACATCTTTAAGTACTTAGCCTGAATTAAAGGTTTAGCCTAGTGCCATTGAAAAGGAAAGAGGCAATGTGGAGCTCTACTGGTTTGGTAGCTGCACAGGCAGGACAGAGAGGTTGTATCTTGGAAGAGAAACAAGAACGATCCAGGAAAAGCTCTTCATCCTGAAAAACTCTAGAGATCGCAGAGAGAGTAAAATGGGGGATGTGGGCAAAAGTGGGGGGGAGGATGCAGAAGGGGGGGAGGAGAGGAAACAAAAAAGAGCACAACTGTGGAAGCGGGGAGTGAAAAGGCGATGGGAAGTTTGAAAGGGAAAGCTGGAGAAACAGTCTGCAGTCCTTCCCTCTGGGGATTACAGTCAGTGATGTGGGCTTTTTATAAGTTAGGATAACTCTTTTTTCCCTCCTGTTTATTCCCCCTTTTAAGATCTGTACCATGTTTGCATTTCCCCCCCTCCTCTCCCTTTGCCATGGCTGTTCAAATCTAATTACCAGAGGTTCACTATATTCATTAGCTTCGTTCCCTCAAAACCCTGGGCTGCATGTCATCTGGATCTGATTATGCATGGTGCATTTCATTTTCCCAGCTATTCCCCTACCTGCTTTTAATCAGCATGAGATTTTTCATTTAAATGCCATTAGACTTTTGAATAAATACGTAAAGAACATTACATAAATATAAAAGCTTCGTGCAAGTCAGGCACAACGAAAGCTATGCTTGAGACCACCCATTGCAGTGTCCTTCTCCGAGGAGGCTATACCAGATATGCCCAGAGGTGCTAATACAGCCTGCCCCG
Organism: Haliaeetus albicilla; assembly: GCF_947461875.1. Classification (NCBI taxonomy): domain Eukaryota; kingdom Metazoa; phylum Chordata; class Aves; order Accipitriformes; family Accipitridae; genus Haliaeetus; species Haliaeetus albicilla. The sequence goes on from NC_091495.1 coordinate 33,977,055, forward strand.
TTTTGTTAGAAGAGCACTTTGTTAAGCAGCAGACTTTTACTAGCCCCTTGAACGCTCCTCTGAGGTTGTATATGAGGTACGTATGAAGCTCAACACTCGGCGATGCATATGTGACTTTCATTTCTGTGCGAGTTCGGTAACATTTCCACAAGTGATTTGCCTTGTGGCTTGCGAGGCGGCTAACCAGACATGCTCACCTGATGGTGGTGTCTGCCAGCTCGTGGCCTTCAGCGCCTTTCCACACAAGTGAGGATTTATTGTGCATGGAGAGGGGATCTAATTAACAGAAATAATTGAGCTATACTCTTTGTAGTGAAGTTAAGCATTGTTACATGCTTAATTCTCCTTCCATGACTTGTTCGGCTCTGCTTGCCTCAGTAATGTTAAGTACTAGCTGAGTTCTCCACAGAGTGAAAGTGTCACGGTAGGATTCTAATGGACCAGAAGTACAAATAAAGTACAGATAACCTTTGGGATGGGTTAAAAGGAGGATTCAGCATCTTTGGGAGAGATTCCTCCTACACAGGTTTGTCGAAGTCTCTGTGGTTGTACTTCCTGACCCTTTAAAGAAGCAGCTCACTGTTTCAGTCAGGTTTAATTCTCATAGAATTTTCTCCTTCCCCTGTTTGTTCTAGTACTTTGGTTTCTCCAGTACCTGTAAAGCCTGATCTTATTTTCTTAACCCTTTCCAAAAGATTTTTTTGCTCTACCCATCCTTTTGTCTTCTACAGAGTGCCTGGTATCTTCAGTTGCTCCTCTGAACAAGCATAGCACACGGTTCCTTAGCCATTAGACCCCAGTTTGATGCCAGTATCGCTTAGCTTAATTTGGACTTCTGCTCTAATTCACTCCGAAGTTGACTTTACCTCTCTCTTTTCCCTGAGTAGCCCATCTAGCCTTCCATGCCTGAAGTCCTCATGCAGGACACGCTGCCTCGGATTTGGCTACTCCTATTTGTACCACAGAAGAGCTGAGAGAAGGCACAGGTTTGAGTGAGCAGCTAAGCAAGCTTGCCTGCTTATTATATTGACACACACACCACCATGCTTGGCAATTCCCTAGAAAGATGCTGCGTACCAGACAGAGCTCATAGCTCTCTCTCCTTTCCCATGTGGCACTGAGGCTATGCCTATATTTAGAGGTAGATCTAAGTTTAGACCTCATATGGGGCACTCATCTGTAAATAAGCTAAAACGAACCTAATTAATGGCAGAAAAAAAAATTCCAAAAAGTGCATTTTAAGCAACTCTTACGGAACATTTTCAGAAAAAAAAAGATTACATCTCTGCTGATATGGGTTTAAACACTGCTTCTGTGGCATTACATTCACTGCATCAAGGAACAACAATGCACAATCATCTGAGTTATGTAGCCAGTGACATTGCTTTGAGTATCAGTTTATTTCAGTGACTTATTGTTGAATATTGGTTTGGTTTAGTTGCTCAAATTATTTAGCAGGTGGTCTGAGGTAGCAAACTGATTTTTAAAAGATTGCAACCTGTTTGAGGACAATTTATGACATAACATGAATGAAGCATAAACATGAAGAATGAATGACATGATTTTCTTGCCTGGCCTGTGCACTTTCACTCTCCAACCCCTTTGTAGGGCTGTGTCCTCCCAGAACCGTCTATTAGTTTAGATAGGCCAAATTCAAGAAAGCTGTGGTCAGTATTACAAACTTTCCTATTGTCTTCAAACTTTTAGTCCTCTCCTCCTTCTGGATCATTTGATCTAGAATATTTTCACTTTTTTTTATTTACTATCTATCTTTTCCATGTCATAAAGTGGTCCTATCTGGAATAAAAGAATGATTTTGGCTTAAGATTGCGGAACATCATACCCAGCAGATGTCTAGGTAATTAAAGTCCCCATGAGCACAGTATCCTGATCTCCTGAGCTCCTGTATAAACGGTTCAGGAATGTTTCCTTCTTCCTTTTTTCGAGATCGGTAACAGATGCCCTCAGTAGTGATCCTTTCGTCTTCCATGACATGACTCCTTACCCAAAGCATCTGTGAGCTGGCTTCCTGCCAGTCAAACTCTGTCTTTGTCGGCAGCTGTATTTCACAGGTAGGAAGCTTTGTTGGGAAATGCATAGCCGTTTTCCACTGACTTTTACACATGGACTGATTCCTCGGGAAGAGGATGAGGGAAGTCAGATCAATGGCACAATACTATTTATTCCTGGCTTGCAAGTAGCCTAGGTATCTGTTAGAGTATCTGTTAGAGTCTCTCCCTCTTTTTTTTTTTTTTTTGGGGGGGGGAGTGCAAAATGTTAACAAAGTTGGGTTCTACTTGAGAAAATTCAATCCAGTATGTGCTTAAATGCTTGCTAAATCAGGAGCAGGGCAGACAGTTTGCAAAATGCATTATGAGGCTCGTAAGCAAAGAGAACAGACCCCTAAAGTATCTGTATTCACTGCTGCCTTGTAAAAAAAGAAATAAATTTGGTAGGAAGCAAATGATTATGAGTCTTCAGTCAATGAAATACTCACCAGCCAGGTGTTCAGCAATCTTATATCATCACAAAGTCCATGCATTTAAATGTAAAATTGCTTCAGCTGAATGCCACCTTCACTTTTCCTACTTGATTTGTGTCCAGTGCCTCCACATTTCACGATTTCCTCCTTGCAACTGCTCTGTCATGGTAGAGCCTCACCTAGGTCTGAATCCTGGCTTTCTGACAGAAAATTCAGATTCAGATCTAAATCCAAACCCAAACCAGGGTAACTCATGTGTATCCTCAGTGCTTGACATCAAAGCAGAAAGATAATGACTGTCCTGACCCTACCATGACCCAACGCAGGAGCATGAGTGCCACCAGTCACTGGCCATCCAGGCCTGCTTTTAATCTCCATGACACTGACATAGATTGGGAACCAGCCCATGGAGTCAGTGAAAACCAGGTCCACACAATTTAGTGAAATATCTTTGATTTTACAACAAGTAAATGACTGAGGAGAAAATCCAGCCCCCTATTTTCAGGGGGTTAAGTGATACGTGAAAAGGTGGCCTTCTTCAGGTTGAGCTCCCCATGTCTGCATTACCTCGTCCCTCCACTACTCTGTAGGAAAGACAGGACTAAGGCCTGCCAGGAAAGAAGGAAGCCTCAACACGGAGCGCAAGTCTCATGAGGAGCGGCTGAGGGAACTGGGGTTGTTTAGTCTGGAGAAAAGGAGGCTGAGGGGAGACCTTATCGCTCTCTAGAACTACCTGAAAGGGGGTTGTAGTGAGGTGAGTGCTGGTCTCATCTATCAAGTAACCAGTGATAGGATGAGAAGAAATGACCTCAAGTTGCACCAGGGGAGGTTTAGATTGGATATTAGGAAGAATTTCTTTACTGAAAGAGTTGTCAGGCATTGGAACAGGCTGCCCAGGGAAGTGGTTGAGTCACCATCCCTGGAGGTATTCAAAAAGCTTGTAGATAAGGCACTTCAGAACATGGTTTAGTGGGCATGGTTGGTGGTTGGACTTGATGATCTTGAAAGTCTTTTCCAACCTAAATTATTCTATGATTCTATGATTCTAACATGAAAGTGCTCGTCTCTGCAGAAATTCGTGCAGCAATGGGGAAGCCAAAAGAGGTGGGTTTACTGTGCCATGAGTTGGTATAGCCCATGAGTGGAAATGGAGGGGAAGGAGTTATTGACTGTGAGTAGAAAATTATGGAGGTCTTTACAACCCCAGGGAGTGACCATGGGGGTCAGACCCGGAGGCAAGGAGTTTGGACCCAGGTTCCTCGGATGGTCGCCTCAGGTTTTATAGATTCAGGGTGAATTAGTGAGGGGGCTTTTGTGGAGGAAAGGCACCGAAACACTTTGCAAGGAAAGCTGAAACTGAAGCTGAAGCCTGTTCCTTGTAATGAGAAGCTGTAATTCAAAGCAAGGTTTCCAAGGCACAGATATGTGTGTGTGCTCATGAAGACTCACTGCAATAAAGAGGAAAATGGGAGCACAAAAGAATGCTTTTCCTTGCTTTAATGAAGCTAATGGCCCTTTACTCTCCACGAGGCGCAGGAGGATGCGCCCATTAACTTTTTATTTGCAATTTGTATGCACCTTGCTCCACTTGCTTCATTTATAGTAGCAAACTCAGTGCAATATTTAGGACGGGAGGAAAAGCAGCATGTAGAGAGAGGGTCCCTGTAGTGGGAAATGATGAACTGCCCGATCTATCTGCCAAGCTACCCCCTGCTAAGCTGCAGAAGTCGTGTGCCACTGTCAGGTAGCTTGGGCACAGGACGATGTTAGTAATGTCCACTTTTGATGGAACACTGCGTGGGGTGAGCCCTCAGTCCCTTTTAGAAGTGCCCTTGCAGCCAAGGGCTGAGCAGTTTATCTCGGTGGTAGAGTGAAGAGCACCCCTTTTATTTGAACTGCTTCATTTAGAGAAGACGTACCAGATGGCACAGAGGGGAAGGAAAACAAAATGTAGGGAAAAAAGGAGGCAGCACATCCTGTTCCACATGAAGCCTGCCTGCAAGGAAGGAAAACTATAAAAGCAGCATAAGTATATGACATTTCAGCATGTACAAAAAAAAAAAAAATGGCTCTGGCTAATATATCCGAGGCTTTGCAGTGAGTGACAAGACATTATTATCATGGTACCCTGTGTCTATGTACATATATGTGTGTGTGTGATGGGAAAGAGTGTCAAACAAAAGTCTAACTGTCTCCTCGGGCACTGGCAGGTTTTCTTTTCTTTTCTTTGGTGGTAAATCTCAACACAAAGGCCACACTTCTGACTGATCCACTTTTAAAAGTCAGTAACAGCTGTGGGATAGCTTAGTTGAGGACCTGGGGTCGTACAGCAAGAAGACCTCCCTGTTGTTTTGGGAAGAAAGGAAAAGCTCTTCCAAGTTGTGGTGTGAGAAGGCTATGTTCAGTCCAGACCCAAGTGGGGAACTCCAGCCCTTATTAAACTCAGCCATAGGGGGGATTGCCATTTGCCTTGATGTCTCTTGTTAGTAGGGTTGTTGATGATGATAATAGCTGGAAAATCACTTACCGCCAATATAGCGGTAGGGAAACACAGAGAAACTGCTCCAAATGCAGTGTCATAAGCAGCCCTCAGATTCAAGACAGGAGGCCAGGAGGGATAAGCCCACTGGTGAAATACAGGGGTGGGATGTGGGAGACCTGAGTCCTTGTCCCAGCTTTACCACATGTTCCCAGTGGGAGCTTGTCTGTCAGCAGCCACGGATTTCCTTTTCTGTGACCCCAGGCAGATCACACCTGCCCACCTGGCAAGGGTAACTCATCAGGGTCTGGAGGACACCCTGAGATGCTTAATTAAAAGGCAGTACTGAAGTTGGGATGCAGACAATGGTTGACTTTTTCCAGAGCCAAAATGACAATCAAAACACAGAGAAGATCCTACTGATCCCAGAAAAATAATTTTTTCTTGGTGGATCAAACCAAGTGAAAAAAAATTGTATTTTACTTGAACAAAATATTTCATGTTGCGTCTCTGGCCATAAAAACCCAAGAAAACAAAAGACACTCCATGCCCTCTTCCGAGTGGAGAGCCTGACCTTCTGACAGGGTGAGGAGTTGCTCTGCGTGGCTCATCCACAGACATCTGGAAGTATGATAAAGACGGGAACAGAATGAAGTTTTGCTGGGTCTTAGGTCTCTCCGTCAAAAGGCTTGCCAGACATCATCTCCTGATTTTCCTCTGGTGTTCTCTTGAAGTGTCTTATGTATCTCCCTGTATGAGCTAGAGCTATTTATAGCACAGCAGCAGGCAGGGAGGAGAATATAGCTAAGGCTACAGATTCACTGGCATTCATCATTACACCAACATCCCATGGCTCTTGCAAGGACAGTGTGGCCATATGCAAAAAAAATTAATTTTTTACCATATATCTTCACTCTTTCCTCCCTAAAACAGCCTCATCCATTTTAATGCTAAATGAATAAATAATAACAAGACACTTAAGGTGTTAATGGAGCATTAATTATTGCTGAGGTTTCCATGGAAGGACATGTGACATCCACGTGAATACCGAATGACTTTCTTTATGACTAGCATAATTACAGAGAATATTAAATGAAGCCAAGAGTGATGGAGCTCTTAGCAGTAATTGTTAGCGATTGTTCATACAGAACCCGATTTCCGATACCGTATTTACCTAAACTGGCTAGGAAAAGCACATGAGGCATGTAAAGCACAATGAATCACTCCAGTTTACATCTCTAGCTTGAGAAACTGCTTCCTCATTGCCCACAGGAGAATAATAAGCATGGCCATTTGGGTCTGGTTTAAACCTGAGACTGTGGCAAAATGAGTCAGAAAAACAGAGTGCTGCTTTCCATTTCTGTTTGGAAAGTTGGGGGTTTGTTTTTTTCTTGTCAGGAGTAACAAGATTTTATGAATAAAAGCAAGGAGGGGAACTTAAATTCACCTGCCCATTTGCGCATTGCTGGGTAGTCAGAGTTTTACAGCCAGGTAGGGCTCTGGGTGAGCAGCTGATAAGTTTGGGGTCTTTGCTTGTATTTGTGCGGAAGAAGCTGTAGGAAAGTGAGGACAGGGACATGCGAAGAGCCAAGTCCTCGTGCTTGGAGCACTTGGAAGATATCGGGAATGAGGAAAGAGTCTGGCCCTGAAGACAACTGCAGCATCCACCAGCTGATGGAAAGACTATGCCTGTATTTACCTTTGAAGCTGGAAAGGGATTTAATCCCTAGGAAAACGCAGAGTCCTCCCCCCTGGGAGAGAGGGTTGTAGGGTTGGGGGTCCCCTGTGTCCCCTCCCTGCCAAAGGAGGGATGGCAGCCCGGGAGGCAAAGGGGTCCCGGGTCAGTAGAGCCCAGACTGCAGGGACATCCAAAGCAGGGTTGCAGCTCTGGGGCTTTGAATTGGATGCAGGTGGGAGGCTGCAGGGAGAGAGGGGCTCCAGCAGCCATGCTGAGGTCCTGGGGTGTTTTCCAGGGTGTGCCCTATTGTACAGCCCCTCAGCGCCACACTGGGTTTAATTATGTGAGACAAAGATTTGACCTGGGAGCATGAAAGCAGAATAAAGAGGCTTACAGCTACCTGTGAGAAAATATCCTCACTTGTGAACTTTGAATTTACTTGAAACTGAAACTTGAGCCTGGATTTCAGCATCAGGATTGACTGCTGAGTGTTCCCAGTGAATAGCCTTTGATGAGCTGCTGTGCAGACCTCGCTGGCTTTTCTGCATGGCTGATCTCCAAACTCACGCGGCATCAATTCAGCGCATGACTGACTGCCTCGGAAACTGGCCTCCCTCTGCCCAAAGTGACTTGAGCTAACTTGCCAATATGGTTTAACTTTTGGATTAAACAAGTTCTAGATGTGCCTGAAATGTTCCCGCATGTAGAAATCCCTCTGTGAAAGGGCATGTGAAAGGTGAGCAAGATGTGGGGGAAACTTGTATTTCATTCATACTTTCTTCTCTAATTAGAAATGTGAGTTGATCACTGTGTCCCTTTATTCTATTTCTATAGGCTCTTTGGAAGCCCTATTGTATCTGTGCGCCTGTTAATTTCCTCAGCAGACTAATTCAACTTGCTCTGCTGACATGTAGTTAATTATGTTTCAGTTAACTCATTTTCCTGGATGATGCTCAACTGCTGTCTGTAAATGAAATCGCTGCCCAGCTAATCAAAAGTTTCTAAGAGCGATCTCTTCTACGTGTGCACGCACATGCTGGTCTGGCACTCTGCTCGAGATCCTGGCCGGAGTGTTGGAAGACAGACGTGTGCAAGTGAAACATAAAGAGGAAGAAAGTAAATGGACCCCGAACCTTCCGAAACTCCAAAATCTTTCTGCAATTAAACTAATTAAGTGCCTATGCCTGGGAGCATTTGATTAGAAATGGTTAGCCTATGGCGGCTAAATGAGCTCTTATGGGCGACAGAGACATTTGCACAAGATGCCGTCAGCAAATATATTCTCTCTGCTGGTGGTCACGTTTGCCCATTTGGGTCAAAGCAGGCCCAAATAAGTGCCTGCATCTCACAGAAATGTCCCCCTTTTTTCTGAGTGAATCTAGTCAAATTTTTGAGGATGTTAAGTGTCCTGGGCGTGCTTTCACACTGGCTACGTACAAGATAGGTTTTCAGTATCACAGCTGCCACAGAACCGAGCTCTTCCCAAGGGAGGCCACAGCAGGACCCATCACCACTTAATTAACTGTGAACTCACATGGCAAGAAAGTTTAGAATTAATCAAAGTGTGAGAAATGAATGTTAACTGGCCACTTTCATGGAAAGATGGGGCCAGACTTTGGCTTAGATCAACTTCATTGGTAGCTGCGGACTTACATCCAGGATGAATTTGCTCGGGCTGTTACAATGGGCATGCAATAATTCATCTTTGGACGACATGACCGGACTGCAGCTTGCTGCTGGGCAGTGACAGGATGCCTCAGGTGACATTTCAGAGCCCTCCATCCCAGCTTCCAGAAGCGTGAGGGTCCCCCAGGGAATGTACTCCTGCTATCATGAAATGGATTTCACGAATAAAGCGGAGGCAAGCACTGTGAGCCGTGCATGCCAGGAACGTCTGAGGTGAGGTGTCTGAGAGGCAAACAGCTTACATGGAGAACAGCTAATAAAACTCACTTGCATGCAGAATTCCAGAGTTATTTCACAATATCCCACATATTCCCCTTCATTTGCTTGTCTGGGACGCGTATAAAGCAGACATGGAAATTTTCTGTTTCAGGAAGCTTGCTTAGGTCTTTGTTTTTAATGGGGGAACTTAAGTAGACACCTGATTCCTCCTAAAACTCGCTGGCACCTGGGCATTTAGCTCTGGTTCCTTCATGTCCATTTTTGGTAACTGATGTATACTTCAGCTTACGCAAGGGGCATAGTTATGGGCTCTTTTCTTTCTTTTTCCTGCTCTTAAACGCTTACTTTTCCTAGTCAAGTCTAGCATGAAAGTCAGTTCCATCTAAAGGTAATCTTAAGTGGCTAAGCATCTAAACCGAAGTGGAAAAAGTACATTTTCCACTCTTTAAAAAATTATTTTTCTCTATCTTAAAGGAGGGGGGAAAGAACATCATTAGGGCTGGATTTCTTCAACACCACTTCACTGTTGAGTATGTCTGAGGGAATGGTGGGTTAAGTTGTTAGAGATCTCTGGAAATCATGAGCACATCCTGGCTGATTTGCAGTAAGCAGTATCCAGCAAAGACTCGCTGTACTGGTCATGCACGAAAAACAAAATTATTGGCAGAAATAACGGGTGGAAGGTGCACAAGGGCAAAGGATAAAAAACAGGGGTTTTGTCCCTACTCTGCAATACTTCTAACAGTGTTTTACAGGTTACTCAGATATTTTCTAGTACTTCTTGGGATCTTATGTCTGGAGACCCTTACCACGCAGACATTATTGAGAACACGGACCTGGCACCTATCTACATCTGTAACATCATACTGAACTGGATCTTCCCCGAAAGGTATGTCAAGATGCAATCTGTGTTAATATTTCAGGCTTCTTTCTTTTGTCTCTGGATTTTGGACACCAGTTCTGTCACCTGTACAAGTTCTTGCCACTGCTGTCAGCATCCTAGCTCAGGGCTCCCTCGCTGATCCCCAGTAAGCTCTTCAGGACTGGCAGCATTTATCTGTGGAGGACGGTTGCAGGGGGAATGTATTTCTCTACTCTTGCTACTAGCAGGAGGAATGAACGGATCTGGATGAAGTACTGGCACCATGTTGAAATCTCTGGCAAATATTCCACTGATCTCAGCGGGGATGAGTCAATTTTACTTTCAAAACTTCAACATATCATTGACATAACAGTTCCAAACACAGATTTTTTGAAGAAAAGAGTAGTGGGGCTAAGAGATATAAATAAAAAGAGTGCAAAATAAACTATGCATAAACCACTATGTACTTAACAATGAAATATAGCAGGATGGATTTTTCAGTAAATGAATGCATTAGCTCATGTGCTGCAGCATCTGTGCAAGCAAATTCCTGCTGTATGTAAATTGGATGCCTAACAACTTGTGTGGCTAGGCAAATAAGCCATATGTATGCTTACCTTGTGAATTTGTAATTAATTCATGCGCCTGGGTAAAACTGAGTCCTTCATGAAATCCAGCACCTGTATAAGTCTCCTCTTTGTCCTGAAACATCTTAACGGTAGAATAATTCAGACATCTGAAATTCTATATGTAATTAATATTAAATGAAATCTAACATACAAGTTGTAGTCAAGAAATTAGCTAGTAATTAACACTCATTGACTGGCATCTGAAGACTGGAGGGAGGCAAATGTGACTGTAATCACATGTAAAAGGGATGAGGACTGGGGAGGAATCTAGGAAATGACAAGTCTGACATCTGTGCCAGGCAAATTAGCTCAGACTGTGATACAGGATAGAGTTAGTGGACACCTGGGCAAAAACAGGCAAGTGATGAAGAGTCAACCTGGTTTCTGAGAGAGAAGTTCTGCCTAACAAAGCTCTAGGGGCGTTTTGGTGAGGTCACCTAATATGTAACGCTGATGACACTGTCTCCTTGGTTTTCCAACAGTCTTGTCATAAAGGTTTTTATGGAAATTAAGAAACCAGGGGACAAGAGGTAAGGTCCTAATACACACAAGTAATTGGCTAAATGAAAGAAAACTACAGGTGGAAGTGAATGGTCATTTTCCTCATTGGAGGGAGTTGTGCAGGTCTCTTGTCTGAACTAGTAATCTGTGCCAGGTCTGGGCTGTTTGATGTGTTCATAAATGATCTGGAGAGGGAAGGGAGCCATGAGTTAATAGTTGTTGGTGATACAGAGTTATTTAAGGTATTGAAATGAAGGCAGACTGTTAGGAATTGCAAGATGACCTAGTGATACTGACTGGCAATAAAAAAGCAAATCAAATTCTTGCAGATAAACGATCTATATTGTGAACCAAACTGTTTACATCACTGTGCAAAGTGGCGCATGGCAGGGGACACCCCATTTTGTGTGTACAGTGATGGGCTCTGAGCAGACAGGTCCATGGAAAGAGCAGCTCCATCCACAGTGACAATCGAAAGCCAATTAAATATTGACACTTATTGGGAAAGGAAGAGAATGTGAAACAGGAACCCCAACGCTGCTGCCAGGGTAGGGGTCTGGGCTCACCCCTCTGCAGCTCTGAGCCCTTCTCTGCAAACCGCTCCGGAGGACAGTAACAAGCACAACCAAAGGTATTCATACAAGGAATGACTGAGTTGGTGAGGACTATTAAAGCCTCAAAAAGGTAGCATTTAAGAAGATATAACAGAGATTTAGAAAGTTGTGAGTGTCGTGGGGGAGATGGCTAGGAATCAACAGCTCACTGTCTCTTGCGCTGCAAGTCCTAGGGCCATGCAACCACTGTTGAGTGGAGCCAGTGAGACAAAGGCAACATAGCTGATCACTTCTCTTTGTCTACTGCTCATTCACATGCAAATACATTGGCTGTCGAGACTCAGTTGTTCAAGTGGACTCTGACAGTTTTACCCATCTGGGTTAAAATACAGCTGTAGGGTCTAGCTTTGGGCTTGCCTGTAGCAGCAGGGCAGAACTTGCAGGGCTGCCCCAGCTCCATCCTGCCTGGAGAATGGAAACAGGAGTGCTTTTTATTAACAGCCTGCTGAAATGACTTCCCAGTGGCAAATAAAGGACCAGACTCGCAAATGAGCTGCTCAGACACCATTAGCTCCTGTCATAGTGGTGCCAAAAGAAAAAAATGGAAGGAGGGAATGTGTTTATCCACGCCAATTGAACAATCTCCAACAACCATTAAAATGCTTTAATCATTTAATTATTGCAATCTTTTTACCACAGAGCAGAATTAAGTACGGTTTGCAAGGCAAAGCTTTATTTTTTCTCTTCACAAGTTTGAATTTCACAAGTGGAAAATAACTCCAAGTCTTCTTCGTGTTGAATGCTGAACAGGTGATTTTACTCTTAAATAACGGGTATGCCATCCACTTTGAGTGGATTCTAATATAGTTTTCCTACTTTTGAGGGAAGACGGTCCTACAGATTTTGGCACCTTGCCGGTATAACCTAGTTAAGCAAAAGTGAGAGGTACATCTCAGCTGCCTGATCTGCAGGTCCATTTATTGCGGTGACTGCTGAGCTTGCACATGGTCCTGGAATGACAACCCTCCTGTTTAGAGCAGGAACATATCTGATGAACGGAGAGCTGTATCTTCTGGGCCCTCATGCTCACATGTGTCATCCATGAAGAGCAGAAGTTGAACTCTGCAAGCAGCAGAGGATCAGCTGAGCTGCTCACACAGCCCGGCTCATGTTGCTAAGGCTGGATGGCAGCTTGGGCTCCCGATGTAGCAGCTCAAGTGCTAACAGCAGCCTCCCACCGAGGCTGCCAGCAACACTCCAGTGCTCATGGCTGTGAGCATCTCGTCTCTGCTGACTTTGGCACAGGGAAGGGGGTGAGCAGCTCTGTGCCTCCCTCGTGGCTGCTGAAGCCCCGCTGACTGCTGTCCTCCAAAGGATGCTCGTGCCAGAGCTGCCACTCGCCTGGGTGTTCGACGGATTCGCTTTTTGTTCTCTCTTTTTTTTTCCCCGTGCATAAATCTTGTCAGCTTCAACCTAATTGCATCCCTTTCCGACAGACTGTCTCAGGAGCAATGCAAATGAGCTTTGAAATGTGGAGATCTGGTTTGTATTTGTCAGCTAATTGCCTGAGTGGCACAGACATGTAGAGCTGGCACCTGCCTCCTTGCGTTAAGATCCACTTTTGATTTCAGACCCGATGATGAGCTCCTGATGGAGGAGGAGGATGAGCTCTTCGGGCCATATCTTGCTGTAGGTGACAGTGACCTAGATTCCTCAGACTGGGTCCCTTTTACACTGCAAGCGCTGATCAGAGGTTGTGTCCCAATGCACAGTAGCGTGGATTGGTTCACTTCTAGGCAAGCTGGCCCACCCTTCACCCAGTGAAGCCCCAGCCTTCTCATCCATCTCTCTCTGTCCGTGTTATGTGACCATATGCATCCACGGTGCACGCACGTGCTGACTCTCTGATCCCTGAGATTTGACTTCAGGTTGCTTATGGACATGAACAGGGCAGGGAGAAGCAGCACCTTCCCTAGTAGATTGTCTTGCTCCGCATGCAGATGCTGGAAATAACAGGACCTTTTGTTCTTTTTGACTTCTTTAGTTTAAAAAATTTCCTCACAGTTAAACATTAGGTCCTGAAATTCAGCCTATATTTCTTTTGCACTTCATTTCATCCCCTTGTCCAAATTTCTTCATTCAAATCCATGTCAGCTTTACCCAAACTCCCGGCAGCACACAGATGAAGTTAGTCAAGTACAGAGCTGGCTCTCATACCAAATGTCTGAAATCAACCCTGTTTTCTTTCCCACACACTTCTGTCTTTTTCGCTCTCTCTCTTTTTTTAAACAACAAGATGGCAATCAGATAAACAGCAACACATTTTCTGAGAAACTCTGATGAAGACCATCACAATTACTGTCACCCTATTGGGCTGTGTAAGATCTGGCTTCCCTTCAGATAAACCTTCCTGCTCCTGCCGCATCTCTGCCAGCGACTCCTACGGCTGCAGATCAAATTAACTATTGGGTACCCTGCAAAAAAGCAGTACTACAAGCAATACATGCTTGCAACTCCACAACAGACCTAGTCCTTGCTCTGACATTTGCTAGCTCATCCCAACGCAGAACACAGCAGAGACATGTTGGAAAGGTTTGATGTGTTCCGCTGACACAAATATCATGGTACCTCCGTGCTGCGTGACAGCTACATTAGAAATGCAGAGACCAATTTGTCTGTGCTACAGAACGAATCTGGGTGGGCGACTTCAAGGCTGGAAGGACTTGCCAGCATAGATCAGCACAGCATAAACTCACTGAGCTGTTCACTGGTTCTCTGGTTAAATTACCCAAACATTGAAGAAATGGTGAAGATGTATCGATTCAACGCAGCTCTGAGGATTTGTCCCAGGTGGTTCATCGTCTTTCCCACGGAGGCAACAGGCAAGGGTTGTTAGGACAGAGCAGAAAGATCCTGCAGTCAAATGCATGTACATGTGTGGGATCAAGAGCTTAAATCTCCATGAAACCTGGAGAAGGGATAAAACTGGCATCTTGCGTCTGTTGCTAGGGAGCTGGGACCATCAGGCAGGGACCGTAACAGTCTGTGCAAGGAGAAGGCAGTGGAAGTGATGTGCTTTCATGAAGAGTTTGCTTTTCTTTAAAAATCCGTGTAGGACTATTAAATGCAAGTCTTATCTGGGGAAACTGAACCACAGAGGCACAGGGAGGAGGGAAGTATCACCACGCCTGCCCTGTTCTCATACTCTTTCTGGGCTCCTGCTTGCTCACATAAGTCCTTATTCTTGTTTTGCAGGTGGGGAAACGTAGCCAGCTAGTGTTAAGGCTGGAAACCACCCCACAGCTGGATTTGGAGCCGTGTGGGTCAGCCAGCTGTGGGGAACAGCTTGCACTTTCACATGGAAGAAGCAGAGAGCATGACTAACTCCTGGGCTGCGGGCTGAGTTAAACCCACCACTGGTAGTGGTATCTGCTCGCTTCTCCCAGGAGCAGTACGCTGATCTCTGCTCTTGGCAGGCAGCTCTGTCTAATGCCTTGGTTTGTTTATCTCTATCGAGGCAAACTTATCCCGGCTGTACCTCCACCAGAGTGACCTCAATAACACCAGGGACGAATGTGGGTCTCGCAGATTTTCACACTGTTGCCTTTGGCAGCACTGCAGTAGGCAAACACGGCTAAGATTCAGTATTGGCAGTTCTTCATACTTTGTTTCTTGTAGAGGATAAATACGTGTTGTAGAAGTCTTTATTTTCCCTATAATTTTTGCATAGCCTGTAATTAACAAAATGCCCTGATTAATCAGAAAGGGGAATTTTTAAAATCCGCCTTCTGATTCTGCAATTCTACTGCTTATTAACAAACCAATACATGCTGCCCCAGGGTATTTCCCATAGAATAACAACCAGATGAGTTATTTTGCTTCAGGCTGTTAACCTGAGCTGGAAAAGGCTTATATACTTTAGCTCTTTAATGATGTCAAAAAGTTGCACAGAATATCTTTCTCATATTCCCCCGATAGCTTTTCCAGAAGTACAAGGTTGATCAGCTTCTCTTGATAAGGAAACAATTTTTAAACCTTTATTCACATATATCTAAAGTGTTCACTAATGTTGTGGTCTCTGGTTTTGGTCCCTAAATGGAGACTTTCAGGGGCTCATTTCCATTGAAGCTGATCATTTGCAGTGCTCAATATTGAGTTGTGGCATCTCATTTTGTATCCTGCTTCTGTCCATGCTAAGTGCCTAATTTTGGGCTGGAGATTATGCCCTGGGAGTAGACATTGAAAATTCAGCATTGCGGTGCTGGAGATGTGGAGATGGTGACATCTAAGGTCCTTTTTGGATCAGTTCCCGGGAAACTACCCACATAAATTTGTGTTCGTCTGCCTTGTAACATGAAACAACATCTACTCCCTTTGCAGTTCCTGCTACATGGTGTTGTGTTAGTTACCCCACGCACATTAAAAAAAAAAAATCCATGTCTGCCTATGACTCTAATAATCATCATGTCAGTTTTATTTGTTGCACAGAGGAGAGGCTATAATAAACATAAAACAAAGAAATAAGGAAATCTCCATTACGGCATGCTTTTACTAGTATCTTGTACTAATAAACACAGTTGTCTATTTGGAAAGATGCCTTCAATCTGTTGATTTATTAGATATTAGCAGTGCCGCAAATGCCAGCTCCTCTGCTTTTATAAGGCAAGCAGAGGAAAGAGGGCTGCCTCACAGGAGAACTATGTAAAATTAGCTTGGCTTTTTTTGTAAACACTGTTTTATGCCCGTCAGCTGGGAGATTATTCTGAGCAATCGAGAGAGCTCGTTGCCTCAGCCTTTCTGTTTGCTCCCACCAGGCCAAATCCTGGTCCTGCTTGAACCAGTGGGGATCTTCTTGCTGACTTCAGTAGCACCAGAGCATGGCCAAAAGCCTTCAGGGGATTAGTTGCCATGGGTCACTGCCGACTTCATGGTCACTGCGGACAAAAATGTGTCCATAAATCTGGGCTTGCTGTGGCAGTGCCCAGGCAAGCTCCGGGGAAGGCCCACAGCCTGCTCCCGTCCTGCTGGGGGGCAAAACCCAACCGGCTGCAGCTGTGTTCTCCGTACGATAATGCTCGAACCCAAGGGTTTGCTCACTGGCAAGTGGAAAATCTGAATGTTTTCAATTTTACTGATTGTTTTTTAAATGTAATCAGATTTTACTCTTGAAATGAGATAATGAGGTAGCTCTGGCAACCACTCCCTGGCTACTTGGTCACCAGGGTGTGAGGAACAGGGCAGGGCTGCTTGCTGAGTTCCCTTTGGTGGGCAGCTCGGAGACCCCTTTCCTCAAAGAAGACGGAGACCTTGATTCAGTTACAGCACTGTTCAAAGCTCCTTCTTCTTCACAGCTCTTGGCCAGCTTCCTCAGGCTGCTTTCTATGTACTTTTATACTTCTTTGCTTCAGAGGATGTGGGAACAGCTGTGTATGCTGGTGTAGGGTGTAAGCAGCAGCATCCCGGGAAATGTGATTTCCCAGTGAGGACAGAGACTGCTCGAGGTGATGCTCTCAAGCTGCAGTAGCTCATACCAGGAAGAACCATGCATTTTTGCTCTCTCTTACAATTCTATTATAAATCTGAGGAAAATTGCTGTTTTGCCATAAGACCTAGTTCTAGATGTTATGTCCTCCCTTTATTGTGGTCACAGTCATTTTTCACAGTCGCAGAGAACAGCAAAGACACAGTGTCTCTTGAAACTTCAGAAGCCAATTGATAAGGAAGAAAGCTGATAAAGACAGTTGCACGAACAAATGCGTGGAGAAGCATGTGTTTGGGAGGTCCTTGTTCTCCTTGCTGAGGATCATGTTATTTTACACTGATAAGTGGGCTCAGGCACAGAGAGTGCACAGGGGCTTGTTCTGCAGCTGCAGTAGAGCTGCTGCCGGCCTCTGTTTGGTGATGCCTCTAATTGAGCTGCTTTGACGATGCCATCACAGCTTCACCCTGAGACTGCGTTAGTGAGCGTTAACGCAGCGGGTGAGAAGCCCAGCTGGATACAGAGTGTTCCGTCTCTCGTATTGACCTGTCAAGTCTCCCTTACAACGCAGAAATAAGCAGCATTGTTTCCTGTCCCTGTGACTTCTTTTTCCATTACTCGGATTTGGCAAATGTTATTCTTACCTGGAATCAGAGATTTAGCTTGGTGGGTTGGCTAGGTCTGTTTAAGCCATTAGCCACCGTGTGCTACGCAGGGTTGGGACCCATGGTTATAGCCCCCCCAAACCCTTTTTCCATTGTCCTAAATTTTTATTCAAAAACCCTAAAAACATGGAGGAAGGGCACAGGACTCCCTGCACAATGATACATGACCTCAATTTTTCCATCTGAAGCTTGTGTAATGATTCCTCTGGTGCCACCAACACTGTAGACTCACTCTCTCAACCCACCACACAGGGACAAGGTTCACTTTGCCATGCCCAGACCCACAGGTGAGTCTGCTCCTGAATACCACCAGCCAAGGGGAGACTGATGTTTCTGTTCATTGCCTGCTCCACTGCAGCACCTGTTCCTACAGTAATAGAGCTCTTCATAATCTTTTGCTTAAATCGTATTTTTGCAGCTGGATTTTATTATGCTTAATTCTTCTCTCCTTGATGAATATTAATTGATGCAAGTTCTCCTTCCACAATCCCTAATAGCCAGCGGCAGCTAAAAAATCACAAACTTCCTAAGTTTTTCTCATATTCAAACATTTCTATTATTCATTTCTTCTACCGTGAGAAATTTGCAGAAAGATTACAAGGCCAACTTTATATACTTGCAATACTTTTTTAAATTGTATTTTTCAAGTGGAAATGCAGTGCTTGTGCCCAGAGAGGGAATGAAAATCCTGAGGATCCAATGAAACATCCATATTGCAGCAGTGCCAGACTGCAAAGATCAGGGCCTCTTGTTGCAGATAGAGTGTGAAGACCCTGGGAAGGACAGCATCAGCCCAGAAGACCGCACAGTTTTGATCAGCTAGCTACAGCACAGCAGGTGGAAAAGGGCAGCAAGGAGGAGAAGCGATGTGCTGTTTTCACGTGCTCAGTGGCAGCACCAGGGATAGACCTAAGTGTCCTGATGTCCTTGTAGTATCCCTGCCCAGGAGAGCTCATCACCACAGATTTGCCATGATATCTGCTTCCCCTTGAAAGCTCCCCACTATCCCAGCCAGGCTTCCCAGAAAAAAGCTGCAATTAAGGCAGAAAGGGCTCCCTTACCCCTCTCTGAGGGGGATTCAGCAGCAACAGATGCGTCCCAGCCCAGATGGCTGCTGTAGCAATATGGGGTATAGGGAAGAGGGGCTCTGGAAACAGTTATTTCCTCACTTTGCAGGAGGAAGGGATGCAGTGTGACATTTAGGTCCCAGCATACAGCTTGCTGGCTGTTTCGGAGCTGATCCCATTGAAGCCTTGCCTGCTCCGCCATTCCCCCGCGGGCTGTGATGTTACCTGTGTGCTGACTCTTGGTTTTGTAACACAAAACTGCTCCACCTTAGGCCTTGGTTCTGTTAATCTCACAATTCATTTCAGTAATCAGTCAACCCTGGTTTTAACTTTATTGCAGCCTGAGGGATTTCTGAGATAAGAAGCATGGGGTGGTGGGTGAGGGTGGTTAAAGGCATGTTTAAATATAGTTTTTCATACCTGGGCAATCCCCAAAAGACATATAGCAGGTGATAAACTTGGATGCCAAACATTCTGCTCCGCCGATGAAAGCTCCCGGTACATCTGAGCGCCACACACGCTCCTCTCCTCCCCTGACAACTGATCTACAGAAAAATCAGGGAAGGAAGGAGCACGGTTGTATCCTCAGCCATTTATTTAAGCTGCGTTTATTGCTTATAGTGCCATTATATTAATATGCATTACATGGCAGGTGACATTTCAGTTTTGTGTAGTATCACTAAAGAAAGGGATAGGAGAAAACAGGAACACTGCATGCTGTAATTACATTACGCAGGTCAAAGCCATGCATGATGTGACCTACCCCAAACACCCCCACAGTGTAAGAGGCAATGTATCCTACAGGAGATGCTGGTGTGAGGTGCCAGGGTGGGTGACAGGATGCCTGGGTTCACTTCCCAAGCCTGTCATTTTATGGCAGGTAACTTGGGGCAAAATACATTAGCATCTTTCTTGCTATGCCACTGAAGAAAGAACTAAGCAATAAGCTATCACATTTTGTAGAGATCTAGCAACAAGAGAAAACATTGTGTAAGGGCTCAACATTATTACTGAATAAGGAATTCAGCATAGTGTATTTAAGTTCATACACTTTTGCATTCAGGTATACAACTTTTTTTTGACAACTTGTCAGTTGCAAGCAGGAGTGTAAAGCACATCTCCCTTGGGATGATTGTCTGCATCACTAATGATAGCTCTACTGGGAGGAGTAATCACATTAAATGTTCAAGTAAGAGAAAGATTTTAAAAAGTCAGGCTATGAGATATGAGAATTATTTCAAATAAACCACCCAAGTACATCTGTTTCCCTCCAAATGTTATCTTAAACTTTAGTGCTGGGTTTTCTGGCAGAGAAATTAAACTTCAGGAGGACTTTGAACACCCAGATATTATTTTCTTTTTGTTTGCTGATCATGACCTTTTCTTATGGCAACCTCAAGGAGTTTGAGGAGCTAGATTTTCCTCTGTTACACCGAAGTAACTCTGTAGATTGCCGCAAGGCGAATGCTACCTTATCTGTTACCTTACCTGCTCGCACGGATGTAGCAGGCTGCCCAAGTGGTCTGTCTGCCACTTCCAGTAAGAGAGTTGTGGACACAGTGTCCCCGGCCCTGCAATTCACTGTGGTGCAAACAGCTGGAACAAGTCGAAATCAAGCAGGAGACAGTATTGTTACCATATGTATTCCTTATCTTGATTTACTTTCACTGAGTAAGTTTTTAAAGGAGTTTTTAAGAACTCAAGTGCCATCAAGGACTCTAGCCACTTCCAGAAAAAACAAAGACTACAGGTAGGAAGTTATATTTTAAAACAACATGTTTCAAATGCTGTTTGTTTTCCCCACAGGCATTCGAACATGATATATTTTTTCCTGACTTTTTTTCCCCCAATCTGAAAGCCAGGATAAAGTGCTACACATAAAACCGAACAGGAATAGAAAGAGTATTCAGGCAAAATCATCTGAAAGTTTTTCTATTTTGCAGACTGCTTCCTTTAAGACTGAGAGATAATGAAGGCTTGTGGGAAAAATTTTGTTTAGTGATTTACTGTCTGATGTGCCTCGTGTTCAACAATTAACACAACTTGACTGCAAATATAGAGGTACGCAGTGGAGAGGAGTTGAACACCTTTAGGATCTCTTACATAGGCCTAGATCTATGGATCTGACCAAGAAAATATCTGTCAAAGCAGAAGAGCATTAGGTTATATGAAAGAGACTTCTACCCAAGAGGAAGGGGGCACACAATTTCAGACCCTGTAGTCAGACTTGAAAAACGGGATACATCCGCATGTCCTCCTGCTGAATGGACAACCTGACTCTACTGACTTTGAAGACACATGCCAATTTTGAACTCGTGGGATTTCCCTTTAATGACCCATTCACCAATTTCAGAGGCACTGTGCCTGACCCACCCTCGTGTTAGTGAGAGCAGGACTAGGAGAAAACCTTCATGTGATGCTAACTTAGATGCAAGTTTCCTCTGGCATGTTGGTTGTGGCTTTCCGTGTCATCAGATGCTTGTTCATGAACTCTCCTTTAATTCCCCAAGCCAATGCATATCAGCTGGAGCAATTGCAGTGCTTAATACGAGGACAGCGATACCTGGTAGTGAGTATGCTATGGTTTAACAAGAGGTGGCTGGAGGCTGTCCCATCATTCTAGTTTAGGACTAGAATGACAGATTTGGGAAGTTACCATTGCTGAACGAATGCATGCACAGGGCTTCTGGGGACCTGCAGCCCACGGGGTCTCTCCTAAACTTCCTCTGACCTGTTTGGCCTCGAGCAGATCCCACCAGCAGTCAGTCCATGGGGCCAGCACTGCCACTTTGCCCACCAGGACCCAGTTCTAAAATGCTCCCAACAGGGAGGAGGCCTGATCCTGCTGCAGGTACATGCTAAGGATGCTGCTGTACAAGCCTGCATCATTATGGACATATGATGCAGCTTTGGACGGATTATGGAAAGCCCCTTTCCTTCTTCAAACAGGTTGCTTCAGCCCTGCTTCCAGGTCTTCCCATAGCACTTTTCAGGGAAATAATTCTGGCCCAATGAGTAAGGCAGGGGCTCGGATGGGAATCCTCACGCTGCCTGGCTGCAGGCAGTGCCACTTGCTAAGACCCCTCCAGCCCCCTCTGCACGGGTTGATGGGGGGACTCACCCCAGGGTGTCCCTGTGCTGGACCCTCTAAGTAACTAAACCCAGCAGCGATTCCAACCATTGTCTGGCTGCAGCTCATGCAGTAAGGTGATTTACCATCCCCTTTTTAGGCTGTTTTGAACAGGTACATAGATCAAAGCAGGAGACCACCCATTTTCATGGTCTCTCTGCAAAGCTGATTTCGGTGGCAAACTACCACTGGTTGCAACATAAATATCGTTTGGTCCACTGTAAATAGAAGTGGTGTCAGTTTTAGAAACAGTCAGAAATGCTTCCTTCCATCCTTTGCCAACCTTTGTCTCCTATTTTTAAGCTATTTTTCCATTCCAGTCACCATTTTATCTTCCCTTTAATGTCTTTGTACAAAAGCCATTAATCTCCTGTATGGAAAACTGTCAAATGCTTCTGGAAAATCAAAATATTCTGCTACCCACTAAATTGCCCTTATCTGTCATGGCAGTGGTATCTTCAAAGAATTCCTGAGGAGTAGTTAAGCATGACATGATCCTCCTGTGCCTCAGCCTATGCCGGCTTCCTCTAATCAAGCCGGGGTTTGGTCGCCCTTCTCTTACCACATCCCTTGAAATGGGTCCCAAGCCTTTTCCCCAGAACAGATGTCCAGCTTACTGGCCTATTGCTTCCCAGATTGTCTCATTAGTCTATTTTTTTTATTTTCTTAAACAATAGTCATCTTTGCCAATTCCCAGTTCTTGCATAGCATTTCCCCTTCCTTGGACCTTTTACAAATATGAGTGCTTCCCTGATTCCCGTGCACACTCTCTCAGATACCATGAGGTGTGTGATATGGGATCACCATGGATTTCTGACACTTGGTAAGTCCTGGGAGCACTTCTGGACAGAGCTTTCCCTTTTACACCTGGAAGTCTGATCTCAGACCTGAGCAGGCTCTTTTCTCCAACAGAGTTTAAAGCCTGCATTTTCCTGACATCAGTTACCTATTCTCTTAATCATGTTGTGTAATAGCTAATGATTGTTTGGATTATTAAAAGAGAACATGTCTTTGGAAACTTAAACCAGCTTCCTTGAACAGTGTTTCAACACCCCCACCTCCAACAAGAGGTTTGTCTGGGGGACAGGGAGCAGTAATTGCTGTCCCATCCCTGGGACGTGGAGACCGTAAGTAATTCTGTATCAGCCAGAGACATTTCTCTAGATAGCTCTGTCTTGCTGCGAGAGGCCACGCTGGTTCCTGGATGCCCAAGGTCGGACTGTGTTTAACTGCTGCTCCGTGTCAGAAAGTCCATCTGGGCGTATCGAGAGGGGAAAGGCATCAGTGGAGAACACTCACTCCATCTGCACTCATTAAAAGCGGGGGTTTTTTTCTAGATGATTAGCTCCAGGCTCCAAATACTGCTGGGTACTGACTAGATTCAGGTGTGATCTTCCCCTCCCACACACACATATTGCTAACATCTGTTAATATTCTTCTGGTTCAGTTTCTCAGCCCAGGAAGCGCTAACCTTGACACACATATTTAATTTCAAGTGCAGCAAGATTGTTGATGGTAAAGCACTTACTGAGCCTGCTTGGATGAATACATAAGTTAATAGCTTTCTGTTGGACTCATGTATATGCATTATGTTAATGACAGCTTTTACATGAATTCCTGTAGGGAAACAGAGCACGGTCTATATTAATATCCCGTCTCCATTTGAGTCTGCAAATTCACATATTAATTGATTAACAGCAGCCAGGAGGAATGAACAACAAGAACACCAGGCCAATTTTGGAAGGGCTGGCCAGCACATAAAGGGCTTAATGGATCTCTGTCTGCAATGGACCCAGCCTTGACCTTACTGAAAGTAATGGTAGTTTTGTGCTTATTTCAACAGGAACTAATAGAGGCTCAATAGCTATACCTCAGCAACAGGAGATCTAAAGAATGCCAATACCACAATCTCTCTGCTTCATAATTAAAAATATTGACATCTACACCCAGAGCTGCTTGGCCAAAGCCCATCCAGAAGTATGAAGCTACCATTCACAGTAACTGATAGTCACAAATGCAAAAAAAAAAAAAAAAAAAAAGTGACCTAAAAGCAAGATAGGAACTTCCCTCTTTTTAAAACTAGCCTGCACCCTCCCCACACTCTCAGCACACTGCTTTTGAGCACAAAAGTCACTTCTTGTACTTAGGCTGATCTGTAAGCGGTTCTAGATCTATTTTAATATGTACTTATGTATGAATATACATATTCTGCAGAAGTTCCCACGTAGCGTCATTTTGACAGCAGCAAGAACTCAGCCCATCCTCAGCACTCCTTTCTCCCTGGGGATTTGTGCAGTGCAAGGATTTGAGCAGTGCCGCTTTCCTGGTTAAAATGAGTCAGCAGGACTCTGCAGGTATGTCCAGGGAGGCCCCGGGCTGGCCCAGACTTGCCGTCTCAGAGGGGCAGAGATAGGGAGCAATAAGACCATGGAGCTCACCAGTGTCCTGACCCTTCCTCATCGCCTTTTTTTCCTATTCCTGTGCCCTGCTGGAGCTCCCAGATCTCTTCAGTAATCCCTGAGGGTTGTCTTACATAGCAGGAGTCCCCTTCTGGCTTGTTAGGATGAATTAGGACCACTTTCTCCACCAAAACGCAAGGACAAAGCCTTGTGTGTCAGTGAATCTGGTGTGGGACTTCCATGGGGCTGCCGGCCCCTTGCCCTGGTATCGGTGAGGGCACCTTCCTCCACTTGAGCAAGTTGGAGCATCTCTCCTCTCCACTGGCACATGCACACTCGAGAGCTCGAGGGCCATCGACAGCAGGAAAAGGAGTATCTTCTCCCACCTTTGTTCAGCGTGTCTTTAGCGACCTTTTGCTAGGGATCTAAAATAACAGCGTTGAAAGGTTTTTAACTGAGTCAACCTCTCACTCCCCTGGAGTTAAAACCACTTCACGATTCAGATGCTTCTTCCAGCACTGCACAAACGAGGATTGTTTTCTAGAAGAAAGGTTGTGTGTATAAGGATTGTGTTATAAATCATCTTTTTCATTACATGTCTAATAAGCATGAGTAAATCTCAGGCAGAAATGTTCTTAAAAATTTTAAAGTGGTCTGTAGACTATTACTGGGCTATTCAGGGCTGGGGATTGGGGTTTTTAATGAGATGCTCTCTTTGTTTCATCTTTTCATTCCCAGCCAAAAATCGTATCAGGCAGAAGATTTAAAGTATTTTCTTCTGAGGTTGGTGAGTTGTTAGTGAACGCATAAGCCAACTCTTTCTTAAATACATAAATCCATCTAAGCGGTCTAGACATTTCCCCAGCTTTTTCGATTATTTCATTTACTTCTTGCTCACAAAATTTGCATTTAGTGTTGGGTAGGTTTCGTTTGGCATAGCTCTTTTAACAGATGGTTTTCAGTAAATTGTGAGCATGGACTTGCCAGATCGCATCGGGGTTAAACACTGGGCTATCATTTAGGTGGGCAGGGAATAAGGTTGCTCTGCTACACAATTCCTCTTTGCTCTGGTTAAATCAGGTTAAAACAGCCTGTCTATGCTTGCAATGTCATGTGGACTAAGACAGGCTGAGGATTTAACATGCAGCAGTGTTTCTGAAGGACCTCATAGTGACTGTCTTGGTGGCAGAAGAAGAGCCTGTGTCCAGTGTAAGCTAAGGAGACTGGTCGAAAGCCCTCTGGCTGCCGAAAAAGAGGGACACGCGTGAAGTAAATCAGGAACACCTCACAGTTCCTCTGCCTCTTCAGTTCCCTTGGCCAATAAATAGGATAATAATGAGCCCTTTTTCTCCCATTCTTTGTGTGTCTTGTTCATATGCACTGTGAATTCTTCTGGGGCAGAGACTGGCCTTGCAAGGCAACTTTGAACTCTGAAGATATGTTGGCCCTAGGGCCAGAGGAGCAGTGGGCAACTCCAAGAAGCTACTGCTTTGTTTTGATACTGCTTTCAATTTTTAAGGAAACGCTACACATTACGTACTGCTAGTTGCCATACGATCTCAGTGACAGGACAGATGCACTTGTCACACATACAGTAGTGCATGGGATTTCCAGACCTGCCTGCACCCACCTCGGGTGCAGGACACACTGGTGCGAGCCACTAGAGATCTGACAAGAAGGCACTGGCTGCAGAAAGGCGATCAGCAAACTCCCCGAGTTTACCAAGCCGATCCCTTCATACACGTCTCCAGCAGTTGAAAGGCCCAGCTAAAAGATTTCTTTTATCAATCAGTTTTCTGACACTATTTCTCTTGATTCACCTTCTCCAATGAGTCAACACAGCCATGCCAAAAGCCTCTCCCCTTTTGCAGTGGCTGAGAGCTGAGTAGCTGCAAGCCAGTTCATGAGCCTCAGCTGAGTTACCAACTCAGTAGCTGCCCAGTGACCTGCAGGCTTTTTAGGGTACGCACAGCGTATATGTGTGCGATTCCCCCGGTATCGGGGCAGGGGAGGTGGGCACTGCCGGCACTGGGGTTGCACAGGGACGGGAAGGGCTGTGCCTGGGTCCCAGCAGGGTTGGTTTAGCTGAGACAGACTCATTTCACGCCATCACTGAGTTCTCGGGTTTGTTTAGGCAGAGCAAAAGAGGAAATGGAGGTTCCTTTGCCAAAGCAACAAAAACAGGCGGGGGGGGGAGGGGGAACAAGGAAAGGAAACCCAAAAATGCTGATTAATAAACCTCTTTCCAGGCTCTGCTGTAAGGCGATATCCAGTGACAGGGAACACACACACATCTCACCGCTTCCACTATCTTGGAAGATGACAGGAAGGACGAGACCATTTTGCTTTGAGGATGAGCTAAGTTAAGCCCTTAAAACAAAACAAAGACAATTTGTAGACCCCTGATAAAAGCCCTGAGTGTGGCATAGAAACTTCTCGCTGCAGTCCAATGGCTTTGTTATAATCTTATCGCCTGCTGCTGACTTATCCAAACAGCTGCCTCCTACCTACTTATCTTTGTAGAGGGGTGGGGAAAATCACAGTATATAACAAAGAGCTGTGGACCACACATGCACGCACGCACTCAGAAAGTCCTGTGTGCACAGGACTCCAAATTTTCGGGGGCAGAAAATCTCCAGTTATGAAATGCAGGTTTTACCTTCAGCTTGTTCCTGATCCTGCTGCTGCTGCTCTCAGTTATAGCACAAATGGGTGTTTACTCTCCACTAAGGTTTTACCCAAGCAAATTAATAACTCTTCACACAGCTTCTCATGGCACAGTTCTCACTCTTCCAGCTTCCTGGGAGCAATTTGCTCCATATTAAGCTTTTCCTGGTGCAAGCAACTTTGAAATGGTGCTCCTTATTCTTCTGATGAAGTGGAGCTCACCTGAATGTTGAAAACACAGCTCTGGCTCCTTCATGCATAGAAGGAAATTAAATAATTGCCTCCACTTGGAAGACCTCAAGTCTGAAAAATGGTGAATTACAGTGGCAGCTCCTAGCCATGCTGCTGTACTGAAACATGGATGCTTTGGGATGAAAGAGGCATCCAAAGAGTATTCCGCTTTGGCCATGTTGGAGCAAGTGCTGACCTCTTACATGGAGAGCTTGTCCAAGATCAAAGTGTGCACAGGGCGTATAACAGGCAGGAAGCCTATTTTATACCACTGATTTGCAGGTTGCCCAGGGAGGTTGTGGAGTCTCCATCCTTGGCGATATTCAAAAGCCATCTGGACATGGTCCTGGGCAACTGGCTCTAGGTGGCCCTGCTTGAGCAGAGGTGTTGGACAAGATGACTTCCAGAGGTCTCTTCCAACCTCAACCCTCTGTGATTGATTCTGTGACACCACTGGCATCATGGGACCCCTTGCAAAATTTCCTTGGTGACAGAATGACTTGATCTCTACTCCAGCAAATCCCCAATGCTTCAACGGCTTGCAGATTTTCTGATGCAGTGCGTAGTCCCTTTGAGTTGGCATTGCGGCTGTAGGTCATAAGGGAGTGCTGTACGCACTTATGGCAAGCTGGGGCCCACAGTGAGCCAGATCAGGTGCCAGCAGCAGTGATATCGTGCCAGTGGGGCTCTCTGTTAGATGCCACTCCTGAGCCCACTCTGACTCCATGGCACTCTTAGTAACCTGCAACTTGCTTGGCTTGATAAGAAAAGTTTTCCTAATATCTAGCTGATATATCCTCCATCTATTGCTTTTTCTCCAGCTCTTCTTGGTCTCTCGCCTCCTGACATTATGAATTCATGTTCCCTGTCCTCTTTGTGGGGCAACGTTGTCTTTCTCCCATATATTACCTATCAAGCCCAGTCCTGTTCCTCTGCCTTGCCTTGTTTCCCAGTCTTACTCCTGGGGTCCCTCTGGCAAACAGGCTTGAATCCACTGCCCTGGCACACAGAGTAAAATAGTTCCCATATTTGAGACCTCATATTTTAAAGCCACAAATCAGTTTCCAAACTCAGCCGTAAGTCTATAAACCCAGTGTGATTTCTCTTGGACCCTCAGGACTTACATGCACCGGGCAGAGGTCAGAAGCAGGGAGCCCCACAGGACTCACTCGTCGAAAGGAAGATTTTCAAGAATGCAGATGTGGTCCAGCAAGGTCCAGTGCACCCCAAGATGCTGCTCTCGGTCCTGGGAGTCCAGTCCCCCAGCAGCCTACACAAGGTGTATCCATCTCCGTGGAAGCAGAAGTTGGCCCAGAGCATTGGTTTTGTTGAGACAGCTGTACATAGCTAAGAGATTTTCAGCTCATTATTCCCTTAAACTTCCAAATTGAATTTTGCTCAGGCCAAATAAAATTCACCGCTCAGAATCTGAGCGTCGTGTTATTCCTTCCTGAGCAAAGCACTTCACTGTCCTCCCTTTTTTCGTCCTTTCCTCTAAATCATCACCATCTCATTGTCAGTAAGGAGAACGCTAGAACTTGCTGGTATTTTTCCACACAGGTCAGTTGTTTGCATCAGCTCAATTTGCTTTACAAGAGACACAGACCTCTACAAACTGCTGCTGAAATGTCAGTATTTATTGTGTATCTATCTCTGCTGTTTAAAATGACGGAAATCGCATGCTTTTCTTTTGTTTTTGTTAATTTGGGAGCAGCTCCACGTTCAGTTTAATCCAAAGGCAAGAGTCATCCTAAACTCAATGAGAACATTGGACTGGATAGCCACAGCAGTTTCTCAGTGTGCAATACATATATTTTAAATATAAATTGTGAACTATAACAGATAAGGTACAGCTTCTATTAATTTGTACTGTGAACGACTGAGAAACAAAGCTCAGAGGAGTCAGAGACTCATTTGGTTGTCTGGAGACACAGATGCCAAATCTTGAGCTATTTCGGAAAGAGCCGTGGCTTTTTTATTGTTTTCCTAAGGATCTGGCTGTACAGCCCTGTGAGTGCTTGAGGATCTCAGCTTTCTCACTCCTGTGCATTGGGAAGAAAGAGGTTGCAAATATAAAACCTGAAGGTTCAAACAGAAGAAGGCAAATAAAATGGACCTGAAATCTTGTTATCTTAAAATGTCCTGATTATTGGCCATGACCCACTTGCAATAAGCAGCACTGCAAAGGCTTATTCAAAATCTGGACTGAAACTAATCCTCTGTAGAGGTCTGCCATCTTGGGAGATGCAGCAGGAGAGCCCGGCCCCTTTCAGCTAAAAAAGCGATGGTGAACCTTACAAGGAAGCCCTTTCTGACTTCATTTCTGCATTCAGATTCAAGGGAAGAATACAGGGGATTTTTGAGTTGAAGGTGCTCTTTGAAATCTTTTGCAAACATTGCATTAAGGTGTTTTTAAGAAACACCATTATATATGCCTATAAAATGAGTTTAAAAAATTAGGCAGGAATGTTCAAACAGATCAGCAGAATTTAGTAGGTTTAAAACTAAGAGTTTTGAAACCACTCTGAAAATCTGCAAAATCTGATGGGAAAGGAGGCTCTTCCCAGCAGGTGTTTTAGCTGTACTGGACAATTCTATGAAATGGAAGTAACTCCTGACAGTGCCATGCAAGAGGCGGTTTTCAAAAATAATCACTTTTCACTAACTGCAGTAGGACTATTTTATAAAGTCAGCCTTGCTCAATTTAAATGCTCTCAGGCAAACAAACACCTTTTTTCTTAACCAAACCCAGTGTTTTCCTGATCACCGCCTTTTTAGTGAAGCTCTACAAAAGGTTTGCAATGAAACGCAAATCCTTCTGAAGCCTGCCTGGTTTCGGATTTCGTTATGAGCTCGAAACTCAACCCAGGTTCGTCCAAAAGTTCAGTAAGGGTTCGTGAACTTTCCTAGCCCAACTGGATTGATTTATGATTTTGTGTCACAGCTACACAAATCACCCGGCTTCGGCATACGGCAAAACTCGGCAAGCCTGAGCACTGAGCCAAGCAAATCAGAACTGCGGCCTCTCCCCTTCCACCCTCTCCTCTTCCCATAAAGGGTGGATGCTGACTGTACATCCCCAGCGGCTTTCTGGGCCGTCATCTAATAAACGAATCGATCTTTAGAAAGCTTTAAGGCATCTAGTTGTGCTGACCTGTCAGGAAAATGGTCCAATCTCACAGGGACTCGTCCAAAATTAAAAAAAGAACAAAGCAGGAAAACAGATGCTCAAAGTTAAGTATCTTAATTTTTATTTTGGTGACCAAATAGCTGGGCTGATCTCCACACGCGGCTGAGCGTACAACAGCTCCTGGTTTTAATCAGAGCCCTTGTTTAGATGACCAAGTGCAAAGAGGAAGAAAGCTCATACTGGTGCTCCTTGGAAAATCCTGTCCCTCGGCTGCAGGCAGCGTTCCTGGCCGGCCGTGGGTGATGGAGGCAGCCCAAGGTGGCTCTGGGGACACGCGGGGACACACGGGGAACTCGGGAAGTTGCGGAGGTGCGAGGGCAGTTTGGTGCCTTCCCCACCTCCCACCTTCCTGCCTCCCAGCCCCATGTACCGAAGGGCCTGATCCAGCCAAAACCTGCCGAAGGCCGTGTTTGCGCGGTCCCCACCGGTGTGGGGCATCTCTCCATCCCTTATGATGCTCTGTGACGTGCTCAGCATCTCAGGAATACATCAGCTGAATCCGGCGGGACTGCGGTGGCTGAATGCCACCGCTCCCACGTTCGCCTGCGGTTTTGGCTTTCCTGATCTGGAAGTCAGGCACGGAAACCCTATTCCACCCCAACTGCTTGGGATCCAGTAGCCGTGCGTGTCATTAGGATGCGGTGATGGTCCGTCGTCCCGCCACGCGACACCGAGTTACGTGAGACGGTGGCACCAGGCGGCAGCCCCCGGCAGGACCCCGACTCCACGACCCTGTTGCTGTTTGTGCAGCTCTGAATCTCGAAACAGCACTGGGTGATCCCTGCAGTAACGAGGTGTAAACACAAACAGTTTCGGCTTTCTCTTAGCGGGTAGCTCGTGCCCCTCTCCCAGAGCGCCTGGGCTAATACTGTCCTTGCGGTGGCGGGGTCCGTGCGGTTGCAGTTGCTGTCAGCTGGTGCGTGCCCATGTCAGGCGGGTGACAGCCAAGACAAACACTCTTCATGAGATCATTACTTCTTAGCTCACGCTGCTGGTGAGCTATCTCCAGCTCTGTGGCTGCCCTGGGGGCCTTGAAATCAGTTCTGCTGGGCTTTCCAGTGGGAATTTTGGATTGTTTTGTTGTCTTCCTTGGAAAAAAAAAAAAAAGCAGAAAATATTGATTCAAAAGAAAATGTTGACTTGAACTATGCTGAGGTCAGGGTGTAATAAAAGCATTGTGTGCGGGGCTTTTTTTATCTGCAACGCTAAGATTTTTACACAAGTCCTAAGGGAATGAAAGCAGGGAGGATTTCCAGCACTGGTGCACCAGAAAATGCAGCTTGTGCTCCTGCATGTAAAATGCCTGAGCTGTGGGAGAAATCACCGTGTCCAGTGGGTACCAGGGCACCCTCCTGAGTGTCTGCTTTGTCCTCCTCAGGAGCCTGTCACCCTCACCTGCCGGAGCAGAGCTGGGTGCTGGGCAAAGGGTGGTGGGAAGGCTGTGTGGAAGCGTTGAGCTGGGGGACCCAGTTTCCCGTGTTGGGAAGTGAGAGCAGAAAGCTCAGTGGAGGCCGGTGCTGCAGCAACAGGCACTGCAAGGGTGATGGATAAGCCACAGCGCCTGGTGAAACCAGCAGTAAAATGGCTATCAGCTTCAGGGTCCCTCAGCCACTGCCTGGGCATAAATAAATGAGAAGGAGCAGAGTTTTCAGGGTCCTCCAGAGATGTGCAAACTCGCATATAAAGAGTTTGCTGGTCTTCTCCCAGGGAGAACCACTGCAGATTTCAGCAGCATCTGCAGAGTTGCCGCTGCCTGGTCATGCCTGAGGACAGAGCAGCTCCTTCTTACCCACCAGTGCTTCTGGCCAGGGGAGGAGGAGGAGGAGGCAGAGGAGGGCTGAGCTCCCCATGTCGGCTCAGCGAGCGAGCAGAGGGCTTCAGGCCCCTGGGCCAAAACTTTTCCCTCCTCTGAGAGCTTTGAATCCCCTCTCCCACATTAGATTAATGAGCAGAACGGAATTTTTTAAGTACATCCCTAGCTCAGTTCTGGTTTATCCTCTGGGTTTCCTCTCCTCTGATGGTACCACAATGCAGCATCTGCCACGCTGCCAAACGTGGAGGAGAGTGGGCTCCAGCGTGCACAAACAGAGAGCGCGGTGTCTTTGGCAGCTGGCGGAGCAGCCGTCTCAGGTTTCCTTTCATTTTAATGGTTCACATACCTCTCTCCACGTCTGTGTCTGATTTTCAGGGCACGACCTTGATTTTACATCAAACATTCCCTATGTCTCTCCTCATCCCACTGCTGTCTGGCTAGATTACCGATGCTAGAGCTGATCTTTCTATTAAAATGTTTGGGTTTTATTATTTTTCTAACCTAAAGCCCATCTAAAATGAAAAGCCTTGTTCATCCTTTCCTCAAGGGCTCCTGCACTTTGATTCCTCCTCCACCCTGCCACTGACAGACAGCTGCAAAGCGCGGTGCATCTGCAGGGGCCGAAGCTGGAGGCAGCCGCCGTCCTCTGTGTACTTACCAATACCATAGGTAGCTGCTGTGATCCTCCTCTTGTTCATAAATCAGCTCATAAACACCCAACATCTGGAGTACTTCCTATGTCATTGGCAGCTGCTGCAAAATTAATACTGCTGTTAAGGAAGTCCCACTGACAGCGCAGGTACACCCCTGCTCGTCGGCACCCGAGTGCTGCTCATGAACAGGAATGGGGAACTGCCTGGCCAGCGTTTTTGAAATTGAACATTTGGCGCTTGATGAGGATGAGGATCAGATAATTGGGACATAGATGGTAAATGTGGGTCTTTTTGTTCCTAACATAGTTTTCAGCCTGATCCACACTCTAGAAGGCTACGTCCTTTCATACTATGCCTAGCACCCCAGCATCCTTCAGAAGTCAGTAGGGATGTGTTACTTTTCCCCTTTTCCAGCTTGGAAAATGACCTCCCTAGGGATAGCCCATAGCAATATTGGAAAGTCCCATCTCACCCCCTAACCCCAGGCCACCTTCCCCCTCATTAGTTCTCATTTGGGGCTTTACAGCCTAAGCCTATCTCTGCTTCCGTGTGGCTGTTACCAGGCCCTGTAGTAGGGAGAGTTGTGTCCAGACGCCCACTGCAACAGCATCCCCTTCTCTTGTGCGGTGCCTTGGGCTGCCCTTTGCCTCTGCACAGCAGTGGTGTGTACGTGTGAGTTGTAAAATGCCCCCAGACCCTCTTGGGTGAAAGCCGTGGGTGCTACCACGCTGTGGGAAACTTTCCTCTAGTTAATTTACCCACTGAGTACCTCCAGCATGGAAGCTGTAAGTAATGAATAGAAGCCACATTTCAAGCCCTGGGATGTGACCAGCCCTCGTGGAGTAAGTTCAGACTGTCCTTGCATTGTAATGACAGCTGGCCCAGAGATCCAAGATTCAGGGAAAATTTGGTACCTAGGGTCAAGTATCAGGGATGTTCCCCCAGTATTAGTGGGAACCGAGACAGTTTCCTGGACTCGTAGCCTGTAGGGACTCTAAACACGAACAAGCCTGGTTTTCAGCTCTCCTGAAAGAAGTGGGATATGCTATGAAAGGTGAAACCCTCCCAGACGATACAGAGCATGGCTAAGGAGAAGTCAAGCTGAAAATTTGGTGAGAAGGCATGTTCACAAAACAGCAACAAGCAAAGACAGAAACTTTAAAAAGCCAAGAAGAGCTACATACCTCCATTCCCATTTCATAACTACACGCAAAGCCGCGCAGTTAGGTGCATAGGTGGGGATGACAGCGGGCACCATATGTGCCGATGAGCCCCCGCGCGCTGCCACGACCACGGTATAACCCGTGCTGCCCTTTATCCCCTGTACTGCCTATGCGAGCCCTGCTCAGAGAAGCCTCCGCCACCAAAGCCCCACCGCCAACTCCCCACGCTCTAACCCACGGGGTGACCTCAATGAAGTTCAACCCGGTGCAGGCAAGATGTTCTGGGAAGATTCCCCACCCTGCCCCTCGGGGCCCTCGCCTGCTGTCACAGGCCCTTACTAATTGGATACATCTGACCTACCGGTGTCTTTGAAAGTCCTCCAAGGATCTGTTTCAAGAAACACATTTGGTTTCACACTGAATTTACAGAGTGAAAGTTTTACCAGCTGGAGCGGTCTGAACCAAAGCTGGTCTTTCCACAAGGAACAAATCACATATTGGATCCAGATCCCTCCCTCCCGGTTTCAGCTTTCCTCTCCGCTTACTCTGCTCATTACCTTTCGGGGCGAAGAGAGTGGAAACCGTGAAGGTCTAAACCCCACTCTCTGGCGAGGGAGTTTTTTAAAAGATCAACAAGCAACAGTTCTGTTTTCTTGCCCCACAGTCCTTGCTGTGCCTTGGATGGCTTTTCAATAAATTTCAAGCCAAAAGCAAATCACAATTAAATGAGATGCTCCAAGTGTGAATGGCAAGGTGGCACCCAAAGAAGAACAAAATGAAGGCTAATCCTGTCCATCTCAAACTCTTCTAAAGCCCCCTTGATGGCAGAAGGCTTAGCTCAGGGAAGGTGTCCTCCTCCACGGACCCCGAACACTTCCTAGAGGAGGCGAAGCAGCCGTGTGTCCCAGTTATTAGGCAGGAGAGCTGGGGCACAGGCAGGTAAGTGACTTGCACAAGAAGACTGAGTAACAGAGCCAGCAACAAAATCTATGTCTCCCGAATCTGAGGATAATCCTTTATCTCTCTGATCAGGCTCCATCCCCCGTCTGTAGGCAGCGTTGTTGTGTGGGGATGGATATTCTCCATTTCAATTAACTTGGACTTAGTAAAAGTGAAAAGAGCAGTGCCTCTTGTGCCTTAGCCCTCCTCATCAGGGTGAGATGAATGACCCAGGCAAGAAAACTTTGACTTTCATTTGTGTGACTGAGAAACATCCTGAATAATTTGTGTTTTTCAAATTATGTATCTGAATGATGCACCTAAAAGGCAACGCTGATTACACATATTCAAATGTCAGGAAACATTCAGATAATTGTCATGCCAATAAATAATTCAATGATTCCCTGTATGGGCCATAAAGATAGACATTAAGAAATGAAAAATGAGTCCTTACAATAATATTAGCTCATTTCTAGATAGAGCTGGTGAATGGCTAATGATAATACAGAAGAGTTCGATTGATATTTTTGTTCTGTACTTGAAAAGAAGAAGATGATATGTTGAGATGACATAAAGATGATAAAGTGCTCTCCAGTGCATTGCTGAGAAGAATGACAGACAGCAGCTGTTAGGGATAAACAATTTTAAATTGCAAAGCCCAGATAACTTATACCCTGAAGTCCTTAAAGAGCTGTCTGGGAGATGTTTGCCTGTTGGCATTCATTTTTAATAACCCCAGGGGTGCCAGCGAAGTTCCAGTGGACTGGAAAAGGTCTAAGTGTGTGCCAGTGTTTAAAAAAAGACAGGGTGGAAATATCTGACATCAGTCCCAGACCAAACAACAGAGAAGATGACATGGGATTCAAGTATGACAAAAATAAAAGAGGGAGAGCATCAGTGCTGGTTAACGGCATTTCATGGAAAACAGGTCTCATTTAATTTTCTGGTGAGTTTATAAATGTGACTGATAACAGTAGCTGCCCGGAGGCGATGCCTGGGTGAGGCAACACGAGGCACCACACAACACTTTTGGGGGAGAATGAGCGTATTGCAACAGCTCCAGACAACATGTGAAACGGTTGAGGGGCCACATGGCTGACAGGCACTAATGGAGGTGACACACAGGAGCACTTCTGGTGGGGCTCCGCGGGGACCTCCTCCAGACCTGACACTTTACAGCATCTTCCTCCAGTCATCTGGAAGAAGCGACTATTGCTACCGACAGAATTTGTGGGCGACCGTGGGACTGGTGAGGTGCCGAGGGGGTTTGATGATCCCAGGCAATGAAGACAATTAGGAAGCTGAAGTCATTCAGACAAAATGCTCTTCAGTACAATTAAAAAAAACCACCTCGTGCAAGGAAGACAGCTGTACCTACTGTGTATGGACCTGTAGCCTGAATTTTACCTTCCTTGTAGA
The DNA here is from genome assembly GCF_947461875.1 of Haliaeetus albicilla. Taxonomy (NCBI): domain Eukaryota; kingdom Metazoa; phylum Chordata; class Aves; order Accipitriformes; family Accipitridae; genus Haliaeetus; species Haliaeetus albicilla. The sequence goes on from NC_091495.1 coordinate 34,012,960, forward strand.
AAAGCAGCACAGCGTGAACCTGCGAGACGATAATACCAGAAAAGGACTATCGGGGCCCTTGGTGAGAATGCTGACGGGACAGACATAGTTGTGTCAGGACACCCAGAAAGCTGATGAACCCCTGCAGCAAACTGCTGGAGGAAAATCGCACTCTCTGCCCTGACAATTGCCTCTCTGAAAGCTTGCTTGGTGCCAAGGTGAAAAAGTAGGAGCAGTCGTGTCCCCTGAATCAACAGCATTTCTCAAGGAGGAGTTGCAGGGGGTAAAGTTACTCAACCCCACTGCACTGCTGCAAGGTGTGCAGCACAGCCACAGCCTTCGGGACCACCTCGCTTCTCCATGATCCCTCCAAAAACCGGGGCGTGAGCTTTGCCAGGATTCTCCTCTCCTCAGATGCAAAATCAGCTCCTGTGACCTTTCTTCATTTTTGCCAGCCAGGACAGCGCATGTGTCCTTGAAGGGAAATGAACCAGGGGAGCCAGAAGGGGACATTGCTGCTGTTACCAGCGATTTGGGTTGAGGCTCAAATATTCTTATTTTCTGCCGTAACCATCGTATGGCACGGCTGGGGGCTGCTCCTGGGCACATGCCCTCTCTCCAAGTTTTGTTCAGCTTGTAAGGACGGGATGGAGGAGGAACATATGAGGCCAGACCACACAGTAGTGAGGAAAAATTGTCGCTACAATTAAACAAACCCCCTCCAAATTTTCTTCAGTTGTACCCAACTGGATTCTCCTTGTATTTTTTTCCCCATGAAGCCAGTCAAAACAAGAAATGGCCTGCATCTCATTAACGCCTCATGCAAGCCCTCGCAGTGCACGTCTCGCAGGTGGGGAACAGGGCTGTCGAAAGCAGCAGCGGGGTCCCGCGCTGCTCCCCGGGATGGCGCAGGCAGTGCCATCGGTACGTACAGACTCTGCCTCACCCTGCACCCACCGACACGGAGCACACTTTGTAATGTGCTTTGCACCACAAACACCCTGAGGTAGGATGGGGTTTGCCCTTGAGGCTGAAAAGAGACCGCGTTGCTCATCTGCTAGGGCTATTTTTGGTTACCGTGCAGTGTTCAGTTAAGCCCCTTCATCCCAGCAATCCCCACACAAAGAGGTGTTGCTGGTAGCCATGGGCTGCATCATCCACAGGCCGAGCTTAACATTTGCTTTCATTTAAAAACAAACCAAAAAAGCCACTGGCTTGAGAAGCTGGAGCGGTGAGGACACCAGGGGCCGACCTGCCAGATGGCAGCTCTGCACGGCAGCGAGGATGCTCGCTCGCCGGGGCCGGGAGCCAGGTTTTCGCCAGGGTTTGCGCTCCGTGAGCTCGCAGCCAAGCTGTGCATCATCCCAGTCTAATGGCATGCACGGAAATCACGCAGCACTGGCAAGGCTCGAAGCCCCAGCATCTGGAGGAGCTTGGACGGAGGCATCGCTGCCTGGTCCAAGTCCTGCTTGCAGATGATGAAGTATTCTGGAGAAAACCAGGCAGGATTCGTGGGGTCAAGCAGTAGGTGATTAATAGGCCATTACCAAAAAGTTGTGATGCCATGGACTGGAAGCTGGAAGGAAGGGAGGGAGCTTGCCAGGTGCAGGTCAAATAGTCTGATTTTGGGGAATAAACATTCACGCATGGTTACTTTTGAATACGCCCCCTCTGCAGTGCTGGTAGCACAGATGTACCGCTGCATGGGGAACCAAGAGGAATAAAAGAGCCATGGCCAAAAGGCTGCTGGTCCAGCAGGGAGAAAAGGCTGAGATAAAACTGGCTGCTCAGTTTTGCCTAAGCCAAAAGGCCTGTGAATCACCAGTCCATTCCTCCTCAGTGAAGAGCTGTCCCTTCAGTGACAGCACAGGCTAATGTCTGTTTCCTTGTGCCGTACACTGATCTGATTTTGCTACATCAGAGGGAAGCTTATGAACCCATCTGCAGTTAGTGTATCAGTGCGAAAAGTGAGCTCTTTTGCTACTTAGCTTAGATAATAGAAAGCTCTTTTTTAAATCTTGGAAGAAAACTCCCTTTCATTCCATTTATGAACATATCGTGTTAGTGTTCCTGGGAGCGATGGGAGGATTTTGTCTGGTGCATTACTGAAACGCCCTCATGTTTATTAATATTTCCAAATCGGCCCAAGCCCCAAGCACATCATTACAAAGGCAAACAATAAACAATCATACATTTAGCAAATTCGACATCTACCACGAAGGACTGTTTATTGTATTGCAGGATTAGCTACACACGCTGCCTCTCACTGTGCTCACAGCTCAGCAATATCAAACCCCTACAAAAGCCCTGGAGACTCCCCAGGCCCCGCTCTATTACCCTGCCTGGCAGATAAACATGTGCACGGGAAATCGGTGTAAAGCACTGCCTGAACATGAAAGGAGAGGGGGAAATGAACTGCTTGTCATGCCCAGAAATAGGAAGGATCCAAGCAATCAGAGCATCCCACCTGCCCCTGACGTCCCACGATGCTCATTGAGATTCAGAGGGAAGCGCAGCGCGGTGCCACCAGCCAAGAGCATCCCGGCTCGGGGACGGGCAGCTCCGAGCAAGCACCTGCTTCCCTGGGATCGGATCCAGCCAGCGCCCGCTGCTGCTGCCACGAAGACAGAAAAGACCCTTCATGACACCAGATGATGTCATCTGCAGGAGAAGAAGGGAACATTCAAGCACGGGGCTCTGCATCAGCAACAAACCTATTAAAAACCTGCCCAGAGTGAAGCCTGGGATTTTAGCATGCCACCCCACTTTCTTATGACCCCTGAGCTGCAGCCAGGGATGAAGAGAAGGGGAAGAATTGCTGCCTGCAGTTTCCAGGAGGAGGTCCTCGAGAGCATAATGAGCAAAAGCCAAAACCAAATGCCCCCTTCAGCTAAGGGGGCCTTGCCTCTGCTTGCACATTGCAATATAATGGCGTATTCCTGATCCACTGGTTGTACCAGTTGAAATCCAGGACAAATGGATCTATGCCATTGCCACCATTGCCCATGGACAGTGCCACAGTCCTAACACTGATCTCCAGGGCAAAAGCCATCACGGCACCCCATGAATGACAACTTCATGCTGTCCCCACACTGCCCAGTGAGCCCACAGTGCCGTGAGCCATTCTGGGGAGCAGTTTGCTCCCTGCCACTCTGCTGGCACAAGGCACGGAGGGACTGTCAGATGCAGGACTGGCTGAAGCCATCGGCGCTAGTGTGACTGTTCCTGTGACTGTTAAATTACATCTCCATTATGTGCATGGTAAAAATTCTTCTACCAATGGGAAAATACACGCGTGGGCAGCAAATTTGATTTGGAATCAAGCAGATGAACCAGATCCTTGGAAACACCACTTTGGAGTGGCTTTCTGCTCCTCTCAGTAAGAATTAAATATTGTATTATCATTTAGCACCTCTAGTAAAGACCAGCAATTTCATTCAGCTTTTTTCTCTGTGCATGCCCCTTTGCATTTCCCAGGGAGATATGCAGAAACCAGTTTGAGAGTCTTGAAAAGCAACATATTCCTCAAGCAACTTAACTGGGAGTTTGTTATAAATTTTCACCAATCTAGCAAGTATTGCACCCTGACTTGGCTGCTTGTGAAAGGGCAGCAAATAGTTTGCAGGCTGTGGGGGAGAGGGAGTTAAAGGATAGCTGGAGTCATGAACAGGGGAGAGGGGTGGCACTTGGCACAACTCAAATACCAAACCTGGCCTCCAAATGCTGAAGCTCTGAGCTGTGAAGCTGTACCACCCTGTCGTCTCAGAATAAGCAAATATTCCCCATGAACTCTTCAGGAGATGCCCTTAGATGAGCTTTGAGGGACATTTGAGAGGGGCACAGGACATCAGTTACTATTTAAAACTTTTCTGCTGTTTCCCTGTATGGTCTCTTAGCAAGTCATTTGCTATTTTCCTTGCTCCTATCAAGCACTGTGTGGCAGTGAGGGCATTTGGTGCTCCCCTCTGGAGGCTGTGAGTCTTAACTCAATAGAGGCTGTAACCTGCAGTTTCCCTTTCTGCGGGCAAATAGCACTTACCTGTACAGGAAAGAGTGGAAGGGACAAGTCCTGGTTAGAAAAATGCTTTGCAATATTGTTTCAAAAGTGCTTTGAGATAGCCTAGGGTATGCAAATGAACATTAGCCGTTAATCTTTGTTTGTGCTCATGCAGTCCTCTTGAAGGGAAAGAATTTGCATGAAAATCGGATTGTTGCTTTCGCCTTGTTTGTTCATTTGGTGACTTGTTTTCAAGAGAAGGATGCTTAGCTGGTCCATCAACGCTCTTTGTTAAACAGGGCTTTTTACAAATTTTCCCTCCCCTGCCTTTGTCTAAACAAGGGTATTGATTATACACAGCTCAGCACCAATTAAAACAAAAAGATCTGAGTTAGCACGAGTAGCAAGGCTGGCATAAGATGTTCTTTTCTGCTCCCTTCCCTTCAGGAGCAAGCCCTAGAGGCCCATCCCTGGAGACCTGGCGGGTTTTTAGGAAGCTGATGGTCAGGGGTGACAAAACCAGTCCACGACTCTGTCCCTGGTGGGTGGCATTCAGCGTGAGGATGCTCTTATCGTTCACACCACTGGTTAGGGAGAGAGCAAAGCGCGCAAAGTTATTTCAAGGAACCTCTTTAAATTAATGTGGCTGGGCCTAACTGTGTATTGGTAGTGCATTAACGTACTAAATTCATCTAACTTACCAAGTTTAGGTTGGTTACTCATTGCTCAACTCTTTCTCCGAACCCATCATTGCAACTCTTGAGGACAAATGCGGCTGTGAGCCGAAAGGCGTCGTTCTCATACAGAAATTCTATTTGCAGAATGTCCAGGCTCTTGAAAGTTGCAAACACTGGACAGCCAAGCAGAAAGCCCTTCCATGTGATGAAGAGCCATATTTCTTGACCAAGAGTTTTGAACAGCTCTGAATAAAGGCCCAAGGTAATGTCTTGGCTCCACTGCCTCAGCCTCGGAGTTCAGAGAGGTTTCACCCCCAAACCCTTTGCCCAGCCTCCTGGAAGTCACCCATCCCTGATGTGAACTCTCAGACTCTTTGCTGAGTGTATACTTTGGCAAATCCACCGGTGCAGCTGAGGATGTGGTAGCACCTGCCGCATTGGTCAGAAGCTCAGCTCTTAGCTAACTGGAAGGCCAGGGGCTTCCTCATCCTATCTAGTTTTAGAGCAGAGAACGAGTAGCGTAACCCCTGAGCATAAACAGGATAGGGTTTGTTCAAGATCGCCATTGTGTGTATGAAAATAAACGAGCAGCATGACAAATTAACCCACTCGTCGTATTTTGTCTTGCCAGTGCCGGACCCCAGGTTTCTCCTGAGGCTCCACAGACACGCCGTTGCAGCAGAGAGACTTCCCCGCAGTGAGACGGCGCTGGCTCACGTGCTGCTGCCCGCTCACGTTGGCAGTGCTCGGGCACTCTGGCACACCCCCTTGGTCCCAAACCCCTGCGCAGAGGGTCCTGCAGCAAGTGCACCATCAACTCTACAGCCCGGCCAGAAGTATTGACCTGTCCTACGCATCTGGCCCCAGTTACAAGGTGAGGCTGGGCTTCAGGGCTTTGTTAACACCATTATGTTACCATGTTAGTGTGTTACCTGCCTTCAGCTTCATAGTTACTCCTCACCCTTGCTCCAACCTCCTCTTCTTTCTCATGCCTACTGCAGTAAACCCAAATCCTGGCTGCTTGTGGCTATTAAAACCCCCTCCCAAGCATGACTGTCCCCTACAGTTCATTTTTGGAGGAAGAAAGGTGAAAAGGCACCCATATTTTCAGACACGTCCCATGCAAAGCCTTTGTAAATGCATTTTGGAGCACATGAGTGGCTTTCTGCTGATGTCAGTGTCAAGGCATAAGCCCTGCACACCCATCCTCAGCTGCAGTTACTGGTCATATTACAGTAGCTTCCTCCAGGATCAGGTTTCCTCCATGTAAACACACAGGGATCCATCTCTGACTTCAGGTCAGCCACCCTAAAGAGCTTAAAAATTTGTTTCCCCTCTACAGATGAGGACCACAGTCACATACAACATTGGCAGCTGTGCCAAGAACCACTCTAGCAGCTTCAGAAGCTTTAGCCTGGTCATGCTTTTCCTCTGCAGCTGCCTTCTTCGGTTGCTTTCCTCCCACCCTAGCCCTGCCTTCCAACTTTGAAGGGCAACTGTCTCACCCAGAGTTTGTACAGGAGCTGTTGTCACTAAACACCAGAGGACTTTGTTTCCTTTGTTTTACTAGGTTCTGTTGTTGTTACAACAACAAAAAACAAGACTAGTTTCTTTTTTTTTTTTTTATTTTGTTTACTTTTAAAAAATCGTGCCAGATTTTGTATACCAAGTTCCAGTGAAGAGCAAATGCTTACAGCGGTTGTAAAACCAGCTTGTTTTCAAAACAGCCTGTACCATGGAAGCAGTCTGAAGGCCAGTGCTGCCAAAAGCACAGGAATGTCGTTGTCTTCCCTGCTTGTCCAGCGATGCTCTGACACTCTGCCTGGCTGAGCAGCCCATCCATACCCCACTGCTGGGTTTTACACCAATTTAAAATCACTGCAACAGAATCACGCTTGGTTTGCCACGTTTTTTTTCTGCTTAAGAAAGTAAATTAAATTGAAAACTGTTTGTGAGAGGTTCAGTTCCAAGGGCAAGGAGGGCGGGGTAATAAAGATTTCTGTAAAAGCTCATATCCATCATACTCTGAAAGTTGTGGTGCGTATGGTAGCCGTGCCCTTTGCTCTGGGCAGAGTTAAGGCAGAGCACTCATTCATCACTTGCTGAGAACAATTTCATGCTGGGAAATATCCAGGGGAGTGGTGAATCAGCCAGAAGACGAGAGTGCCACTCAGCCAGCAAAGAAGGAAAAAAAAAGGCAGATTTGAAAAACAAGGGAGGTCGTGAATGTCACAGGTTTGTGGTCATCAAAGTCTTCCAGGAAAGACCAGGAATGAAATCACTCACATTTTCAGATTGGCAACGTTATGTCTGAGCCTGACCTCAGGGGTCCCTTCAGAGTCAAGAGAGAGAAGGAGACACCAGTAAAGCACGATTCATCCGCCTAATGTTAAAGGCGTGTTCTGGTTTGAGGTAACATGGGCACAGAAATGCCTGTTTCCCTCCACTGACTGTAGCCAACTGTTGGATACTTACATTACGTGTATCTAAAGGTCAATGAATAAATCGCGCCAGGGATGTATTTCTAATGGAGGACGCCAGCTACCAAGTCATGTCAGCTCTGCGCAGGTGTTGCTTGGTGGCATCCTGTGGCCCGTGTTAAAAGCAGTGGTGCCATACCCTTCCTTTAAAATATGGGAAAACAATGTGTATTTTTTTAAATATGTAGAAACTATATTTTTTAAAAATTCATTTTGGTAGTGATCGTAATTGCTCCGCATGTCTCCCATGAACCAATAAGCCACTGCTTTCTACTTGTCAAGAGTCAAGCTTGCACACAAGAAGAGGTGCTGGTGTGTTTGTCTCAGTCAGGTACAAACGTGCACTGGCTCAAGCTTCTTGTGTGATCAGGAGGCAGAAATACAACCCCCTGGCTGTGCCAGCAGTCACTAGCAAATAACACAACTTACCACTTAATAAGGAGATGACAGACACCTTGCATGTGCCCAAGGAACATGGGTATGTAAAGTCAAGCAGCAGAGGGAAACAGATGGAAACGGCATTCAGTGCTGCATAATAAGAAAGAGACATTTATTAAAAATAATTGATAAGAGGAAAAGAGATGGCATTCACTGAATAAAACATTCCTTGCAAGCTATCATACCCAGATCTATATTTAAAATCAGAAAGCAAATCATAGAAATAAGTAAGTAAGCTCGACTTACTAAGAGTTGCAGCTACAGGACGGAAGGAAAACTACAGCTCAGCTGAAACCGCCTTCAAACCTCGGTCTCCGCAGCAGCATCATGGTATGAGGAATGGCAAATGAACGAAGCGAAGCCGAGGCGGGCGTCAGGGCAAGCTGCTGTTGGGGGGAGGCAGCTGGGGGAGCAGGGTGAACAGCACATCCACGCTGCAGGCGAGTCACGGTGCTGCTGCCACGTAGGCAAAGCCGCTTGTCCTGGAGGAGCTGATGGCCGACCAAAGACACCCCGGGTAGCACCCAGCAGAGCACGGCAGCCCGGCTGCCGCCCTCGGTGCCGCGAGCGGGGCAGAGGTGCGAGGTCTCTTGGGAGGTGGGGAAGCACCCCGCGGGCCGTGGGGGTCCTCCTCTGGGGAGGTGGGTGCCCTGAGCTACGGGCGAGAGCGGCCGAAAACCACACGCCATCGGGCTTGTGTCAGCGTGCCAATCCCTGCCCATCTGTCCTCAAGCATGGCTGTGCCAGGGAAGGTGACTTCTCCCTCCTGGGTGAATCAGCCCTGCAAGAGGGTGCTGGGAGAGGGAGGACATCTGCTGCTGAGCATAAGGGGTCGCGGTGTGTGCTGCCACTTTTTGTCACGTGCCTCCCCCTGCACCCGGCATGGCTATTCCCAGGGCCGCTGAGAGCCTACCCTGCCCCAGGCTGCTGAGGGCACACAGGGAGCAGCCCCACGGCACCCCACCGTGGTCCCCTCAGCTTGCCGTCGTGTCCCCCCCTGCAGCATCACCCCACCGAGGCCCCCACCCCGCTCCCACCAAAGGCAGCGGGATATTTTGTCCCTGTCCGGAGCAGAATTGAGCTCAGGCCCTGAGCAACCTGTGTTATTGCTCGGTGGATTTATTTATGCCTGTGGCATAAATAGTTCCTCCTCTCCGCAGGACACGTAACGCCTCTGGAATTCAGCGAGAGGAGATGCAGGCACAGGCACAGGCGGTCTCCGGCGTAGCCGGGTGCTCGCGTGCAGGTACACGCGTGCACGGCCACCCCTGCGCAGCTCCGCGGAGGGTGGCACTCCTCCATCAGCCAGGTCTGCCATTGCCCACACCTTCCAGCCGCCGGCCCTGCCTGCCGCAAACCACCCGAGGTGCACTGTCCCTATAGCATCCCTTTGGGGAAAAAAAAAAAAAAAAAGTGGATTTGGTTAGAAAGCAAAAAGAATGGTATGGAGAGTCAGTTTGCAAATCCTGCGTGTTGTCAACATATTAGGGAGCAAGTTTTTCATGCCACCTGGGGAAAAGAGACTTCTGCAATAGGGCTGTCATGGGAGAAGTGGGAAGTCACTTTGCCCAAATTGCAGTCTACTTAATTTGTACGTCTGTGCCTTCACTGTTGTGTTTCACACACCTGGCCCCCATGCCCACTGAATCCATGGGAAACAAAGCATCCAAAATAAAGCAGCAAGAGGAAAAATAGACACCAAAAGCACAAGTGGCCCAAGAGGAGAATGGAGGATAGGGATACATCGTTGCTCTGGAAAGAAAGAAATACTGTTTAAACAGAGGGATGACCTGAAGGCTGTGCTGTCTGAGTATAAAAAAATTGACTTGGAGGGCACCTGCCCTGGTCCGGAGCTAATGTAAAGCCCTGCCCCTCGGCTGCCCCACAGCTCAGGACTCGCAGAGCTCCTGTGCCAGGAACGTACACTGGCCACAGGAGCAAAAGGGCTCTACGTGTTGTAGGGAGGCAAAGCAAACCTCCTCGGGAGCCGACGTGCTGAGGGGTTGCCCTCAGAGTGGCCAGAACCGGCACGTAGTTTCCTTGCGTTCCCTCTGCTCAGCGTATCTGATCCTGCTGAGACCCTGCTCTGGGTCAGTTCAGTGCCTAATGTGGAAAGACAACAGCCCTTGCTTTGGAGAGGCACCTCAAAACACACGAGCATTCATAACGTGGTCCATTGGTACCTATAGGCTGCAAAACCACAGCGGTATTTTTTCAAAACAAGGCACTTTTAACTATCAGGACCAAGAAGCCTCGGCAGATTCTCAGAGTGGTCCTGCTCAAGGGAAGGCAGCTTTTTCTAGACACCTCTCCACCCGGCTTAGTCCATTACCTGGGGAGAGGAAAGCAAAGCGGAGGCAATAGAAGGAGCAGCAAGGTGCTGAGTGCCCTGCCAGGGGGGCTGTGCAGACCCAGGACCTGCTGCCTGGGCAGGGAGCCCTGCCTCCAACCCACCTCGGGTCCACGAGAAAGCTGAGCCTCTTGGCAAGCCACCTTGTACGCCTAGCTGAAAATAGCACTGTTTTTGCCAAAACATACACTCAGGGCTTGGATTCAACAATGCTGCATCAGCAGCTCGTAATCAAGTTGACACGGGGCTGATTGTTTATTGAAAAGAAAGAGGAGGGGGAAATCGTGATTTGACCGGATTCAATAAAAAGCAAATAAGCCAGAGGAGAGAGGCTGGGGTTTTTTTTTTTTTTGCACATGACGGGAAGTTTTTTCGGTGGACTTGTGACACCTCAGACCTTGACCTGCCATCTCCTCCGCATGCAGCCGGGGTGGTGGGGTGTGAACCCGGGGAAGGACTGGCTCAAAGTCTGAGCAGGACGCGAGGGAGGAGCAGGGCGCAAGGCGTGTATATGAGCTGTCAGTGGAGAAATGGGGAGAAAGAAAATATGGAGGGAGAGGAAAGGGAATGATATAAAATGTAATATGTAAACTGTCAATCACGTCCGTGATGGTTTGTGCTTGGGATATAAGGCTTTCATCTTTGCTCTTTATTTTATATGCGTTTCTTCCCTCTTTGACTCAAGCAAAGCCGATTCCCCCAGGGTAGAATATATTGGCTTTCCAGCCTCCTCTGTTTACTGTCCTGGGTTCCTGGCTGAAGCCGAAGCGATGTTTTTTATTTGCTTGTTTTCTTTTGGTTTGATTCTTGGGATTTTGGACCGCTGCCTCCCAGACTGCCTGAGATATTGCTGTCCTTTCATTCCTGTGCCCACGCCAGGCCCCCCCGCAGCGCAGCACGGGTCCCTCCTCTGCCAAAGGGCAGCCACCGGCATGGGCTGCGCGGGGACTTGTTTTCCAGAGCAGCTGAGCTCTCGGCCCTCCTTGGTCCTCAGCGGGCTCCTGAGCACCCTGACTCTGAAAATCGCATGGCCTGGGGGCATCAGAAGGGGACACAGGGGAAGGGCTGTAGGGAGACGCTGTCCTCAAGCTTTCCAGCCATGGGAACACCCTGCCGTAGATGGGACCTCCCAGCCAAGAGCAGCACCTACGCTGATAAGCAGTAGGAGGAGGGATCTGGAAATCATCATGGGAGAAGGGTGGAAGAGGGCAGTTGCATGCAGAGTATGGCCCAAACCAGGAACCAGGGCAGGCAAACTGGGCTTCAGGGCAGGACTGGGGGCATTCGCACCCTTCCCCGCACCAAGGGTGGCTCAGCCTGGGGTAACTGCTTCCTCTCCAGTCCCCAGCATGGTCCTGGGTTTTCATGTGCTTTCTACAGCTGTCTGCTCCTAACAGAAATACCAGGTTGCTCCAGGGCAGGGAGGCGGCAGCCTCCAGACTGGGCTCTGCAGGCTCTGACAGAGCCCTTGGGGTGGCTGCAGTTTATCTCCCTGTCATGCCGCTTCCAGGACGGAGCTCCGTGACACCAAGCTGAAGGTGGCTGAGGGCTTTCCATTTACCAGGGGGAATGTATTCTTTACCTTATCGACTCAGTCCCCGGGGGCTCCTCTGCTGCTCCGGCTGCTCCTCTCCAGTAATCAGCTTAATCCCATGCGCTCACCTCGAAGTGCCTCCTGCATGATGTCACCCTTCACAGGCTTAGCTGGAAGCCAGGATGGACACTGCCTGCCGCTAGCACGATAGAGGCTGGCCCTCCCAAAACGATAGCGTTACGTGCAAGCAATCTCCCAGCCCCCATTGAAGAATGGGGCTGCACAGGAGCTGTCAATATTTCTCACTCCACGAGCACATTGAGAGGTGACCGGTGGGGATTCACCGCCTGGTGCATTTCTGCAGCAGTGGCTCTCAGCTCCTGTGCTCCCAGAGCAAACGGGATTGCTCGCACCTGGCTCTGGCCAGGAAGGCTACCTCAGATCCCCAAGGAAGGAATATCTTGCATGGGGAGATCCTAAGTCACATTTCAGCCTGTGGTTGTCCCCATGAGGGCAGAGGAAGGAGAAGGAGCCTGCACAGGACTTGCCTGCAGCACGGAGGGCTGCCTCGGAGGTCACCCCAAGCACCTCTAGCCCCTGCCACCATGCTGACATAAATCAAGCCAGTGGGTGTTTCTAGACCCAGGGTCCAGGTGGATCAAAGTTTATTCCTTTCACTGCCATGGCAATTTAAATTAAGTCACGTAGAGGAGGGCTAAGACGACTTACATGCTAAGTTAGTACCTACCTGACAGATTCCACTGAGTTGTGGCAACCAGGTCACAGTCAACGGTGCCCCAAGCTCTTAGTGTCAGTGGAGTGGCATGATCCACCCTACCAGCAGAGCCAAGAGCTGGGGCTCAGCACCCTCAGTCTGAGGTGCTAGTGGATTTTCCTCAGGTATGGATATCCAGGAGCCTGAGCAGCCACCCTACAGAGGTGATAAACTGTTCCTGAAACAGCAACATCCAATGCAAGTTTCAGACTTGCTACTCTAAAACTCATCCTTGTTTTTCTCAGCTTGGTTAATAAATTGGGAAAGCTGAAAACAGGACTCTTTGCAAGCTCTGGGAGTAGCACAGTGCTGGTGCTGAGCTCCTGGAAGTGGTTTTTGGTTTGTTTTTAATACAACCTCTCCCCATAAAATTGATGGAAAATCTCATTGAAAATGAAATAGCTATTTCATTTTCAATCACATAATCTTGGAGGGGAAAACAACTTCTTGGATGCTGATGACGTTCGACACTACTTGTTCTATACAGCCACCAAAACACTGCGAAACAACCTTCCCCAAGGATATCATCTGACACTTGAGTCTTCAAGGCCTTGGTGTCTGGATCTCAGTTCTGAAATTGGACTCCCCCCTGTGGGTTTTTTGGTAATCTTCTGCCACTCTTCCAAATTCCAGCTAAAGCAAGCAGGCTACAAAGGAGGAGATGAACTCAGACTTTTCTCCAAGTCTGTGTGGCAGCTTCGTCACTGCTGGGTCTACTGTCTTCTGCCAGCAAGAAACACGCCTGCCTCTGGTAGGACCAACCCAAACCCAATGATGCAGGCTGGCAGCACAAAGAAATCAAATAAAAGAGTACTTTTCATCTATAAAAGAGGGTCAGATATTTTAAGGTGTGATACCTACCTAAAGAGCCAACTTTTGGAAGAGTTAGTCATCCAAAGGCCAAGTTAAACAGGAGACGATCAAAGCTGCGTGGCTGTCCAGGGATGGGCTGGGTTTATGAATGACACTGGAGGTGGGACCTCGCTGAGTCACCAGCTTCTCTTGTTTAAGTTGGCCACATCTATGGACAACCCCTTGTAACTTGGCTCTCTTCAGCACTTTCACACCTTTAAACAACTGCTTTTCTTTCGCTAACTTGTCCCCTTAACTTTGCTTCAGATTAAATGGTTTTGGTCTGCTATATTTTCTTTTCTTTCAGTTTCAGGCAAACCAATAAAGTGACAAGACTTTAATCACCTGCTTTCTACCTAGTGATGATTAAAGCTAGTACAGCATCCTGGCACAATACAAGTTTGCATTAAGAGCAGACACCTCATCCACTATTGTACCTTTGGTTTATAGCACACATACCAGAACTTCCAGACATCTGGAAACGTGCATTTTCCCAAATCAATTGCCAATAGGCCTGAACGCACCACAGGCATGTCTGTACCCTCTGTTTTCATCTGTGCTGCTTGTGAGTAAGCGAAATCTCACACATCCCTTGGAATGACACAGCACGCCACTCGCCTTGCCCTTCATGTCTCCCTTTTAACATAGAGACAGCATGTGCAATAGGGCATCACCACCACAGCCCTGGATATGAACGCATAAATGTTCCTCAGAAGGGAAGCCCAGGCTTTCAGGCAAGACTGAGGGACTCAGGGCATATTATGAAGCCATTTCCCAAGGATGGCTTTTCCCAATGTTCCCATTACCTCACCGCACTATGTCTCCATAGGCTGTGACGACAGCCTGAGCGCACACTCTGGTTTCCCGGCTCCAGGACCAAGCATACCAGGAGCACACCAGGTCTTTAACGCAGTTAGCTCCTGGCTCCGCTCCCTAACCACACCATTAAGGACCTGAACGTCTTCAGCATGACTCCCAGCTCCTGCTCGCCCATGGCCCTCCTCTAGCGTGCTGGCCCTGGTAGCAAGACGCAGCTGCCGGGATTGTGGGAGCATCAGGTGCCCACATCCACATCCTACTCCACCATCGCAGAACCAGGGAGGAGGAGGAAAGGGAATGCTCCCCCTCGCCACTCAAGGTGGCTGTGCTGCACCATGGCTATGCTGTCATGGCTACATTATCCTGCCTGGCTGGGTAAAACTTGATTTCTGTTGGGAAGTTTACAGTGCTGTCTTCTAAGGCAGAATGGCCAGGTACCTGCCATGCATGATAGGGCACAAAAAGCCTTGGCATTTCCAATGGGCAGCCTCCAGATTTCATTATGCAATTGGTTTCTGTGCTTTGCAACTTTTAAAGAAAAATTGCTTTTCATTAGCAATGATCCCAACCTTTTATTAGCAAGTTGCCACTTTAATCTTACAGCAGGTACTTTCCCACATTTGGAGGTGTTTGGGGGTGTCTATATATACTTATGCCATACTGCACACCAAAGTTACAGTTGAACTTCAGGTTTTGTCTTTTCATCAGTGGTGCTGTTCTAGATTTGAAAACTGGCCTAATGAAGACCAAATTTAAGTCAGAAGTATGAGGTGCTGAGTCATAACCTCAGGTCATTTCTGGGCAACCAGATCTGCAGCAGCACAGAGAAAGCACACTCCTTACATCTGCTGTTCCCGGCTAGACAGCCACAACAGGAGCAGCCAGGTCAGCCCGACCACCTCTCACCATAAGCTGAAACACATCAGTTAGATAGCTGCTCCACATTTTGTCCACCTCCTAGTCCAGATGTTCAAGGCACTAGATACCTGGAGCACCCTCCCTGTAGGATGCTTCTGCTACGCGGTTTGGATGTAACCCTCAAAAGCCTTTGGATGAAAGATGTTTCATGAAAATGAATAGACATGGCAAAGAATATTTATTTGCTTGGTAGCCTTTAAGAATCTCTAAGTCAGGACCAAGATCCTGCTGTGCTAGGTGATGCGCATGAATACCAAAACAGCAATTTCCATTTTGCCCTTTCATAGGAATGAGAATTAGAGCAGTCCTTCCACAGTAATTTCCCTGACATGCTTGAAATGCAGAAGTGCTGGCTTCTCTTTGCGCTTAGCTTGGGAAATACTGTTTGTGTCTCTGTTTCAATGATGATCTTGTCCATTTATGCCTTTACTTACTAGTCAAAATAGAAAGAAAAAAAATTCAATTATTCTTTCTACCTATCTGACTGACTGCACTAAGGTAAAATGTTCCACAAATGAAGA
The DNA here is from genome assembly GCF_947461875.1 of Haliaeetus albicilla. Lineage (NCBI taxonomy): Eukaryota > Metazoa > Chordata > Aves > Accipitriformes > Accipitridae > Haliaeetus > Haliaeetus albicilla. The sequence continues at coordinate 34,028,300 of NC_091495.1, forward strand.
TATTAAAAAAGGATTGAACTCCCTACAGGAAAAGTTTCATTACAAAATTCAACTGAGATTAATAAAACAAAATAAATGTATGTGGCATTTCTTTTGCATTTGTAGGAAAAACAACTTATTATTTATGATGTATGAGCTGTGATCTCAATGATCTCAATGATCCTCTTTTTTGTGTATGGAGTCCCTGTTTTTCAGATAAGCGATGTGTTGGTTGGTACACTTAGCAGCCAAAAATACCTCTTCAGAAATGCTTTGGAGAGAGAAAAGGATGGAATGGCCTTTTTATAGAGCTTGATGGATGTCTTTGGCATTTCAAACTGAACAGCAAACACCATAAATCATGTCAGCAACACAGCCAGGATCCAAACCCCAAACGCACTGGAGCCCTAGGCCCAGATATTAGCCACCCATTGAGAGTACTATTCTGAGCTTATTTTGCTGTAAAGGAGAGTGGGTGTGAAGAAGTAATGGATGGTGGGCCTGGCCTAAACATCACAAGGAGCAAAACACCCTAATACTTACTGGCAAAAGCTGAGGAATAAGGCTGTTGTATGCCAATAGTTCTTGCAATTTATGGCAAAGCTCACCATTTTCTGCCTGTCTGTCTCTCTGCCTGTAAGCATCAAACCCATAGGCTCACTTGAGCCCAGATTGACCCAAAGAGCTTAAGTTCATATGGGTTTTGTGGAAACAGGTGGCTGGATGGAAAGGACTCAAAAGTGCTGCTTGGCTAGAGGGTAAGGCTGCAGCCTGTGGTAGACACTGATTTTCCTTTTGCTATTTGCAGCTGAAAGATTCAAAGGGTCACTCCTTACCCTTGAAATGGGGAATTTAGATGGAAACAGTGGAACCTGTTAAATCACTGGATTTTTAAAATGTCTGCCATATGGAAGGTGCAGAGGGACGACATGCATTCTTGCAGCACAAGCAGTGGTGACACCAGTGTTAAGGTAGCTTCATATTCTTGTTATTATACCCTACTCCTGTCAGTAACCCAGCATCTATGTGTAGGCACTAATTTGCCGAGCAGAGTTGCTACAGTGACTTTGCTGAAGCTGCTGCTCTGTTGCACCAAGCTATGCACTCTCCAGGACATACCCAAAAGTTCCTCAAACACCTTCTAGTCCCATCCCAGACACACGTACGCTCACACTTCAGAGCATATGGGCCGCTCCTGTAAGATTTTTGATCCACAATTTACATTTCCTTTTGCTTAATGCTAGAAGCAGTATTACAAAGGCACTGAATGGCTTAATGAAATGGAGGCCTGAGTTTTCAAGAAGACACTAGAGCTATCACAACCTTGACTATAATTGCATTAATAGCAATTGGACCATTTAACCTGCTGTAGTTCGCTAATTGCAAACCTTGTTTCCTCTTTAAAAAATTCTGGGGGATTTTAAGACTTCCTGAAGGGCTGTCAGTTCAGCTCAACATCTGCTTTTCTTTCCTTAATTCCAAAAAAGCAAGTTGGCTTTATTAATACCTCGGCTGAGAGAACAGGGCGTTCGCTCAGTGAGGGGGGAACGTGGGCTGCCTGGAGTCTGTCTGAATCCTGGGAGGGGGCAGAAGGGGCAGAATGATCTGTAATGTTGTCTCCTTCTCTTGTCTTCCTTCTTTTTTCTTGCTTCCTTGGTCCCTCGTGAAGCTGACTGGCCCTCACAGCCTTGCTGGGACTCCCTTTGTATGCATATAGAAATATTCATACATATATTCGTATACACGTGTGTGTGCGCGCGTGCGTGCGCATGTGCCCATACCTCTTTTTGCCATGGTCCTGCTGCTGCAGGACCTCCCCCTTATTTTGAGGTGACAGAAATTCACTGAAAGCAATGGAAAGTGCACCAGAAATTTTTGCCTGCCTGTTAAAACCCAGTTTTGTACCCACAGAGTTGTACCCTCCTACCACCATCACCCACATGTCAATACGTCTCCCTCCCTTATCCACCCCCCACTCCCCCCCACCCCCAAACCACCTGGAATGGCATTTTGGAGAGTGGAGGTGAGCTCTCTCTCAGCCTGGGCTGTATCAACCATCTCCCCTCAAGACCCTCTCCCCGGAACTGCCTTTTTTAGGGTCCCCAGACATGCATTTCTGATGCTTTCGGAAGAATTACCCTCTAATGCAGCGATGCAAGTAAGTGGGAATAGTGGCGTGATACAGATCTTCCATATTGAAGACAGATCCAGTCTCCAGATTCTTTAATGCACTTCGGCATTATTTACTCTGACATGACACAACCTGCCAAGATAAGATATTCTCAGTGAGGTGAGATATGCATTACCTCCAGAGGACTTTGCACCTCCCTGGAATTTTATGCTCCAGACACCACTACAACAGAGCCATTTCTGAGATTTTAAACCATCCAGGTAACATTATTTTTCATGTGTTTTGGCTTTTTGAGCTCCAGCTGGGGCTAGAAATGCAAGTGCTGAAATACATAAGGAAAAGCCAGTCTGTTTATGTGAGATTCATAGCTCAAATTTTCAGACCAAAGGGGGGCAGGTATTTCTGCTACATTATTTTCATAGAGAAAATTAAATATCCATAGGGAGTCAGAATCAGTTTTGAGAGAAAAAAATAAGAACAACAAAATATTAAGAAGTAGACAATAAGTCTCAGTGGGAGCTCAGGATCCACTTCTTTTCCGAAGCCTTCTGTACCAACTTCACAAAATGGCAGCTGTCCCGCAGCCAAGCCAGTCACCTTGAAAATTTTTAGGTTCAGCGCATAAGACTTGAACAGTTACATTTGCTGTCAGCTCTTATAAACAACTGACGGCTTTCAGAAGGTCTCCTAACAACAGGCCTGATCCTCATCTGATTAAAATTAAATTCTGGACAATGAAACCTAGCCAGTTTAGAACATCTGAGGGTCTTGCTCACTGCACTCATGCCAATTATTACATAAATGTGCCTTCAATTAAGTAGAAAGTTTTGTTCAAAATAAAACTGCAGAGATAGAAATAAATGGGCAATACGTTTAAGCTCACTTAATATTTTCTTTCAGTAAATACTGTTAGAGGAAGTGAGGCTGCTTTTGGTGAGTTTGCTGTCTTTGTACAAGACCTTGTTATACTGCATCGGTAACACTAAACATTTCTTTGTAAGCAGGGAATCAAACAGCTTGATTAATAGTGAACTAATTGCTTCACTTAGAACACATGAGCTGGACGTGGGTCTCACTAGCTCTTGCGGGAGCACTACTGCTCAGCAGTCAGCCTCCGCTCACCCTGTACTGGAAAACCAACCCTACTGGCTAAATTATCTCCTCCTTTTTGTCCAGTTATGGAGGTTAAAAATTATGCCTTTGATTTCCTAAGGCTTCCTCTGATTTTTTTCTTAAAGGCTTTTTTTTGTTTGAGAGGGAAGGAGGAAAAAAAGGGGGATAGGGAATAAAAAGCTGGAGGAACACAGACATTTATTAATGCAACCATTTCCTTGCTAGGAGGGTTTTTAAAATCTCCTTGACCCCTCCAAATGAGCAATCCTTCTCTACTCCGGTCGGGAAGAGTGGCTGAATTTCACTCAGCCAAGGTTACAGGAAAACCCAGCATCGTTTCGGCAAGCTCTCTCTTTCCCGGCTCGGTATAAGAGGCCCCAGGATGCCGGCACTCAGAGGCAGCCAGGCTGTCCCCTGCCACCGGGCACCACCTGCCATCCCACTGTGTGGGCTGAGAACGCACGTGTGAGGTTGCAATTTATGGATTTCTGGCCTAGAGGCAGAAAGTGCTGCCTAGCGAGCCACCCCAACCACCAGAAAGAGATTGGATTTTAAAAAAAGAAGAAAGAAACACACATTACATCCCCGCTTGCTTGCAATCTGATCCCACACTGTGCAGCCTTTGAACGAAGCACCTCTCTGAGAGGCAACTGTCCTATTAGCATAACGTATAGCATGAGAACATGGGGCTCTTCCCAGGGAATGCTTTATTGTGTGCATGCTTCATTTTTAATATTCATGGCCAGCTCCGTTTAGAACATCCTTTTGACAGAGCAGAGGCGCCGAGATAAGCCGTTGGGATAGCGGTTGTCCTGGAAACAGCAAGATCCACTTATTTTTAGCACCAAAGTCATCCAGTTAAACAAACTACATTAAAGGAGCACCGTGATTATGACACAAGAATAAAAAGATGCGTGGCATATTTACAGTCACGGGGACGGTGTGACGCCTCGTCTTTGGCTGCCGGTTCTGGCTGCCAGCAGCCTGGCCCCCGTGCTGGCAGGGCAAAGCGTGCCCTTTCCTTCTGGGGGATGGCAGAAACCCAGGAACGGCCGGAGCCGGGTGGTGGGGAAAGCACAACACGTGCCTCCCCTCTGCCAGGCTGCAGCCGCTGCTCGCGGTAAGTAAGGAGGATCCTCCCCAAAAGCGCAGCACAAAACAAACAAAGGTATACTTTTTCAGCGAGGTATGCTACCAGGAATGTATAGATCAGAAGGAGATAGGCCATGAAATATGGGCAAACCGGGGCAGAAACAGGGAGGTGAAGATTATCTTTTCATCTTCCTTCCTAGTGCTGATGGTCTCCAGTCCCTGGTGTGCACCACCGGAGTGACCCCAGAAAGTCTGGGAGCTCCACCCAGAACGTCACCCCCAAGCCTGAAAGCTAAACCACAGGCACAAGCAGTACACCAGAAAAGTGTCTCTCTCAAAAGGTTTCCTCCCCACCTGTGCTGGGGCAGGCCTGAACTATAACAAGCAGCTCTCTCCTGCTGATAGTTTGATCCTTATCCTTCAGGATGCGCAGCAAAACCGCACGTGTGTGAAACCAGAAAAAGCAATGAAAGTTAACAGCAGCTTTTCCAAAGGTAATTGGAAAAAATCTTAGGGCCACAATAAAACTTCCGTGACAGTTTAAAAGTGGTTCTTACTTTACCTAAGCCAGTTTCGCTGCTCTCATTTCTTCAAGTGCGTGGTAAGAAGGCCTGACGTGGAAGGAGACCTCCTAGATTCAGCAAAAGCTGCGCGATTTTTACCACCATAAAGGTCTACTTGTCAGTTTGCAAAACATTGTTCTCATTTAGGCAGTGCTGTTCGGCTATTAAAGCACAGCTTTGAGACACTTTGACACACCGCTTCCAAAGTTTCCGGGGCTGTTCTACCTCCCCGCCGTTGGTTTTGGTGAGGATTAGCAAAGCCCAGTGGGTACGACAGACCTAAGAGCAAACAGGCACAGCCGCCTCCATCGCTATCGGGTGATGGTGGCCCACACGTCCCAGACAATACCCATCAAATCAAGTGTTGCCTGAAACGTTGTCTCCCTGAAGGAGAAAGAAAAGAAGAATGAGAAAAGAGGAATAAAAATTAGAAAGGCTCAAAAGAGGGAAGGAAAGAGGTAGAGGAAATTGGGGTGCAGCTTGAGACAAGTTTCTCCTTGACATGGAGAAAAGGGTAACTTTTAGCTGAAGGAAGCATGTGGGGAAAGGCATAGAGACAGGGGAAGAAGTGGAGCCACAGAGAGCCCATGTACACATATACGGGAGAAATTCTAGGTAGAAAAAAGCATTGCAAGAAGGCTTTGGTATATGCGGCAAGCTTGGCCGTTAGCCTAAGTAGCACAAGCAGTCCTGCAGGTTACATCAGCTTGAAGCTGTCCAGTGCCACTACTCCTTGTCAATGGCAAGGCTTTTCCTTACACCAGAGTTGAATTGGGGGGTGAAGGTGTGCAGAGACAGAAAACCCAAACCCAGTGCTCTTCTAGATAACATCTCATAGCCTCTCCTGTTCAGAATACAGTAACTTTCAAGTAAATCCATCCAAGAAAGAGAGGCATAGCCACTCCCTGTGGGTAAAACTGGAGGGGTTCAAGGCTTTGCTGTGGTTGTTAGATCTCAAAAAAAGATGTGCATACCTGAAGTTCATCCTAACCTATTCACAGCTGTGGAAAAATGACTCATTGGAAGTTCAGTGTCTTCCTGGCACCAGTTAAAGTGGCTATTATAAATCCATCTGAGCAGAGTGGCTGTTCTTGGAGCAGCTATTCTAACACAAGCTTCTCTGTCTGCTTTCAAGTAACTGCTCACTCCCAAAATAATTCTGAAGAAAAATCTTTGCTTGCTTCTTCAGTATATGCGTGCCATCGTACTTTTGGTCCATCGCTGATGGGAAATGAGGTGACCTCCTGTAAGCAGAGACAGCTGGTGAGGAGGGGGAAAGAGACACAAGATTTTCTGATCATTGCATACAATTCCTGAGGGGCTCTGACAACACCCTCTTAACACATAGCACTGTCTTCTTTGGAACTGGTGATGCCAGTAGGGATTAGATTTCACATTCATCATAGTGCTAATGCTGTAGAAAATGAGACCCTAATGCTTTAATTTATTTTGCTCTAGCTTTTGTAAGATGCTTTTGCTACAGTAATGAACTGGCCATTGTATAGCTTCACTAGCAGCAGGATGGGCTGCCACTGGCTCGGTGGCATGCTGTGACAGCAAGACTTAGCGGTGGCTTTCCTTGGGCCGAAGGAGGTTATCTGTCATTCTGCCAGGAGGAGGTCACCAAATCCTCTCCGTCCTCCAAGTGGATGCAGGCATATAGCACTACTTGCGTTACCTCCCAGGAGAGGGGTCACAGACCTATCCCATCACTCACCTGCAAATGCTGCCTGAAAATTAGTGCTTATATTATGACACTGCGGCAAGAACAGCATCCCATGAGTTCCTGTAGTCTTGCCGAGTGCATGTCTGAAGCCTTCAGTGCAGGTATGAAAGACTCCATGTTCACAATCCAGCAAGTATCCCCCCACCAGCTCTGACTTCCTCAGGTAGGTTTGAATACCTCTGGGCCAAGCATTCCTCCTCGTCACCCCAAGAATGTACTTCTGGGTGCAAAAGGCATCAAGCAAAGCCAAACCACAGCTCTGCTATCTCATTTTGTGGCTGCAACTATTTGTTATAAGTGTTTCCCCCCCCCATAACAAATGGTTCTTATTTTAAAACAAGAATTTCTGGGTAATTCCCCTGTCCCCAGCTTTTAGGTACTTTTTCCCCTTAAAAAATTCTGATTTTTCATCCCTTGTGCCTTCTTTTTCTCCTTGTGTCACTCATCTATTTTTGCACTTTGCCAGATGGAGCTGAGGGAAGAAAAAAGAGGGAAATAAACACAAAAGTGAGGGGGAAAAGAAAGCATCCTCCCCAGTATTTTTATTGATTTGAACTCACCCAATATATTTACCGATTTTTCTTAATTAAAACCCCAGGAAGCTTATTTTTTTTAAGTTATTTTTTATAGCCTTCTCCCTTCCTACTTTTGCTGCTTTAGTTCAAACAACCGACGTGCACTGACATTCAGCTTTGCTGGGCTCGTCAGCCAGGGAGAGCAGCGCGGAGGCCAGCAGACTGCCCCGTGTTCAACATCGTGCCCAGGAGCTGCCCTGGCCCCAGGTGTTGCCATGCTCAGCGGGGCTTTTTCGGCTCCCAAAAGCCGTGTCAGATGGTGGAAACTGTCAGTCATGAGTAACCACAGCTGGAGTTCAACCCCTGACCTGTAAGTTGCTGGTCAATCCATTAAGCTGTGCTTTCCTCCTACAATCAATTTTTTAATATCTCAGTTTTCAGGTCAAGATGACTGCGTTAGCTCTAACACATAAATAGCAGGATGAGCGAGGAGCTGTATTTACCCTTTCCATGCGCTTGGGCAAGAGGAGGTGGGGACACGGTGGAGCAGAGTGGATGGACGCCCGTATGTTACCCCTCCGCTAACCTAACTCCATTTACATAGAAACAAACAAGCAAACAAGGCATGGAAAGAAGGAAGGATTCTTTCCGATGGTATCTTGCATTTTCATGTGGTGAGTCAGAGATAAAATCATCTGGAAGGGAGCACACAAGCTTTTTCAAATCTCCCTTTTGAGGAGCTGTCGCCAGAAGCCTTGATTTTACTCTGGTATTTCCAACAGGAGTGCGCGGTACTGTCATGTCCTGCTTGCTTTGATAACTGGAGGTGAGGTGAGAAAGGTAAACCAGGTGTGTGCCTGGACCCTTCGATGGCTGGGATATTACCACACTACCTTGAAGGGCAGCTTCCTTGCTGATGAAAATCTGCCTTGCTTCAAAGGACCTCTGCTGTTTTCCATTAGCCGAGAGCACCAGCTGGCCAGATTACCGTGAGAAGAAAAATCCCGACACCCACAACACAGAGGGCATCCCACCCAGTCGCACACATGTTGCCAACCCAAGGCCACAGGAGCTTTGTGGGAAGAGAGGATGCCCACCTTGCATCCTCCAAGCAGCAACTCAGATGTTCTTTCAATCCACCATTTGGGTGGCAACAGGATAGCTACTGGTGACAGCCACGTGCTCCAGGTGACGGTGCCGTGGCGAGCTAGCTGCCTTCAGGTGCTGGGCAATTTGCCATCCCACAAGAAAATAAACATAAAGAATGTGAGCCACCGCTTCAGGAGTCCTAGTACAATGGAGTTACCCCAACCATATGGGAGAAATTACTTTTTCATGCCAACTGGAGTCCAAAAGACACAGATCTTTCAGTGGATTGCAAAGCAAACCTTTGCCTGATTTTTGTTACGTTTTAATAATAGACTTAAAAAATGCAAGGCACTTCCCTCCTCGCTAACATATTTCCTTTACATTTAAGTAGAACTAAAGACTGCTGACGCTAAGTATATGTAGGAAGCAAAATACATCCTCCCTTCCCCAAAAAACCCTCCTACTCATTTTGTGGCCCAAAAACTCTTCTCTGAAAAACTCAGGTTAACTTTCCTCAATCCTCACATTCCAGGGTACATTTACAGTTAGAGTAGTATTGGAGTAGAACGACTAAAAAAGCAAACAAAAAGCTATCAAATACGTACATGGACATATGTGAGAATGTGCCTATAGCTATATAATTCTCTGTAACGGTAAAAGATACCGTTTTTCAGATTACCCAGAAACTGGTCAAATGCCTGGAAAATATTCTTTCCAAGTTTTCAGACCGGCCTCTGAAACTGCACAAACAAATCTTATCCCATTGGAGTTAGTGGAATAATTCCTGTTTGGCTTGGACTCAGTCTGCTGCATGCACATGAACTCGTACGTGCAGATACTTGTCTGAGTCTGCGAGCCAGGTAGATAACTGTGTAAACTTCTTATTTGCGTGCAATCTTGTCCAGCTGGCCCATAGCATTTGCGTAGGCTGTATAGGCAGACATAATTGTTGTATATGCTCTCGCTTTTCCTGCCCCATTTAGCCAAAAGTTCACTCTTGCAGGCGTGCTGGACTGTACTGCTCTCATGGGATTAAAGCATGCAGTCACATCATCTGAATTCATCACAGGAGGGAGACAGTAGCCAAATATTTGCCCCTAAGGGCCCAGCTCTACACCAAATTGTGCTGAGGGCTAGTTTCAAGGACAAGTACTAAAGGGAATTGCACAGGGCCTTGGGACTTGCAGGGTCTTGTTAGAGTAAGGCAGGGAGCAAGCCAAACCAGCCAAAATGAGGGCTAAGACAGGACTAGCCCATGGCTTGGAGCCTGCCCAGGGTCACCCAAGGCACCACTTGCCCCTTGTTACCCCCCCAATTAATTGCCTGAGGTCAAACAGCCTGCAATATCTGGAAGTGATTTAGGGAAGAACTTGCTCCATAAATGGGTCTTGGGCTTCATTAACCCACCAAAGCTCAGCCATGCACTACTACATCTCAGGAGGCTTGCTGTGCGACCCAGAGCATCTCCAGGGGCACTGACATGCCAGAGTTACTTCAGGAGTGCTGCTATCCTAACTGCATGTAAAACAGCATGAAAATGGGAGGTTTTGCTGGGAAGAAAGACAGAATGAAATCTATGCGTACAAGGAAAGCTCTTCTGGGAAAAATTGTGAGGGCCAAGCTGCCGATGGGGTGAAAGAGGAGGGGAATAGCAGGCGAAGATTATCACATACTAAGCAGGCGAGGGTATAAAGGAAGCAAAAACTGTAAAATTATAACACTCAAAATAGTAATTTGTTTTACTTCCATTTTAAGTGGCTGTATTTTTTCTGTTGTCTCGTTTCGGCTTCTCATAACCTCCCGTGACAGCGACTGATGGAGACATAGAGAATTAACTTGCAGACAACCCATTGCAAACTTCAGCCACTCTGTAACCATTTAAGCAGATAACTCTGTTTTTATGTAGGGCAACTGGTGGGGAAAATGTGTCACCATTTTCTTTCCTGCTTCCTTTGAGTGGTAAGATGAGAAGCAAGAACACTTCAGACCCACAGAGCTCAGTTTCCCTTCCCCCTGCACCGGGGGTGCCAGGGTCACCCCCACAAATGCCAAAAGCTCTTGCTAGGCAGCAGCACGAAACCAGAGGCATCTCCCAGAGTCACAAAAGTTGGTCCTTACCTGCCTCAGGGCAAAAAGGGAAGAGAATTAAAGCAATTCAATCCCCTCTGCTGTCTGAGACAGGCAGCTGAGTGCTTTATGTGGCAGCCAGTTCCTTGGATTTATGTGGTACGCATAGTGAGAAAATATGTTGGTCCTATTTGCTTTACTGGGCTTTGCCACGCTGTGAGTGTGACTACCTGGCAACAAGTAAATCTCCCCAGATCCCATCTGAAATGAAACATAAGTTCTGGGATCCAGTCTGGAAGGTGTTTGGAGAGCAGGGCAAAGAAAATTGTTCTTAAATGATCTAAAATGCCACTCAGCAACCTCAAAAGCTTTTTCCTGGGTGATCAGCAGCAAACTCACTTGCTCCCTTCAGTCTCCTGGGGAAGGTAGCAGATTGGCTTAGCACAGATTTTGTTTCCTCTCTGGCAGGAGTCCAGTGTGCCACCAAGGCATGGCAGCCAGCAAAGCCCAGTGCTCTGCCTATGCAGGAGGATGGCAAGGTGGTGGGAAACCCTTCCCGGTCAGATCAGAGCTCTATGGCACAGCTCCCGAGCGTGCCAGCACTGAGGAGGATGAGGGCAGGTAGGGCACAGCGGCAGAGCTGCCCTTGGAGAAGAGCAGGGGTTCCCAACATCTTCTGTGTTACAGGAACCAAAGCAGTCAAAAGAGCCCCCCGAGACTCGTGTTGTCAGGAAGAAGGAAGGGGTGGCTGTGGTCTCCCAGAGCCCACCTTGTGACCAGAGTCATTGCTGCTAGCCCTGCTTGTGTTCCCAGCACAAGGGAGCGGGGTGAGAAGGCATAAAGGTCCACTTGAACTTGTCTCTAGCTGACATGAGGGGCCAGACTGGACAGCCAGCAAGGACTGCAACAAAAGGTGGTCAAAAACCAGCTTTGAACCATCTCCACAGCCCCTTTTGCATTTAAAGCAAGAGAATGGAGTAACTTCAGCCTCCGTGTAGCCAGCCTGCTGCCTTGTTGGCTCATGGTATGGCAAGTCTAGTGACTCAGTAATCTGTTTGCCATGCATTTTTTGAAGCAGGAACATAATTTAATTCCCTTTAAGGAGATCAAAACCAGGAAACATTTAAGTAGGACTTCCTGCCCAGTGTGAAATACAAATTCTTTTCATCATGGAAAGCTAACTGAGCTTAAACAATAGTAAATAAAACTGGTTATGCAATGAAGTTGTAGGAGATCAAAGCTGATTTTGGTTTTTAATTAAGATAACAAGGTACCTGGATTAAGGAAGCTAGTGGTAACCCACTGCCTAACTACTTAAAGAAACACAAACACTTCCCCATTAACTTGGTGCATACACAGAAGAAAATGAGGCAGCATAAGAATTTGCCTGTACTTACAGTCAGGAATTGCAACTGGGAAACATCCTACTTGAATTTATCTACATCAGACATAATTTCTTCAAGAAGGCAGAGGATCTCATGAATCCTCCTGAATATTAACCCTTCTCCCATCCATCTCTTCTGCTCACTTCTGCTGCACATCCCTTTAAATATGTCTTTGTGCATATTGCTAGGTTGTCTGTCTGCACAAAAACCCTGCTGTTCCTCTTCCACCCATGGGGCTATCTAAAATTCACAATCTTGTAGGTTGTTGAGTCAGGAAGAAAAGTCTGTGCAGGGCTTAAGTAGTTTTTTGGAATCAGCTTTGTTTATTTACAAAGGAGAGACAAACTCCTGTGTGACACAGCAGGAGTCAAGCCACAGGAGAGTGTTTCTCTGTTCCCAACTTCCCCCACTGTTTTGGCCAAGCGTCCCACCCAAAAGCCCCCTCTTACTGGGCTTTTCGACAGGGCCACACACTGTGCTTGCTCAAGCGTCCACCTTTGTCTGGTTCTGCGCCGGCTCCACACTTCCCCTCGCGAACCGCCTGGCTTCACACCCACACTCACCTCTTCCCAAAACAGCTCCGCGCCAATGCTCCCCTTCCCAGAGCCTGCACGCTCCCGAGGAAAACAAACGAGCCCGTGGTTTGGGCAGAGACCTCTGTGCGGGGTGGAGGTTTCGAGCTAGTCATTATTTTGCTGCCTGCTTTCCCAAGGTGATTGCGGGGGCTTTTTAAAGGAAAAATCTGAGAATGGGGGTTAATCTGGGGTCTATCTTATTAGTAAAGCCATAAAGCCTTTCAGGAAAGCCCTACAGAGCAGACCGGGGCTGAAGCCAGTAGGTTTCTGTAGAGGCTTGGAATATTTATAGGACCGTGTTAGGAGTGAATATTGGTGCGTGGTCGTTAGAGATGAAAGGGAGTTTAGCCTGGCTAACACCACAGGACTGTTAGAGGGTTTTATCTCTTCTGCAAGGTTGCGTGCACCATCCATGCATTTCAGTAGTGGGCGTACTGCTCCTAAGAACCTTGAAACGACGGTTCATTAAGCTTGCAGAAATGTTATCGTTTTCCATAAAATTTGATAGGATTTTCCAGGACCTGCGATGCTTCAGTGTAATGCATTCTTGGCTATCAACAGCCATCTTGGGCCCCGAGAGAATGCTCTGCAGAAACTATAAAAAGGTTTTAAACATGCATTTTGATTTACGGCAATGTCGAGTTCCTCCCGTGGTGTGACTGGGGTGGGGATTCAGAACATATTTCTGGGCTTCATTCAATTTCCATGCTCGTTTTCCCAATTACTTTTGAAATCATGTTGTTCCCTCAGCCTTAACTGTAGTTTAGCCCATACTCATACCACCACATGGCAGAGATTCACGGGGAGGGGACTGTTGTCAGAAAAAATTGCTTCAGAGCTTGGCTGTATATGTCTTCTCCTTGATTAATTTAGCTACCTTATTTGTTGAAAAACACGGCTTGTCCCTCTTAAAGTAACTCACAGCTATTTAATGGAGAGGCAAGACTGTCATGTCCCTAGAGCTTGGTCTGCAACCACACTCCAACCTCTGTCGTTGCATAAAGGTACTCCTGCGTGTTTGCCTCGCCCATCCTTGCTGCAAGCACTGAACCCTTATTAGTGCAGGACGTGTCCGCGAGGGAAACCTGGCTGCCTGCTCCTGCCCTGTCCTGGGAAGAGCTGCTATCTCCCATCTTTTAAATTCCACTCAGTCTTTTTGAGTGAACACGGTGCTTATTCGCAGCCTGATTTGTAGTCTGCTTAAGTTAGTGGGAGCTTTGCAGTGAGCTTGGGATCTGGTGCTTACAGACCCAGCAGTAGCAGCTGGTAACTGAAGTCTCCTGTTTAATCCCAGACAGTTGGCAGGGGCAGGCCAACCTTCCCTATGCCTCACTGGTGACCTGTGAACACCTTCTTTCATCTTGAGAGGACAGATCAATCTATAAACTTTCTGGGACTGCAGCCCTTGTGTTAAGACTCTCAGTAAAAAGTGGCTGCAGTGCTGGTTTAGGCAGTAGGGATATTTATCGTCTCAGTTTAAATATGGAGACCTCCTGTAATACCATTCTCAACTTTGGGTATCCCAGCATGCAGACCCTTTCCACATATACTGAAGGGAGTCTTTGGGAAGTTAATCTGTGCCGTAGCTTAGAAAGAGTCTGCAGAACAAGCAGCTTGATGCCCTTTCACTGAGGACAATATTTTCCCCTCTCCCTTCCTTGAGCCACAGCCTGGCAATTCACCCATTTCCAGCACTGTACCAACAGGCAGGTCCGCTCCAGGCTCTGCATTGGGTCATGTAATATAATCACTTGCACCAAAAAAGGGGATATGTCCCTTATCTCATAACCAGCAGGGGCTGACTTTGAACCACTGGCCCAAGGGTCTATATCTTACTATCATTTTTTTGAATCTTCTAGGCATGCTTCTTCTGTCCCTTACTAATAAAGTTTTGCATTTTATTGCTGCAAAGCATTCACCCTGAAAAAAAGGCAAAATAAAAAGACCAATCCAAGCTGAAAACATCATGGCCAAGCAAGAGAGATGTTTTTAAACATCCCCAAAGCAACATCTTTGTATTGGTGAATAACAGGACTTCCAGCAATCTGGGTGTCTTTGTGCAGAGCCTTGTGAATAAGCAAATCACAGATCAATACAGGCCACAGTGTGCGTTACTCATTAGCATGCTGGGAGCTGGGAGTGCAGAGATGATATCAAACACCAGCCCCCCTTCCCCTGAGCAGAGCTTACTGATAGGGCAGTGTGTGCTGCCAACAGTGAGTCATTCATCACTCCGTCCTCGTTTCACAACAGCATGATTCAGTGTTTGTAAAGGAAAGTCCTGACTGCAAACATTACCCTCATTCAGCCGCAGTTAGCCTCGTTGCAACATACAGCAAAGATTGTGCTCTGCATGATATTTGCCAGGACAGTAAATCAGCGGAGGTAGAGCATCCCCCGGTGATCTGGAGATCTGTGGAAAAGAAGAGCAGTCTGGAGGGGGACTGCGCTATGAAACTATTGCCCTTGGTATGTCTGACACTCACCCTCTCCTCAATGCCTCCAAGTCAGCCCCAGTGGAGAAGCCCAGCTGAGTGCCCTGCCTGTTGAGGTCTAGGATGAAACTGAAGCAAAAGTTCCAAGCCATAAGATGAATTTTCTAACTGCCAGCCCTACAAATTCAACATGAGGAGAAGGAAGAAATTAAGCACTGCTATGCCCTTTCTGCCTCTTAAGTTTCCAGCAGCTGCAACGCTGTGACTGCAGACTGACAGTTTTGCTGATAAGGCAGGAAACAGAGTGAACTCACCTTGCTTTTCCCTAACCATATTAACTTCCTCTTGCCAGCAAGACTGAAAACTAGTTTTTGTCAGTCAATGCAAAGCACTCAGTCTCTCAGAGTACAGATATGCTGATCAAAGAGATGCCTCTATGACAGAGGAAGGTCATCTCTATAGGATCAGCAGAATTGGTGTGGTTTGGCTGTGCTTAAACTGACATGAGCTGTTGGAAGCCAGAAAGGGATAGGGAGATGCAAGCAGTCTCCCCTGTGCGTGGTTCATTAGGTTGAGGGAAGATTTAGCCCCTAATCAGTTTTCTGATCCTCCTTAAGACCATCTACTACTATGCTTGCTGTTTCTGTAATTCTCCTGTTGGCTTTCCTACAGCACCAGTGTCAGGCAGCAAAGCAATTAGGGTAAGCGTGGCATTGTCCCATCCAAGCTTGTTCCCATCCAGGCTATGCACCAATCCTGGATTTGATCTGAAAGGTACTTTGAAAGACAGAGTAAAATGTTTTCTAATAAGTAAGTAATTAGTAAAAATACTTTCTGTTTTTCTTATTTTCCTTTTTTTTTCAAGCAAGAGTAATGAATGGCTTTCTGATTTAGAGATATATCCAAAGCGTGTATAAATCAGCAGAGTCCCACTGACATCTACGGTGCTTTGTCAATCTACACAAGCTGCAGATAAAGCCTTTAATGTTTCCACAAAGCAGAGTTATCAGGCTCCTTGTGGGCTTGTATGAGTTAACAGAAAGAGCTTTCTAGCAAAGTCATCCATCATTTGGCTATCTACAATCACCAGTGTGCAGGTAAATCACCAGGGTTCTGCTACCAGATGTTAAAAAGGCAGTTGACCTTCTTGTATATTCCACACATGAAAAGAACTCAGTAAATTATTCGACTTCTAGACAACAATATTCAACAATTTACTACAGAGCCCACTAACTGGATGAAGTGTTAACCTGGACATCCTGACCAAATTCCAGCTGGGTTAATTATACGTTGCCTGAGTGTTCCCCTCTGTTTCAATTGTGACACTATTTGATGTTATTTTTTTTGCTTTCCCCCCTAAAGATTGTGCTGGAATCCTGCTGTTGCTGTGTTACACACTGAAAGTGTACGCACTACAATTGTAGATGAAAGATCCCTGTATGTAGATTTTAAAAGCACTCATAAATGCATTCTTTATGAGCATAGGAGCTCTAATGCATGGATATGATTGTTTTTATTGCTTTTATTGATGTTATTATTGTTCCTGCTGTTTCAGATACTATTTACTACTGAAACACAGATTTGGATTAGCATTAAAATCAGAACCTGCATTTACTCAGAATAATATGGCGTTCAAATTTTAGGTTCCAATTCAGATCCATTTTAAGGCAAAACCATCAATGGTAAATCCATGTTGAGATTAGAGTGTGAATTTCCCAAATCTTGTGGGCAGGAATTGCTGCCAGAGCTGTGAATAAGGCTTACTTCAAGTCAGGATTAGATCAGAAACAAATCAAAACAAAAAAGGAGAAAGAAAGACAGGCTAATAATTACTGTGCTGGGAAATCTTACTAATACTACTTAGGGACCTGTCACATAAGATGTAATCAATAAATACTATGTTGGTTGTGGTTGTTCTGTAGAGGCTATTGACTAGTAATTCTACACACGGTTGTCTTGGCCGCTAACTTTTATGTATAGTTTTCTCTGAATACCTCCCCCATTTCTGTGTATACCAGAGTTCATATTCTTGGCTCCCAGTAAGAAACATCAAAAGGCAGAAGCAAAATGAGGAGCAAAGTTGCCTTTGCTAAGGGCACATGCTGTGGCTGCAAGGTTGGGCTGTGGGCGAGACCTGGAAAGGAAGGAAATTCCAGCTCCGGTGAATTATCAAGTAAGCAAACTGTCTTGCCAGGGAGAAATGCCTGTGATCTGCCAATCATACTGCTCGGCTGATTTAAGGGACTGAAACTATCAAAGACTTTTCACCCAGCTTAAGGTACATTCTGTACGCTTCAATGCAAAGACAGTGCATTTAAAAGGATAAGAAGAGGAGCTAAAGTTTTTATCAAAATCTGTGGTCTGTGGTAAATTTGCAAGCAGGAATAATAAGGGGCACAGGGCAAAATTCTGCCTCACAGAGTGAAGTATGGACCTCTTGTGAATACTCCGCTCATATTCACCAGGAATATCCTACGTATCAATACAATCTGGGCAAGGTCGATTTTAACCTCAGAGCATCTACCCAACAAATGAATTTCATATTACTTGGCTAATTATACATAGCTATCCAAGCACTACCTGTCAATGCGGAGAGTTAGCAAAAAATGCCAACTGTATTACTTGGCTACGTTACTTCATTAAGTAGGTCCAAAGTGGAGCTAGCTGATTGTTTGTTCCTTGTCCCCTTGTTAAGCCTATGACCTACTGCAATCCCAGCAGGTGGCTGGCCAGCAGGATAGTTTGCCCCAGCGTTTTCATCTGAGAAAACACACAGGGCTCTGGCTCCCTACAATACATTTAATATGCCACAGGATTAAATTTTGTCTTGGGCTTTTCTGTAAATCAGTGTTAATTCAGGGGCAGGAGAGCTGAATACTACATACCTGTCCCCCTCCAAGGGGATGCAAGCCGTCATTTCTTCCACATAAGCCACCAGCTGACTATCAGCTTGAAGCATCACGTACGGGATTAAACCAGAATATTTGTGGGCACAGAGCCCATGGTTTGTTTTGCTTGCACAGCACCCAGCACCAGAAAGCCCTGCTCCCATAGCCCAACAATAATTCAGATCACTACAGAGTCATATTAGTGATGTGGCTAGCACCAACCATATAACCCGAATAACCCATCAAGCATAATTCTTTCTCCTCTCTCCAGCTCAGCTTATTTCCTAAACTCTAATAAAAAGCCAGCTGTTTCAAAGTGTCTATGGCACATTACCTGGCAGGAAGGGGTTTACATTCTTCTCCTTGCACACTAAAAGAAAGTGCCCTAGAACTGTACACGACAAGCCTGTAGCTGTGAAGACAAATTTTTGGATGCTGTTCTCCTGGCCACAATATTGAATGTGTCCTTTGCTACAGTGGAAAGAGAGCTTGTATTCAGCTGGCAGTGCTGCCGTACCTTCAGTCTTATCTAATTATATTTGATAAAGTAAGTTATTTGCCACATGTTTATACAGCCACCCCTGCCTCTCTCTTCCTACATGTAGAGCAGCCCCTCAGCTGCTCTGTCATTTGGCCACAAAGGCACCAGTTTGCTAATCTAGTTTCATGGTCTGGTAGACCCGGACAGTGATCAGTTTGCTTCCAAGGCATTTGTGTAAGAGGGAAGAGAGCTTTGATCCCTATTGGCAAATCAAGCTAATAGGATTGCTCTTCTTATGCCTCAACCAGATTGTCACAGTATCCTTATGTGATAGTCTGCAGTAAATCCCATTCCCAGAAATTTAAGCCTGTGGCCTCTAGATCCAAAGCCATTAACTTCGTGACAATTAATAGGTTGACAATACAGTCCCCTTCCATGCAAAATTCAAAACAAAAGCAGGTTGGCAAGATATCACCTCTCTACAAGGCTAGTGGATCCTTTATGTAAATACCCTGCACTGCCTGAGCTATGAGGTGATGGAACATTTGAAAGACCAGCTGCAAAGAGACAAATTTGGGGCATTTTATCTAAATGCCAGGAAGAGGACTTAGCCATATCCTTTAATCCACAAGACATGAGATGAGGGGATGCTGAGAAAGGAAGGGAGCAGGGAGTGGGGCAAGACCATAATTTAAAGCCACCCTGTTATGGGAAGCTTCAAATGCAAAACTTCCCTTCTTGCCTGAAGGGAACAGAAGTGTCCCAAGGAGGCCAGCTCCACCACTCCCCAGGTGGCCTGAGGGAGGCCACCTCTGCCAACTCCGTGTCCTTCCTGCGTGCAAAACTCCCCTTCCCCTCTCACACGTGCTTCTTTCACTCTGTGCTCTACTAACAATGAAGGTGGCTGCAGACCAAATTGCAAGGCCTTTGGAGAGCATGTGAAGGAAAGGACTCAGAACATCTCATTGCTCAACAGGACTGAGAGATTCAAAGACACTGAACTGCTCAAAACAAAGACTATTGGATGGGACGTAATGGAGGCAGGCTGGGAGGGAACATTATGCAAAGGGTCATCAATGTTCATTTTATTTTATAATCAAGATACAAAGAGGCACCTGTCCTGAGCCCTGGACATCTTTGCTGGGGAGCTCTGGGTGGACATCTCAGCCCCTCGGGAAGAGGTGGCACCCAAAATCCAAATGACAGCTTTGGCTACACCATATCCCTGGGCCAGCTCCTGCTGGTCCTCCATCCTGCCGGTCCTCCATCCTGCCTCTTCTGCTCTTTTCAAAGATCAGCCTTCCTGAGCCACACAAAAGAAAATGTATTTTCATGTCAGCCTGTTCCTCTAAACATTCAATTACCCTGTCAAATACCAAACACCTCTTCTTTATGGGAAATTCCTCTGGCAGGCTCCACCTCTTCCTCCTGCCAACTGCTCTTTGCTTTGTCCTTTTAAAGTGGGGCTAGAGGCAACAGTTTCTGCCCTTACTTGTTAGCAAAGGCAATTATGACCACCTTCTGTGAGTAATTACCCACTTCTATCTGGTTCCTACAAAAAACTAAATTTTATACAATTATAGGCTACCTGGCAACTCTCATGCTGCTGGGATGCACAGCAGAGCACTCAACGCAAGCCATGTTTCAGGCAGTTAAGTGCTGTGTATATTACTTTTTGTTGTCTCTCAGACAAGTGGTGCAATCCGCAGTGTACAGTGACAGCTTAAGGGCTGGAAGAGCTGCCTTCTTCCTCTCCTCCCTCCCTCGCATGCTCTCAGGAAAGCCACACCAGGTCCCTGAGCAAGCAGTATGGCTATGCCAGTACAGACCTACACTTGGACTAAACCAGTCCTGTTACAAAGCAAGGTATAACAAACTGGAAGACCACTGGAGTACACTGCTCCCAGGACCTCGACCACTGTACTGTGCTGTGCCATGTACATGAACTAACTAGCCTTTCTCTGTGCCCCACTGTGTTACATGACAGTGGCGCACCCAAATTCCAGCTCAGTTCTCCACTTTTAGGCAAGAAATAGCTTTCTTTAAGAAATACAAAGTACTCGTGTGGATTTTGCAGTGAGAGCGACAAATGAAACATCCTTTCTTTAAGCTTGCAAGTTCAACCTCTTCTGCAATTTCTGAGAAACAGCACAGCTCAAGTAAGCTGTGGCTTCCCATGTACCTACAAAGTACCTGCCTTTCAAGGCCTCTGAGATGATCATGCACCTAACTCAGTTATGCGGATATCCCAGGAACATTAGTGATCCTGAAGCACTTCTGGAAATGCCCAACTGTGCCCTTACCCAAGAAAGAAGGACGGAATTTGGTGACTGAGTTCCAACAAATAGCTGATCTAAGGTGTTGGACACTTACGCATGTTTCTTGTTCTTGGTATAATGCTATGTGATGCCTCCTGTAAAATGGCAGTCATGTATTTATTAAAGATACCTGAATCTGATCTCAGCCTGCCACAACCTATTATTTGATTCTGCCTGTGGTGAACACAAAATGCTCTCTACTCAGAAAGTGAATGCCTCCTGCCTACTTTGTGTGCAGGCAACATCCACCAACCCAAGGCAACAGCCCACAGACTCAGTTGAATTTATACATGGTTTCTACTGAGAAGAGTTTAAAGTGAAAGGTCTGAATACTGAGCCTGAGTCCCTGGTGTAATACAGGGATAATTTCAATGAAATCAATGCATTACCTAGATGGGAAGCAAATTTAAAATCAGAATTAAACTGTACATCAGAATGGCACTCAAACAGGCAGAAGCAACAGCAGCTGAAATTATCAGTGAGCCGAAATGGTGTCCCATTCATTCCACACATCTGCCATCTACGTTGGGTCTTTGTGATTAAATACAACCCTGCAAAGGACAAAGATCATGGCACTCATACAAATGTCCCTTTGGTATCAATAGTTGTGTGGATGTGAGGAAACAAACCAACTGCTCTGCAGAGGGAACATTTTTCTGTGGACTGTTATCCAGAAAACAAAGTAAGTAGCTCTGTGAGCAGCAGAACTGACATAATCCAGTTTCCTACAGGTTAATGCCTTGTGGCCATAATTTTTCACTGCAGTAACCCCTCCACCAAGTTCTCTTTGATCATTCCCACCTGCAAAATGCTTCCATTCCCCTTCCACACTGACGCATCTGAGCCCAAGCCCCTCTGCAGCATCTTGCGTGTACCCTAACTACTGAGAAGCCATGGGGCAACAAGGGCCCTGGTCAATCCCATGCCACATCTTGACCGGACAGACCCTGACCACATCCTCTCAGCAGGCACTGTATTGTTTCAAAAGATAACATTGAAATGACGCTGCAGCTTTTTCTTCACCAGAGGCACTGATTTTAAGTATGCCACAGGATACTCAGTGCCTTCTGAATAACCATCAGTTTCCATGAAACTTGTGGGAATGTAATGCCTTTTTGATCTCCACCCCTATGTCAAATTTGGCTACGTTAGTCAGGGGGCTCAAAGTTTCTTGTGGGAAGGGGGGAAGTCTGAGAGACAAATGTGTGGAAAGAAATGCAATCACATAAGCCTTGCTTCATTAGGGAAGCAGAAAAAAACAAAAAAGCTGCATAGTTAGCTGATATAACCCAAAGTATGAGGACATACATTTTCAGAGGGTGTGACTCTCTAGGATTAGTTGCATGTGTGATGGAAGTCTCTATCAGAACATTAAAAGGATCAGAAATTGGCCCGTGTTCTCTTTTTGGCTCTGGACAGCCAAACTCTCGGGGTTTTAACCAGATACATAATACAAAACTATAAATTGACAATTTTGCGTGGCCTCCCATTCCCAGAGGATTCCTGAATACTTTAGGGAAAGATAACCTCCCAACTCACTCGGCCAGTCACTCAGTGCCATGCTTGGAAGGCAATTCCTCCCTGTCCCCTGCTGGCTCTTGCTTTCCTCTCTGAGCATTTGTTACCGACTGTCGCATTTGTTGCGCTGCTGTCCTTGAAAAAACATCTAGCTGCAAGAGCCTCCTGCAGCCCTGAATTCCAAGGGTTACAATGACAGTGCTGCCTGAAGCAGTATTTCCTTTTCCACGTTCTGCATTTGCCAGCTGCTAACTTCATCAAGATCCTATATTGTGAGAGTCTTAAAAAAAAAAGGGCAGCTCTGTTTTCTCCATAGTCTTTGTGGGAAGGCTGTCAGGCCAGATTCGACGCTGAAAATTAGTGAATTCAATGGGGTGCCACAACGTGGCAGGCAGGGCAGAGAATAATTCAGCTGTAATTTTGAAAAAACCACTCCTAGTTCAGGAACAATTCCCAGTCACCTCTGGCTTTTTAATGTCAGCCTTCCTGATAAACAGAGGGAGTAGAAATCACCTCCTCTTTTCTGAAATAATAATCATTTGTCTTAAATATCAACGGCACTGGAAAAGCTGCATCAGGCCCGTGGTTGCTGGGCTGGATTTCACTGCCCTCCTGAGACAATAGCAGATCTATAGGACACCCTGCGCCGTACGCGCCTGCGGGATGACTCAACCCACAACTGTCCCTCCTACCCAGGCACAGAAGTGATAGCTTTGACCTTTTGCTTATGGAAGAAATGATAGGGAAGAAAGGTCCTCCACATCTTTGGGACGAACTGCAGTGTCACTTTACTGGGGGAGAGCAAAGCTCTGGAACAATTTGGGATAGGAAGTGAGGAAGGGCTGTGCATTGACTGAAACGGCAGCTGACATTTCGAAAAGGCAGAACAGGATTAAGCAAACTGGAAGAGGGACAGGATGCAGGCATGAAGAGATCTTTAATGCCGTACACACCCTGGCACACTTTTCATGCAGCGCATCTTAAAGCTGGAGCGTGCCTCCCATGCCCCCTTCCTGGAGCACTGGCTCCCTGGGGAGCACACCAGTTACAGAAACCTCCATCCTCCCATACACCTCTGCTGTTTCCTAAGGCTCTCCTGTCTAGCTGTGCCCCAAAGCTGACTTTGCTTCCTGTAGGGAGAGCAGACAGAGCCTGTGCAGCTGCAAATATCCCCTAAGTTGCATTGGGATCCAAGATCCATTGCATTTTCCCATCATAGCAGCTAAAGGGTTTCAGACTGAAGGTAAGTTCTCAAAAGGCTTTTGCTGTGCTTGAAGGTGCTGGTACAAATCCAGACTACCTTTTGTGAGAGCAGAGTTAGGGCGAGGCTGAGCACTGTTGAAAATCCTGCCCCAAAGCAGTGAAGTGATCATATGAACAGAGCCATTTAATTAATAAATTTAGTGTCATTTAATTATAGCTAATCCTTTTACTGAGAACACAACCATCACACAATTCCTCAAAGCTGTCAGGGTCCCTGAGCTACCACTATTATGCAGCCTTCCGAGGTGGGGGATCCGCAATTATTAATTCCAGACCTGTGCTGCTCCAGCTCTCCTGGATTTGATGTGGATCACATGTGAGCACACAATAGTGTTTTTGTTGAATTAACCAGAGGACACATCCAGTGTTTATGTCTAGGTGCACCGTGGGCTGGTATCAAGGGTTGATTGCATAGCATCCTGCCTCCCACTCTGCTTCCCAGTGGTTGCTTTGTGGGATGTCTGTATGCAGCTCCCCAGAGAGAGTATCCTTCTGTTTTCCAGCATCTGCAACCACTCCAGAGAGAAAATCAGCAAAAGTATGGTGTGGCACTAGGATGCCATATGCACTTTGGCAGCACAAGGGTGCATGTCTCTCTATTTTGGCATGTCCATTTTCTGGAGGGCTTTTGCCAGGCAATTGTCCTATAAAAGGCAACGCACATATCTGCAAAGGGAATGAGGAGCATGGTTTCCTGACCACCAGGAGCCACACACAGAGTCCAGGTGGAACCAGAGGGAGCAGGTACATCTGGCCGTGTGGCTAGCTGTCCTTTCTGCTGATGCAGGAGTGGAGGTGTAGGGTCCACGGAGCATCCACATCCCTGTAAGAGCAATGAGGTGTTGGTGGGGGGCCAGGCTCTCATCTCCAGTATCTTGTCTCACACTTTCTCACTAGCTGGGCTAACAAGTCCCAGGATCCACCGCTTTCCATAAATCTTGCCTGACCAAAGCTGTATAGATAAGCCAGTGTGCCCTTGGTTCTCAGCCTGTGTCAGTAGCATTGATATCTCCAACTCCAATGGAGAAGACAGGGACCATCGTGAGGGAGAGCAGAACTGATTGCCCTACCTCCAGCACCTTCCCTGAAAGGGCAGATAGTGAAATTATCTGTTCTCACAACAGCAGGTTTGTGGAATAACACACTGACTCTCAAATACCTTTGGGCTAAGTGGGAACAGAACTTGCTTCTGCAGAGTAAGACCTCATCGTCAAATCTATGTAAGTACATATCTCTCTTCAACTGTCTGGGCTTTTTATTTTTTATCTGGACAATGGTAAGCTTTTACCAGCCTTTATTTCAGACAATGCCTAATTATGCAATTTTTTCTGACAAAAACACACCTATCACTCCCACCAAAGACAGTTAGAGTCACACAAAGATATCTGAGGGGTCAAATCTGAAAAAAAAAAAAAGTATTCAGCCTTTCTCTTCTGTTCATTCTCCCTATTCTTACCTATCCTTTGTTCACACAACAGTGGACAAAGTTTTCTATCCTGCCATGCACAGTCGACTATTTTATACTAATGTTACTCAGCTGGTTTTGATCCTTGGGTTCAGTCAAGACTCATCCAACAACAGGCTGAGGACAAGGGTGTCCTTTGCCACCTTCACCTTGCCCCAGGTGCTTGGGCGTGTAGGAGTCAGTCCTGGCTGCAGTCTCAGCTGTCCCTCCAACAAAATGGGCAGCACTTAACTCCCAGCCCTGTATCATGAGTTCGGACCCAGCCTGCTGGGCAAGACTGTCAGCTGTGTAACTGTGACAAGTCAGTGACAGATCCTAGCTGAAGATATTGTTCATGGCTGCTCTGAGGATGATTCCTGATTTTCAGCAGTAGCCCCAGCCTGTGGTCTCACCTCTCAGTGGCAGTGCTAGGCTGGAACTCGAACAACACAGGAAATGAAAAAGCAGCTCTAAAAATAGCAGGTTCCAGCTAATGCAGCAACACCTGCTAGGGAGAGTTAAGATCAGAGCTGCAGCCCGCTAATTCTGAATTCCTCTGCGTTTTGTTGTTGCCAGTTCCTGTCCGAACACCACCACGTGCTGCTTCTCTACCCTTCTGCTGCCCACGGGGGAAAGCCCCTGGAGGGCAGATGTCAGATCCTGCCAATACGTGTGAGAGGGACGCGGGGACAAGCTGTGTGGGATGGGCAGCCTGCATAGCCTCCGCATCTTCACAAGGAGCAGGAACTGAAGGGCACAGGAGGAAGGAAGGAAGGCTAGGGCGAGTATAGTGAGGCATTAAATAGCATTTGCTGGATCTCTGCTTGGCAGGGATCCACCTGCCCCTGTTTCTAAGCCCTCAGTTCCTGGGGAAGGCTGGATGTGAGGAGGCTGGAGGAAGTACAGCTGAACTGGTGGGAGCAAAATTTACACCACCTACCACAGGCTCCTGTGCCCCATGCAGAAGTCAGTGACTCTACAGAGCTCCCAGCAGGTGGGAAAACTGGGCCTCAGCATCTGGCCTGCCAAGTTCCCAGAAGACATGCATGCAGTGATGGTGTAAACAACCTGACTGGGATCCCACGTACGATATTTATGGTCAGCTGTACTGAACAGCCCTACCAGTCCCCTGCAACCCTTGGCACAGCGCAGCCCTCTCCCCTTGCCCAGGGGCGCTTCGCTTCTACCTTGCCTTCCTCCAGGCGGTGGGAGAGAGACTGATCTCCATCACCCTGCACTTCTCATCCCCTTAATGAATAAGGGAAGGACGAAAAATACTTAGTGCAAGGAAGCACTCATTTGCAGTCCTTATGCTGGGGCTCTGTACGATCATTGCTAAAGCAAAGGAGAGTAGTTCCTTCTGGTGGGAATTACTGGGTGAAATACTGTGGTCTGCATTACACCAGGAGTCATTCCAGAGAGCAAAGCTGGAATTAGAAGGGTCCCGGGACAAGCTCAATCTACCACAACCACAGGCAGATGGTTAGTTCAGACAGGTCTCCAGAGCATCCACCTCCCAGCCCATGGCCACAAAATGCTCCCCAGGGCTCTGTAACAAGCTCGAGACCTCACATTACAAAGGGAACGGGGAAAAATCCAACATGCAGTGGTACCTCCCCATTAGACCTAAAGGGGCAATTGCAGAGGTCAGCTTGACCCCAGGAGCATGAGCAAGATACACAAGACAGGACAATGTAGAGGCTGTCCTGCCACTAAGCCAACCTTCTCCTTAGCTTTAGCACTTTTCTGAGCTTCTGCTGGTGAGGAAATGAGACCTGGGACCCAAATTGTCCTGTAAGTTGGGGAACAAAAAATCTCTCACGGCTTTTTCCTTGCCTTCCTTTCTGGCCTTAGGATGATTAAGTCTCTGAGGGAGGCGTGTTTATTTGCCAAAAAATTGGGGAGTTTTCCACCTCCCTTTATTCTTACGAAAAGATAACGACCTTTTGGTGGGAAGATCCAAGCCTTGCCAAGAAATATGTTTTGGCAGCTCTCCAGAGGCAATGACAGTTAGAGGCAAACAGACTTCCCTGGAGAATAAAAGGGTAGATGGAGCTATGTGACCCTGGACTTCAGTTTAGGCTTGGCAAATTCTTTCGATCTATGAATCTGTGTCGTAAGCAAGGGTGTTTGCTACCCATTTGACCCCAGAGGAGAAATTAGCAGCATGGGCACCACAGCGCCCAGGCATGCAGTGGGGTATGTCTGAAAGGCATCACTATATTTTGTACATGCATTCTCAGCTGGAATGAAATTAGGTAGCTCAGGCACTCCCATTCCTGGCAGCATGGCTCCAAGCCAGCTGCAAAACCCATGCAGAAACTCTTTGGTTCTTGGCTATCACTGAACTCCACATTGCTATGACTCCCAGGTATTTCAGAGGTAACCCCCGTGTGTCTGCACGAGCTGTGGGCACACCTTCACACTGTAGCACAGGCACAGCTTGCTGACTCCATACATGGCCCCACAGTCACCCTGGCCTGGTGGTGTCCACAGTGTGCCTAACCCAGGCAGGCTGGGGTTTCTGCTGCTCCTTGCCATCTTCAGGAGGTCCTGCTCAGAGCTCTCTGCAGAGAGCAAGATCCTAGTTCAGGGTCCATCTCTGGATGCATGTGTTGCTCAGAGATTCACGTATTGTTCTCTCAAAGGGACCATGAACTCATATGTAAATGGGGAGAAGCATCTGTTTCCCCATCAGCGCTCAGGTTTGACATTTTCACTCTTGCTGGTTTCCAAAGTGCAGCTGAGAGCGTAGGTAATCACAATGGACAATGCTTCTCTCTTTAACAGACCATGACCTGGGCCGCTTCCTGGAGAAGCATCTGGCTCGGCACACTTTTGCTTCCAGGGATCCCCAGAGATCCCAGAGAGCTGCTGGAAATGTCAGTCATTCCCTGAAATTCAGCCTCCAGGCTTCACCACAGGAAGTGAAGTTATTTTGCTCAGCCCTGCAGCTCCTCATGCATCTTTATCCAGCAATTTCACGTGGAGGTACAGGACAGTTCCTGATGGACTTACCCCCTGCCTTTGGCCAAAGAACAAAGGTCAAGCAAATAATACCAAGTTATTGCAGTGACTGACACATAATCAACAGAATAGGTGTAAGGACTATATCCTGAGAGATCTGGGTTGCCTCTAGTCCTCACCAATTGCCTTCACTCATAGCCCATTTTGAAAGCTTTACAAGCCCTCAGCAGTCACAGATCAGTTACCTAAACTCTGCTTTCTGAACTTTTCTTGTTATCTTTGGACAGCTGGGTCTGTGAAATTGCCTATTAACAGTTTGCAGAGTGATTTAGCTAATCTCAGAAGAGTATGTGTGAATCTAATGGCGAGGTATAAAGGCTTGACAGATCAATAAGGCACATTCCAACTCAGCAGAGTCTAGACTTCCCAGGGAGGGGTGGCGGGATTTTTATAGCAAAGTCACCAAAAAGTTATGCATGTGTTTGTGCAAGAGGGAAGGAAGAGGAGCAGAGAAGGGGTGATGTATTCAGCCAGAAAATGTTTTGAAGAGCCTGAAGAAGTTTGGTACTGGATCAAGACATCCTAGAGAGACCATTGTAAATGCTTCTGCTCTCTCATTTCAGTGGAACTATACTTTCGTGAAGCTGAGAGGCTTTGCAGATCCAGGTTGGGTGGGTATATGAAACTGGACGCACATGTGCATAAGCCTGTATTGCAAGCACATAGGCACACATGTCACACTGTGGGGAGCTTGTTGCACAGACATATAATAGCATTTGGACCCACTGAAGTCCCTGGGACAAATGGGTTATGCAGCTGTGTGTGTCTGAGGACAGCATGTGGAGGTACCTGACGATTCAGATGACTGATGGATACCTGCACCACCTGTGTGTACTTCAGCAGAGAAGAGATCATAACACATTTCCAGCCACATCTTTTGTCACTCCACTGCCTATTCCAGCAGTGTGACTGCTTTCAAAGATCATGCCCATTTCTGTAAATAAACTCTGATAAGGGCCTAGCCCCCAGCTGGCGTAACGGAAGACCATGCAGCGGTGCTAATTTACAGCAGCTGAGAATTCGCCTCAGTGTCTCCCAGCCCAAAACAAGACTATAAAAAGATGGTTTCTCAAGTTCAGCTGTGGTGCAAAAAGCCCTGTTCCTATAAGAGGGGCCTAACTGGGTGGCTCGCAGCAGCAATGCTCCTGCTAGCGTGCGTAGGAGACGGTAGCGTGGCTACACTGCAGCCTTCTGCCCCCGCTTCTCTGCTGCAGTCCAGGTGCAGCTGACCCTGACGGCTGGTGGTAATTCTGGCAGCACTTTGGCCCACATGGATTTGCTCTGGCCAATCCTAGAAAAATGAGTCTGAGAAATCCTTTGCACGCACAGAAAGCTCTCCTCCCCACAGACACCAGAAGGCTGTGTCTTCCTCGTAGTATTTTCTGGTTTCCTCACCGCCCTCTCTTCTTCCTATTGTATTTGCCCAGTAGGTCCTAACAGGAGGTTGCCACAATGTTCAGCAGAAGATGCTGGTGCCACTTTGTGACAGAAAATCCTGGCTGCTGCGCTGCCTGTGGAAAGCTTGGTTTGGTCTATCGCTACCTCAGCACAAATCACTTATTTGCTCTGTTTCTGCAGAGCCTGTACAGCTTCATTCTTTACCCTCCAAGTCACACAGTATACACTTAGCAGCAGGGATGAAAGGGGCTTCAGGAAATAGCATGCTGAGATGTGAGGCCTCCCAGGCCTCCAATCAACCCCCCTGAAGGGGAAAAGCCTAGGGCTAAAGACCAAATTCTAATTATAACAACAGATCTGCAGTCATTCCCAATTATGTCAAGCTCTTCAATGAGGAATTAAACAAGTTATAAAACTGGTGCACTATCTTATTCTTCCTTCTAGCATTAATAATGTGATGTTGTAAAAACGTGGCGATATCTAAACAACATGTGAAGGGAACATTAAAGTGGCATGTGAATGACAGAGGAAAACAATATTAGCATGATAGACACATCCTTTCTTGCTCCACAGGCATGATTTACTACTGAATTACACTAGGTTTAGGCTACAGTAATGCCTCAGATTGCAGTGGGGATAATTCTTCAATGAAACCAACAAAAACCTAACAAAATTTGATTGCTGGGATCTGGGAAACTGCAAAGATCACAATGTGAAGTGAAAGAAGATTCTGTGCTTCAGAACAAGGATCACAGATTATGTTACCAGCAAGCATCAGGAGTTGGTCAGTTTGCATCTTTGGATCAAGAGTGAGGAACTTTCCAGGATACAGAACCTGAAAGTGTACCTCGATCATAATTTTCATGGTCAAAATCAAAATTGCTGGGAAGAAGAATAATATCATGGTTAAATAATAATAATAATAAAATCACAGTTGTCCCTTCCCAGCTGAGAGTTTATGAAACTCTTAAAAACTAGTACCAGAGAGGTCAAATGGAACAGATTGTAATTGCATGAGCACAGATTGAGCGTGCAGTCTCAATAGCTGTTCCTCCAGAAGCCTTCGCTAGCACTTTCACATCTGCATATCTTGGTGTGCAGCTCTTTAGGTTAACTACACATGGGTGATACCTCCCTCCCTGTGGCCTGATTCCTTCACCGCCTTCTCCATTGTGCAGTCATTTCCATCTGTGCAAAGTGGGTGGCATTTTACACTCACTTCACTTTCTCTTCAGTCAAGTGTAGATGCTGCAAAAGGTGCAAAACAGAGAGGAGCTGGGGGGAAGAATAAGAAAAATAGCCTGTGAGAAGGTTATTTCTCTCCATAAAATCTGCTTCTTGCCTCTAGCATTGTAGCCAGAATATGACTGAGAAAATGTCATAAGAATATTCCTACTAGTTCAATATATGACTGTACAGTACCTAGCACAGCCAAATAGTAATAAATAAAATTTTTACACTGTACCCAAAAGAAGCCCTGAATGGGATTTGTAAAGTGATATTAAAGAGACTCAGAAAGGCAGAGAATTCAGGCTGAGGAAAATGTTTCATGCATGAGCAAAAACCAGAGCACAGGATTACAATGGAAAAAAATTGTACTAGTTCAACTGCAGTAGCAACAGCAAACTGCAAAGGACAGAGCACTTTGCTTTACATACATCAAACCTTTTTGCAGTTAACCTCTCCTATCAGCTGTCAATTGTCAAATACTCATTTCACATAATCTTCCCTCTCAGGCACTTTTTACCATGCAAAGTATTTCACAGAGCTGTGCAACAGACAACATAGGAGTTTGCAGTGAAATATTTTTTTGAAAAGGACATTAAAGTGTTTTTTTTTAGTCTCTTAGGTGGGAGCAGACAAACAGTGACAACACACTGTCTAACAACAGGATACTGAGCGTTACTCTACCTGCCCATCTGAGCAACTGCTATATCCCAGGGTATGCATTTATATACTGCGCCTTCTGCAGCTCCACTCAAATCAGCAGGGTCTTTCAGATCACAAAATGCCCAAATCAGAATCTGGCCCGTTGGGGCTGTGCTGTCCTCTACCATCACCTGCTCTTCTTCTGCTCGGTACAGGATGCATGTGTGGGGGTAATTCTTCCTTCTGCTTCCCTTTTTCTACTGCCAAAAGAAATGCCTAATGGATCTCCACAGTATCAAGGTCTCTCAGATGCTTTTGGCCTGATACAGGGACAGATTCTTAACTGCAGTGCAACTTCTAGGGTGTCTTTAAAACATTTCTTATCCTGACAAGAGATTGCAATGGATAAGAAGTTACTTGGGGGTGAAGGGGCCTGCTATGACAGCTTAATCAAACTGAAACCTCTCCCTAGCTGCCCTTCCTTCCCAGGAGACCCACAGGGATTATGGGGTGGATTCAGTATTTTGTCAATGAATTGCTCCCTGGAGGGAGCTTAGGCAAGGGGCTTCTGTGTGCCTATAAGCACTGCAAAATATGTGGCATCAGGCCTCCTGTGCCTGCAGAGATCGACCCTCCTGCACATGGGTGGCATGTGTGATAGGTTACACCGTGAGCGAGGTGCCTTAGCACACACCTTCTTGCCCCCAGTGGGTGACCCACCAAGCTGGGAACACTGCACACCCCCTCAATCTTTATTTTCATAGGAAATAAAAAAGAAAAATATTAAGGTACTTAGATATAAAAACAATACAGGACCAGATTTATCTTTCAGGTTTGCATTGCCTACAATTTAAGGCCAGAAGGGACTATCAGACAGACTGTTCGGTCTGACAGCTTGCTTATATATCACAGGTCACTTAATTTTAACCACTTTTCCCTGCACTGAACCCAAGAGCTTGTGTATTCAAAAGGCAGTTCAGTCCTGATCTGGAGCCATCAAAACATGGAGAATCCATCACATTCATTAATCATCTTCTCTGTCAAAATCTGAGCCTTCTGTCAGGTGCATTGATTTGGCTTTGATTCGCAGCCATTGTTTCTCATTTTGTCTTGCTTTGCCAGGGTAAGTAACCCTTTAGGGTCTTCCATTTTATCCCTGTGAAGTTACTTATAAATTTTAATTCAGGCACCATTCCATCTCCTTTCTGACAAGCTAACCTCTGAATGTCTCCCTGCAAGGCATTTCCTCCAGCCTGTGAATCATTTTGTAACTGCTTTCTCCACACTCCAATTTTTTCAACGTGAATTTTAAAGCATGGACACTAAAAGTATACGCTTTTCCGTTTGGGTTTCCCACATGTTGAGAAGTATGAATTATACTCCCCTCCTTCCTCTGTTCTTATCAACCGAATCACGTATCAGCTTTTCCATTATTTCATTCCAGACTGATGTCAGGCTAACCGGCACAGAGAAACCCAACTCATCCCCTCCCCTTTTTGGAATTACTGGCATAAAATTAGCCTTTGCCCAGTTTTCTGGGGGACTTCCAGCATCTGGGAACTGCTTGGCATTAGTACCAGTGGGCTCATGATCCCCACAGCCAGGTCCTTTATAGCCCTGGACTGTAACTTCTCTGGAGGCACAGATATAAATATTTTTCTGTCTCTTAAAGGTTATTCAACAGCCTCTCTCCTTACTAATGGAAAGTATTTTGTGTCTTCATTTAAGAAGAGGATATACATTATTTGTTTCCGACTGCAAAACAGAAATATTTATCCAACACATCTGCCTTTCCCCATCACTGACATTTTCCTCATCCCCACCTAATCACATATCCCATCACCAGAGCCTCTCTTCTTTCTCTAAAGGCAAGCTGTTTTGGTTTTAATTCTCTTTTTTCCCTGATATCTTTCACTTGCCTGAGCAGTTTCATACGTTTCATACTACCGCTCGGTTAGTATTTCTTGCAGTCTCTCTCCCTTTTTTCCACTTGTTATACACCGGAGAGAAGAGAATACTTCTACGTATTGCTTTCACCATGCCCCTGATCCAGCATTTGAGGTCATCAGCATCTTCTAGGTTTTAAAATGTGAGCATTCAGACACAGCGACTCAGGACTGAAAAGAATACTTATTCTGCTTAGAGGACTACAGAGGATATAAACCACATCAGTGACTGATTACTAATATTCAATCATTTTTGTTGTTTAGTTACAATATTGTTTACTTTTTTATAATAGTTTAATGTTGAATAATTTTACACTGCAGCTCAGTATTTTCATTTTTCTTGGCTGAACCTCGACTTTCCAAAATAGTTAAGTCTAGCTCAAAATGCAGGTCTGTCATTTTTGGTCACACGCCCTGCTAATGCCCAATTACCTGTGGGCTGGAACGAACTTGCCACCCTTGTGGAAGGGGACAAAACCCTTTCATTTACCAAAATAAGGCTGTTAATGACACACTTGTGCAATGGGGCGATGTTCAAACAAGGGGTGTTTTCCCCTTAGGGCTGTGAGGGCCCTGTGGGGGGTTCCCCAAGGGGGTCCCTCGGGGCAGGGCCTAGCAGCCAGGGCCTGGCCAGGAGCCGGGTAGCCGGGGACACCATGGTGGGTACCTCCTGGGGCTTTTATTTATTTATTTTTTTATAACGACAGTTGATTACAGTAATTAACACGATGGCACCCCTCCTTCCCCACAGGCAGGGTCCCCGGGAGCCACACTGCAGTGACGGTGCTGCCGGTGGGCTGCTCCGGGGCTCCCCCGCAGCTCCCTTGCGGCCCTGCCCGGCCTGCAACGCCCGAAGAGCGAACCCGCTCACTCTTCTTTCTACAGTTGCATGAGTTTCAGTCTTCTGGCTCGTAACCGGCGGCAGCAACAGGGGTCAGGCCTGAGAGCAGTGCCCCTGCAGTGAGGGTGCCCCGCTTCCCTCCGGTTTCAGCTGCCGAAATCCGTCCCAGCGGAGGGGTGCGCCTGGCCCCTGCCTTCCCGTGCGCGCCATGTCAGTGAGGCCCTTCTAAATTTCAAGGGGAAGCAATGTAGAGGTGCATTAGCCTGGGTTGGGAGAGCACCGCAGATGCCTCCTTGGCAACAGCCAAACAACAAGTTTCTTAATTTCCACTGGAGCAAGTTAAAAATGGTTCTGTAGATCCCTGGCAAGAGAGGGCGTTTATTTTTAGCTTGGATGACCAAGCCTCAATGGTCAAGATGCCTTAGCCAAGCTTTCCAAAACGGTGGGGAATTTCAGGCTTGAGGGTTTTGCTCAGGGGTCATCTCTGGTGCTCCCCGTTTTCAGCGGTTTCTGCTCCGTCACTCCTGTGAGGAAAGGCCAGGGCAGCTATGTGCTATTTTGGGAAGAAACCAACCATTTCCACAACACGTGATGGGCAAGCCCTGAAGCCACAGACTTTTTTATGAAATCAGAAATGAAGCAGGCAAATTTTAGATTAAATAAAAAAAAAAATAATGCATGTACAAACCACACACTTCCACAGCAGTAAGTGATTCGTTCCTTATTTATAAAAGCAGCTTCTCTGAAGACTCATGGAGATGATTCTGTTTCAGCATAATTTTGTTTAATCAGGCCATGAATTAATTAACGTAATTAGTCACTATGGGGGGGATAACTCGGACTGATTTTATGGAGCCTTTTGTTGTGCTGGTTCAGGTCTTACAGCTTGATTTAAATGTGGCTGGAGGGCCTTATTAACAAGAGTGATTAATGCTGCATAAAATTGATTACAACCTAATTTTAGCTGCAAAACCACGTTTCTGCTCGCTTTCGTCATGAGCAACCGCAGTGACTTCAGACCAAAAGCAGTTCGCCTTACGGTTGGGTAGCAGCGATTGCACTGGGGCCCGCAGCCCTCGCCATCAGGGATGGCAAAATCCACCCTGGCTCACAGTGCTGAAGAGCCTTCAGCCAGATTGGAGTTACTGTGAGGGGACAACACTTTGCCTGCAGAGGGAGATAGAAAAATCCAGCAAATCCTCTTTACCAACTGAGAAATCGGTGTGCAGTTTTTTATGTGGTTGACTTCTCTACTTAAGCATCTGCCTGCTGCTCCTGTTCCTTTTTCTACAACACTAAACACAGAAAAGGCCTAGCCTTGAAAATTCCCACTCCTAACTTTCCTTATAAATAAAGTCAAAAGAATTTCAAACATTGGTGGGCTGCTGAGCTGTCCTGTGTATGTAAGCGTATACAAAATGCAAGTAACATATGTGTGCAACGGTTAGAAAGAATGGGACAGATCCTGCCACAATGAGTAGTACCTGAGCCTACAAAGGGGCTCAGCAACTGTGCAAAGTGTCTGGCACCCTGCATTGATCTTTTAGATGACTTATATTTTTCTATTATTAATTGTACCACCAAAATACAGTAAAAATCTAATTTGAATTGTGCGGCCCTGGATATTGTTAAGTAAAGCAGATGTGAAGTCTCTAAACAAGATATCCTTGAGGTTTGGCTTTGAAAAAGAAGGAAGACATTTCACACAGCCAATGACATCTAATTTTTTTCAAAGGCTTAGCTCGACATTTCCAAGAAAAACAGTTCTTTTCTGATGAAAGGCTGCACAGAAAGAAATGTCATGTGGAAAGGAGGAGTACAGATTTGTTTGGGGTTTATATTCATAAAAAGGAAGAAGTGAGGATTGTGAAAGAAAACAAAAAAATCAAACTTAAAATTTAACAAAGATGTAGCATGTCTCCATAATGTCTGGCATAAAATTACCACAAAAACTGTATTAATTCATGGCCCTGAAATCAGCTCCTGCAGCAAATAAGATTCTTCTCTTTTTCCAGTAAATTATTTGTATGCCTGCAACTTTCCAGTCTAGTAAATGAGGGGGTTTTTCCGTTTTTTTCTTCCTTCCATAAAGCTAGTTCAAGACAATGGGCCTTGCCACCACATAATTTGAGGACAAAGTAGCAGGAAAAGTGCCAGCCTTCTGTGTTGGTAGAGCTACTGCCCACACGCCTGACACTAACTACACACAAGAAAGTAAGTGAGGAGTCTGCAAGCTTGCAAGCCAACAGGCTCGTTTCGACAGCCCGCCACAGCATGCTGAGGTCTGGATATCTGCCTCAAGCTGTGGGACACTCGCCCAGAGGCTGTCGCCTTGCCCGTGACTTGGAAGGGAATGTGCACGCACGTGCGGGGTGTACCAGCAACCCAGGCGCATGAGGTGTGTGCCCAGCTGGGTCACGCACGTCAATGTCAACAGGAAATTCTGTATACTTATTTGTATCGGGGGCAAAGGAGGAAAAGCAGAAAAGATCGGCTTGCCGAGCACTTGCCAAGACATCCATGAGTGCTATGTGCTGTCTGCATTTCTCATTGGATCAACTAGAACTAGGGCTGGATGAATATTATTTGTCAAATACATTATTTAGCAAATGTTGATCTTCTTTACTGAATATGTTATTTGACTAATCATTTCTGCAGTAGCCTACCAGCTCTAGCACCATTCAAACACTATTTGTTGAATAATTTATGAGATGAACAAAGACAAAATGCATTGAATAATTTATTCAAAGCAAAATTGCTTCCAGTATTTGGTTAGCTCTAATTAGATCCTTTTTTTCGGCTAGATTACACACATACATGCACGTGCTCAGACATACGTACACACGGGCACACGCGTACATATGCAGCAGGCCCAAGCTGGGATGCACAGCAGATTAGCACCACTTTACTTCAGTGATTTTATGCTTGAGGCACACTGGCACAGACAGGATCACAACAAAGCCTCATAAACAGAGTGAAAGAGTGAGTCCGAGTCAGAAATTTCAAATCTGAAACTGAATTTTCCCTGCAAAACACAGGGTGATATGCAGTGGGTCAGGAAAAGAGGAGCTGGTAATTCATCTAGCAGATGATTTTAGGACAATTTGAGAAGAAGCAAGAAGAAAAAGAAATTCTGCCTCAAGTGGATTGCAAGTCCCCCATCTTTGACAGAATGCACGTAAAGAAAGAGGATATTAAATGTGGTTGTTCGCAAGCATGGACTTTCCTATTTCACACTTATGTGTGGACAGAGAAGGAGATCAGAAGGGACGGATGGCAGGTATTTTGTGGCAACAGAATAAAAGACCACTGCAGCCTGATATCAGGACTGCTGGAGCAGCAGGCAGTCCCGAACTGTCAAGAGGCCCAGATCATGTTCCCGTGCCTCAGAATGGCTTTTTTCCCCCCAACCCTCCTGGAGTACTTCTAGTTATTCCATTTCAACTGCAGTTTTTCTTATCTTTAGGACAGGTTATGCATGCATTCCTAGGGCAAGGTGAAGCTTCGCTGACCACAGTGAGCTGCTAGACAAAGACATGCTGGCATCTTCTGTTGGTTACCTGATTTTTCACAGCTAATTTGGGGGCAGGTATTTCAGGTAAAGTGTCAGCTTTAATCCACAGCCCGTTCAAAGCTACTTTCATATGGAGCCACGTAACCTCTCAGAGTCTGGTACCTCCAGGTCAGGGTTGAGGGCAGCAGAAAGATTTTACTGACAGTGCGGCTGTTTGCACCATACCTAACCACGTGGATAAACAAAGGGCTATAATTTAGCCAAGATAACCTTTGCGATAACCTTACAAATGCTGACATAAACCATATGCGCTGCCCAATCCCAGAAAGGCAAAGACAAACCTTACATAAACTCCCAAACTTTACAAAATTTACATGGTGGCATATCCAGGAGCATTCATAATGGAGAGGGATCCCACATTCAGGCCTAGATTTTAAAGCCCCTGCAGCCCAGGGAGTAGAAGGTCATCTCCAATAATGAGACGTGTATCACATGAGAAAAGTAGCCAAAGCAGACTAGAAGGCAGTGTCTATCTCAAAGAAAAAAGCTTTCCTTGACTGTTTGTTGTCTGCATCTTTCATTTAGATAGCTGGACAAGATAAATGGGACAGATATGCAAGCAAATGAAAATGCAATGATAAAACAGAAACCTCTAACTGGTCATGTTGAAGGACAAAGCTGCATCTTCTGTGGTTAATTTGCTCCCAATTATTATTTTTTTCCTGGTTCTATTTTTGCAGAGCTCCCAGAGCTGCCCTAATGGTAGAGAAAAACAGTAATGGAGATAATTGGGAACATCCTGAATAACCTAATTCCAGTGTCCCTACGGTATGAATAGACACCTAAAGGATGTCTCCAGGACAATGTCAAGCAGCATGAAAGGCTGCGGCAAAGGCATCAGAGCGAGGTCGCTCTGTTTAAAAGCTTGTTGGCACTTTCAGTTAATAAAAGTCACTTGGGAAGTATTTCCTTTTATGTCTGACAGGTTTCTTTTTTTGCCCTTTATATATGATGTGTTACCGTGAATGCAGTTCATCCACTGTTTAATCATCCTGTCTGCTTGTGGTGCACAGATAGCACATCATTTTGTATGTAGGACTTAAGGAGAACTTGGGTTTCAGAGAACATTAGCATTCAGAGGCAGGACTCAGAAAGACGACACCGTAGTTAGGCATCTTGCTTAGGAGTTGGCGTATGAGGCTTCTGCTCCCCGTCCAGCACAGGTCATCTCCAGCACGGGTAATTTTGCTGCACAGGTATGTGAACACAGCAGGAGCATGCAAATGAGTGCCAGGATGGCTGGGGGATGCCAGGTGGAGCATCTCACATCAAAGAGCATGCACATTGGTACAGCCAGCCATGGGGACGGGGAAGCGGGTTGCGAGCATCCCATAGCTGTCAACAGTTGTGTATCCAGAACCACTTCATCCCAGTGCCTCCCTGGAAGATACACAAGATTTCATTTCGCTGGATGCTTTCAGAAAGAACACACTGACACAGCTGTGAAGTGCCTGGATCCACTGCAATGGGGGAACATATCAGTAAATAAGAGCAATCTGAGATGACAAATGGTCAGCCCAGGCTGTACTCAAAACATGGTCCTAGCTATCTCATGAGGGTCCTCAGTTCTGAAAACTGGCACCAAGAAATTAATGGAAATAGGATTAATTTTAAATTCCCCACCTGAAAAGCAAATACCAAAGTCACAGGCTGCTATCATCTTCACTACCTGCAGGAGTTGGCTATAACACACACGTTCAGCAAACGTAGGGGCAGGAAGAACTTTTTCTCCCAGTATTTACTGCACCTTCTGGCCAGTGTCCTCTTGCAGCATTGAGCAGGGATGATGATGTGTCAGCTCCAGGGGAAGATACCGCCTCTTGTCACAGTTTGCTGACCTTGCCAGGGTTCAGCATGGTGCCCGGACCCCTTCTCTAATACGTGTTTTTAATTCTACATATGAGCACATGTATTTTAGTACGTCACTA
This sequence comes from Haliaeetus albicilla, assembly GCF_947461875.1. Lineage (NCBI taxonomy): Eukaryota > Metazoa > Chordata > Aves > Accipitriformes > Accipitridae > Haliaeetus > Haliaeetus albicilla. The sequence continues at coordinate 34,067,465 of NC_091495.1, forward strand.
TGTGGAGTGCCAAGTCAGGTCAGAGCTTGACGTTTGATTATTTTGCCATAAAGCGAGAGCTCTAAAAATTTCAGGCTTGGATAAATAATCACTGCCCTTTTTTTAAGGAATTTATTTACCAGAGCATCAAAATGAAAGTGACAGCAGTGGCAGCAAGTAAATTACCGCTGCCTAATTGGGCCCAAAGAGAGTTTGGGGCCTGAAATGTCCCTTCAGGTGGACTGACAGAGAAAAGAAAAGCATACTAGACACATGCACATTGACTTTACCAGTCCTTAAATTTCTTACTTTTCTGCTAGTCCCTGAAGTGCAGAAAGTGCTACATTCTTCCCTGCTTCCGTTCCTGTGTTCAGAGGCTCATAAGATTTGCAGTTGGAGATCTTTATTCTTAATTAGACTTGAAAACAAACTTGCCAGGCACTCTTTGTTGATCTTGTTCAGTTCATTTTCTCTCCCCCTTCCAGGAACACTGAGCCAGCCCAGTAATTCTGCTGCTCTGTGTCTCCTAGGCAATCCTGCTCAATGCTGACCAACTTCTTGTAAAAAGAGCTGCAAAAATGCCAAGTACTGTGTGCTGCACTTACAAATACACCTTGTTCCTTCGCACTGAGAGCTCGAAATTTCACAGGGGAGCTTGCACATCCTTGCAGCACTGTCCTTCAAAAGTGTCCAGCACAGCCACAGCCCTTTGTTACCATGCCATTGGTTATAAAACGAAATCAAAAGGCCTTTAATTATTTCACGAGAAACAAAACTATCTTCAGTTGGGAGGTAGGGAGAGGTTCATTGTTTGATCTGGGCTACTAACCAAATAGAAATTTCCATGGCTTCAAGGCTGTAAGCCATAGCATTTTGGATCACTGGGATTGAATAACTGCTTGAGAATAAATTTTCTTAAGTTAAAGGCTGATGATTCTGCATGTCTTAAAGGATTTTGTTCTGATTTCAGCTTTTTTTTTTTTTTTAAAAAAAAGAGATAAATGGAGATAATTCCCCAAATAACCTCAGTGTGTGAAGGTCTGGGGCTGCCTCACAAGCAAAGTGTGGGGCTGGGAGCCAGCAGGGAAGAGCACCAGGCTGATGGCCATGGCTCAGCTAGATCCCCCCCAGGCAGGGAGTCAGAGCCCCATGGGTGAGGACCATCGGTCTGGCAGGGCTTAGCCTCACTGGGCTGCCGAAGGGCACAAGAGCACTTGTATGAATGTCCCCCAGCCTCTTTATCCATTCTTACTTAAAGAAAGGCATCTAATTTTCACAACAAAAACTTCACAATAAAAAGTGTGCATTAAAAATGTGGGGAAGGAAGAATGTAACCCCAGCTTCTATAAGAGTCCAAATTACATGAGGACATAGAGGCAGCACAGTTTATCCTACAGGATTTGAAACAAAGAAAGGGCATGCCAGGTTCCAATATTAAAAAAGCCCCGTGACTGAATTACATGAAAAAATGTTCAATCGCAGCAGAAAATTAAGTTAGGTTAACAGAGAACCTGTCACTTTTAAAGATGTAGAAAGTTGCAAGATCAGATTTGTCATCAAAAGTCAAATTGGTGAAATTTACCTTGCTTGCTAGCAAAACTGAATATTAAGCATCATTCCCAAAAGAAGCTTTAAAGAAATGCATAATCCTCTTTCTATGGAGTTTAATTTCAGAAAGGGGCAATATTGCACATGATTTATCTTTTTCTGTGAATAAATTTGTTAAGCCTGAGAAGATGGAGTCCATTATATGGTCCCATAGTCAGATAGCAAAATATGCAGCTGTGAGATGTGTTATTATGCAGTAGAGATATAGCACAATTGCAATGAATCTTCTCAGAAGGGTTGCAAATCCAGTAAGAATGGAAAATTTTAATCTTTTGTTAACTTAGCTTTCGTTATTGATTTCTCTGGCATTTTAAAATGAAGGGAAGAGAAGAACCAGAAGCAATATGTGATAGAAAGCTTGTTAATTCAAAGCTGAATTCAACCCCAAAATCCTATTGATGCTGGTGAGTTTAGAGCACGCCTCATATGTAGGAAATTTCCTGAGCCCACAAAGTCAGGCTTTAGGGTGAACAGACTGTAGAGCTGATAGAGAAGCAAGATAAAACACGTCCTTAGTCACTGGAACCTGTGAGCTGTAATAACAGCTACAATATTTTGGCTGCTATTCACCATCAGTTTTGCAGGGTACAGGGGCTCTTGGATTTGTTTAAACAGAAATCCGTGACCTGTACCTGACCTACCCTCACATTACCCCCAGCCTCCACAGAGCATGAGTGACCTTCTCTGCTGCTGCAGTGCAAATTGTTAAAGATTATTGTTTTCTCTCGGGAAGGACTTCAGGCATGCTTTGCTGTTTCCACTGAAATACACTGTGGCTTTACCATTGATCACCAGAGGGCAAAAAGGAGAATTTCATCCCTCTGGGAAGAAATGCTCTCCAGCAATTTTCTTTTTTTGTTATATGTGCATGTCTTCTCATCTAATTTACTGAAATCATTCAGTTTTTTCTCTGCAAAATGCTTTTATTCAATAAAAGTTTGCCCTCTTTCAGCCCCCTTTCTGTTTGCTGTCCTTGATTTTATAGCTCTGCTAGCTCCACCAAGGTCTGAACTCCCTGTGCAGTCCCTCCCTGTGCAGTGAAACAGTCAAACGTACACTTTACTTTCAGGTATTAAGGCATAACACTGCCTGAGCTTGACAAGGACGCTCTGTGCCAAGCTGGAGGGCTGGATCAGGTATCTGTTGGATTTAGCAAGGTTACTTCACCAAAAGCAGTACAGGCAAAGGAGGTATCTCCTCGCTGAACGAAGCATAGAGAGTAAAGCCTGCTCTGCAGATAACGAAAATGGGTTGACATACCAGCTTGCACCCTGCAGGGCAGAGAAGCCCTGGGCCAGGCCAGAGGAACAGCCAGGTCCGTGTACTGGCCTCGGGAAGACATGGAGGACCCAAGCAGTCTACGCAGGCGATGCCTCCAGGCTACAGCCACAAGCAACCGCAGGACTTACTGAGCTGGCGGTTGCATCCACATCATCACGTTTTATAAGTACAGTCTGACATTAATCACGTTGCCCTGCTTCAGTCAGTCAGGGTGCTGCACGTGGCCCTCGCATAGTTAATCCTCTTGTGCTGTATAGGAAAGGGAACACGTGCTTGACACCAACGGTGCAACCCTCGGGTACAATTAAACATCAGGAACTACTCAAACATTTGTAAGGTTTCCTTTTTATGCACATCTGTTTGTTGACCTTTGGGAGAGAGACTCTTTCATGGCCGGTTTTCGGTGATAAGAAGCTGTTGTCACAAAAAGCCACGGTCATAGCTGGTGCAATACCAAAGATGGAGCTGGGAGATTGAATTGTTGCTGGAAGGGGTTCATCCTAGTCCACATGGGGCAATGCGGGGAAGTTTGCTCTGCTGTCACCCTTGTTTTATCTGTTCAGCGGGTAAATAAAGGACTTCAATCTTCGCAGCTGCAAGCTCAGCAGCTTTCTCCACCACATCATTCACTTGAAGATAAAGACAATTGTGGAGAGTCCCGGGTCTTTGGTGCAAGCTGTTATTTGATTTATTTATTGGCACAGATTTCTAAAACATGGTAGGTGCTGCTTTGCAGATAGGAGGAGACACAATTCCCTGGCTTTGAAGGGCTGACAGCGAAGGTGTAGCGTACATAAAGAACACAAATACAGAAACAGAGAGAGGGAGAGAAAGCCTGCAACATTAGATTAAGTGGTTACTTATGGTTGTTACACACGTCTTGGTTGGTTGAACAGAGATGGATATGTGCACATAGGCACCTCTGTACTGAAGATGTATATGTATAAACAACAAAATGGAGGCTCAATGATTTATCCAATGGGAATTAGGAAAAATCCAGCATTTCATGGCTAAGGTACCAGACCTAACCATGGCTCTAAATTATTACAGTGCTCAAAATAGTACAAAGGGCTGCAATAAAATCATTGCAGAAAACAACTGCGATGCAAGGGACAGAACAGGCATCACTCTAAAGAGCAAAAATGTCTTCCATTGCCCTGTGAATAGTGTCTGCATGTGAAAGAGCAAATCCCTGCTCAGCGAGCAGACTAGAACGTGATGGAAGGTGCGCAGAGCACCAGCCGACTGCAGGCACTGATTACTGAGTTGCCTCTGATGAAGCTCCCACTCTGCAGACAGTCCCTTTTTGCAACGGTGAGTTTACCATGGCTGGCTCACCTGCATGATCTCAACCAGCTCCTCTACTAAGCCAGTTTATAACTCAGTGGATTGATTGCCTTCTTTTTAACCCCTGCTACAGCCCCTCGAGAGTGAAGGGTGCCCTCCTGCCTCTTGCCCTTGAAGGGGTTGCTGCGGCGGATGTGAACTTTTCCTAATACCACAGCATCTTGGCAAGGGTTGCTTCTGGCTTTTACTTTCTGTTGTTGCCTTTTCAAGAAACCAGTTGAGACTTGTGTGAGACTTTGATTTTAAAAATGCAAGAAATAATATTATAGAGAGAGATGTAAAAATTAAATGGGTGCCCTGTTTCTCATCTAAGTGGACTGGTGGTGTATAAGAGGGTATTTCTAGAGAGCCATGACACTAGATGCGATCCCTGAGAAGGCCATCTGTGTTACGGGCTATTATTTAAGACTTTGGAGCATGTAATTGTTTCCTTTCTTCCTGAGATTAAAGACAGAAAAAGCAATACTGTCTCTTTAGACAGGAGGAATGGAAGTTCAAAGCCTTTTCTGCTGCTTGGGCAGAAAAGCCAGACATTTAGTGACTAGGTCCTGGAAGTGGGTGAGAAGGGATGCAGTGCTGCCCCATCAAAACACCGCAGTGATGGCACGGCCACATCCTCTGCCTGCCCTGTGGCAGGCAGCAGGCAGGACGCTGCTGGCCATCTGCAGCTTGCAGACTAAGTGGCTGCACCCGAGTTAATGATGGCAAATCCTAAGGTAAAATTGCAGCCGTACAAAATTGTCTGTCCCTTTTTTGTGGTTTTCTCAAGTGAAAGCCTTAGATGGTCTCTGGGGGTTTGTGGCTTTTGCCTAAGACTAAATGCACATTTGTCACTGACTGAATATTCAAGCTGCCTTTGCTCTTGCTCCCCCGCTGCCCCTCCTTCCCCGCAGGCTGAAGACCTGCAGCAAGCAGTGACTCCCAGTGCCTGACACCAGCCAGCACCTTGCACTGACTCAGCCAGGAGCAGCTCCAACACCAACCCATGGGCAGGCGGGAGGGGAGAGTGGCGGGGAGGGTGAGACACTCCTCCAGCACCATCCAGCACCTCTGTCTTTCTTCAGCCAAGCACCCCGCTTCCTCCTCTTTTGAAGTAAACCCCTGGTTGCTAATGAAGTCAGAGGGAACTGTGCCTTTGGCCTCAGCGGGGAACAGGAATTGGCCCAGGATCCACCTGGACCCTCTGCTTTCTGGTTGCACTCCTGAAGCTGCAAAGCTGCCACCCTAAATGTTAACCAAAGGTAAATTTACCCGGCCCTCCGGTACCTTAGTTTCACATTGACATCTGACATCTTCTTGCTGATACCAGCTGGCTGATACCCAGCCTGGCCACCAGCGGACCCCCAAACCTCCTCCTCACCACCTCCCCGCTCCAACCTTCCGCATCCCTCCCGCAAGCAGCAGAGCCCGCACCGCCTGCCAGACCTGCAGCCCGGGGCTGGCTGGGGCTCAGCCCTTGTGCCGGCACACCCACCTGTTTTCTAGACCGTTTTAAGGATTTAACCTTTCCTCTCTACTCTCATTCCAAGATTTTCCTGCAGGCCTTTGTCACCTGGAGTCTGGATTACCGCTGTGCCCCTGGCCCCAGCAGCCGTAGCCTTGCCTCCTGCAAGTTGCCACAGAAAAGTCCTCATCCTGGCTTGCCGATGGGGCTGCCTCACCCCCCTTTGGACATCAAACCACCATATCACCAAAGGCCAGTAATGACTTGGCTGTGTGTTGGTGCTCTGGTAATGCTGACCTCCATCTTGGTTGTGCCAAATGGCCAAGTTTTCCTGCCAACTAAGTAGCTTTCCTCACGTTCACCATTTTATTTCCTCTCTTGCCCCTCTTTCAGGGAGGGAGAAATGAAGACAGAGAAGGAGCGCCAATGACAAGATGGTCTCACCCTGCCACAGAGCTCCCTGCCTTGCAGGTCCTCCCTGCTGAAATATGGGAAGGCATGAGGCAAGCTGTGTTTCACCGCTCACGGTGCAAAGCTCAGCGGTGCCCCACTCTTTCATCTTTACACATACAAGCATCTGTACGATGCTTACAGCATGTCCCAGTGTGGTTTTGCAGGGACTGTATTTTCTTCCCTGCCCCACATTCATCATACCCCATATATGATGTACACTCTGGACCTCATGTTACAGGGGCAGCCATACAGCAGCACAGCCCCCTTTCCCTAACGACATTGTGGCTTCTGCACCCACCTCTGGTCCTGGCACAGTATTCACAGAGACTATCAATTACTCCTGACTCATCTCAGCACCATTTCTAGCATGACAGAGTCACTAGCTCTGCAAGCAAATCACTGCAATATATTACCAGCATGGAGTTGGTTTCCTTCTGCAGGCAAATGCAGACTCAGGTGCCCAAGACAGCACTGTTCTCCTGGACTCCCCATTCCCCTCTTGATTTTACCTTGCTGCCTCATGTTCTCCTTATCCATCATCCATTTCTGCACTTTGCCCTTATCTCCGCTCCTCCAGCCATTTCCATCTATCCTCCTCATGTAATGGCTATATAATAACATTACTGAAGGATTTGTTTTCTTTTGCAGATAACCTGTCCATAGTCCAGCTGAGTCAAATTTAAACCTGACAACAAGGACTTGGTAAAAACCTAGAGAAAAAGACCTAGAGGAAGAACTGGTCTCCTGAGTCACGATCAGCAATCTAGCATCAGTCTTCAGACATTTCTGTGAGCTTCAATGGAGGTTAAATGCTTGTTGCAGATGCGCCTCTCTATAGATGTTTCTTACAGTAGATTATTTTTAAATTAAAAAAAATATTGCCCTGGAGACAATAACCTTCCATTTGGCACAAAATACAATTTTGGACAACAACCAGATCTGCATACATTTGTTTTCTCTTGCACAATGTCTTGTGCTACCTTCCTCCCTTCTCTAGAAAATGCACAATGAAATACAAGCGAATATATGTATTTTATTTTTCTTGTGAAACAATTCTTCTCATGAAAGAAAGGCCTTGAGAGTATTTCAGACTGTCTTTTATAGTTCCTGTAGCTATAACTAAAACATGTGTTTTTAACATAAATCAGAGGGATATAACTATTTACACATCTTGTACAGTGCCTTTTTGTTCCTCCTACAGAAAACTCCTATAGGATCCAATAGAAAATTACTCTTTTACATCCAGCTTCAAAGGCTATGTTCTCATTTATAGCGAGCAAAGAAAAACATGACAGCAGATGATGGTGAAGGGGCTGCAGACCTGGGGTGTTTGGGAGTTCTCCCTCTGTGCAACGCACACATTTTGATGAGGCTATGAAACCATTTCATACCACGGGGTGCCAACAAAAGTGCATGTTCCAGTCAGACCAGATTTTGGGTCACTGGAAGCCAGGGTGCAAATACCCAAGTTGTACTGCATAGACCTTGACATGTGGCTGGTGGAGCCTGGCTGGTTTTCCACCCCTGTGATCGCAGAAAGGGTTGGCATCTCAGATGTTGCAGAGAAGGAGAAGCAGAAGTCATTAAATGGTCTCTCAGGTCATCTTTGCTGTACTGTCCCACCCAGGAACCCTGTGCCCTCCAGCTGAGTGATAAGGAAGGCATGTTGTGAGAAAGGTGGCTGTGATGGTGCAAACATCCTCTGGCTGCTCCTCGTGCTGCAGGGGTAAAGTCTAACCACAGCTGGACACAGTTGTAATGAGAAAGAGGAGCGCAGGGGTGGAGGAGCTGCCTGGCTGGCTCCTCTAACAGGGACTTAGAGCGTGACTGTCCCATGAAGTTAAGCACAGCACTGCCTGGAAATGTATGACCACAAGGTGAACCGGGGAGAGCTGTCAGCAGCAAGAATGGCAAGAGGAGGTGGGGCTGTTTGACTTGGCTCTGGGATACTGGTAAACCAAAGGAAATGTCAGTAAATGTAAAAAATGTCACTCTAATAATAGTAACTGACATTGCCGCTCCCTCTTTCATCAGAAATCCCGAACATTGGGTGGGGTGATAAGAAGAAGATTGCTTAACCCACCAGGGGCAGGTGGACACCTCTGAAACAACAGCATGGGAAGTTTGGACACAGAAACACCTCAGACATGAGTGCAGAGCCCACAAGAAAACCCTAGAAACACTGGGCCCACCTTGATTATCAACAACCATCAGCAGGAGAGTTTGAGCCATGCAAAAAGGCAAAACGTAGTTTTAGGTCGAGCCCAAAAGGCAGCTGTTCCCAGTGCATCAGATTTTAGATCAGATTCAAGCAGGGTCTGTTTGGAGGAAAAGGATCAGGAATATTTTTATTGCTTTCTGTGGGGCAGTAAGAACATAACCTTCTCCAAGCCTGCTGTGACATGGAGCAGTATTTTGCTGTCGCTGGTTGATGAAATTGCACATCAGCAGAGTGACAATCAGCTGTCCTAAAGGTTTTGTTTTCTTGCCTTTTAGACCTTATTGATCCTCTTCCCCAAATCACACTCTCAGGCTTGACTGCTGCACATGGTGAAAGCTACAGCGTGGAAATGCCAAAAGCGGCTCTGTGAAAGCCCTGTTCTGAAATGATGCCTGTGCACCACTTTACCAACGAGTGCCACTCACGCCCATCGAGTTGCCAGGATGCCTGGGGGTGCTGAGAACCTGCTGCTCCTGCTGGAGCTCACTCGCAGGAGCAATGCGATGGTGACAATGACATTGACAGGGCAACATGTCGTGGCACAGCTGCTCCCCATCTCCTGGCCTGCAGCACGCCCTGCGCTCAGCTGGTGCTCACGTGGAAGCAAAAACCTTCTGAGCAACCCCACTTTGCTACCCGCCCAAAGGGAAGCCTCCCTGCGCTGTGGATGCTCAGCACTTCTTAAAAAATGCACAGCTGGAAAAGGACATAGACAGACATGCACCTTTTTCCTCAGCCAGGGCCTATGGATGTTTCAGGTCCAATCAATGTGACACTTTGGTTTTATTTGGAAAGAGCTTGAGGACCAGAATCGTGAGGTACAACTAGCACGCACTTCTTAGAGATGTCCATACTTCTGGCTACATCTCAGTGCTAAGATTCAGAGCTAATATCCTGGCAGTAAGCATAGAGACAGCTTGCACCTTTGAGAGATATTCTTAGACAGTGAAGAGTTTACATGCTTGAAAGGACTCTCTTTGCAACCACAAATACAAGCCTGCATGTGTATAAAGGGTTGAGGAGTTGCTGTATGGTTCTTCAGTGATGAAAGACGCTAGGCCAGCATGCTCTGAAGTTTGCCAGCCAAATGCAAACAGGGCTCTTTCTTCCTTTGTTCCTGCTCCCCTCATATCTTGCACTGCATGATTTATTTATTTAGAATGTTACATTTCATTCAGCTTAGTATAAACCCAGAGAGCACTGAAAAAGGGGAAGGCAATCTATGAGTAATTTCTGGCTGCTGCCCTCTTTTGCTTCTGCAGCTTGCTGTTAGGACAAATGTGTATAAGCAGAAAAGCTGTATGAGCAAAGAGGCAAACAATAAAGTTCTATTAGAGAAAAAGCATCACCATTGTGTACTGGAAGGTACATTGAAATCAATGCTAATAGCTTCCTTGGAAAGAGTTTACAAGGTAAGTGTTCCTGAGAAGTGCCTGGCAGATAGATGTTCTGACTTACAGGAGGAGGCTGTAGCTTTCATGAGTCCCAGCTACTTACTCATAGATACCACTTGGATGAGACAAGCAGAGGTTTCTTATTTACTCAACTAGAGAAAGATGTCAGTTCCAATGTTTTCAGTGCTCGTAATTTAATTCTGAATCTTATAATATTCTTTTTTCCCCTTAAAGGCCTTTCACTTGGAGTCCTGTGAGTGTATCAGAATCAGGGCTTTCATTTCTTGCAAGGAAGAATTTTGCAGCTCTCATGTTTTATAGGGGAAATCTTTAAAATATGACCCAAAAGCTCAAAAAAACCCAACAAAAAGCAAACACGCACAACAAATCAAGTAAAACTCAACGAACACCTTTATCTGGCGAGGCTGAGGCTATATACACACACCTTTTTGTCTGGGTGAAGCAACTGATGGAGCTCTAATCTGTACCTCACAGTCACTCTGGTTCAGAATAGCAAAACTATTTGAATTTGTTGAAAAGATGACTCCAAACCTTTGCTTCAGCCCATCGTCCCATTGAACATCTAAGCACAATTGGAGGTTTTGTCTCCTGCACTTCCCCTCCAACCTGCTGAGATTTCCCTGGTGCTGGCCCACGACAGCCTGGTTCTCCCCCTTGCTGCTCTGGTATTGCTCCTGCTGCTGTCTCCCAGCCGGCCGCGCTGGCAGCCCTAAGGAAGGACTAAGGAAGTAATTCAGGAATATCTGAAAAATTCAGGACCCTTCACATAATGCAGTCACAGAGGGCTTAGCCTCCTCCCCAGAGTGAGGTATGCCAAGACACATCACCTGCTGCTGGTGGACAGACAGCAATGGCAAAAAGCAGTGGAGTCCAACACCAGCCATTGGACTGGACAGTTTGGGAGCAGGACTTGTAGTAATATCATTTACAGTTTAGCTGCTACCTGTTGAACTACTGGCCGATGGCAATGACTGTCATCCAGAAAAAAAATGATACCAGTGGATTACTCAGCTAGTGTTAACGATCCTTGAATAATCTAAATTTTCAGGATAATTAGGCTGCCCCCATCTTTGGGCTTGTACCACAGCATCCTGCCTCTACAGCACTGAAATACAGTCTTGTCTTGCGTTATCCCCGGGCTGCCCAGCTTATTCTGCAAAGACATCAATTGTGCAGCACCAGAAGAAACCCTGTGACTCCCATTTAGATAATGCTATTTCCCTAAATTATGGTCACCAGGGCTGTATCCAGATTAGTAAACAAATAGATCAAAGAGTACTCTCTGGCACTGAGGACAAGTGGCCCAAAGCAGCCCACATCTGCCTGGCTAAAGTCTTCTTTCCAGGAAAATGGGATGGCTGCCTCCAAACTGCCTGTTGGGAATGACCTGGGACATCCATATCCTAAGTCACACCTTGGGTGGATCCATAACCCTAAGCAAACTATTCACATGAGCACTCAAATTATGCCTCCTTTTTTCTAACAGACCTCTTGGATCCAAATCTTCTTTCATAATGGTGTAAACTATGAAAAAAGCCCTGTTCTCCTGTGGCACAAGCACATTTCTCTTCTCTAGGCATTTAAGAAAAAGAAGATTTTTATTTCATTTTGTTTTCTTCTCCATTTTTCAGTTTTGCAATTAGTAAAATGATTAGTATTATTCCAATGTAATTCACAGAACACTTTCAGATGAGTGATGACAGGTTGGATATGTATCGACCCTAACATCTTGGCCTTGCTTTCCTTTATATGCCAGCATAAATCAGTGAAATCGCTATATAAAACCAGTGTGAGATCAGAATCAAGTCTATGTGCAGTGACCATTATTAAAGGGAAAAAAAAAAGTGCTTCCTTCCCATTATATCACACAGCATCGTTTGCCAAACAACATGCCATGTTGCCTTCAGGCACATGATTAATGCCAATGCAGTTCCAATAAAGCTTACAAAGCGCACAGCCCCAGTCTCCCTGGAGAGTTAGCAACAATAACGAGCAAAGCCTAAACGATGCTGTTCTTCATCTTTCAGTCACTGGGGACTTCCAGCCTTTTCCTCATTTCTGAGTATTAATCTTTATTTCTTTTTCAGAGTAACGACTTTTCTCAGCAGTGAATATTTTTATCAGCTGGCTACATCCACAAGACACTGATTGTTCATTTCAGCTGTCTTGTTGAATGGATTTTGCCTTGGAGTGCCACTTCCATTTCTCTTTTTCTAATTTGCTTATTCTCTTATTTGCATATTGTTTTCCAATTTGTTGCAGCCTGGATTTTCTCTGCTGTAAATACCAACCCCCAGCTCCTATGCTGGTGCAACGGGCTTTCTTTCAAAGTTATCTAAGGTATTCTGTGTCTTTTATGTGCAGCACGAGGTGCAAGTCCCTTTGTGACTGGGATAGTGGCTAGTCAGGGCTAGAACCAGCTAGAACATTAGTTTTCAATACAGGGAGGAACAACAGTAAGCCTAAATTTATATTAATACGTGGGCTAAATCCAAATGCTTTTACCTAGGCAGAACTCCCAGGGGCCAAATTCTCATTTACATGAAAACCTCTTTATACCAGTCTGGCAGTGGAAAGAGACCTTACAGCGCCTACAGATATTTAACGGCCATTTGTAGTGCCAGAACATTGGAAATCCTTCACGGAAGGATCAGCTCCCAGCTCTCATGCGTTTGGCCTGACTCTGAAGTTATGGTTTTGACCTGCTGTGGGTTTTATTCCTGGACACTTTACAGTATCAACCAAGGCACTTTCACAAACTAGGCATTTCACTGCCTGCTCAGAGGCAGCCATTTGCAGTGATTGTATGTGGGTGTAACAGTTAACGTCTCTAAAGTCTAAAGGCCAAAAAGTAAAAAATACCTTTTCCCTTTGATCCTCCAGGGGCGATTTTTGGTATGCAAAAAAATGTAGCTGCTCAGCCTAACATCTAGCAGAGCTCTAGGATTTCAGGAACCGCAGTCTCCCCAGTGACCACACGTCGCCCTTCACCGTGGTGGTGGGACGGCAGGCATGGAGGTGTGGAGTGTGTGCTGCTGGCACGCTGCGGGACCTGACCCAAACCTCCAGCCTCAGCCTGCTCCGACGGACAGAGCTGATGGGCTCACAGCACAGAGGCAGGGCTGCAGGGGGATGGACAGAATATGTAGGTGTACTTTATTCATGTGGGCCTGGTTCTATTTTCCAGATAAATAGCTAGATAGATAAAGAGTGTGTGTGTGCGAGTGCATTAATAGCATGCTTGCTTTGAGTAAATGAAATATGCTTTCATTAACAATTGACTAAATCAAGTGTGGCTTTTCTTTCTTTTACCCATTCTTGATCATGCTTATTAGAAAACCCTTGCTGATCAGGCCAGAAGTGATTATTATAAAGGCTTCTAATAAAAACTCCTAGCTGCAGTTTCCTGGGGAGCCCTGCAGACGCACTGGAGACCAATAGGGAATCAGGCACTTAAATCTTTGGTGGTACAGCTCTGGGGGAATAAATACAAATTTGATATGTTTTGTACAGTCAGCAAGATCTGATATGATGCAAGACACTAAAAGTCTAGTCAAGTCTAATGCATTAGGGCATTAGTTGAGCATGTGCAGGTGATGAGACAAACAGGTAGCATCGTTTCACTGGATATATGAATTTTAAAGGAGTGAGTGAAGAGAACTGCTGTTTTTACAGCACCATCCACTGTCCATCCCTGGAGGCAGAAAACAAGATGTGATGAGCCAAGAGTCTGATTTGGGTGGCACATCCATCTTTAGCATGGGAAAAGCAGATACTTCGCTATGAAATGACATCATCTTTAATAGCGTGGGATCTGTCACCGGCAGTTGTAAACAGAGACTGATTTACAAGCCAAGCAGCCTTCTTAGACAGCAAGACTTGATTCAAATTTGCAATCCTATTCCTTTGTAGAAGAGATCTTAAAGTACTCTGACTTTATGTAACTCCTGCGTTTAAAGTTACCCGGAAAAGAATTTCTCCAGACTCAGCAAACCCGACCTTCTCACCAGGCTATTTCTACTTTAACAAAAGTTACTCAGGAAGATGTCCCTGATGCTGGGGTCCTTAAAATGAAGGATCATGTGCAGGTGGGGGCCAGTTCTGCAGCACCATAAGGCTCCTGCTCATTTCATGCTATGTCATGTGTAGGACTCTAGCATGACCCTGTAACACATTGTGATTAATTTTGGACCCTGAGCACAGGTTTGAGTTCCAGCAGTTGAAGCCCATGCTGTGAACTCCAGCCTCACACCTCCCTGGGGCTGGGGACACGGCTTGTGCATTCACAGCCCCCTTGACACAGCCTGTCTCCTGCTGTAGGGCTTTGCCTGTCAGGCTGTGCTGATGTGATCTGCCAACCCCTGGTCTCCCTCCTCTATAGTCACGAAGGGAGAGAGCGACAGAGGTGCTGCCTCGCAGTTGCAAGGGCTGTCCCACAAATCACCCTACAAGCCAGCCTGAAAATCACCCTACAAGCCAGCCCGCTCCTTAGGGGCCACCAAGAGCCGTGGCCCTTTGCACCAGAGATGTCTGATGTGTCCCCCCCTGTGACACCTGATGCAGTGCTATCTCACAGAGCACATAAGGTGATGCTCAAGACAAATGTGTTACAGCACCTCTCTGCAAATGTGGTTGTGTGTAGATATGAGAAAATTGTCATCATAAGACAAGTTGCCCATTATAGCAATGCTTTTTAGTACTAGAGCCTTCCAACTGAGCAATCGTAACAGCATAGGAGTGGCTTATTTGTCTTAGCCTAAGTGCCTCCAAATTTGACATAAGATAAAACAGCATAGGCCTTCTCATATTAAAATAGCTTATATTACTAGCCTGCTATAAACTTACACCTGAAATTATAGCAAACATATTTATGTGCCAGTCTCTTACTTCCAAAACACAGTAGCATTTCAAAGAGAGACTCCAAATCAGCTCCTGTAAATTTTAAAGCCTGTTCCCATGAAGTGGTTTATGAAATAAACCCTAAGAATAAACAGGAGGAAGATGACCCTTTATGGAAGAGTACTACTGATGATCTTTGCCCTGTAGGAGAATGAAGTGGAAAGCTCAAGCAGTGCCAGTGCTGCAGCTGAATTTTGAAACACTGCCACCTCACGTCAGCTTAGCAAGGAGGCACAATGCAGGCTGGCCTCCCAGTGCCCTTGGTTCTTGATTCCTCTGGTGTTTGCCTGGCAGCATATGGCACGGCATCCTCACTCCCAGCGGCACTGTTGTCCACATTACTGTTGTTATTTTTTAATTGAAAATCATTAATAATGTCCATACCGCTTTACAAACCCAGAGCCAAGCACGCGCTCTCCCTTTGCAGGCTAAGCATCCAGAAAACATGAGCTATAAAGCCAGATAGTGGTATTTGCTATTTCACATTGGTATCTCTGTTGTGTTGGATATATTGGCATCTCTCGAGAAGGTGTGAGGCACCAGAGGATCATTCCTCCTTCTTTCTGACTCTGCAGAAAGGCTTCAGGGGAAAGCTGGATGTGGATGGACATTCCCAGGGTGCCGAGGCCGTGATTCCAAAGGAGAGCTGCTCCTGCAGCTGGGCTCCATTTTCACATCCTGCAGCAGGGCTTGCTTTATTGCTCTATTTTCCGCTACTCCTGAGCAAGAATTGAAGTTTCTCTCTTCCATATCAGGGAGGCAATTGGTGAGCGGCTTTCAGTGTGATTATTGGTTTTAGTATAGAGCAGGGACTTAAAATGAGTGCTATGGTTTTGTAGTTAATAGGAATGCTTCTGTATATAATACTTGGGTTATCCAACTCTTCTGCAAAAGAACTTTTTTTTGTACCTGACCTGTGTTGAGCAGTGGTTATATTACAGGCTGAAGAGCAGGACTGAGACTCTTTGTGCCTCTGTTGCTGGCTAAAACTTCAGCCCAAAGCAGCCAAACTCCTTAGGAAGAAGAGAGCTTGGGGATCTGCATCCAGTGGGCCTGGGAGCTGTGTCCATCTAGACTGCAGCAACAGGAGCATCAGCCCTACCAGAAAACTTAGTGCTGAGGTTCCCCTCCCAGAAACATCTGGGGACTGGCCTGAGGTGCCCTCTTCATACATGATCCTGCCTGAAAACAAACTGCTTCTTGCTTTTTAGACAAGTTAGTTTTCAGCCTGTTTAGCTTTCTGAGCCAGCTCACAAGAATTACAATGTTGTCCTCAGGACCTGCCCTGAGGATGGAGAAGGCTATACAGTTGTGCACTGTCTCCTGCGGTGTTTGTGCATGTGTGAGCTGAATTAGGTGGTCCCGTGGAAAGGGCTGGAGCTCCCCCAGCATCCTCTCCTGCTGTCCCCCCAGTCAGTCTATATCTGCTCATCTTACACATGTATGTGCGTGTATTATTCACACACACAGGGGTTGCAGAATCAGGCCCTATTTCAATGCAGTAAGGTACCCACTTCAGCAAAAAACACATAAGCATGTGTTTAACTTCACGCTCTTAACACTAGGCGTAACGTCAGCTTATGCTTACTTTAGGAGGCATAATTCTCTCTTCACCTTGAGTAGTCACCTGCTTGATCCCCTCTTCCAGCCTCTCTGAGACAGTCCGGCACCAACAGAGCCTACAAACACGTTGTGCAAGGAGCTCACTGAGCCTTGAAGTGCCCCTCTGGCTCCTGTGAGCACCCGGCAGGGACGACTCCTGACGCTGGTCGGCTCGATTCCCAAGCCCTGGGGACCACAGCCGTGCCCCAGCACCAGCCGGCTGTAGGTAAGCAGTAAGGGGCTTGCAGGACACAGGAGGGGAATCCAAAGTGAAAATGGACCAGTGTCAGTAAATGAAACCTGGAGGGCCATGAGATGGCACTGGGGAACTGCACAGTACATGGCAGAGCGGGCAGATGAGGGACCTAATTAAAAACAACCTCAGGCTCTGACCCAGACCTAGCAGCCTCAGCTAGGAAACAAGCCCAGACTCAGAGCGTATCTAAACAGGCTTGAAAGTTTTGTCAACAGTCTGGAGGTGTGGATTAAGGGCAAAGCATCATCTCAATGCTGAATAGAGAGGTGTTTAAAATCTGCCTTAAATTAGGGAGATGCTTACCCACTTTCCAGAACGGGTGGGTGTCGGGGACAGCCTCAGCACCTGGGAGGCTGCGTTTTCCAGTTGCCACTCACCCTTCAGAGGGTGCCCATGGATGAAACTCCCTCGTTCTCAGTTTGATGGAGACTCCTGCATGGAAAAGTAGGTAGGGTTGAAGGTGGGAGTCTGTCGCAGCCCAGTCTCACACCAGTTTAAATGTCAGGGAACCACATTCTCCAGTAGCAAATGCTTGAGAGCTAGAGACAAGAATTTCTGCCATGGAAAACCGAAGAATAATCTGCCCATCTGCCCATGGGGAAAGCCTTTTCCAAACTCTAATCTGTTAATAGCTGCCTTAGGTCATGTAGCACAGTGATTTATATTTCCCATTACCCTATCAAATGTAACAGTTTTCTTTATCTACCTAAATGGTTAATCCTTCTTGTCATTCGGCCTCTATTATGGGACAGACCCTGACACACCGTAGCTGCTCTGTTCATCTCCAGTACCCAGAAATCTGGATTATCCTGATAGATGCGGAATTTCCAGGTGGAATAGATGCAACTGCCCTTCCCATCCCTCCATGCTAGGGTTGCTTGTGCCCTCTGTACAGCTTTCAGGGATTTCTGCAAGAAACAAACTTGTCTGATGAGGTCGTTCTCTGCTGTCTTTTTGACAGTAGATTGTCAGAGAAAGCAGAACCAAAACGAAGACCTAAGTCCCAGAATGGCGGTTTGCAGATACCCATGCTTGAAATCGCATGGCTGCATATGTAGGTGTAGTTAATACCTTTGCCTGAACAAACAGGTTTCTCTACTGCAATGAGACAAGCCTCCCATGCAGGTATCTGGAAGTTCCTTTTGCATAGTGGAAACATCTGGTAGTAGGTGGATTAAATAAGCCAGAAATCGAGCTGGGGGGAGAGGAAGGAGACAAGTATAGGAAGGAAGCAAAGCTAGCAATTAGGTCCGGAGAGCTGTTACTGTGCAAGCTGAAGTGGGAGGAGAGGGAGTGAAACATTGTTTGGGTTGTCAGGAAGAAGATAAAATAGAAGCCATGACAAAGAGGGAAGAACAATAAATATAGATGAGTTCAAGTACTCTTTGAATCTGCGTACCAGATTTGAGATTGAAAAATTCCATATCAGACCAGGACTTCTCTATCAACTCATCAAAGTGCCGTCCTGTTTTCTGAAGACAGAAGAGTGACAATCTCCCTTTCAAGGCAAGATGAGTCCTGGCACCCCGGAGGCTCCCCAACACAAGCATATACACATGCATGCGCATCTACACATGCACATGCACACACAAGCAAACAACGAGCACGCACATGCACACAGCGTGACAGGAAAATGTTCAGAATTGCATTTAGCATCTCAAGAAACCTAGGGAATACAGACTGGACTGTGAAAATAAATCTGTGCAGCCTGCACTGGTATTGAAAATCTATGCCCACCAGCCGCTTGGTAGCCGTCTGTCCTTGCCGGTGAATACCAAGCAGGAGCGTTCCCTGTATGCTTGCCCAATTGCAATTCTGCTCACCTTAAGTTTGGGAGAAGCAGCAAACACCATCAGAATGACAAGCTGACAGCAACAATACTGCAACAATATGCTGTGGGAGAAGGAAAAGGAGAGAAAGAAAGGGCATTTCCAAAAGAGATCAAGACGTGATGCTGACATTATCACACCCCAGGGAGAGGGCTGAAACCGTCCAACGTATTTCATTTTAAAACCTTAGGTTCATTCAGATTTCCATTCCCAAAGGTAAGCAGCCAATTTCCTTTCTCCATTAATAATTCAGCCTTGCTGGGTATTTACTCTTTCATATGTCATCTCCACCTTAGTGTGTAACAGTTCATTTTGGACAATATCTTCTCAACGTTCTGGAAAATATCTTTCTCTTTCCTATTACAAAACATTTGCAAATTTCTTCAGTTTCTAGATCAAAGCTATTGGAGCGAGTCCAGGAAAAGTGGAGTTGTTTTAGCCTGTGGCTGTATAGCAATCAGCAGGTCACCAAAGGTTTCTGGATCAAATGTTAACACTGCTTGGGAAGATGTCCATAAGTTACTGAACATTTCAGCACAGGAAGGAGGAAGCAAAGAGTGACTCAAATCGAATCCAGGATTTCTTGTTTCAGTAAGAGACAACCAAATCTCTTCACAACTTGGCCAAACCCCATGACTGAAGGCACACGGAAACACATGTCATAGCTTAATGTAGCTGTCCCTGAAGTCCATGAAGACATCCTTGTAAGGTTTTTGCGGTCTTTGGCTCAGACACAAAATGCACACAAAGCACTGATCAGAAAAAGGACTACGCAGAACTCAGTAGAGAAATGAAACCCTATCAGGGCAGGCTGATAGGTTAGAGATCAAGCTAAACTGAGCGTGAACTTCTCCAAAACGTAGGTTGGAGGGAAGTTTTTTATTCCTAGAGAAAAAAGCTCTGAAAATTTTGGAGCCAGGTCTAAATTAACTCAAAATTTGGGACACATTTGGTTTGGGATTCTGTCTCACACTCATTCTAAGTATAAATAAGGAGAGTACTGAGCAAAGGGGTCCTTTCAGTAATCTAGTCACTGGTGCTGAGCACAAGCTGAAGCAAACTGGAAATCTGAACCAGATCCCAAACTTTCTGTTCAAGCTTGAAATTAATTTTCTCCCCCGCTAAGTTCTAGCATCTAGCTCTTCCGAGTGTGAAATAAACCACATTAACCAAGCCAAGAAAATCAAAAGGAGACACCCTTTTCATGCCAGGCTGGTGCTGATGGGATGAGAAGCTGCTTGCATAAGACAAGCTTGCTTTATACTCCCTGCAACTAATAAAAAAAAGGCCTAGCTATATTAGCATTTTAGATGATAACGGAGGTATAATTTGCAAAGCTGTAGTCAAAGGGTGTCTCTCTCTCTCTTTTCTTATACCAGGACTAAGACAGTCTTACAGAAACCAAGCTGGGACTTGTTGGAAGCTCCATCTATGACCAGGACCAAAGTGCCTTCCCCCTCACCCAGTTCTTAGAAGTTCAGATAAGGATCTGCTATTTCTGTTTTTAAGCCTAGAGCTGACTGCTGTCAGTCTCATTAAATGTGCAACATGCTCGAGAACTTGTACAGGGCAGAATTTTGCCAGAGGGCAAAATCTGGCCAAGGATATAAAAGCTCCAAACATCCAGGGTGGAGGAAAGCAGGCCTCACAGTGAGGCATCCCTGAAAGCAGTAATAAAAAGGCGATCTTCCTTCCTTCCCATAAAATAAAGCAACAAATGGTATCTGCAGTGCTGATAGAACTTGCTGTTTGCTGAGGCTGAGATATAGCCATCGGCTGTTTATCTAACACAGATAAATAAGCAGATATCAGAGTAAAGGTCAATGAAGTATTTGCCCTATCCCTAAATTACACAAGAGTGTGTCATCATGCAGATCTTAGCTCAGTGTAGCTACCCTGGCTTGTGTTTTAGCTCCTTTCATCCCAGAAGTGAACATTCCTGCTTTTGACTTATAAAGGGGCAGTGAACAAAGTTCAGGAGGCACCGCACAGAGGGAGAGCTCCCTAACGTTGTCATGGGAAAAGGGCTGCTGGCCAAAACAACAACTGTGTCAGCAGCATGTGTACATGTTCAGAAAGTACATTTTATGAATCCATGGGTTTGTAGTCAGAGAATGTCAGAAAGCAAACACAGACACTGCCCCCCCCCCCAGTTTACCCAAATTATGTGGCCCAGCATAGTCCGGAAGGAGAGAGGGAGCGGGGAGGGAGGAGTTTTACGTGACTGAAAGAGCTTTTTTTCAGTGTGTGGTTGTACTAAATAAGAAAAACATGAGTAAGAGCCATGGGAGAATGTGAGGAAATCCCTCTGGAGCAGTTAGAGGTCAAACCCTGTTTCCTTGGACACGAATCTAAATGCTGGGTGCGCACTAGTGAACCTAAGTGTGGATGTGGTCCACTGGCTCCATACTGGCCAGGATGAACGTGGCTGGACACAAATACCAGCGCATCATTTGCACCAATCTGAGAGAGTCCTCCTGGGCTCCTACGATGCATTGGTTTTTTCTTCCTCACATCACAGTGAAGTCTTCCTGGGGAATCACTATATTGAACAAGGTATGGAAAAAATTATTCTTACTTTTTATTTGAGAACCGCCGTAGTGCCCTGAGGCCCCAGCTGTGGCTGGAGCTCCACTGTGCAAAGCATCACACCATATGGAACAAACGCCCTTCCCAGCTTTTGGCATTGCTCTCTGCCCCTGAGGAAGAGTCACTCCCAGGGGATGCTCTGCAGCCCCACTCTCCCCCTACACAAGCTGAGAGTCTGCCGGTGGGCTCAGGACCCCAGCACAAGCTCTGCTCCAGGAGATGTGTTCGTGAGCCCATCTTCTGGCTTTGCCTCATCTCTGATCAGCGTCTCTGACTTCCCAGGCCCTCAGCAAAAAAGAAAAGTAGCTGCTTCATGCCTTTGTGACTTCACGCAGTGAATCTCATCCTGCAGCTGGCTCTGTGCCCTGTATTACATCACTAGAAGGTGGGATAATACAAGGCCGGGTTTATCTTCATATGTTGTCAAGACATTTGGGACAGTAATGTTTTCCAAGCCTCCTCCACTCATCTTCAGGAACTGCAAGCCTTGGAAAACCAGATGCTCAGGCATATAATTCAGGCACAAGGCTGGTGGAGTGAATAAAAAACAATGCAGGAAAGCATCTTGACTCTCATTACCATGAATGAGAGAAAGATGAAACCCGTGGCTCAAGCCCCTCAAGAATTTATGCTCTGATATAACTGAAACCTCCCAGGAGATCCTGGGTCAAGATAGAAGAAACAGACAATTTATGCCATTCCTAACATATCCATCTCCTCCCCCAGCATGTAGCTGCCACTTACATTAGTTGTGAATTTTACTCAGACAAATTACTTTTCCTGCAAGCTGCTATGATGGTTCCTGTTTCTTTGCATGAGAAATAAGAATACACAAAACAACAGAAAAGTTGGAGGGAGGGAGGAAGGACCAGAAGAAACTTCATTAAAAATTATTGTGTATCCACAGCAGCAAGTTATCACAGACCAGTAGCTTCAGCTAGGGTGAAAAATGGTAGAGCAGTTACACAGTGCCAGATGAACAGATGTAGTTGTTCAAAGAATGAAAATTTGCAAAACACACCAGAATTTAAAAAAACATTTTCTAAGGACCAACATTTTTCTCACCTAAGACAGAAAATGAGACATCACTTGCTATTTTCTTTTGTGAAAGCTCCTGCTACAGAAGCATCCACATTTCAGTGGGGTGCTGGTGGTCTCATGCCAGCAAGAGCTGCAGATACCAGGTGATGTCTGTGTGGTGGATGCACTAAGGTGATGGGTTATTCTAGCGGGTAGGATGCTCTGCATGTGCTGTGATTAAGAAAATACTACTTCCACCAGAAAACAGCTTTCCAAAATGGGAAGCTTGCCCTTGCTGCCTGCCTGGTCTGAAACAGTCATCTGTCAAAAGCCACAGTGCTGCTTCTTCACCTTTGGTGTAAATGATCTGCCCTCTACCCCAATTATCTGCTTGGATTATTCAAATGACTTACAGTGCCCAAGAGTGACCAGCATCACAAAGTTGGCCTTGTTGTCTCCCAGTGATACCTCCTGCAGGCACACGTGAGACCAAGGCATCACTCAGTCCCCAAAGCGGAAGGCTGTGCCCCCCGGGCTGTCAAAAACAGGTCCTTCATACAGCAGAGCAGAAAATAACCTACTAGAAAATCACAGCCTTTTGTTTTCCCAATTAACACTTCCCGATTTAGCTGCTCCGAGACAATTGCTGAGTTATTTGCGGTTTGTTTTTTTCTTCCTCCACTGTGGCAGCTGCTACTTCTTTGCTTTTTCCGAGTCTCTTTCTGGCCACCATTGGGCAGCTGGCCAGCCAGGGAGCAGGGAGATGCTGGAGTAGCAGGTTACGTGTGCTTGCCCACAGCCTCGCTTCTGGGGAATTACTAACATTGACTAAATACAAACACTTCGTGAATTTGACAGATATCTATGCTGTATATGCTTTCACAACGGCTAGAAAAATTAGCTCCCAGGAATTTTACAACTTTCTCTTAATTAGTAAAATTGCATAAAATAAGAGGTAGATTTCATTTCAAGCTTTTTCTCTATTTGCACATGAAGAAATTTTTTATTAGGTACAATCAAAAAATATCTTTACATTTGCTAGGTTTCTATAAACCTTTCAGAAAGTAAGAGCTAGCAGATTTGTGAAGGACATTCTGTTTAGGGCATTTACGTTTAATAAGTGTCGTGGTTTAACCCCAGCCAGCAACTAAACACCGCACAGCCGCTCACTCACTCCCCCTCCATCCAGTGGGATGGGGGAGAAAATCAGGAAAAGAAGTAAAACTCCTGGGTTGAGATAAGAACGATTTAATAGAACAGAAAAGAAGAAACTAATAATGATAATGATAACACTAATAAAATGACAACAGTAGTAATAAAAGGATTGGAATGTACAAATGATGCGCAGGGCAATTGCTCACCACCCGCCGACCGACACCCAGCCAGTCCCCGAGCGGCGAATCCCTGCCCCCCACTTCCCAGTTCCTAAACTAGATGGGACGTCCCATGGTATGGAATACACTGTTGGCCAGTTTGGGTCAGGTGCCCTGGCTGGGCATGAGAAGCTGAAAAATCCTTGACTCTAGTCTAAACACTACTGAGCAACAACTGAAAACATCAGTGTTATCAACATTCTTCACATACTGAACTCAAAACACAGCACTGTACCAGCTACTAGGAAGACAGTTAACTACATCCCAGCTGAAACCAGGACAATAAAAGATTGATGTAGCAGCATTTTTGTTCTTAATAAATGTAATGTTATTAGAGGTTTTTCAGTTTACTAGGATACTAATGAGGGTTTATTTGAATGATATTTATGATTTCTATATTTGACAATATCAGCTTTGAAAGTGAAGTGTTGGTTAGAAGAGATGTATAATTATGTGCATGCACCTGGGGAGTTTTGTACAATTTATACATAGACGAGGCAAGCCTTGCCTTTAAAAGCAGCTTCTGGCCCCAGCTGGGGCATCGTTGGAACCAATGTTTGGGAGCATTTTTAGGGGCATTTGAGGAACTTTCCTTTAGGGGTGACACTGATGATCCCTGAGTCAAACCATAGTGGCCAGATGGCTGAAACTACTGGAAGCCCAGTTTAAATTACCTGTTTTCTATGAGCCTTCATTTTTGGAAGGATGGATCAAATTAATCATATTATTAAAACAACATCGAGGAAACCAATGACTGCAAGCACAGGGCATCGGTCCAGGGAGAATTAGATAATTAATTGCAGTTGCTCTAAACCGACTTGGGCACACCTGCTAAACTGGGGAAGCCAAAGCAATATTTATTTTGACACATTTTTGTGGGAGAATGCTTGGAAAGCTACGGATATTGTAATGTTACTAGCTTATGTAGTTTTAAGTCTGAATTGTCCACAAATGATTGAATTTCACTGAGCTGTTAATACATGACACTTACGTGTATCCAATTAGGGCTATTAAAAGCAAGAATGTTGTGGATAATGTTTCCAATGTTAATTAATTGAAATAGTATCAGCTGGAGAATGCTTCCCCAGAAGCTGCCTCAACCAGCCCCTACCAGCTATGATTTATAGCCACTTGGCCAGGCAGCGTGGAAATTTTAAAGACTGAATTGCTGCTGCAAGCTTATTCTTTAGTAGTGAAATTAGGCTATAATTCTATACAATTTGTTAGGAATGAAATAAAGAAATATTTTTCTTTTAATAATGATGTTGTTTTAGAATGTTGTAAGGATTTGCAAGTTGAAGCCCAAAGGATTTATGTGATGATTGCTTGAAGCAAGCAGTGGGTAGCCTCTCTAAGTTTATTAATTTCATAGAATCATAGAATAGTTTGGATTGGAAGGGACCTTTAAAGATCATCTAGTCCAACCCCCTGGTTCAGTGGTTACTGTGAAGAAAAAAGTCACCAAGGGAAAAAAAAAAAAGGTTCACAAATCTGGAATGTACTTTTTCAGCAGGGACAGGGGCGAGGGTTCCTATGTTTTACCAAATATGAAGAACATGTATTAAAAGTCTATAAATTGGGAAATACTTGAGAAAGCCTCTAACAGGAAAAGATGCTTGTTATAGGATGGTGTGGTGAGGGACAGGTTTCCTTTTAATCCTACAAAAAGTTTGAGGCAAAACCACCAAGACATCCAGTGGGTGCTCTCTGAATAAAATTCTCATTTTAGCTCAGTTTATGAGCTATAGGGCTTGCTCATTTTTAAAGATTTTTAGATAGCAGAACCTGTTGTATACATTCATGGTTAAGAAGAACCTTTCCTGAAAATGCAGATGAAAACTATTGGGCAAAGTTTTAAGTGTAAAATGCATCAGCCACAAAAGATAAACTTGTAATGGATTCAGTTTATAATACGTCATCTGACTAATGAAATGGGATTAGAATAATTATTCAGCCACATATAAATGGATAGGGAAATAAATCATTTACTTAGTTGATAATAGCTAAGATAATGTGCTAAAGTTTTACGACCTAAGAATGAAAGATTACTCTCTAATTTTATTGTTTATTTAAATAATTTTAAAATAATTACACTCACATGGTTTTATTACCTGCCATGGTGTTGCAGCACAAAATTTAAGAAATATTTGCATTTTGGCAACCCTCACACTTTATCCAAACACAGTTTTTGCTGTTGGGACTGGAAGACCCTGTCTGTGTCATTCTGGAGTTTTTACCTGTATGTGTGTGATTCATGAGGTGCTGATATTTCTTCACAATCATCCATTTCTGGTCATTTTGAAACCAGCATCTCTAAGACTGAGGATTAATTCAATGCCTCCCTTTTAAGTGTATAGCAGGAAGATACAAACATTGCTATGCAGCTTCATTTTGTCCATAGGTGTGCTGGGTTTAGCGTGACAACTAAAAGGTAAGCAGTGCAAGCTAAGAGAAAAACAATGATCAGAAAAATTGATTAGAAAAATTCTGGTCAACTGTGTGTGACGTACCCCCAAAAAACTGGCAAAGAAAACCACCCAAGTAAAGCTATAATTAGCATATGGGTATTTATTTTTTAAAATACAACAAAGCCCAACAGAAAGGTTCAGCAACTACTGTAAGCTTTCATTTAAAATTTTAGTAAGCCGTAAGTGTATTGTGGCTGCATAGGTTATGATTTAACTTGCAATATTAACAATTGATTTAATAGAAATATTTTTCGTAACAGAAATTTATAGTGACATGCCACTAGCAAATCTGATTACTATTACAGGACCAAAGTTGTTACCAGCAAAATTAAACACTGGATGTGTTAAAATTTCCTTCCAAAGAAAGGCTGCCTATCAGTGTGTAATCTTGTTATCAGCCCAGCCAGGAAGGTCTCTCCCAACCCTGAGGGAATACTCTAATTTTGCAGAAATACAGGTTGGGAATATTTAGAGGTGAGATGTTCGCCTAATGTCAGTGAATTTCATTGTAGGCATGCAAGTATGTTACCCAGCAAGGTTATAGGAAACCTTTTTCCTGGTTAAGAAGGAAAATGAAAATGTGCTGGTTTTATAAGTTCACTAGAATTCCTTCCAGTTAGTCATGAAGACAAGATAATATGAAAATATAGGGATGTTTTATATTTGTGGACACCATTTGTAGAGCAACAAAATATTAATTGCCTTGACTAAAAGTTAATTAGAAAGGGAGAATGTAAAATAGAGAAAGCAGGGCCTAAACAGCATATTTAGGAGGAGGGCTCTTTTAAACCCTCCTAAGGGTGACACTTCTAGACTGCCCACCACAACACTGCTGCTGGGCTGTGCTGGAGCAGCCCAAGTCAATAACTGCTTTGCTGATAGCAATAATTGCCTCTATATTTCAGTTTTAATGAATCCCTGAGGTTTCTCTAGTAATTTTAAAATGATGGGTCAGAAATGAAGCTGGAAAAGGCAAGAGGTGTTAATTGGCTGGTTTTTAATCTGAGGATAATCCAGTGCTATTTTGCTAATGTCTCCAACAGAGAAAGCTTCGATCTCCTGCCTCTGGACTCCTGAGTGATTTGTGTCTGGAATTTTTAAAGTATCTACAAATTGTTTATTCAGACACAGGGCCTTCTCCCACCACTATGGACCATGAGCATCATTTGAGTTATCCTCTTATGCGGGAGCATAATAATGGACTCAACGACAGATCAATATGATCATAGTTGAAGACCCTTTACTAGACCGTCAGACATCATTTTTATACATTGGTTACATCCATACATGCATTTAGCTATTTTACTATTGGTTACACACATTATTCATGCGCTGTCCACGCGCCTAGTTACACTTAATGATTGGTTATATCAACTCTGTACACGTGCATAAACATAAGACACAATTGGTTATACCAACTCTGTACACGCGCATAAACATAGGACATAATTGGTTATACCAACTAAAACATGTGAAACTTGTCTCAGCCTAATTGGTCAAGATAAACTGCCAAATTGAGGTTCTTTGTGCCAAGTTCCCTTTATCATGGAATGCGCACCTGTGTTCTTCTAATTGGCATCTTTCTTTTTTTGTCTTCTTGTTTATTCTGTTCAAGGTCTTCTAAAGGCGTCTGAAATGCTCTTGTGACCGTTAGCTAAATATGTGTCCACAATTCCCCCTTTTTTTGTTTTTTGTCAATTAACACCTGCTGTATTGCCCTTTGCAAAGATCTATGAACACAATTAATTAAACACAGTAAAAGCAACATTATACCTAATAAAATAAGTAAGAATAAAAGAAACCCCAATTTTTAACAAAGATACAAACCAAGTCCTAAGTCCCCATCCTGCAGCTAAATGCTCTAAGCCGAAATGACAGCATTCTTAACTGCGTTAAAGCTCTTGCAGCTCCTTCTTGCCTCTGCAGTTCTGTTATCTTGTTTATTAATTGCTCCACTGTCCAAGTTCCTCATGTCTGTTATTTTAATGATGGTTCAAAGTCCTTTCATACTGCAGCTGTCACGTACTCTGGCCCACTCCTGCTAACTGCGGCCTACTTATGCTAACTCTAAATAACCAGGCTCAAAGAAATGTCCCCCATTTTCCATGAAATCTCCCACAATTCCCCCTTTTAGTTTTTGTGCAAGCCAAGTTACATGAAATGCTTTTGTGAAAGCATGTGAAAGCTTACATGAAATCATACATTCAACTATTTTTATGATACATGGTACAGTCATTACAACTGCTAATATTACAATTAAAATAACTAAGCCATGCATAAACCAAACTTATGTCAAGCTGTTAGTTTGGATAGGCCATATGTCCTTGTTCTGCCAAGTACATGGCCACAATTCCCTCTTTGTCTTCTTGGACTATCCGAACCTTTTTCATTGCCTTTTCAATCATGTTAGTGATACATCTAAATATGCAGGGTACAACAATCATAATTATTAAAATTATAATTAAAATCATTAAACCTTGTTTAAATCCATTTAATCATGCTTAATGCTTAAAAACAATTCTATGCGTAATACAGCAAAAATATCCTTTAGCTATTAATGATCCTATACTATTTACCCTATTACACCTAATACATAAAGGACTAAAAGTTCTGCAAAGATATATCTGTTGACTCCCATTATGATTAATTATATACTTCCCACAATATTTACAATAACCAATTATATACAAACTGCAGCGATGACAAATGGGACAAAGTTGACCACTAGCTCTTGTCGTTACCCTTATTCCTTGGGTCGTCTGTTGTGGTGTTCCTCCCATTCACAGTGGCAGAAGATTTCCACGGTTTTACCCAGCGAGCCGGTACCCACTTTGGTCCTGAATCTGTAACGACACACATATATCCTCTACCAGTTACTTGTACTTCTGCTGGGCCCATCCACTGTCCCGTGTTCAAATCCTTATACATTACTTTAATTCCTGTTGTTTTTACTGTTGATAAATCATTGCTCAAGGCGCTGCTATGAATTACTATGGGAGGGTTATCGGCGTTGCCTGCCAACCGCAAAAAATTGAGTACATATAAAACTTTCCATCAGTGTGATCCATAATTCTCACTGTCTCCTTTGGTTTGACTTTTGAATATTTAAGGCCAATAGCACTGCAGGTGAACCAGAGGATCCAAAACCTGCATCCCCTCGCAAAAGTTCGCCAGATTTTGGTACTTGGGATGCAAACGGAACTAACTGTGCTATGCGTGCACCTTTTGCAATATTCACAGGTGGCATTATTGTTTGGACCATGATCACGATCACACCAGTGTAATCAGCATCAATTACTCCTGGCAAGACAGAAATACCCTGTCGAGATGTTGACGATAGCCCCAACAATATCGCACATAATCCATGACCAAGAGGTCCTTTCATGTTTGATGGAATGCAGTGCACCTTTGTGTCTAACAAAGTTACTTCTACTGCTGTTGCCACGTCCACTCCGGCACGTCCTGCGGTGGCGGAGGGGACGCTGTCCAGACACCCTGTATTTGTGTCGTGGCGCGCGGGGATCTCAAGGGTTTCCCAAAACTCTGCCGCTGACATGATACTTTGATTTACATTCTTTAGTCATGTGGCCTCTTTTCCCACATTGATTGCATGGTTTTTCACCAGAGGTTTTATCATAAACTTTACATTGTGCCTTAAAATGCCCTAGCTTTCCACAATCAAAACATTTCTTTCCTCCTGGCCTTCCCCCACTTTTTATTTGTAGCAGACGTCGCACTGCTGTGGCAAATGCAGAAGCAAAAAAAGCAGCTCTCTCTTGTTCACCCATACGGTCGCAAGCTTCTAACATCTCGCTAACAGTAACACCTCAAGGTAATATGCACAATACTCGCTTTGTTTTCGCATTTGCATTTTCAAACGCCAACTGATCAAGCAACTTAACCTTCATGTTACTATCAAGATCTGTATGAGATTCCAATGTGGTATGCAGTCTGTCTATAAACTGAGCAAACGGTTCAGATTGTCCCTGCCGAATACTAACACAGGAAGGAGAAACCTTTCCTTGCTCAGGTATGCTTTGGAGAGCTTTAAATGCCAATTCCTGAGATTGCATTAAAACTTGAGTATCAAATTGAGCTTGCCAAGCGGTGTTTGAAAATGGTCCAGAACCCATCAGCATTTGAGCAGTACATTGAAATAAGGGATCATTTTGTTGACGTCCCCTATTTCCTGCCTCTGCATCATCGCAGAGTTCCTGCCACCTATGGGAAAAATATAACTGTTGTGATGGCGACAAGATTTTAGCAAGCATTCGCGAGTCATGTGGAGTTAAGGTTGACCCAGAAAATATATGGGACAAAACTGCCTGCATAAAAGGAGATTTTAAACCATACTGAGCAATTGCAACTTTTGCTTCTTTTATGATTTTCCAATCAAATGAAACCCATTGATTAGGTCCACCCCCAGCCCCAGCCATAACCAGAAGCTCTGTGAGACCTGCTATGATTTCTCCCTCAATTAAGGCATCACGAATAATTCCCCGCCATTTATTCCGGGGCTCCGTTGTTTCTGGAAAGGTGGGGATCGGTTCCCTGGGAGGTGGAGAAGGCAGAGGTATAGGTGCAGGACAAGGAGGGGGCAGAGGTAAGAAAGGGTTTGAAGGAGGAGGAGGAGGAGGAAGGGCATCAAAGGATACAGCTGGCGGTTTTTCTTGCTTCGCAGCAGCCTCCAACTGTGCCAGCTTTTCTGTTACTGACTGCAACTGCTGCGAAGTGAGCTCAGGCCCCTCTTCATGCTCTTGAGGCAACCCGGGCGTAGACGAAGGCAACGGACGGTATATGCTAGGTATAGTTTGTTCATGTTGAGTGGTGGTGTCATATGCAGGAGGAGGCACAGGAACCTCTGGGGGCTGTTTTTCCTTAGGCGGATTTTTACTCGCATCCTGATTCTGTAGGGTTTCCTTTGAGCGTACGGTTAGGGAGGCTTGGGAACTGTCAGATGGCTGATTAATATCGGCAGTCCCAGCGACTGGAGCAAAAGTTAAGGGCACAGGAGCAGGTGGACAAGCTCTGGGGAAGCCAAAAGTCTCCCTTGCTGCATTATGTTTTTTTCTCCGCGTTTCCCCTTTGTTTGTGGTTGGGGAGAAAGCAGCAAAAGCAGCCGCAGCTGCTTTACAATCTGCTTTCATTTCTTGCAGAGTTGTCTTAATTAATTTCCATAAAGTTGCAAGACCTTAAACTTCTTTAGACTCGTCACTAATTTCATCCCATAGGGAGGTTCCGATAGCTTCCCAGGTACTAAGCTCAAAAGCTGTACCCACACTAATTAAAAGGTTTCTGTCCTTGCTCCATTGTAAAAGCTGCTTTAAACAAGCTTCATCATATTTTATGCCTCTCTTTGAGAGTATATGTTGGAGAAGCTTAACTACCGCTTCTTCTTCTTTGGAAAGCGTATGCCCCATCTCCTCCCCCGACCGCTCACCTTCTTTACAGGCGAGTCCTCACCTCGACGGGCGAAAAAAACGACAGCGCTGTCTTATCTGCCTCTATGGGCACACCAGCCGGGGCAGCCAGTCTTTCGATCGGGTTCCTCCCGTCCTCCTCTTATCCTGCCGTTCGTTCTCCAAACGTAGCGCAAAATTTGGGGGTCCCTGTTCGGGCACCAATTGCAGGAGCATAATAATGGACTCAACGACAGATCAATATGATCATAGTTGAAGACCCTTTACTAGACCATCAGACATCATTTTTATACATTGGTTACATCCATACATGCGTTTAGCTATTTTACTATTGGTTACACACATTATTCACGCGCTGTCCACGCGCCTAGTTACACTTAATGATTGGTTATATCAACTCTGTACACGTGCATAAACATAAGACACAATTGGTTATACCAACTAAAACATGCGAAACTTGTCTCGGCCTAATTGGTCAAGATAAACTGCCAAATTGAGGTTCTTTGTGCCAAGTTCCCTTTATCGTGGAATGCGCACCTGTGTTCTTCTAATTGGCATCTTTCTTTTTTTGTCTTCTTGTTTATTCTGTTCAAGGTCTTCTAAAGGCGTCTGAAATGCTTTTGCGACCGTTAGCTAAATATGTGTCCACACTCTTAGAAGAAGATCACAACTGGAAGCCCAGGCCCAGGAGTTTAAATCTTATTACAAGCCTTTTAATATAATTTTAGTGTTGACAAGCTGTAGGCAAATCTCCCAAAATCTCCTTTTACAGTATCAGATTGAGTGACATTTTTGTTACTACTAACAAAAACATTCTGAGCCATTGTGCAGAGGAAATGTACCCAAACAGGTACAAGGTCCAGAAGCTAAAAGAAGAACACAGTGTAAAGCACCCTGGGCTGTGGAGTTTTTTCCCATGAGAAACAAGAGCAGGCTTGCACTATGTCCCCTCTGAACATGATGCAGACTATCTTTTTGAAGGTATGCAGCAGAAACCACCTAGACGATCATCCAAGAAAACCTTGCATGAGTCTCCAAAAGTGGGAGTGAAATCAGTCTTTTTCTGTCTTAATCAGCGTGAATCTCCTCAACATACAAGGTGCTTAAACACTGCTGTAAAAGATGCGTTACAAAATACAGAGTTAGGCATGCTGGATCAATCGTAGCTTCTGCACAACTAACTCTCGCTACAGCTTCAGGAAGTAAATCCAGTGGATTTGTACTTTTATAGGATTTCCATTAAGTCCTGTGCTGTTTACATTGGCTTTATATTTAAGGACCTTATGCAGACCTAAATCTGATTTCTGGAACTTAGAGAGGGATTGTGTGTCTCAGCTGTAGTAAAATTTAATCCTGAGCCAAAACTTTGAGCACAGTCAGTGGTGTGCGGAGTATGGGCATCACCCCATCAGCTAAGTGGTGTCAGAAAATTATCCTCTTCGATCTCCCAGAAGAAGCTGACCTACACTGCTTCTGTTACATTGAATTGCTTTAATTGACTTTGTCCATCTAGATAATGTTGAAACCAACACATGCAGAGCTTTCATGGCTTGACAGAAGCCTGCAAATACGTATTTTTGCAGCTTTAAAGGATGATGAGTTCTTCCTGTAGAGAGTCAATTGCATCTGATATTTTCAGTTGTGACTAGGATTTTGCTCAGTTCCATTTCTTTTTTACTTCACTTTCCAGCACAGAAAACCTCTTCTGTTGTTCTTTTGTTTATACCAAAGAGCATCCTATATTCTCAGGCAACACTTCATCCACTCAGCAAGTGAAGTGCCCAATTTATGCTTTGAGCTCAGCAGGATTTTCTCTTCTTTTTTTTTAAAGTCATTTTCTTGCTATTGCCATGGACTGACATTGGCATGACCTTCCATGGAACAGCCCAAGAGCTTTGCTGGCATAAGCTCCCTGTCCCTTAAAAGGAGAAGCAGTGTGAGAGCTTCCAAGCTGCCTACTGCAAGACAACCCATGTATCTGGCAAACAGCCCGAGCCCTCATTCCTCCTTTGCTGAAGGGGACGTCAACAAGAGTGGTCAAGAGTGAACAAACATTGTTCAGATACATATGTGCTGGCGGTCTGAGGAGGCCACCATGCCGTTAGGAGGTCACTTGCCACGTTACAGAGGTCGGGTACCAAACACCATGCCTGGCACAGCACCAGCACCTATGAAGAGGACCCGACCGGCCTGGGCCCAGTGCCATCCTGACAGATGGGCACGTGTGCAAGTATCCAAGTAGGTGTAGGCAGGGTACCTGTTTTGGGATGTCTTAATGGGCATCTGCTCTGAATTTCTGTGCCTGTGATTAAAGGGAGGCACCGTCCCCAATCCCAGTCAGTAGGCAGCTGCAGAAAAGCTTTGAGCTGAATTCTGGACTCCGAGTCTCTCATCTATACCTGCTTCAAGGTCATTTACATTGCCAGAGTGATCCAAAGGGACCTTAATATGTGAGAATCGGACCTAAACACATGCTTTTAACCAGAAGGAGGTGCTGCCGAGTGTACCTGCCCTCACAGTTGCGAAAGGGAATTTGCCCTTCTGGGGCAGTAGTAACAGGCAGCAAGAGGCACTGTGAAGAGCTGGTGCCTCTGATGTACCCAGTTGTAGGCATTGCTGTAGGTACAATGCACCTGAAAGACTAAAAGGCACAAAAACATTCGGCTGTCTTTGAAAGAGAAACACAGTGAGGGTCGAGTCTTCTGACAGACTTAAAAATTCTGTAACATCTGCTGAAAAACATATCTGCCTCATTTGTCTTCAACCTCTCCTCTAACTGGTGATAACAGATCTGTGTGGGTTTTGTGTGACAGCAACAGCTAGGAAGCTAGATAAGATCATCAAACACATTTTATATAAGCCATCAATAACAATATTCAGTCACTAGCACCGTAGGCTGGATGGAAATCCATGCCCATTCATTTCAATCAACATGTCAGTTTGATGATGTAATTTAAAAAAAAAAAATAAGAAGAAAGGAAGGAAGCTTCTTCATAGACCACAAGTATTTTCAAACTTTTCAAAAAAATACTATGGAAAAGAATAGCTACAAGGCAAAACTAGCTACAAGGTTATCTACAAGTGAAGGTGAACCAGGCAGAAACACAGCCATGAAAAATGATGTGCGTGGCCAGAGACAGAATTGCATTTTGGGAACTGAGCTTCACTTGCTACACAGATATTGTTACATTTAGGCACAGATTCTTCCTTCAGACACTCTTGAACATGTCCAGCTTTCCTCTTTGTAGCACAAGTGAGCTTGCACACCTCATCCACGTGGGGCAGCTCAGGCACCTCTGTCCCAGCAAACACAAGGTGAATTTCTTGGCTTTCATACCAAAAATATCGTGTATAAAAAAGCAACTGTAGAC
This sequence comes from Haliaeetus albicilla, assembly GCF_947461875.1. NCBI lineage: Eukaryota > Metazoa > Chordata > Aves > Accipitriformes > Accipitridae > Haliaeetus > Haliaeetus albicilla. Next base: position 34,102,040 of record NC_091495.1, read on the forward strand.
CTCAGATGTTCTGAATTTTATGTGTGTCTAAAAAACAGTAATCCAAAGTCTGATCCCTTAATAGGTGATCAGTTACTAAGAGATTTTCTTTTGTGGAATGCTTCATGAGTATATGATAGCAAGTTGAAAAATGCTAATCTTGCAGCTTTTAAGACAAATATTCTGTGGATTCAGAGAAATTTAGCACATATTTAGCAGTGAAAGGCTTAACACTGCACTGCAGACCAGTCCTCTCAAACCATCTTGGCACAGATCATATCTCCAGGCTCATGCAAACCCACAGCAAGACTTTAGCCCTAGAGACATGCCCTCACAGATAGCTGCCTTCTCTTCCCCCAGCCCTCTTCCAGCTGCTGAGCTCTCCTTACAGCTGAGACAGATGTGCAATGTGCCCTTCTTTGGCCTCTTTACATGAAAGCTGGCCTATCCCAGCTTTCATGGCTGCATAATATCACCACGTTCAGGAGGGAGAGCAATATTGGGAAAGCGTTAGAGGCAGTTGCAGCTTATTTTGACAACACTGCGGCTGAAAATCACAGCACCTCAAGACCAGAGGACTCTTGCCGGTCAGGGAGCTCTCTCCACTGAGCAGAGTTTAGCACTGCCAGCCTGTGTCCCACCAGCTCCCCCTCTAATCACATCTGTGCACACAACAAAACAAACATATTCCAGGAGCTTCACAGTCTGTTTAGACTATTTAATGAAAGAGGCTTTCAAAGGCAAGGATGTCACTACAGACTGCATGTTTAAAGGTATGCAACAGTTCAGAGAGGGAGATAAGCATATTAAAATTCAGCTTTACTTGCCAAACCTGAACAAAACAGCACGATGAACTTGCCAGTAGCGGGCCTAGAAGCTGCAAAATAATATACCATCAGCTGACTGCACACACCTCCTGGCTGCCTCCAAAAGCAGCTGCAAGCAGAGCCTGCCGTGAGTATGCTGGCAGCAATGGGTCACTGGGGAGGCAGGACGCCAGGGGACAGCCGAAGGGCACAGGCCCAGGGGATTCAGTGGTTTTCCCCACCAGCCTGGTGCCTCACTGCTGGCCCTCCTCCAGCTGCACAAGCAAGGCCTGGAGAAAGGAAGATGAAGCCAGACTCCCTGGGGTGGGGTTTGACAGTTCTTACTTTTAGGTATCTCTAATTTAGTTTTTCAAAGCCTACATTGGGCTTCCTCTATAACAGAGCCAGTGCAGAGAAAGTGATCCATTCTGTCCTCAGATGATGACGATCCCTGGGTCTCTGGAGGTGCCTCTCATTCTGCACTGATACAGTCGGTGCCCAGACAACCAGTGTGTGTTTAGGCTACACCTGAACAAGGGACGTGGGAGTACTTCCATGGGCCAGGGTCCAGCCACACCGCTACTTGCAGCCCCCACTGCAGCAAGGCACGGGCATCATGGTACATTTTGGACAGGTCACTGATTCAGCTGGCTGGGAGAGAAGGACCTTGGGAGCATGAGATCATGCATCCACCACTTGGTTACCTGTAACATGGGATGTGACAAGACAAATTCCTCCTCGAGCATGCAGCTCACACACTGACCCAAACAGAGGCACTACTTGCTAAGCCATCCAGGTGAACCGTGCAGGTTCACACCCATGTCTGAAGCCAGCCTTGATTGCCTCCTGGTGCTGCATTCAAAGCAACTGAAGAGGCAGAATTGAATCAAGACTGCTATATTGCATCTTTGAGGATAGTCACTTGAGAAACGGGACCCAAATGAGCAACTGTTTCATTATATGTGAGTGCTCCTGAGCAGGAAGAACTGCTTTGAGCTTGAAAGGGGGAACACTCACATGGTCTCAAGTGTCCCCGAGTAATCTATTAACAAATCTTCTAGTTCAAGTATGTGGTATTAAAAATATCAAACCCCTCAGCTATTCCCTGTTGTTAAAAGTGAACAAGTGCAGCCAATTACATTCCATTATCACTATTTCACTAACAGAGCAGTTAATCGGTGACACCATGAGGCTAACTTCATAAAACACAGGTGTCACACAAACCTGTGTGTTCTAGACATGGTTAATGAGTAATGTACTTTTACAACATGTCCCAAATTTCTGTTGCCTTCATTTTCCTGTGTCTCTCTTGACATGCTGAAATAAGTATTTAGGGCCCTTCACTCTATTTACATGATTCTTGCAAAATCAAATCGCTAACTGTTTTTGAAAGCTATGGCCTATACTCTGATTTCCTTTAAAATCTTTTTTTTTTTCCCTATTCTGCACATTTCTTTTAAAAGTATAGGGCTTCTATATAGCTTTATGCTAGTAAAAATGCATTAGTATGTTTCCCTGGACAAAACACCTAAAAATGTCATATAGGGTTCTGCAAGACACAAAGAAATGGTACTCGATCCCAAATCAGGGCAAATTTGTACTTCTGCATTACAGCATAAAGCTATCCTAAAATGAGCTTATCCCAGCTTCTGGTGATTCTTCACGAATACCAGGTTGCAGCATACAGCATGTCAGACTCAAGCCATCACTGGCTGCCAGTACAGTAGTGTAGCTTGTGGGCTTCATATTTATTCTTGGAAAAGTTCACTATGGGGCAAGATAAAGGAGTTCAATTAGAGCTCCAATGTCCCTTTGCATCACCTTCTTCACCAGCTCCCATCACTGTGGGCTGACAGCTGAGGGATGAGCCCATGATTGTAGAAGTATCCAACCCATAAATTTCCATGCATAACTGCAATTACATTAATTGACAACCATGTTCATAGGTTGAGGGCAGCTTCGGTGGAAGCTGAAGATGACAGTGTTCAGATGATGTCAGTTGTTTTCAGATGAAGTTAGCTGGGCAATGACACTGCATACAAGGAGGTCATGGAAATCACAGAGGCTTCTCAGAGCATCAATCACCTATCTTCATGTTTCATTCGGGTTGATGGAGCCAAATTCATTGCTGCTTCAAATCGAGCTGAAGCCTGCAGCTTCCACATACACTGGGTTGCTTTCCACATCCAGCACAAAAGGAACAGGAAAGTGCGGCAGAATACATTATTCCCCATTTTACCTGGGTCTCTCGGGTTGGACTGCGTGCCACACAGCCAAAACTAACACAGAAAACACAAAGTAGTGTCGGGCTACTGTAGTGCCTTTCACATACGGCCTTGTAGTGCCACCTTCAGACCACAGCAAGACTTGGAATGCTAGGTCATTAAAAGCTGTGTCCAAATCTGCAAAGTCCTAGGTCAGGTTATTTTATTTTGGAAGAAAGAGCTTTCACAGAATACCCCATCCTGAGTCTGGTTCTGAGGAGATCTTGTGGGTCCTCTTCCATTCCTAAGGTGTCAGGCACTAATATTATGGTACACTGGTTAGTAAAAACGGGTAAAAAATCAGATTAGCATTTTTAGAGAAATCTTAACGTGACCTTCTGAGCAGCAATTTTACAACCACAGCCAATTATAAGCACAATAATTCTGGTGAAACTAATCTGAGGAACAAATGATAGCATTTAAATGCCTGATCTGCAGATACAATTTGACTTAATATATCTGTTTTTACATGAGCCAGAAGTTTCTAGCAGATGTAAACAACAGAAACCATAAATCAGAAGATGAATTAAACATTTGGCTTTTGGTTTTTTCACCCTCATACTCAAGATGGACACCGATGAGGTCAATTCCAGCTGTTTATTTTTTGATTACTCAGAAAGAATGATTTTATTAACACACAGGACCCTATATTCTCAAATTACTGAGGTATCAGCTATATATTTTCTAACCTAGTGCAATCTTTCTTAATTATTTCTGAATTTCACTTTGTTCTAATTTCCTCTTCAAAGCAGAAACACTGAAACACCGAGCCCTGTTCATCTCTCATGCTCTCCTGTCTTTGCTTTACTATTCTTCCAACCTCCCTTTTCCTCTTCAGTATTACTAATAGCTTTTATAGAGAGCTTTACAGTTTTAATGTATTTTATTGGCATGTGCATGTAAACTAATTGGCAGTGGTTGGAGGCAGAGGAGTTGGCATTAGCACAGTGACATATTTATCAAATTATAACCTCCATATAAGCAAGCTCATCTTGCAAGATACTCATAATACAAAACAAGATCTGACAAGACTAATTTGTCTCTTAGCCTAAAGTACTGCTTATACAGTGCAAGGTGTCTAAATCTCCACGTTCTCTTATTGATATAGCATGACATATTTTCAGCAATCTAGTAAAATCTGTCTAATACTGTGTTAACTGATCTTTGGGGGTTTTTTTGCTAACACTTTTGGTTGGGTTTTTTTGAGGGTTTTGTTTGTTTGTTTCTTTGTTTCTTTGTTTTTCTTTTTGAGCAAAAATAACTAACATCTATCGGGGATTTGGTGACGTTACACCAAACTTCTTTAAGGCCCAACCTAAGCCTGAAATGTACCATTTGGGGGGACAACTTTCAGCCACAAAGCTCTCGTCTGTGACATACTGGGATCCATTCAGCTCACATGAAGACCCCTCAGCTTCCTCCAGCATTCTGGAGAGCAGATACCCCAGAGAAATGCTCACGTATGACATTTTAGACCTCAATATCCTCTGTGCATCAGGGCTGTGATAACTTTGGGAACCTGTGTATACAACCTCTAATTACTGTTAATAGTATGAATTCATTAAGTAGTTGGTTCTTTGAAAATGGTAGCAAGTTTCTTTGTCTATAACTATCCACAACATGAAGAATAATCAGCAGATTCTCTGAGGGGTTCTTGGTGCTGGCTCAGTGTGTATTGTTTCACTGATTAGAGATGGGAACTTAAAAGCTGACCTCTGTCCAGCAAAAGACACAGTAAAGAGGTGGCTGGGATGGGCAGAGGCAGTTTTTCCTACAGCTTGGGAGACCATGGAGAAGTGGAAACAATGGGAAGTTGTGAGCAACAAGATTAAAAAGCCAGAAATGACAGAAATTGAATTTTTAAAAGGACTGGCAGAAAGGAGAATGCAGAGGACACACAAGGAAGTATGGTCTGGGGAAGGAAAAGATGGACAGGCTCCTGTGGTGGAGTCTTACTGCTCCTTGCTGCCCGACTAACTAGTATCACAGGGGACTTAATAACACATCAGATAAAGAATAATATAAATGAGGTGCTATTGCACTCAGGAAGTTTATTCAACAATCTGACTTTCCTTGGGGTTTATCTTGGAGCTAAGAAAAGCAATGGTGAAGTCAGGAGCTCTGCAAAAAAAAAAAGCCCAAGTCCCTGTCTGTTAGCTTATAGATACCACGTCCCTCAAAGCCATTTCCAGCAAAAGGCTCAGCCTTTGGCAGAAATGCTGGCAACTGGCGGGCAGGGGGACATGGATGGTATTTCAAAGAATCTGGGGTAGACATTTTAGGACTAAAGGTGGACAGTGGGATACAGTTTCCAGGATGGACTGTCACAGGGAGGTTCTGCACAAAGGAAGAAACGTTTGTGTGCTCACTAGCAGGAAAGTCACCTGGAATCAGCTCAGATTCGAGACAATCAAAATGTGCCAGAATTGAGGGACTATTCCTCACGAAGGAAGACAGGAGCGCCCCACCCCCTGCAGCCGCCTCCCCAGCTGCCGTCCTTTCCAGGAAGAGCGGAGGGCAACTTCTTAATCATACAAACACCACCAACTGCCAAAGGCAGACATGGGAGCAGCAGGGGGTATGTTTGGGTGAGGGAGGTTTTTGGAAAGGCGCAGACGGCCGGCACGGCCGCCGCACCTCACAGCCCGTTCCCGCCTTCGCCCGGGGCGGGGTGTGGCGTGCGCGCGTGGGGTCACGTAGGCCGCGCTCGCGCCCTCGCCCCAACGGCTCCACAGCCCCGCACGTGCGCCTTGTTTTGGTGAGGGGCACTGCGGGGGGAGGCGGGGCCTCAGGCCGCCAGCCCGCCGCGCCTGCGCGGGGAGGCGGGGCTTGCGCTCCACCCCGCCCCACTCCCGCCGCCGCCGGCGGAGGGCGAGGCGGCCCGGGCGCGCGTGCGCAGCTGCGGCCGTTGCTGGCGGGGGCTGAGGCGGGCCGGGGCGCCGGTGGCCTGTCCGCTTCCCTCCCGGCTTCCCTCCCGGCCCGCTCGGCTCTGCCGGGCCGCGAGCCTCCGCCGGTCAGCAGCAGTCCCCGGGCGGGGGACGCTCCTGAAATGTCGCAGACTGCCATGTCCGAGACCTACGGTAGGAACCGGGGGTGGAGCGGGGGGGACCCTCCTCTTCCTTCTCCCCCCCGCCAGCTCCGGGCGAGCGGGCCGGGGCCCGGGCAGTCGCCTCCTGAGGAGCGGGGAGGCGGCGGCGGAGCAGGGTCTGAGGCGGTGTGGGGTGAGGAGCGCGGTTGCAGGCGGCGGTTCTGCGGGCTGGGGCGGGTGTGTCTGCCCCGGGTCAGGTGCGCTTGTCTTTTTTTGCCTGTTCTAGTGAGCTGCGTGCGCTGCAGCTGCCTTTGTTGCCCGGGCTGACATGGCAGCGAGCGTTCAGAGTTATCTTTCGTGGTGTGGAGGTGTTGACTCGAAACGTAAGTGAAATCTAGGCGAGGGAGCTACTTGTTAAGTGAATTCGGAAGGAAAGTTGTGGTGCGTGTCCTCTGGGAGAAGCTGCACGTTTCTGTCATTGGAGGTTGTGTTCTTTTGAGGGGCAAGTTAGGATTTCGGTCCTGTTGTCTTAGGTGTGCAAGCATCAAAAAGAACTGATTGTGAGAGTGAATTAGGGGGGGAAAAGATCAGTGAGTATCTTCGTACGTCCCTATGTTGGCATGGATGTCTGACTACTGCTGGTAGAAGAACACCTGAAGGAGTAAGTCGGAGTGCAGGCACTGACACAATGTATCTTCACTTCAAAGAGAAGTGAGGAGCTGAAAAAGTAAGCAGAGCTAGTATTGCTGCTAGTATTGCTGGCTAGGTGGAGGAGGTGGGAAGCAACTGAATAGTATTCATTTCTCTTCTTTATAAATTTGCTTGAAACAACTCAGCTTGAATCAATTTCGTTTTTCTCCCCTTCCCATAACATACAGTTCTGTAATATTTTGTAGTATAAAAATGCCATCATACATGTAAATGTATTCAAAGCCAAATGTGGTAGGTTGTTGGAGAGTAAGATCAGAATTGAATACTGTGACAAACCCTTTCACTTGACATTTTCTAGCTTTTTCTGTTGCAACATCTTATATTCGTTAGCTGTTCGGACTTTAGAGCTGGACTTGCATCCTCTTGCTCTTAGAGCAGAGTCTTGAAAATAAGGAATAGTTTGGATAACTAAAGCAAAATTGGACACAACAACTCTGCTAACTGTGAGGGAGGCTGGCATGGGCATCAGGAGTTCTTACTAGTAGGCTGACCCAATTGTTTCTGCTACGTAATTCAGTTTATTTTCAATTCCCTAGTCACCAGTGCTTAAGATGTTTTGTCCCACTGGTCAGTGCTTCGGTGTACAGCAAATGCACAGAACTAAGGGGCAAAATGAGGCAAGAGTGTGGGGCAGCCCTTGAAGTGCAAACCTTAGGATTTTAAGACCCTGCTTCTTTTTTCCATACTTTCTTGGAGCATGTAAAGCCTATATGTAGAAACCAGAGGGGTGTGCTTTGTAAATCTAGATTTGAGTTTGGATTAATTCTTCATGCTCTGAACTCTTGTGATGAAGAACTGGGATTGCTTTGGCTGTGCCTATAGTGGGATTAGTGGTCTCTAAGCAAATGGGTTGGTAGACAACCAGAGATGACAGAGGGACTTTCAGCGGTGCTCCTCTTTTGATGCTGTAATAGTAAGCAAGCTAAATAGATGATTGTATCTTGAAGAAGTACATTACAACTTTTTTTGCATTGTGCCAGAGAGGCAAAATATCGATTGTAAGCCCACTATAGCTGTTGATACTTACAGATTGTTTTGGTGTCCTAGAAAACAAGCCCTTAAAATTGAAGTTTTGCAGTTGTGGGTAGTTCCTTCTATTTGCTTAATTCTTGTTTGGTATATCTCTCTTTTAAGCTTCAGTGTTTGTTCTATTCATACATATGCTACAAAAATTCGGAGCTAAAATACTTGAGAAAGTCAAGGTTTAGAGTAGATAGAAGAACAAAAACTAAGTTATAACATAAAATTTAACAATGGCTATACTATCTCTGACCATAACAGTAATCAGTATCTAATTTTGCAGTGTCCTGTCCACATATGTAGCAGCCCAACTGACAGTTCAAAGTAAACAGTATGATGTGATAAAATTGTGGATCTTCTGTGCTGGATGAACTTTCTGGGATTTAATGTGCTCACTGTCCTAATAAAGCATGGTTTGCTTTTGGCCAGCTGTTACAGTGATTGTCAAGGATGGTGGAATTATTAGGGCAGTTTCCCCCTGGTGACTGAGATCAGTGGCCACTGTATTGCCTCAGTGCTGGTATCCCTGTAGTTTCTGTCCTTGTAAATGCTTATTCATGAATTGGATTTTTCTTCTTACCGCCTGGATTATGACCCATTCTAATTATGTAACCTCAAGCTTTTCATCCCATAGAGAGAGGCTCAGGAAAGTGGTTGGTGGTTTTGTTTGGGGTTTTTTTAATGTCATTTTGCTGTCTGACTTCTGTGTGACTAATTTGGCTGTGAGGTTTCATTTTCTCTTCCCTTTGAAAGGGGGGGTATTTTTTTTGATATTTTTCTCAATCCATGAGAAATAAAGAGCCTTTCCTGTGGTCTGTCCTATCTGCCTATCATACTTCATTATACACCTCAGTTAATTTATGTGTCTCTTCCTGTTGTGGGATTTTTATTTTCCTCCCTGAGTTCTTTTCTCTGTGTCAAATTCTGTCTGCTTTGAAGCTTTTCTGTTCACCCAGTTTTCCCTACTGTTTCTGTCCCTTACTGTGATTCTTGTCTCTTCCCTCTTTTCAAACCGAGGTCTGTAGCCTCTTACAGTCTTGGCTCTAAATTCCCTGTTAGCAATCCATATTTTCTCTCCTATAGATCTATTTCATCAGTTGTATATCTTCTGTTCTTAGCTTTCTAATCTGTTTGTTTCCTATGTGATCAATTTATTTCCCTTACAAAGTGCCAAAACCAAAACAGTCACAAATACAAGAAAACTCCATGAATTTTGAGTCTAAGCTTAGAAAGAACATTTTACTGCTGCTTTTGGGAGAGGACGGTCATTCTTGACAAAGTTTATTTTATAACATTGGAAACAAATCTCTTATAGAAAAATTATTTTAACTCGTGTTTTCTGAGATGCAATGGCCTCTCTGTAGATAGTTACTATGTAACAACACATGCCTTCTCCTGCTTCCCAGTGCAAAGTGTACATGGCTTTGTGTTATCCTAGACATAGACTGACATAAAAATAGCTTAGCCTTAATGGGTAAATGCAAAACAGCCTTTGGATTTTAAATGGTAGAAAGATGGAAAAAGGTTGTACTACCTTTGAGTAAATGTGATATGTAAGATTCCAGTCAAATCTCTTCAGTACCTACTTCCCTGTGTTTTCTCCTCCAGTATCTACTATTCCCAGTCTGGTCACGTAAGTGTATCTATCTCTGTCATTGTCAGAGAATAGATAGTCTTTTTGTCCATTCAAAAATACTCCTTTTTCATCTGGACAATTTGATTCATCCTTTTCTCCCCATCCCATCCCCTTCCACTTATCTGATGGCCTCTGCATTTATCACCCTGGCCTTCAGTTTATTTCAAATTGATTTTATTGTTTAGAGGGCATAGCTTGTTTGCTTGTAAGGAAAGAAGATCTTCCCTCTTCCAAGTGTTCCTTATGCAGATTGGAATAGAGCCAGGTTTATCTGTTCTACCTGTTTGTCTTGTTAACTCTTACTGCTAGAGAAAGGAGTAAGCAGGGAGAATAGCTCTTCTTTTCTCTCATTTAGAGGCAGCATATGCCAGTAGGAATGCTTCAGAGCACTCTCTCCTTATGCAGACTTCTGCAAAACAGAAGATGTCTAACTACTAGAAGACTCTTTTTTCAGGGTGTGAATGAGAGAGTTTCCAAAGGGTCAGCCTTAGTGAATATAAGTTCTACTCTTTATCAAGGAGTTGGAAGAAGACTGAGTTGAGATTGAGGATATAATTGGGTTTCCCCCCCCCCCTTCTGTATTAGCAAGCATATAAGAAACAATTTAATTCTCATTACATTTTAAAGACCAAGCTGCAATAGCTCAGAAGCTGTTCAATTTTTCCTTCTGCTGGCATAAACTTCAGTCAAAGGAGAAGGCTGGATGTCTGGAGATGGTTTCCACATCAGCCATGTGGTTTTGCTGGTACTTGAGTCAAAGCCCACAATTGTCTCCCTTCTCCTTTCCCCTCAGCTCCCCCTCCTTCCCACCCCCCCCAACCATGCAGTTTAGCTGCTGGTGCATCTTGGGGGTGGAGCCACACCTTTTCCCTTATGCTAGAAAGTAAGTTTTGTTCCCTGTACCCCCTACCCAGTTTAGGATCAGGTGATGCATGTAGCTCACAGAGGGGAGTAAGTTGATTCTTTATATTGCCTTATTTCCTTTAACAGCCATGCTATGCTATCTTTCATCTCTTTATGCTTTCTTTAGTGCATGTCTTGTAACCCTTTTTCCTTTTGGCACAGAGTTCAGTTTTCGTCCTAAATCCTTTCTGTATATAATGATCTTATTTACAGGCACAGTACTTTAACTTTTCTAGACCTTTTCAGTAGCCAGCATGGTAGCAAGCATTTGTAACATCTGAATGATGCTGCTTTTCAGCTTTCCCATGAAGGAGGAACAACAGAATTCAAAAGAAAAACTTCTCTAGGGTGACAGCCTTGGCAGCTAACTGGAATGTTGGAGCTCAGAGCTGCTTTGTCAGTCGCAAAAAAAAAAAAAAGCCTATGAAATGAAGTCACTTAACTCTTCTGGGAAGAGGACACCAAAAAGAAAAACTAGAGCAATTAAGCAGTAGCGCAAACACCAGAATAGGAGTTGCGTTGGGTGAAATTGCAAATAATTAATATATAAAAGTTTTTCCCGAGTGCGAGTACACAGTGATGTTACAGTTGGGCTGAAAGAAGCTATCTGTCCAATCTCATTCAGTTTCTGTGTTTCTGAACTGTGCTAAATTTTTAGATACATCTGTACAGTTCAAAGAGAAGATATTTCATGTCCTAAATCAAGCAATAAAATAAGTTATAAAAATGTAATTGATGTGGTTCCTGTTATCATACAGAATGACATTATAAGAAGGAAGATCCAGAATAACAAAATGAAAAATGTTCTCCCTGTTCTTACCTGGTATTACCTTACTCACTAATATGCTAGGCTGTGAACCTAAAAATTTGTTAAATATGTATATTTGTGATTTTTAGCATTGGCAAATCCCTTTTCTTGTCCTTCCTTGCAGTTGATTAAATGTGCAAAGTATTCCATATTTTCTGAAATGTGTTATCCAGTGCTTGTGGATAAACTGTTAACATAAGTCTAAAAGCCTTTTGCTATTTTGAACAATTTACATAAAATTGGCATTTAAACTGATAGAAGCACAGTTACATTTGTGAATGTAACTTGAAAGTGTCGTTTACGAGTCTACATGTGTTTGGAAACATTGCTGCAGCCTTTGGTGCAGAAAGGTTTTGATTTTTTTTATTAAAAGACTTTGATATTTCCATTCCATGGTAGAATAAAACACATTTCTCTTACTTTCATACTGTAAACAAGTGAATTGTAACTGCAGTTTCAAGTTTCACCTTAGAAAACTTGTTTGCTATTTTGCCAGAGGGAACTATATTTTTTTGTCTACTAAGTAAGCAGGTATTGAATTGGCATCTAAGTGATTTATTTGTAGGAAAGACACCCTTTTAAAGTTGTCTGGCACAATAGAATCTTGATAGGAATTGGGAGTCTATTATAAAGTGCTGATAGAATGTTATCAGTGTGAAGACATTAATATAAAATCCCCAAATATTGCTCTTGCTTTCAGAGCAAAATATAAAGCACCTCAACGTAAAACACGTCTGGAAAAATACACTGCTGTTCTGAAGCTATTCCAGCTCAGTCCCTGACAGGAACACCGTTCTCTCAGATCTCTCACTGGCCTGCAGCCTGTCTGCACAGAACGGAGCAGTGTGTTAAATTTGCTGTTCAGCATGGTTTTTTGGGTTGTAGCAGTATGGGTTCATGAACCACGTTTAACAACCAGTGCTTACAATCACAGAGCAAATTAGTGTAGGAATACAGTTTTGGTTTTATTCTTTTCCTGGTTTAGTTTTACAGTAGCTGTTATACTACTGTCAATAATAGGAGCCTTCCATGGAAAAAAGGAAGGCGGACTTAAATGTTGTAGTTTTTAACATGAAAAATCTGACAAACAGCATTCACCAGATACATAGGAGAACCAGTTTTAACTGGATTTCAGATTTATTTTTGGAAAAACTGCAGAGACCAGAAACAGATTATTTTAATTATGACTATGTCTCAGAACATCTCGCATTTTGAGGAACTCTCTGAAAGTGGTAAAAACAGTGAGATTACACACACCCACAGTAGTTTAAATATACAAAAAGGTACACAAGGCAGATAACTAGTGGTATTTGGACCATAAAAAGAGAACTTGGCTTTCTTTTAGAGATTAATTTTTTCTTAACCTAACACTTTGGGGCTATTTATGATACCTACATTTCATACTAAGGGTGAAGATTTGCTAGAATAAAGCATTCTCAGCTTCAGCGTGTTTTGCAGTTGAGGTGACATGAAGGGCCCTTCTTTACAGGAGATAACATGCAAAATTTTCACAACCTGAAGTAAAATCCTTTTTTGTAACTATTTTTTTGTCCAGAAAGCATGAGCAGCTGGGTGGGGGCGTGAAGAATGAGAGGCGTTTGGAACAGAATGTCTCAAGCGTGTAAATGGTCATATTTGTGAGCAAGAAACAGCAGTCTCTTTCTGAGGAGGGTAGAATACAGACTCTATACCAAGCCTGTTACAACATTTGAAACAAGAAAAATCGCGCAAAGGTAAAATGTAAAAAAGAAAAATCCTCAGTAAAACACTACCTCATTTTAGATATGAATAAAATTTGGAAGACAGGTGAAGACAACGGATGGTGGACATTCTCAGGGCTCATACTCCTCTGTTTTGCTACTGACTTCTCAACAGGGGGAATTTTCTTACCATATGAGAAACTTGCTTGTTGCTTTTACTGTTGCTAGGGCTTGTTTATGTTGTAACATAACAAATAACAATTCCTGCCTAAAGGGAGTGAGCATGGAGATTTGTGTGCATGTTAAATTCAATTTGTAAAACTAAAGACTCAAAAGTTCTGACAGTAATGTATCAGTGCTTTGACTTGCTTAACATAGTTTTATTATTTTTTTTATTCTGCCACCCCCTCGGCCAATATCTGTGTAACCCATTTGGCAGCTCTGAACCCTGTTAATGAAACTGATGTTAAGTTTTTATTTTTGTTGATATTGCAAACTTAATCCTTTTCATTGCATGCTTACCTGATGTCTTCTGGAGACCTGCTATATTTATAAGAAACTGTGCAATAAAGTGGTAAAGATGACTGTAAAAAAAGCTGCTGCTGGTATAAGAATAAATAGTGAATCTTGCACAATCTGTAAAGGTTGCCTTGATGGCTATATATTGGGGGAAGCAATTGTAAACTTTCTAATCACAGTTTATCAGTGCATATGTTTGAGAATGGTAAGACAAGGAAGCTCTCTTCAGTCTTTAGCCAAACTGAAAGCAGATCTGGGGAGGTAGTATTAAAGCATTATATGTAACTGTTAAAGCAATACAAATGGACCATAAATCTTGAATACATGTATTACTAATGAGCACTGATGTAAATGGCTCATAAATAGGTAAAGTGCCAGAAGTACCTGTTTCTTAATTTGCCACATGGAGGAAATGTGAAAGCAGGCATCCCAGAATAAAAATTATTTGTTGCCTGTAAATTTTGTAAAGCTGGAACAACTACAGTATTTTTCTATAAGTATTAAAACAAAGTATGAGTATTAAGCAGTTAATGTAGAGAAGTTCAAATGAATATGAATAAAATAAAATTTTAAAAAATTCTTAAAAGTACAAAAACATAGATTTTAAGAAGCGGCATCATTACATAGGACATTTGTACTGACTATAGTTAATAGCTTACTCTTAAAACAGGTTGCTGGAATACATGCCAGCCATATGCCTGTAATTCAGCCTATTTTAACTGAATTCAAATTCAGCCATTTCCATCTCTTCTTGTCATTCTTGTATCGCCATAAATAACGTTCTTAGCTCTTACTTTGCAACATCACTATTGACTGCATTGGGTTATTCTTCAGATTTATTGTTATTTTGCTAATTTTGTCATCTATTCCCTTCTCTTTGGAATAACAGCTAGTAGAGAATAGCTGGCTTGTGTACTTGGACTTGTGACAAAAATCTGAGTGCATACTAAAATTTAGCTTTGGGATTTTTTTTTTTGTCTTTGACTCTTCAGATTTCCTGTTTAAGTTCTTGGTCATAGGAAATGCTGGAACTGGAAAATCCTGTTTACTACACCAGTTTATTGAAAAGAAATGTAAGTACATGTCAGCGCAGTAAGAGTTCTCCATTGCTTTACCACAGATGAAGGCTCTGCCTACATGAGTATCTATCATTTGTATGGAAGTTCCAGTAATTCTCTTATTTATATAGATGAAGATTTTGACTGAGAATTATGTTCAGAACCATGCTGTAAATCTTTATTGCTCACTGTTTGCCTCTGATCAAAAGCCTGATATTGAGCAGTATTCGCTATTACTCTCAACTAAATATAATGGGATGTTGATGAAAATACAGACTTAAATTTTTAAGAATTATATCTTGTAGCTATAAGCTTCCCTAGATATATAGTAGAGACTTGGATCTTTTTTCTAAGATACTGAGCAGATAAAAGAAAAGTTGAATTGCTTGAGTAGATTTAGAAAGCCTGTAGTCTCTAAATACATAGATACTTCGTGTTCTTTAAGGACAGTGTTCTATGATAAATACTGGTAGAGACTCCATTGTAAATGTTATTTAGAGATGAACAGATGATATAAAAGAAAATTTCCTGTCAGGTAGTGCATTTATCATCATGATTAAACAAAGATAATATGCATTTAGAAACCTTTGTAAATCTAAGGTGACTGTTATCTTTCTTAACCAAACAGTAATTCACCTTATCTCTTGAGGAATAGCTCTAGGCTAGTAATGTGTAATCACTAAGGAACATAGCGTGGTTCTATGATTGAACTTGAGCCGTGACCTTGTTTCTAGTAAGGGCAGTTGTATATTGCTGAGAATCTCTGATATCAACAGTGTACACAGAGCAAGTATCTTAACTTTGTGCTTTAAAGAAGTAACTCTTGCTTATTTATGGGCAAGACTGTGTCTTTGTGTTCTGCACTTTTCCATGAATTTTAATTTTAAATTGCATCAAAATATTAGAAAACACAGTTGGGGGGGAAAAAAGCATACAAAAGTTATCTTGGTGTTTATGAATGTGAACTGGGAATGATTTGATTAAGGCAGGGCCTTTCTAGTAGTAATTTTGAATTGAATAAGCTGTTCAGAAATTGTAAGAATGTTTATTTCTGCATGGTGGCAGTAGACTTATGAGTGGCACTGAATTTGATGGTTCAGGAAGTAGTTTGTAATTTGAACACTGAGGAGTTTTGATAATACCTAAATTGGATTATGTAAAAACTAATTATTCACTCTAAATATTCTCCAAGTAAGTCTGGTTTTATTTCTCTTTTTGTAGTCAAAGATGACTCAAATCATACTATAGGAGTGGAATTTGGTTCAAAGATCATAAATGTTGGTGGAAAGTATGTAAAATTGCAGATATGGGATACAGCAGGACAAGAGAGATTCAGGTACCCTTTTCAATCATTTTATTAAGTGTTTGTTATGAAATTGTTGCTGTGGGTGTTGGGTATTATTTATCCCTGCTTATAAATAGGCTTAGTTTCTTGGTCAGTGGAATTGTTTGTCCACTTTCATATTATTAACTAGGCCAGATCTTCCAACTTGGACATAGTGACATAGATATGTTGATTTCAGTAAAGCAATGCTGCCGTGCAGGATCAGAGGTTCTGCCCTTTCTTTCATTGGGTATTTTCTGTGATAGTTAAGGTATACAAGTAGAATATTTGGCTAAAAGTTTGTTCACCAGCCAAACTCGGAATAGGTTTTTAACTATGTGTGCTTAACTCTGTGTTTAGAAGACTTTCTATTGTTTGGAATAAGTAAATGCCAGGAAGTTGTAAGCTGTTCAAAATCTGCGTGAGAACAATTTCATAGTATAATATTATTTTATTGGGGGGTGGGGGAGATCAGTTGTCAAGTTCACTTGGCTAAATACACTTCTAGAAAGTCTGAGATCTCTTTAAGTTTATTAAAGAAAGAGTAATGTATTTGTTGGCTTAGAACCAGCAATGTACTTTTAATGCTGTATTTTAGCTGTGTCATACATCTGAGGCATAGATCAAACTCACTAAAGATCTAATGTATTCCTAAGTACATTCACTGTCAAATAGGACATCATTTTTTATTTTTTGGGGGGGTTGTGTGGGGGAGGTTTCTTTGGTTTGGGAGGGGTGGGCCAGTGGTTAACAAAGGTGAGCATGGTGGTAGAAGTCTGAGTAATGGGCAGCAATCCAGGTAAATGTCCTCTGTTAGACAAGTTCTTTGGATACATCCGTGACTAGGTAAAGCTGGGTAGTGCTGCGTAGTCTCTGTTAATGAGATCTCTTCAGTGTGTTGGCCAAATATCCTGGGATTCTGAGGAGCTTGGAGGCTCTGTACTTTCAGAGGCTTGTGCAAATGCTGCTCTTTCAAGTTCAAAGTGCTCACAGGCTTGCAGGTCCTTTTTTTCTTGTTGCTTTTTGTAATCTATCTAATTCTTTTTTTTTTAAGGCTGATCACACTTCTGCATACTTAGCAGTTTTTCTCTTCTTCCTCTGCCTTCTGAAGGATGCTTTGCTTTGCTTTCCTTGCCTCCTCCTCTTCAACTTAAGGAGTCTTAAATTGTTCAGTTACAGCTACTTTGGTTGCTCTCACTGCTGAGAGTTCAAACATAAGTTAATTATGCTGTTTTCATGCCACAGATGTCACCATCAGCTCCCAGTTCTGTATCAGGCCATATAGTGTGATGATATGTGTAGCTTCAGCAGCACACAGGTCATAAGGGACTTTGAGAATCCCTGTACAGCTATATTTAGTGAAAGTGCTTCGTCAAAAGTCTAGTTGTAAATAGTGTGCTGCTGCACAGCTGATAATGTAATCTAAAACCCACATTTTATTTTAAATATGTAAATGAGAATTCGGTTTCATAATATAGATTGCATTATATTAACCCAGATTTGAAACAATGAAGATATTGCAGAAATGTACATCTGTAATTCTATTTCAGGTCTGTAACAAGGAGTTACTATAGAGGAGCTGCAGGTGCTTTGCTTGTCTATGATATAACCAGGTAAGAAAGCTAGCAACTCTTTTGCTTATAGACTACCAGATACAATTAATGCATAATGATTCCTCCCCAAGTACCTAATCCTCTGATGGAAAATGAGCAGGAAGAAAAGAAAATAAGTATAAAAAGTACTTCTGGTATAGTGCATATTTAAGTTTTGGAACTTGCTTACATGAGATATTGTGAATGTCAAAAATGTAAACAGTCTCAAAGGATTAGACAAATACATGGGAATTGGTCCACCAGTAGCTGTTGTAATCATGGTGGACTACATGCAACCACTGGCTCAGGAAGCCTTGCGAAAGACACTAAGAGCAGACTTTAGTCACTTTTAACCAAGGTGGTACACCCCTATCTGTGGAAACTGCTTATTAGTATGCTGGTGTAACAGGTCATCCTCTGGAGAAGCTAGGTCTACCTACAAATTCCTTAACTATAGCCCAAAATTCTGTTTGTCTCTGCATCTTTTAACATTTTATCATTATAGGCAGCCAATAGGAATACCTTACCATTACACATTTCCACTTTTTTTCCTGGCCACCGTTGATGGATATTTGTCAGATAAGTTTTGTGTTGATTAATGATGATTCGCTAGATCTGTTGCTTTTTGTCCTGTGAGTGGACTGTTCTCCTCTGAGCAGTCTTTGAAATCTGTGGTTTGTGCTTAAGGTCAGTTGGACTCATATGTCAGTCTTACCGCTTGAAGGCTTTATCTGTGACCACCACTACAATGACTAATGGTGTGTGCAGGGTAACTCCCTGCAGTATTATTGGTCTTGACACAAATGTGAAAGTTCAGGCATGTGATTCTCCACAAGTTTAGTAAATTCTTACAATCTGACCTGAAACTTAAGTATCAGTTGAGTTATTGTTTAACATGGAATTCATTTTGTTACCCCAAAATTTCATATGCAAAAGGCTGAAACTAGATTAGTGCTTAAAATTTTAGCTTTTCACATTAACAGGGTATTCTGTAATTGTGTGTATTTATTTATATTTTGTGGTTGATTTAGTTTTGCTTTTGAAAAACTTGAAGCTTTTAAATAGTTTCATGAAGGAACTTGATACTCTTCTCAGTTCAGAGCTGGCATACTGAGATGTGTAGGTGACTTGCCTGACTAGCAGCAATTTGTTGTTTGCCGCAAATAGAGATTTGCCTTCTGAGTTTTAGTTTGGTGATCTGTTCATGAGAACTGAGTGTGTTCTAATAAAGGATGTCATTTTCTACATAGCCGGGAAACCTACAATGCGCTTACTAATTGGTTGACAGATGCAAGAATGTTAGCAAGTCAAAATATTGTGATAATACTCTGTGGAAACAAAAAGGATCTTGATGCAGATCGTGAAGTTACTTTTTTAGAAGCATCCCGGTTTGCACAAGAAAATGGTAAGTAGTACAAAATCTTCATGTAGCATTCAAAGATACTTAATACTTAATTTAATTTTTGTGCAGTTAGGGAGTACTTTGGCCACTGTACCTTGTCAAGTATCTACAGAGAAGAAAGTTCTGTCAGTACATGAGGCAGAGAGAGAGGACAGTGCCTGCAGTGAAAACTACATGTACTATTTAAGTCTTATTACCAGTGATTCTTTCAGTCGCAGCTGCTACTTAAAGAATACCTTTTATGTGGAGATATATTCCCTAGGGAATGTAATACAACTTTGGGTATTGCCTTGCCTCTAAAGGACTGAGGAGAAAATGAAGAGCACGATTTCCTAGTTTTCAGCATCTTATAGAATCTATGGATCATAGGCAAGGTTGGATGGGGTGTGCTGCAGTTGGAAGCAGTGAGTTTTACTCATGGGAAACTGAGTTCAGTGCACGGCATGGATCCAGAGGACTGCTACCTAGTCTGTAGCATTCAGAATTTCCCATCTGAGGACACATTTCTGTGGCAGCTAAACCCAGTCTCAGTCTGAGCTTCTGTGCTGCAGTCCTGCCATCAGTAAAATCTGGTTTTGCTTTTATAAATAGTCTTTTCTACCAACTATGGCTAATGGCTGTCCTTTTGCATATAACTTTCTATTAATGGGTGACTATGTGAAGTTCTTTGGTTTCATGCACAGCCTGGGTTATTATCTTTGGATTCCAACTTTCTAGGGTTAATGTATAAATTCCAGAGGAAATTTTTTGTGGTTTTGCCATCAAAAGCTAATTTTTCCCGACCATACTATTTGACAATAGTTCTCCTTAAGAAAATTTTTATTGTTCCTAGCTTTAATGCTTTGAATTACTACATCAGATATTACAGACTTGTTTTGAGATTTGTTTTTCTGGTGTCAAATGCAGAGCTGATGTTCTTGGAAACAAGTGCACTAACGGGGGAAAATGTTGAAGAGGCCTTTGTACAGTGTGCAAGAAAAATACTCAATAAAATTGAATCAGGTAAATTGAGATTTATTTTCTTTTAAAGTTTTGGGGTTTTTTTCCCTTGAAAACGAAAAGTACACATGGAAGTAGCGCCATTTGAAGTTCTCCAACAGAATTAACACAAAGAACCAAAATTTCATGGTGGTAGAATAACCCATTTGGTTTATATCTGCTTCCCATATGTTTTAATAGGAATGGATGTCTAATTCAGATCTGTATATCTAAAAGGAGGGGTGCTGTGAATTATGGATGTTTTTACACAGTGTTTATCTTAACAGTTAACTCGGTGTAGGTTGTGCATTCTGTGGGTTGCTGTGTCCCTACAAACATCAAGCCTGACATTAGGCAGTTTTAGCAATGCAAAATAAAAACCTAGTATCAGGGCGGACATAACTTTTAATCCTGCTTCTCATACGTAGCAGGAAATAACAGTCAAGAGAACTTGAACAGTGATACTGAAAATTTCAGAGATGTTTCCTAGCAACCATGTTTCTTTGAAGTGACCTTCCTGCCTCTCGGTTGAAACCATTTTTACTTTTGCAGATCTAGAAATATACCAGAAGCTTCTCAGCGCAAGTGGGCAGGTTTCTATTGGAGGCAGGCTCCTAAGTGTTAGGTGTCATTACAGCTAATTTGCATTTCAGTTTTCCTCTCATATTCTAGCTGTTTGATATCTTCAAAGTTTTAAGTATTGGCTATATTGAAAAGTCTGTCTCAGACTCTAATTACATATTTTGAATGCCAAACACAATTTTTTAGATTAAAAGAATATGGTATTTTTATAGGAATTTCCTGATTGCTACATCAAATCAATGGCAAACAGAAGCTTTCATCTTAAAACAAAAAAAAAGCAAACAAAAATCCAAACCAAAAAGCAAAGTATAGCTAGTTTCTCATGATACTGTAGTGCCATGACTGATTTAAAGAGGTATTACCATAACAGAGGTAAGTCCTACTTTCAGTGAGCTCCTCCTGTTTTCTTTGTGCCAGCACGCATGCATTGAATCATGGAAAAATTGAGACTGGAAAGAACCTATGGAGGTCTCTAGTCCAGCCTCCTGTTTAAAGTACATTCAGGTTCAGAGTGAGAGCAAGTTGCCTGGGGCTTGTCGAGGCACATTTTTATATGCTCCAGGAATGGAGATTCCACAGCCCCTCTGGGCAGTATGTCGCAGTGCTAGCCAATTGCTGCTATCTACCTAGTCAGCCCCCAGCCTGTACCAGTGCTTGGGCTTGTTCCATCACAGATGCAGAGCTCTGTATGTGTAGTTGCTCAATTTCATGAGGTTCCTGCTAACCTGTTCCCTTGGCTTAGCCAAGGTCTTTCCTGAATGGCAGCCCTACTCTTGAGCTATCAACTGGTCCCCTCAATGTAGTGTCATCTGCTAACTTACAAAGCGCTCACATGTGTGCGATGAACCTGAATAAGTGATCTGAATTACTCACAGGGATTCTTTTTTTTATTGTTGTTTGGTGGTTGGTTGTTTGGGTTTTGGGGGTTTTTTTTTTAAGACTAAATGCTTCTAATCTTGGCCAGTTTACCATACAGCCATAAGAACATTTCTGTAGGCGCAGGGTATGGAGTAGGCAGAAATGGATACCACAAGTAGGGAAGGTTGAGATAATTTCCTCTGGGGGCAGTGCTTTATGGAATCCTACTGTCAGATTGATCCATTTTTGTTTGGCTTGTTGTCTGCAGTACTCCTTTCTTTGCACATTAGTCTCTGAAAGCAGGTCTCTTTTAAACAGTGTTCACAGGAAACATTTTGAACATTTCCTTTGTTAGAAGCAGTTAGTGCAAATACATTTCTTGTTGCAGCTTAACTTGGAGACAAACCGCTTTGTCATGGCTAAGGGCACACAGTTGAAATTACAGGAGAAAATGATACAGGTTTGGAATTGCCCAAAAGTAAACAGAATTGCTATAGATCTCTCTGTAACTAAAGCAGAATATCATTATGCATTTTTTGAATCTAATGTTGTCAGTTAAACTGGAATGTGTTATTTACATGTGATCCATCTTCTTGTGACCATTTTGTTTCTCATCAGGAGAATTGGATCCAGAAAGAATGGGCTCAGGTATTCAGTATGGAGATGCTGCCTTGAGACAGCTGAGATCACCACGTAGAGCACAAGCAGAAAGTGCTCAAGAATGTGGGTGTTAAAGAAACAAAACACAAAATCCCAAATACTTACTTTAGATACAGAAGGTAAGGTTACAAAAATCTCAGGATGTTGGGTAAATTACCATATTTCATATATGTGCTGTATGGAGTGCTTGGCTTTTTCACAGCCTGTAAAGTAACATAGAATCTAGTGAAATAATGCACAGTAGAATGGATTATTTTTTTATACTCTGATTTTTCTTCTACCCTCTGCCCACTAAAGCAAGACTAGTGGTCTTACTGAAGTATTTCTAGATCTTTGCTTACTCTGAGTAATGCTGTGGAAAACATTTTAAAATTCTGTATTTCTGAAATGCATTATAGCCCTAATAGTTACTTAATGCACCGTAGAGAAGGTGAATCATTTCTGTTGTATCATGGGCAAATATTACTAGAAATGAGAATTCACAAAATATATGGTGCAATATTATCTCCAAAGCTATTATGTAGCCTTTTCTGAAAATAGGAATTTTAACGACTGAGACTTGAAAATTAAAGGAAATACTGGATTTCAAAGTCCCACTGACTTTTTTTTCCTGCTACCTAAAAGCAGCCTGAAGTCGTTCTGATTCCTGTCTGCTATGAGCAGAATTGTAAACGAGAGAATAGTAGTAGTTGCTGCTTAAGCAGTGTTGTCATCTAAAGTAGCTCTTCTAGGACTGTTTCAGCCTGTGAAGGGGTGTACAGTCTTCTAAAAGTCTTCCAAAGACATTCTTCAGAGAAAGTGAGATTTTTCCCTTTAGCAGTGGCAGGGGAAGAGACATAAAAGTCACATAACCTACTCCTAAGAACAGCTTGGTGGTTAGTCTTTCTTATAAATAGTTGTCTTTAAGACACTTCTCAATAGCCATGGATTTTACTTAACTCCTTGCAGTACGTAAGTGATCCTTTCTCCCTGTGTAGTTAATTATTCTGACATAATTAATCCTTATTTCTGTAATACGAGGACAGTGATATCGCATTAAACAAGTACTGCAGGCATAGTTACTGCATCATTTTTACTGTATTCATTTTTTATCTGTTTGAGCTGTGCACACCAGCAGAACCTTTAGAGAACGTTAAATAAGGCAGCATACAATTCTACAGTCTCCTGCTTTGTTCTGTATTCTGGGAGCTTAGCTCCCAATTAAAGCTCAGAATTTTAAATAAATGGATCGGAATTGTTGAACTGCTTTCCTCCCTTATTTTCCTCCTATAAAATATCATCCTTCAACTAAGAGACTGCTGGAAAAGGGCATTAATGTAGTCCAACTTTGGTATGGCTCTACAGGAGTGAATATTTATTGATCTTATTTCAAGTGTTGAGTTTTCAGAGTGACCAGATGTAGATAATTGATGGAGTTCTTGTGTATTTTACAGCTGTCCTTGCAAATGGTGTTTGAAGAAACAGAAAAGCTTGAAGGCTATGCAGTTTTTAAAAACATCTTTCCACTAGCTACAAACAGAGCAGACCACTGCTGAGAGAAAGGTGTACCATGTGGTGTGGGGCAGGAATGTTCACATGACACGAAAGTCTGCAAAGTGAACTTGATAATTTGGTGGACAATATTAAGACTCATACCTGTATGTAAACATTTTCCATTACCTATTTTTGTTCTTTCACCTCTAGTTTAAAGCATTGCTATATACTGTAAATAATGTAACAGTAAATTTACAAAGCATGGTATACTTATGTATGCTGATAGAATGTTGCACTACAAGCAGTTTAATATTTTATTTTTTTATCATATAAACAAATCTAACTGAGGTAGGCTTTGTCATGTTTGTTTGTTGCACAATAGTTTATATTTATGACCTGGATTATAAAACCACTGGCACTGTCAGTGAAGGGTGGTTGTTTTATTTTTTCCTACTTAGTTTGCCACATACTAACAAGCTGTTGACATAACTGATTCTCAACATATGTTTAGGACCCATACTTATGTTTACGAGTATGTCAAGTTGGAAGAGTAATTTTTATTGATGTTCACATATCCTGTTTTATCACAGTTCTTAACTTCTGAAGCTCTTTTATCAAATTTCAGAAGTTTAGAAAAAATACTTTTTAAGTCTCTCAAATGGCTGTTGACTGACTTGGATTTTTTTTTTTCTTGGTCCTGATGTTTTGTATAGCACTGACATCATGAAGGTGGAATGTATATGTGAACAGAACTGTGCATCTTCTGTGTGTGTTGCAATTCTAGGGCAGGGGCATGGGCTTATGGAGAATTATCGCAGCAGGAATTCTGACCTCTTATCACAAACAGAGCAATCAGCTGTGGAAATATGATCTCTGTTGAAGCATACATGGTGAGGTACAAACTGAACCCAAATGGGTGGTTCTAAAATACCCTGAATGTATGAAATTTAAAATACTAATTTCAAACATTCATAAAGTACAGTTAAGAGCTTGAACTTTAAGATTAGACTTTAAAATTAGGAACTTGGTCTGTCCTGCTGGAGCTCTACCTTTTGAACTTCATGTGAGTGCACTGCTATATGCAATGCTGTCCACATTGCCCCCAGGAGACTTGCGTGATGGGAGAAAAAATAAGCATACTACTTCAGTAGTTCTTTCTTCCTGTGAAACTCATCAAGGGGAATTTCAGCCTTGGTACTGTGTTTGGGGTTAAAACACAATTCAGACTTTCTTTCCTGCCCTCTTTTTATTGTGGGGAAGAGACATGGGGCAAGAGATTAGGAATCCTGTCCTCATTCCTCAGCTGGAGACAGAAGAGGAAGAGACTTGCATAGGGTCCAAGAGGGAGGACCAAACCACAAGTATTGCATATCACTTTTACAGTGCCATGACAACTGACCAGGTAAGAGACCTGTGGCTTTTCCTTTGCCAGATAAGGAGCTGCAGAACTATGCTAGTGTTTCTGGAGGTAGCTGAATTCAACCAATTCATTGGGGCAATTTCACATGCACTGATGGGAAGCACTGGTGACGTTTTTACTCAGTTAGTTGTATAACTAGAAATGGGATGTCTCCTTGGAAGTGCAAATTAACACAAAATAATTAATTTGATCAGAACCCAGTATTGAAATTCCAAGGTCAAACATGCTGTATTATTTTCTATATATGAATCTTTTCTATTTAAGGGTTATTTGTCAAATGCATGTTTAAAAACCAAACCAGAAAACAGAACTGATGCTGTAGTTTAGAGGGCAGTTAAAGCACAAGAGCAAAGCAAGAATGCTACACAGAGGTATACCGTCGTTCATGGAATTAGAATTGTGTTTAAAACTATTCCCTTTGTTGTGACATTTTTGGTTCAAATGGATGCTTATCTGAAAACTATATACCTTAGGTCATCTCTGAATTAAAAGGAATTAAGTTTGCTTTGTACTTGAAAAGCCTAGGTTTAGTTTTAAAAAGGCTGTTAGGTCTAGACTTTTATGTTTTATCTCTCTCCTATGTATCTTGTTATGTTTAGGACTGGATTTGTTATGTAACTGGTAACAATTATTCCCAAGGAGTATTCTCTTCCTGGTAAAAGTGTATTTTTGAAGCAGCTCAAGTGTGCATTTACAAGAACTCCAAAGAAACTTACCTGTCTTAATCATTTTATTTTGGCTTCCAGTACTCAGAACTGGAAGTAATTACTGAAAGCAAGTCCTCTGAAGTAGATGTTGGATGTAGTTGCCTCTTCCACTAGTCCAAATGGCAGATTAACTGGGATGTGTTGTGTTTCTGCCAGAGGTAGGAAGGGGAGAGTGTTGGTTCTAAAACCCCAAACCAGTTCTGCAATGCTGGGAAGAGATGAGGTATTGGAGAGTCTGTTTCCCCCCCCCTTAGCACAATCTAATCAGGTTTCTTGGTACACTGACAAAAGTGAAACTAAGCATGCGCTTACCAGCTGTGACATAGCACAAGTAAAGCTAAAGGTCTTTCCTGTTGCTGTTAAAATGGTTGAAGTGATGGTGGTGGTGGTTGATCAAAACTTCTTTCCGTTACTACAGTAGCAGTTGAAGGGAGTGGGGGACTGTTACTTAATTCTGTTGCTTTTAAATAGAAATTTTAGGGGTTTGGCAGGGATTTTCTTATACTTCTTCCTGTCCTTTTCCCTTTACATACAAGACTGGCCTCTTTTGTATACTTGGTTCTTACGATCATTTTGGTCAACTGTCTGTGGTTAAGCAGCAGTAAACACAGTTTTATTCTTTCTGTAACCAACTGTCTTAAGCTCTCCCCCTTCCTACCTGGAAGGAAAGAATAGTATCATTATAATGAGTTTTGACAGGTTTTTACCATTTTTTTAATGTATACTCTTACTGTATTACACATTAACCAGGTTAATGTGCATGTTTTGTAGTATTGCAACCTTTTATGCTGCATATCTTGCTGACATTTTTAAAAGAACCTTTCTAAAATGGCAACTCCTGAGGGAAATACTGTTGGAAGCAAAAGCTCTCACCAGTACGAGCTATATTGTTTACTTTTTTTCCTCTGAGGGTTTCTTATTTCTGAAAATAAACATCATGCCAATAATAGCCCTGGAGTAGATTTTAAGCTTTTTAGCATTATAGTTCACACAGCAAACCAAACCTAGCTCACCCAAACAGTAAGTAATAAATAGGTTAAATGATGTATGTTTTTAGTGTAAAATTCTTACTGTACCAAAGCAAGATGGCTTGGAGTTTTACATGAAATAATACTGGATACCTATATCCTAGGATTTACTGGATGTGGAGCTTTAGCTGTTCAGACCTTTACAAGATTTAAAAGTCTTATTAAAGCCTATGTCTTGCCTTTTAATGAGTCTGTTGGCCTACACTATTTCATTTAATGCTTGTGTCTAGCACCAAATAAAGAATCTTTCTTGATTTTCTAGGTGTCTTACAGCACATTCTATTTACTTGTACAAGTTTTGCATGCTAAGTGAAGTCTATGACATGACAAACCTTAGATGCTCCTGAAAAAACACTTCTACTGAATTCATCACAGAGTCAGTATACTGCTGGGAAAGCAGCAGCAGATGCTAAAGGTGCTGGAGTGCTTCAGTGTATTTCCCAGGAGCCAGGGCCCTTATTCCCATCTCTGGTGGCAGCTTTGCCCTGCAGCTGCTTCCCCCTGTTAGAGAAGAACAATACCTTGTTTCCCTTCTGTGTCTTCTATGGCTGCAAAGGTGCACTTTGCTTCCTTGTGTCTTTCTGCACTAATGATTAGGGATGAGATGGATCTGTTTAGGTCTTGGAGAATGTGGCTGCAGAAGTTAATGCTTTAAAAAAGCTAAAGCAGAGGGGAAGATGCTTCTCCACACTATTAGGCAACTCACATCATTGAATTCACAGCTGACCCACCTCATCCATTCATTGTATTCAACTAGGTACCTTATGGCTCAAAAGTACACAGCTCCCTCAAGACCTTAAAAAATGAAGGCTATAAAAAAAACCCCAATTACTCTGCAACTCACTCATTTGCATTATATTCTACATGCTGAAAGAATTAACACTATAAAAATCTCAAGAAATAGATTGTAAATCCAGAGTAAAAACACCAGGTCTCTTTCGTTTACAGTAGAACCAGCAGCATATAGAACTTAAGTCTAGCCATCCTTTCATAGCTTAACTAACTCCTCCTTTTTGCAAGATTGTACTTGTTCTTAGTGATGCAGCTTCCTGTTTTTTCCCCATGTAACCCTTTTTCCAAAGTTCTAAGTTAAGATTCCCAAAGGCTTCAGCATGCGTAGCACTCTGGACAGCTATTATATTTTACGCTGTATTTGTTTTCCCCTTGTTAGTGGTAGAAAAAGCCAGGCAGATTGGGAAAGGGTATTAAGAATCTGTGGGAGAGTTACAGGAGGAACATAGGAGACAAGCTCAGCTCTTCAGCTGGACTTGTAACTGTAATCCAACCCTTTACCTAACACCAGACATTACAGAAGCCTGTCACTTACTTACTTTACATCCCAGGAGAGAATATATGGGACAAGCAGAAGCCAGAGTTTGCATGCAGAGACTGAAGCACCCTGTACTAGAAAACCTGAGACCCCAGAAAACACAGTACAAGCAGTCAAAGCACTTTGTGTCACTCATTTTATTCACATATACAAGTTGACACTACACTATTAAATACAGACAATACAGAAGCATTAAAAACAAGTACTGTTTAAAAACTTTAAAAAACACATATTGCTTCAAGCTTAAATGGTATTTCCCTATGGTTTTTAAAGTGAATTCAGTGCTAACAATAGCTGAGGCAACTTCCTATTCACTTGTACCCCTAATGGTATAGGGGCTACTGTCAAGGTGTTGAGTCAGGCTCCATATGGCTTTGCTGCTGAGTGCACTAACTGAGCTGGAAAATAAACTGGAACATGCAGGTTACCACACGAGGCCCTCAGTTTGCTAGCTTTTGGTCCCTATCACAGTCAAAAACAAAAGAGTCAGGGAGGCCTTTATAGTTCAGTGGCACTGCATTATACCATAAAATAAAAATGAGAACAGATACACACACCTATATGTTAAAAACTTGATTAAAATGTGCATTTGCTACCTGGATAAAATTCTTACCAAAAATTCAGGTCTGCCCCTTAGTTTTGTTAAGTTTGGCTCTAAGCTTAGCTATTACCTTGACTATCTCTCTCAGCTTCCAGTGAAAGAGTCTGTAATTCATAGTTGCAAAGATGTGACAGCAGTGACTGAACAGGCATGCTACTGTATTGTACAGGGACATTCTTATGCAGTTTTCATTGTAACATTTTACATTGTAAACACTAGTCTTCACAACACTATAGTTAAATTGCAGCATTACACATTGTAAAAATCTTCTTTCACTTAGCTAAGTACTTTCAGAAACAAAAAGGAATAAACAGTTATTTTAATGAAGATTTTGGACAACTGAATATTTACTGTGTTCTTGCAAACAAAGTTTTACTTTTAAAACAGGACCGAGAAGTGTTCATCACTTGGCTGAATTCAAGAGTCCATGCAAGACAAAGTTCAGAACTTCCTTAATTGATAGGGTGACATTCACTAGGTTTTCCATTTTTTTAGTGAGTCTAATTTGATGCAAAACAGCCACCTCTTGTTAGAATCTACAGAACATAGTTAAAGCTTTTACACTTGAAAAGTTCTGCTTTCCAAGTCAATTGGCTTTTCATTAGTTAGCATCAAAACACTAAAATAATGGTTTTCCAGACTTTAGCCTGCCACATGCCAAATATTTTGCATATACAACTTGCAGTGATCAGAACTATACTATTTCACATAGTCTAAGCAAACCTACTAGCATTTTTTTAGTCAAATAATGCCCAAATGCAGGAAGGCTACCTGATTTGCAGAATAATTTACCCCTCACTTCAGCCATTATATTACTTAAACCAAGATAGTACCAACATAGCACCCAGGACAATTTTTAGCTACAGACCATTTGAAAAAGCATGGTAGTGACTCACATGACCCAATTAGTGTCACTACTGTCTTCTAGCAGATTGTTTTTGTGAGGAACAGCTCTTGACCAGACAAGGATAAAAACTAGATCATTTCCTCAGTACACAGCAGCCTTGATGCTGTTGAAGAGTCTCATGTTCTGTAGAACACCTGAACAAGCCTGTTGTTTGAAATGTTTTCAGTTTAGTACCCAGTATCCAAGGCAGAGGACATTTAAGCCTTCTATAATTATTGGAAAACCAACATCTAATGGGAAATCCATCTTAACCAAAAATGGGTACTTCAGGCAGACACACAGTCATCTTGGCTCCTCCATTCTCTGTGGGAAGAGAGAACTGTAGAAGCCGTCTTTGAAAGCATGGCAAGATGAGTCTTGCCCTACCCAAATCAAGGAAACTCTTTAATATGACAAAATGCACTGAGGGCACAGTCCCATCTGCTGTAGTTACATAAAGCCTACAAAGCCTGTGGGCAACAGGGACAGGCTGAGTTTTTATTGAATAAGGCTGTTAAACACTACTGAGCTAGTGCTTTGATACTGTTGTTCAAAGCTAGGGTGGATTTCTGAATTGAAACAGCATCAGAAGCAACTTAAGCGTATTTACAGCAGCTATTTGAAGAACACAGCATAAAAGGAAATTAAAAGAATTTCATATTGAATAAAGGCATCCTCTGGAATAGTTTGCCTCAGTTTTGGGCACTGTTCTGAAGTTTTAGAAAGTTCTAGCCTGTGGTTTACTTAAAAGTTGGAATACAGTAATTTTGCTGTGTATAAAACATAATCATACTTTGCATTCCCAGACTTAAAAGCTATAAGATCTCTAGTAGGTAGCCTGAACAACAGTTGTCACTATTTTTATAGCTTTATACTTAAAAGGCAGGTAAAAAAATCAGATTATGATTCTAGGACATATTGGTAAGATTAAAATTGAGAGTAATAAAACCTTTACTGATGTAATGTACTTAACACTAGGAGGCAGCAGTGCTTGGTCCCTTTGCATGATTACTGTGTATCAGTAACACTTGCAATCAGGCTTTCCACTAAGCCTGTAACTCTGTGTTGCAGTAGTAATTCTAGAGTCCTGCCTACTCACTGAGATTGTGGCATGAAGCTAAGATTAGTGCAGGTTTCTGCTGCAGAAGTGCAAGTGTGCTTCCTGTGAGAAGGTGTCCAGTTGGTAAAACACAAACTTCAAAACAATTAAACTGAGATAACCCAACATACGTAACTAACACACAACACATCTGAACAAAACTTTGAAGCTCACAACTACAGCAATAATCTGCCTAAAGCTTAGTTACCAAACTGAAAAAAATAATTTACAGCAGCTTGAAGGAAAAAAACCAAACAAACCACTGAGGATCTCACAAACAATGACTGTCTTACTATGTAGAAGTAGGACCTACAAAGCAAGAGTCTTCAAACTCCATTATATGTTCTTGTTTACTGGAGGGTACACCTCTCCTTCTTCCCCTAGCCCTCACTCCCCTATAGTCAAGAGTTCTGCACCCATTTTGAGAAGCAGAAAGCTGCTCAGGAATTCATCTGCAAGTTTTATCAACATGATTTTCAGGGTTACAATCTTTAACAGTATACTTGTACAGTACCACCAGATGGAATGCATATTGCACTCTGACCCCCACTG
The DNA here is from genome assembly GCF_947461875.1 of Haliaeetus albicilla. Taxonomy (NCBI): domain Eukaryota; kingdom Metazoa; phylum Chordata; class Aves; order Accipitriformes; family Accipitridae; genus Haliaeetus; species Haliaeetus albicilla. Next base: position 34,132,964 of record NC_091495.1, read on the forward strand.
AGCATAATAGATATTCTTAAGCATTAATAATAGACTTCACGAGACAGGAGCCAGCCCTCTCCTTCAATAAACTGGCATTTACATGATTAAGCCTAGAGTGTGTCCACAAGCTTAATACAGTGGTACAACATGATACTAGTAGAACAAGCAACTGCTTATTAGGCAGCAGCTATCAGGTAATGATTGTCTACATCAGTTATTTGGTACAACAGGCACAGCAACAGCAAAACAATCCTGTAGCTGTTTCTTGCCCTGAAAATTAGTAGTTTAGTCTGATGACCTTAGAAACAGCAATAAAAGTTATCATCAGCAGATTCACTAATCAAACAAGGTTTTTTGAAAGTTTCTATATACAGACAATACTTGGTATTTGCCTGCCTAAAGCATCTACATTTATTAGTGCTGTTTACTGGCTTTCCTGTTGCCTGTCTTAATACACTTATTTTGGTAGAAGTATTAAATCAAATAGTACTATAAATGCAAAGGCACCTCCATCACACCTTTAAAGTCTTTCCCCAACACCACCTCCCCATCACTTGGATTTTTAAAATATGGGACAACAGATTATTTGTAACCAAGTTCAAAAAAGTGTTTGCTTTGACTCCCTGTATGCTAAGGTTCCCCCCTCCTCCCCCCAAAACAAGTCAACTGAAGCATTAGAAAAATTCCCAAAAGAGAAATTGTTTAAAAGTTTGGGTAGCTATATCTAAAAGCCTCTTCAAGTGTTATGGCTCCAACAATACACCCCACTGTGAGGTAGGTAGCCAAGATAAAAATATCATAACAAATATCTTAACAGCTGGAAACTCCCTATAAAAACCTTGCATAAGTAGTTTGGTTCCTTGCACCAGTGTCCTGATATGCGTAACTTCTTTTGAAGATGCCTAAGGAAATCCAAATTCACCGAGCTCTTGCTGAGTAGCATCTCATATACTCTGTCATCCAAGGGTTATCTGGTGGGGAGGGCTTTATTCGCCAAGTTTTCTCTGCTTCTGCTGATCGCACTCGCCTCTGAGAAAGCTTCCTTTTCTCCACTTGTCTCCTGTTCTTTGCTCGCAGAGCAGATTCATGAATCTAAAAGACCAGAGTTAGAATTACAGCAGGAAAACAGCCTAGGAACCCCCCCAGGAAAGCCAAGGATCACTTTGTATTTGTCCCAGTCCCCATCCTGAAGAATCAGGGTTTGCTAGCAAGATTGTATTTTCTTCTGCAATTTGTACCACTAACAGACGAAAAGCACAGAAATTTTTTATAAAAAACGCCTTAAATTCTATTCTGCATTATCTTTCCCACTTCACACTATTAAACAACTCCAAAAATCTTGAATATTTCTCAATCTTACTCTGACATATTCTAAAAACCTCAATTTTCCTATTTCTGCCATTTAAAATTCTTAAATGTCCCTCAAATATGCCCAAGCATCCCTTAAAACCTAAGCCATAATAGTAAGACCAATCCCTAGAGATTCCTTACTAGAGACTGAAGAACTTAATTTTGACAACATGCTGCAGGCACACCTACATACATTTTTATATTAATAAATTATCACATGTTCCCCAAATTTAATCTTAAGAGCCAGATTCTATGCTTGCTTGCTTCTATCTCCAGATTTAAAACCCTGTCTCTCATCTCAATTAGGGGAAAGTAACACCTTTCAAACATTCAAGAAAAGTGACCTAGCCAGGCAGTACATAGCCAGTTCCCACTTAAGGAAACATCCTTAGTGACAAAGCACTACATAATTGGAAGTGTTTCAGAAGCATCCCACTCATTCACTCCAAACTCAAGACCTGATCTTAGGGGTTCTGTAACTGTTTCCAGCATAGGAAATGTTAGAAGTCTTAGAAAGTATATATATCTCTGCTCAAGTCAGGCATCAGCCTGTTAGGCTTCAATATAAAGCACTGGTCGCTATTTCCACCACTAACCAAAGTTTATCAATCCAGTAACAGCGTCCATTATCAGGAAGGGCAGCTTCTTGCAAGAGCTGCAAGGCCCAAGTTCCTCATTTCCCCTCAAAGGATTGAGCTGTCCAGGAAGGAAAAGACTATGCTTCAACCACCTTCCAAAACAGCCCATCAGAAGCCAGCTCTATCTTATACACCAAGAACACCACTCGCCTTAATCCTCAGGTACCCTGGGTCACAGATTCAGACTCTGCATTAGTAGTAAGGTAAAGACAAGACACTGGCAGGGATATATTAATGATGTTTTACCAGCCTAGGAGAGTTATAGAAAAGAAAGAAATGGATCTGTTGTAACACGCCAACCTTAGTGTTTCTTGCTAAGCCAGGAAACAGACCCCACTACAGCAGAATCCTGGTGCTGTCCATGACCATATGAATTTTATTTGGTGCTATTTTGCTAATATTTACATCAACCCTGCAATCCATCAGCCATCCAATAGACCATTCTGCTGTCAGAAAAATGTTCCCTGTTGGCAACCCGCTGAAACAGGCTGCTAGACAGACATTTTAGCAGCAAAGCATTCGTACCTTCTCAGTGAGGCTCCCATTCCTAAGGAGTACCCCAGGAAAAGTCACTCTTTCACAGCACAAGCACTACCCCAGTGTTTATATACCTGCCTGCTGTGGGATGCCTGGTGCTAACTGCCTGCTGCTTTTCTCTTGTTTTCATGAAGTTCAGAATGCAGAGATATATTTATAACAGCCAGTTTTGCTGGTAGCACTGTAACAGCCAGAAACAAGATAGCCAAGTTTTAATCAGAACTTGCAAGTATTAGTCAAACATGGGAAGTTTCAAAACCAATTAACAGTTAAGAGCTATTTGATTTGAACACATCAAACCTCTTCAGGTTTATTGCTAGAATTATTTTTTTTTTTTTTTAGAATTTATTGCTGTAATCTCCATGCACTCAAAGGCAACCCTGAGAAGTTTTACCTAGATAATAGACATACGTCTTATCCAGGCATTGAGTAGTCACTGCCCTTTAATGAAACAGAAGCTTTTACTTACTTCACTCGCTGAAGCAGAAGCACAGACATTGTGAGTTTTCTGGCTTCCAGTATCTGTCTGTCTTTCTCCCCACCCATACAGAGCAAATGGATGTTTATTCTCCTTTGGTGCATCTGTCTTTTGAGGACTTTTGGCTGATCTTCGATCATTACGACTGGACAAGGCACTTCGACTCGGACGTCGTCCTGAACGGCTGGTTTTGTCGGCTTCCTTTACAGAAGTGTGTTCTACAGTTTTTTCTTGCTCTTCCCTCTGCTGCTTTTCTTGATCTTCTTTTTCTTTCTCTAAAGAAAAAAAAAGTTATGCTTTAAGCTCCCAATGACAACATATCAATGTCTCATTTGCACAGCCTCTCAATACAGCATTGAAGCTGTGCTTTTTTTAGAAAGGGAAGAATTAACTTCCTTTGCAACAGATGTATACCTTCATTAAATGCTTTCATTCTTTCTTTAGTGACTACAGTATTTCTAAGCCCATCCCTCTGTACATCAGCTTTCACATACTTAAACATGCCTGTTGCTCCAGGCAGTATTTTAAAGACTGTTTCCAGTGATCTTCTGTCTTCACTATTTCATCCTTCCATCTTTCAGACAGCAAACAGATGGACTGCTGAATGCCATGTAGAGGCTGGCAGCCAGTCAGAGATGAAGTCTGATAAGAGTATGTGCAATACTAAATCCCTCATATTATCAGCTTCCACTGAAAGAAAAAAGTGGTTTGTTTTCAGGCTCCCTGATTATACATACATCTTGATTATGGTTTTCTGTTTATGGAGGAGAGGGGACTATGAAGCAAAGGCTTACAAAGTGATAGACATCACCCTTGCTATCTGTTCTGTGAAGTATGTTTACATTTAAAGTACCACACTCTACAGGCAATACTCTCCAAGGCTCATTTCCCCCACACATGCTTTTTAAACCTTCCATAACAAGGGTCCAGCATTTGTCCTCCAGGCAGTGGGTATTTTAGAGTAGGGTTTGAGAGGGAGAATTTAAAGTCTGTATCATTCACACCATAATTTGCAGATGTAGACCAACACTGAAGGCTGAATCAGCATTATATAAGACATTAAATAATAAAAACACAGGGAAACAACTGTTCATAAGATCCAGTCTTCTTGCATTATAGAGCTATGGAGGAACTAGTTATCCTTTGTTTGTGGTGCCTCACAGCTAGCAGTTCTTGACCTTTCCTGCATACTACTTTTTGTATACAAAAGTTTGGGTCTTGGACTTGAGACGAAGGAAGCCAATGTCCGGTATAGCACTGCAATACTTCATAAATTTAAGAGAAAGGCTGGTAAGAAAGGCTGTAAGTAAACCTTACAATAAGGTTATAAGTTGTTTTGAACAAGTCTGTTTTATAACATCATTAAATGCAGTCAAGTGAACGCCCATGGATAACAATTACTGACTGGAAAAGAATGACCAAAGATTTTTCCCCACCTTTGAGATCTGTAAGGTGTTACAAACTGATGACAAGGCCTTGAACTATTCTGTTAATACTAATCTAATCTAAAATCTTTATCAACGATCTAGACAAGGGGATTGAGTAAGTTTGCAGACACCAAGTTGGGCAGGAGTGTTGATCTGCCCAAGGATAGGAAGGCTCTACAGATGGATCTGGACAGGCTGGATTGATGGGCCAAGGCCAACTGTATGAGGTTCAACAAGGCTCAGTGCTGGGTCCTGCACTTGCATCACAACAACCCAATGCAGCACCACAGACTTGGGGAAGAGTGGCTGGAAAGCTGCCCAGCAGAAAAAGACCTGGGGATGCTGGTTGACAGCCGGCTGAATGTGAGCCAGCAGCGTGCCCAGGTGGCCAAGGCAGCCAACAGCATCCTGGCTTGTATCAGAAATAGCATGGCCAGCAGGGAGGTGATTGTTCCCCTGTACTCAGCACTGGTGAGGCCACACCTCAAATACTGTGTTCAGTTTTGGGCCCCTCACTACAGGAAAGACATTGAAGTGCTGGAGCATGTCCAGAGAAGGGCAGCAAAGCTGGTGAAGGGTCTAGAGCACAAGTCTGATGAGGAGCAGCTGAGGGAACTGGGATGGTTTAGTCTGGAAAAAAGGAGGCTGAGGGGAGACCTCATCACTCTACAACTACCAGAAAGGGGGTTGTAGTGAGGTGGGTACTGGTCTCTTCTGTCAAGTAACTAGTGATAGGACAAGAGGAAATGGCCTCAAGTTGCAGCAGGGGAGATTTAGGTTTGATATTAGGAAAAATTTCTTTACTGAAAGGGTTGTCAGGTATTGGAACAGGCTGCCCAGGGAAGTGGTAGAGTCACCATCCCTGGAGGTATATAAAAGATGTGTAGATGTGATGCTTGGGGACATGGTTTAGTGCTAGACTTGGCAGTGTTAGGTTTACAGTTGAACTTGATCTTAAAGGTCTTTTCCAACCTAAACAATTCTATGATTCTAATCAAATATACTGCTTACAGTATGTTAGTAAAATATGACTTTGGAAAAAAGTAAAATACACAGAACCCTGTTTTAGCTCTCCATCCTGCAAATCTTCATCAGTACTGTGGACAAGTTGGAGGTGTGTGCTAGACACTGAGCATGACCCCTAAGCATTGTGGGCACAAGCAGACATTGTGACCTGAAGTCTCTGTGACTTTTAGGCCAACTGTGCCTTTTATTAACCTAACAGCAGTCCACTAGTAAGTGATTCTCTTCAAGTGCCTACCTTTGAGCATTAGATGCTGCCTTCTGTTAGACACACACAGTGTGATACATTCAAACTCTGCTGACATAAACATGCTGAACTTGCAAGTTTTCTGCCACACCATCTATTTCTGGTTGTGGTAGGGACCAGCTGCCAGCTACCTCTGTTCCAAGTCTCAGCACTTTCAGCCACCACCAGTGTACACTGGTGTGTATGGAGGGAATGCCTCCACTGGTGTAAGGAGTTCATCTAGTTTAAGGCTTGCTTGCAGATTGATAGGCTGACCACAAACAGCTAGAACAAATTTTACCTAAGTGTCTTCATTAAAAGCAGAAGGGCTTGCCAATCCTGTGACACAATAGCAGTCATTCTTGCTAATTGCTATGATTTAGCTAGTCAAGCAAGTACATGCCCAGTCTGACAGTGCTTTAGTTTCATTTCATTCTGCATCCATCCAGCTCTGATGAAATGGAAGTTGCCTGCCTGGCACACAGGTTAAGCATCCATGTACTCTTGCACTCCCTTTGCAGTTGTAGGGTAAAGACATGCCACATGCCCCAGCATTCCCATAAGGCAAGCCTCATGCTCTCTCTTGCTAGCTGTTAGTCTTGCCAGCACATTTTCTGCTGCCAACCAGCACAGAGGCCCTGGTGCTGGGCCCTGTTCAGGCTAGCCTATACACACATGCCTTTCAAGCTGTGCCGGTGCAGCATTTAGCTACAGATGATACTGCAGTACAGCCGAGTATCTGGTTACTAGCAGCCAGCAGCATTAAAGTATTGGGAGCTGTATTTGTTAAGAATTTAGTTGAGTGTCCCCACAAAACAACCAAGAGTAGTAGTCAAGGCCAAAGGAGCAAGAGAGTGAGAACAAAAAAAGGCCAGACAAATTTCACATATCTAAATATTGGCTGCACAAAGTTTCAGTCATTATAGCCAAGGCTGGATAAAAAGCATGCAGCAGTGATCTCAATGTGGTAAAAGACCTGCTCTGCACAGTGTCCTGGGCTCTGGGACACACAGCTTCACCTCTAGCAAGGCAGCTCATCCATCACAGCTGCAACAGGTAGCCAAGTATCCCCTTGCAAAACATTATCCATGCATCTCTCTACACAGCTGGCTAGGTCCTCTTCTTTGTAAGGGAGGCCATTATCAGAAGGAAGCACTGTTTGAGAAAATAAAACATTGAAGAGTGACATTGCTGTCAATTCCAAAACAGGAGTGCTTTTATTTTGGGAAACTGTTCCATCCTCCATTCAAGAGAAAATGGCATCTTCCTTCTCTACAAAGGAGAACGGGGCAACACTGAGTTCATGAACAGCAGAGGTGGCATTTAGAGACTTAAAATTACAGGAGAGTGAGGACTCTGCAATTGCATGGGCACTCTAGCTTTAAGATACTACTTCAAGGCAACAGCCATGCCTGGGGATGCTGCTCACTAGGATATAGTTCCAGCTGGTGCAGAAATGATTGAGCCAACTTGTCCCAAAATAGCAATAAAAGCATATGGGTAAATGGCACACAGAGTCCTGCGCACAGTCTTACAGTAAATGCTGTATGCTGGAGCATACTATAGCACCTTAAGAGCACCTGCTATTAGAGCAGGTATTTCAATGAATTCACTCCTACAGCACATTTATACAGAACTCAGCTGGTGAAGGCACAAGGCCCGTATCTTTAACAGTTATTTAAGGCTTTTATTTAGAACTATAGTTTATATCCAAGCCATTTTGTTAGGCATCCCTGTTCACAGGAAGGTAGAAAAGCAGCAGCTGATAGCAGGCAAGGAGTTAGAGACCCAGATGCTCAGGGAGCCCAACTACCAGCAATACCTACAAATCTCCTTCCCATGCAGTGTGCCAGCTCCAGCAGACACAGGAAACTGAACTGACTGGCTGCAGCATTACAGGGATTAAACAGGAGAGGGAAAAAGCTAGGAACGTTTAAAACTGCCTCATGGATGCTAAGCAGAGCACACTGGACAGGAGGGGATTAAGTGCTTAGCAGGCAGAACAAGGCTGCCAGGCCCACCCAATATGGCTGTTGAAAGCTCCTGCCCAGAAGGTCACTTAACCCTGCTGCATCGCCCAGCTTGCATAACAGCTCCTCTCCAGGGCTCAAGCAGAAAAAGCTGAAATGGAGCTTCTCGCCCTCCCACAGCACTGCATGCTCTCTGGGGCAGGACAGAATCCCGTTTTAAGAGCTCTGCTGACTTACTAGAAGTATCAACAACCTTCTGATTAGACCCACAGGTCCTAGGGATCAATGGTATTAACCTCTGTGTAGAGAGGTTTGCTCCTTACAGTACTACCTCAGGTTCAGGAGGAACACTTTGCACTTAAACTGCCATGGGCAGAACTCAAGAGTTTCCTGCTTTAGTACAAACTCCTCTCCAAACAGGTCAGGCCTCCTGAGGGGGACATCCACTCAGTTGTGGGTATGAACTGCCTACAGCTGGGTAGAAAGTAGTTACTACAGCTGAAACATTGCAACATCATCACTTCAAGACGCACCTCGTGTGAGGCAGTATCAGAGCTACCAGCAGCACAGCAGTTCAGAGTTAATTCAATTCACACAAGCTTCATCTGCAGCAGAGTTCAGAAAGCAATGACTGGCTCAGCTTGTTAGCAAAGCTTGTTTCCAACCAAAAAATTAGAGCAACTTGGAATCACAGTACTATAAACCCCTAAACTGACACTGTTGCATTCTTCCCCCACCACCAGCTACTCCTTCCCATGTTCTTGGGCCAGCAAATACACCTGCAGACAAGATAAGGGAACAAGTTTGAAATTGGATCTTCTGCCGAGTTGCACTAATGCAGATCAGTCACTTTCCAACTACTGTGTGCCAACTGCTTTGATACCAGCTTATCACTGCTGTCATTTAAGACCTCTCCACAAAAATGCTGAAGGCGAAATGGCAATAAGGATTGAAAGATGCCTTCATCCTGCACATGTGTGCAGCAGTATCATTTCACAAGCAACAGGTCTGACAGCAGCACTGCTGCCAAGAGCTCCTGTCTTTCACTTACCAGCCCACTGGGTTCTGTTGACAGTTTTGAGGACATGTCAACTAGACCAGTTGATTTAGGTCAAGATTTTGTTGGATTATGTTTAAAGCACATCTGTGCCTGGGCACATTCTACAGAACAGTCCCACAAACAGTTGCTGCAAGTGAAGGGCCAGAAGGAATTAACAAGCATTTACAAACTGCTTTACAAACACACAGAGGCTCATCTTAACAAGGAAAAGGAGAAACCACGGCCACACACACCATTACGAATCAGCTTTACCATGGGTACTAGGCAACATTAGTGCTGGCCAAACATACTTGGCCACAAGTGCAGTGGATACCGCTCAGCCAGAAGTCAGGTTCCCCACAGAACAGAGGGAAGCAGCAGTAGCCAGGTAACAGCCAGGATGCTGCAGCATGTGGGTGTACATCAGATTCAGAAGACAAAGGATGTCATCAACATGAGCACACTCAGCTACCCCCACAGCACTTCAGTGTAATTAAGTTCTTCCAGAAAAAAAGCAGGTGAGTAATAGAAGATTCACAGAGCAGTAGTTTCTGTGCTATCTCCTCATGTTTTAATTAGCCAGCCACTAAGCAAAAGAAGAATACATCCTTTTAATTGTCCAGTACTGAATGAGTTGCTTGCTTACATGTTCATGTACACACTAATATACAATAAATTTCCACTTAATCCAGCTGCCCAGAGTTGTTTTCAGTCCTTTTGCTAAGGACTTGCAAAGCTCTTAAATACTGGCAGAATTTGGGAATACATTTATCCTAAGCCACTTGGCAAAGAAATGCATGTTAGGTACAGATTTTTCTCCCATTGTAAGTGTAAAATTGCAAGGACCTAATAGAACATTAAGTGTTCCCTTACAGCAGCCATGGCAGAGTTGCATCAGCTAAAGAGGCACAATTGCCCCAAACGCCATGGAATGGCAGGCCGCTGTTGCTCTGCAGTTCCTTTGCCACTGGGATAAAGTGAGGACACAGCTACGTGTGTACTGGATAGTCACACACACCATCACGACCACAGAACGTGCCTGCATGAGCAGCACATCCACAGCTGTCAAGCTCTTATCCACTGCCAAAACTGACCCAACCAGAATCAGGCTACCAAGTAACTTCAGCCCCAGAGAGGAGTGATGGCGAGCAGCAGGGAGCAAGGCAAAGACTGAGCAGAGTGCCCCGGCCAGCAGCCTCTAGCCTTGGCAACTGCCAGTCCCACCTAGATTGTAGCAGGCTACCTGCTCAACCCCGCTAGCTCAATGAGCAGGCAAATGAAATTCCAGTCCCTGCCACAACTGCCCAAGACTGGCATCTGTTCAAACTGCACCAGAAAAGCTGTAAGTGCCAAGCTCTGAGTACAGCTTCAACAGCTTCCACCCTCCTCTCACTAGAAGCCAAGCCTTTAAACTGCCCATCAGGACACATCACGTTTTCCCATGCAAGCGTTCCCTGCTCTTTTGCAACTCCTTAGTGCTTCATCTCACTGAGATGCTCCCTACTTACTTCTTCCACACGTACTCCCCAGTCTTAACTTCCTCAAAGCCTGCTTGAGGCCAGCAAGATTAGACCCGCTAATACTTTGTTACATACTGGTTAACTGGGGTGCTTTGGGGAGGTGGAATACGCTACCCTGGCAGCCAGCAGCTGTGTGCACCCCCATACGGGGGCTGGGTACCACGGGCCCACCCAGCCACGAGGACTACAGCTCCCTGCAAAACCCCGCATCCCTCGTGCTCCTAAACACCGAGCCCCTTGAACAGATGACAGCATAGCTAAAGCTTTTGTGTAACACGGTATTCCCAAGGAGAATGAATGCAGTTTAGCCTTGAATAGCAGAATACAGATCATTCTGGTAAGCTCAGGCCCCAAGGGGCATTGAAACAGATTAGTCTCCCCACTCCAAACAAGCACATCTAGCCCCAGAAAAGCCCCCAGGCAGCTTGAGGCTTCTCAAAAAATCCTTCTCAAGGATTTTTCCCTGCTGCTGTACAACAGGTATACACCCAATTCAAAATACATTGCAAAACACCAGTCAATGGCTCCAGATAAAGTTTTCTTTCATTGTAGGTAAGAGATAATAGCCTAAGGGATTAAAAAATGCCAATTTGGGAAGGTTGACAGTGCTGTTACCCATCTACCCACTCTGCACAGTTAATTCTCAAGACATCAGAAAGCAAGATACACCAGAAGAGAGCAAAACGTTATCAGCCCCGCACCCACTTAGGCCTACAGAGCTGTCTGCACTCGGCTGCAGACCCCAGACCAAACCCGGGGCAGCATCAAGAACCAAGCGTTCAGCCGAGGCAGATTACGCGTGCAGATGCAGGAAAGCAAGCGCGCTGGCGCACAGTCCAACTCGCCGCTGTTGGTTTTTGGTTGTTTTTTGGTTTGTTTTTTTTTTTTGCCAGAGAACCTGCTTATATAATGGCAGAGATGCTCCGCTCCCATGGCAACAGTTGACATAAGCGGCTGTGACTCAGGATGAAGAGTAACCACCGCCCGGCTCTTGCAAAGAGACGCCTCCGATGCCGCAGCCGCGGCTTCTCCGCCGGCCTAGCAAGGATCCGCCCGGCTAGCGGCGCCTTATCGCCTTCGGTCGGGAAGAGCGGGCACTGGGGACAGTCGCCGGGGCCCCAGCTGACGAGAGGTGTCACCCCCCGAGCCCCCCAGCCGCTCCGGCCTCCCCTCGTTGCGGGGGGACACCGCCTGACGCCAGCGGCGGTGCCTGCTTTCCTCCGAAAACGCCATCGTCCTCCCGCAGCGACCGCCCGGCCCGGGGCCCTGCGGACGCCCCCGCACCCGAGGGCGGCCAAGACGAGCTAGCCGGTGCCCCCCACCCCCCGGTCGGAGCCCTCTTTGACGCCCCCCGAGCTCACCGGAGACACACGCAGACACCCCCCCCCCGCCGCCATTACCCCCGCTCCCTACCGGGGCTCGCCCGTCCCGCCTCGCTCGGCGCCGCCGCCGCCGCCTCCTCCTCGTCCTGCGCTGCCGCGGGGCTGCCGGCGCCCGGCGGGGAGGGCGACCCGGCGGTGCTGCCGCTGCCGCCGCCGCCGCTGTCCTCCTCCCAGCCGTCCCACAGCCAGGGCCGGTGCGCCTGCTCCAGGAGGCGGCGGCTGAGGCGGTAGCGCAGCAGCTCCAGGTAGCAGGCGCCGCACGACTCCCACTTGGGCTCCTTGAAACGCTTCATGTACTCCGTCTTCACGCGTCGCGCCGGCACCACCATGGCGGGGCCGCGAACCGCCGCCGCGACCGGGAACCGCCGCCGCCGGCCGGGCCCGCCCCCTCCCGCTGCAACGTTTAAATCCAAACAGCGGCGCTCGGCCCCGCCCCCGCCCGCCCCGCGCCAATGGCGGCGCGCCGCCCCTCCCCCCCCGCCCCAGCTTTGCTGGCGTCACGGCACGCGCGGGTCCGGCGGGGGGGGGGGGGGGGGGAGCGATAGCGCTGTGAGCGGGGGGAGGGGGGGGAGGCAAAGCGAATGAAAGAATGAAGTGAAATTAGAATAGATTCAAATGAATAGAATAGAATAGAATAGAGTAGAATAGATTCAAATGAATAGAATAGGATAGGATAGAATAGAATAAAATAGAATAGACTCAAAGAAATAGAATAAATAGATTCAAAGAAAGAGAATAGAATAGATACAAAGAAATAGAATGGAATAAACAGATTCAAAGAAATAGAATAGAATAAATAGATTCAAAGAAGTAGAATAGATACAAAGAAATAGAACAGATACAAAGAAATAGACTAGAATAGAATAGATTCAAAGAAATAGAATAAAAAGAAGAGAATAAATAGGCTCAAAAAAATAGAATAGAATGGATTCAGATAAGTAGAATAGAATAAAGTAGAATAGAATAAATAGTATAGAATAAAATAAGGTAAAATAAAATTGAAATAGAAAAAATAAATAGAATAGAATAAAATAAAATAAGATAGAATAAAATAAATAGAATAAAACAAACCAAAATAAAATAAACCAAAAAATAAAATAAACCAAAATTAAAAAAAATATAAAATAAAATAAACCAAAGCACTGCAGCACAGCCAAACCCCCCCTTGCCCACGCTTCGGGAGCAGGACCCAGCGCCAGGCTCGGGGCTCAGCCGCCGCGAGACCCTCCACGCTACCCCAGCACCGAGCACCCCCCCATGTGCAGCAGCCCCCCTTCTTCCCCCAGCCCGCACCAGGGCGAGCCGTGACCGGGCCCCAGCGGGACGAGGGTGCCCGTAAAACCGGGGTGCCCCCGGCGGTGCTGGAGCCCCGGTTGAGGGGGGAGACCCGTCCTGCCTCGCTGCACAGAACCGCTCCTGCCAGCGGAGATCTAAAACCACGGGGTGCAGAATTAAGGCATTTGCGACCACAATTCCTTTCTTCCAACACCGCAGCAGGGGTGATTGCCAATGTGCGCTCCGTTTCTGCGAGGCAAAAGAAAACCCAAAACGGACGGGGAGCAGCAGTCGGCCTGCCGAGGGGACGCAAAGGCGGCTGCGACGACGGGGACCTCTCTCCGTTTTGCGTTAATCTGCTTTAAAAAAACCCATCTCCGGTGAGCGCCGGCGTAGGATTCGCCTAACCCAGGCCTGCGTGAGGTCACCCGCTCGGGAAGACGAAACCCTTTGGAGATAAACCAACGAGGCCTCTCCTGGGCGCCCGCGCCACACCGGCACGGCCGGTTCTCCCCCGGACGGCTGCACCGCGAGCCATGGCTGGAGATTTCCTCCGCGCTCTCTCGCACGCTCCGTATTTAAGGCTTCGCACCCGAATCCCGCCCGTGCGTTACGGCTGTCCTGGGGACGGTTTCTGCGATGCCATCGCCACCGCATCGCCCGAGCGTCCCAACACCCCTCGGAGAGGAGCCGGTGGGTCCCCCTTGTCCAGCCCCAAGCCTCTGGCCGGCGGGTTGCAAAAACCCCATTTTGGGTAGCCCCAAACCCGATTTCCCCCCGCCATGCGCAAGGCGCTGCACGGCGGCTCTCCGGCCGCCTCTCCAGCCGCTGCTCCAACACACGGGGGCACTGACGGATTTTCAGAAACGGTCCTAGGAAACGACTTTTTTTTTTTTTTTTTTTCTTAATAAGGAGGCAAGCAGTATTTATTCCCTTGCCTTGCCTTGCCTTGTGCCTCCCCTAACTGGCACAAATGAAAAAATGCAAGCTGACGCGGGTACCCGGGATGGAAAACGCTGGCCCAGACTGTTCAGCGTAACAAAAGTGCTGCGGGCTTTAATGTGAGGGGCCGGTGGTTATACACAGCACCTCTGCCTGTGCAACACATTGATGCAATCCCCAATACAGCTGATATAACCAAATGCAGTCGAAACGATGCTCAGACCGAGCAGAATATAGCTCTCGGTTTTTACACAGACCGGTTGAGGCTTCGCAGCCCCGTGGTGCCCTGGTGTGAGTGATGCTGCCTGACCTCTGCAGAAGCACTGGGATATTCCCCTCCAGCCCTCGCAGCCCCCCCAGCCCTTGCAGTTAACGCAACGGCCCCGTGACAGCAGGATCTTGGGCAAATCCAGGGTCCCCCTCTGCGATTCGGGAAAATGCCATCGGGAGAGGCCAACCACACTGGCGTCCGGAGCCTGGGGCTGCAGGTGGGCACATTGTACAGCGGCGTTCATAAACCTATTAAGCTCCATTTTAAAACCAGTTAGAGCTTCTCTGGCTCCCTTCGGCTCCGCCGGCTGCTCTCAGGGGCAGGCAGCGATGGAGCTACAAGGGAGCGGAGCCTGGGCAGCGTATCTACCAGGAAAACGGGCACAGAAATAGCACTCCAGAAGTGCCTACCATCACACAACGGCTTCAAAAACGAGCGAGGAGCAACTTCTGAGCGCGCCTTCTCACCGTGCCGTGCCGTGCGTGGTGCCTTTCCCGAGGCGGACGTACAGGACCCTTGCCTACACGCTTTGCTGGAAGATGCAGCGGTTTTCCCCCTCTCCGTGCTGTCCTGGGGATCGCATTTGGGAACTGCCTCGCTTATTCATTATCCCCACCGAGGGCTTGGGTGGCAGCTGGGTGGGTTGTCCCTGCTACCTTCTCCCGTTGCCCTTACTGGTACCTCTGCCATCCCACTGCAGTCCAGCCATACCCTCAGCACCGCCTGCTCTAACGGAGGGTGTTTCCTGGAAAATAACAGGGGACAATTGGTATAAAAATACCTGTAACTGAAGACAGCACTAAAGAAGACTGCCGTAGCAGCGCAGGCTAGAGAGCAGAGCTGATCCCTCCCCAATTAACCAGGACTCTGGTTTGTTACTCTGATATTCTGCTCAGTCTGTATGAGCAGATGACATTAGTGGATTTCATATAAATGGACAAGGTCTGGGGTTTGCAGCATTTGCTTTCCATCTAGAAAATGTTATTTTGTACAAAATGTCATTTTGAGCCAACCTGCACATTTTAGCTTGGCAGCTGTGGTTACGAAAAGGCTGCTGTTGTTCCTAGGTATGATTTTAGAGAAACAACCGTTCGCAGCTTTTCCTGCCCAGAGAACCTCTGTCCCCAGTTTAGGAAGATGCAGCTGTATCAGAGGTACACAGATACTCTCTGGTGCCTTCCCTTCCTGACAGAGAAGAAAGAGTTCACCTTTTGCTGGGCCAAACTTCTCCTGGGGTGCCCATAAACTGCTGCCCAGTCATTAACCCCTGCCTCAGCCTCTGCCACACATGAAACGCCAGAACAACAAACACCAGATCCTGGCACACAGTCTGTCAGTTCCCATTTTCTGCATTTTTTTCCCTAAACTCTGCACACTCCAGAGCAGGCACCTACTCTTCTTATCAGCCTGCAAGATATCAGCACTTTGTGAATAACATAATATTGTTAGTAGCTGCCTCCACCCATCCTCTCCATCGTACCGTGCTGGTTTTAGGGCCTCTATCCCTTGCTGGCACGAAAACGAGCGCCCAGCCACACGTGTGCTATGAGGTAAGTTGCACCTTCACCCTCCCGCTCCAGTTTTTCCTTTGCAGCTCAACCCTCCCATCCGACGGTTTGCACATACACCCCAGAGTGCCTGGCGGATTGGCAGCAGCTAGGCTTGGAAAATGACGGGGGACCATTTGTAGAAAAAGACCTGTAACAGAAGCACGCAGAGACTCCCAGCAGCGCTGATGCTGCAAATCACACGTTACCTAAGGCTGATGCAAGCAGCAGCGGTGGCTGCCGGGCACGTTCCCCACGGCCTGCCACAATCAATCTCAGGTTTACAGTGGAGAGACCGCCAGGCAACAGGGGCCGGTGTCCCTCCAGGCCTCCCACCATCCCAAACCAGCTCCGGAGACATTTGGCAGCTCTGGGGGAGGATGCTGAGACTGTCCTGGATGAAGGACAACTCCTTCCTCACTCCTCCAGTTAGACACAAGCAGCTCCGTGTGCACCAGACAAGAATGATTCCCCATCCTCAACACAGCAGCTCTGGATGTTCTCAGCGTAGCTGTATAAACATCATTATTTTTTTAATCCTCAAGAGTTTTGGCTTCGATACCTCATGACAGAGATGTCCATGGGCTGAGAGTAGCCAGTCATTAAATGATTCCTGAATGAGGAACTACAATATTTATGAAGCTGATACTAACACTAGAATTTCCTCCCTTGCATATTTTCCTGTTTTTTTCACTTCATTAAAAAGCAAAATAAAGACACCATAAGACTGAAATTCTAAACATGCTTTTTCCTTTTAAAGCGCTTTTCCCCTGAGGATCTTAGTTATGCCTCTTAATCCTTATTATTGCTTTCCTACAGGTAGTAAACCAGGTGGCCAGGTAGGTCTAGAGTTTCAAACCAGATCCATGGCAGATGACTGATCAATGCCAAACCCCAGGAGTCCCAGTTCCCTCTGCTACCTCTGTTCGAATGGGAGCACCAGCGCTTCTCACCAGGGAGGACAGCAGCTTTACTTCTGTCTGAAAGAACCACAGCAAAGTCAACAGCAGAGACATAACCTGATTTTTATGCAAAAAGCAGCGGGTAATGAAAAATGAGCATGGATGTTATTTTGCAGAGTGTGGTCACAGAAAGATACAGGGTAATCGCACGGGTGGTTTACACATGGTTTGGACTTGCAGTCTTTTGCCATTGAACCTCTCTGTGGCTCTGGGCAATAAGAGGGGATAGTGGACAGTTTGTATGTAGTAGGAGTGGAAAATTACATGTCAACACATCTTTCAGATTGGCAGACTGGCTGCCAGCCGAAGCGGGAGCTGTCATGATCTGAAATTGGGCTGCCGAGGTATTGCTTGGGTGAAGTCTGGAGGAGAGAGAAAACAGGGAAAAGAAAGAAGCTGTTTCTCATAGAGAACCATATTTTTAAAGTATTTAACAACATCAGATCCAAACCAGGGAGAATATTTTGCCAGGCAGGGAAAAAACACAGACTTCCTAGAGCTGTGAAACTCTGCCTTCACCTAGATCAGTGAAACTCTGCCAAATACTAGGGGTAGCTGTCCCAACCGCTTCACAAAACAAGCCATCGCGCTGTTAATAGAAGCCTGGTTAATCCCGCAGATGTGGGTTCTTTGGTTTCATGGGCTATTATCCCTTTTAGGTCTGCACCAGCTGCCCACAGGGTAACACTGTCATGAGAGAAGGATCAGAAGAGCTGGTTCAAATGCTCTCTGTGGGGCAGCAGTAGTGCACTTGGCTGCAAAAGTCCCCCAGAACTGCCTGACGCTGTTATCCAGAGCTCTGGGAAATTTGCTCGTGGCCAGCATGGGCTGTGACCATCCAGGGAAGCCCTGCAACCCGTCTTCCAGAAGCTCTGGGCACAAATCCTGTTCCTTGTGCAAATCTCACATTTTTCTTGGAGCAACTTGAAACTTTTTGCCTTTACAGCTCAGAGCGGCACTCACACCAGCACAGTTTACAGCTCCTCTCAACCTTGTTGAAGGTCCACACTTTCCATCCACCTTTCTAAGAGATGGAAAAAGAGATGTAGCTCCTCGGGCTGTGTGCTAGAGATGTGGGCCCAGGAGCAGGGAGAGACATCTCCCGCTGCTGAGTGTCCTCTGGCTGCTGCAGCTCTGAATCCTGCACTGGGCACCCACCTTGCTGCTGCCTCTTCACCACGTGGTGTGAACGTAGCTCAGCTCCCAGCTTAAAAACTGTTAGCATGGGCAAAGAACAAGGTCCTTACTGGTATCAGCCTTTTTTTCCCCTTTCTTCCTGGCTCCTACTCCTTAAGGTTGCACACCATTGCTGACAGGTCAAGGGGGTCCTAGCAAGAGAAGAGATCTCATGGCCAGCGGTAACAGGGTTCTTGTCAAGGCACTGCCCCCCGCAACACATTTGCAGGTTGCCGACTCAGCCTGAGAAAACTCCAAGTTTACATGCCGGCCAAGGAAGAGGCAGAAGAATCCAAGGAGATTTCCCCGCCTGCTCTCTTTTTATCTCCTGCTTGAGCAGCGCCAGTGACCAGCAGGCTGGCTGGGGAGACTGGGTCACTGCCCGTCCCACGGCCGAGGTGAGGAACCGGGTCCCAGCTGTGCAGCCCCCCATGGGCAGTGGAGGGGACCCCACTCTTGGCCACATGCCTGAGTGTTTTCTGCGATGGATGTGGGTTTCCCTGGAGGTGGGCACGGCTCCTTAGGAGCAGCGGGGCATGGGCAGGGGTGGAGGTGGCTGCGTGCAGGCGGCAGTGCTCGCCCCGCACCGACCCACCACATCCCTTCTTCCCAAGCGGCCAGTGAATGGGGTTTAAATCCAGATTCAGCTGCTCCCCAAAAATCCACATGTATTCGCTTGCCATCTCCAACCTAGGGCTTTTCTAAAGGCTTGGGGCCACTTTTCCCAGCACAGCTGGGTGGCTTTGTGAACGCACCCCCTCACTCACTGCCTTCCCACTTCCCAACAGCCAGCCTCTCCCCCTCCAGCAAATTAACCCTTGTTCCCCCACGCCGTCCATCAGATTTGCTTGCATCCCCCTGGTCTGTGCAGGCTGCCCGCTTGCCTTTCTTTCCTACAGAGCAAAATGTGTTTCTTCACAGCTGGACTATCGCAGGCAGAACTGGGAACTGTCACCTCTCATGGATTTCCCGGGTCCAGTCCTGCCCTGGAAAACCATCTCTGGGCTTTTTCATGCCTCTGGGCCTTTCTAGCTTGTTCCTGCATCTCTCTCCCTCCGAGGTGCAGCACAGGGGCAAGCAGGAGGAGCCTGCCCAGCGCTGGTGGGGATGTGCTGATTTACTCCTGCCGGGAAGGGGCTGCCCCACTTCTCTGCCCAGCTCCCAGGCTTCCCTCAGGAGAAAGAGCAGATTTGGTCCAACATTTCGGATCATGCTGTAGGGACAGGGACTCTAGCCGTGGTGAGGAGGCAGGAGGAGTGCTGGAAGCCAATTTCCACATATGTGTCCCCTACCTTGGTCCCCTCTGCCTTCCCTCAAGCCTTGTTTTCTTTCCTCCTCTCCCCCTCACCAGCTCTGCTCTGGACTGTCAGCCTGGCCACTTCTCCACCGGGAACTGGGAGAGAAGCTGGAGAAGGGATGGGAGGTGTAACGCTGTGGGAACCTGCAGCTACCTCTCCTTCTCCGTGCTTAAAGGGGATAGTTCAAAACAAAGAAACCCAGTCTGGGAATGTCTGGGTTCTTAATATCTGTCAGAAATAACCAAAGTTCCCCTGAAAGAAAGGATAAGCAGGGAGCAAGGCAGTTCTCCCTGTGGAGGGATCTCACTTCCACAAAAAATCATCAAGACAGAACTGGATCATGTTCCAAGTGGCAGAGCCCAACACATTCACCTGCAGCTTGCAAGACGTTGTCAAGTTCATGGTCTCAGTAACACCTCCAGGATGCCACCTCCATGAGCCGAGGCAGGAGGCAGCCTGTGTGCACCCGCTCAGGGAGAGGCAAGAGGTGGAGAAGTATCTGAGCCCACACACTTTCCTCCAACATTATCTCTCAGGCTCATAATGCTGCACAAAGCTGTTCTCCGCTCATACTCCCTTGCCTCTGGAGCTCTGGGAGGACAATCTGGCCACTGGTCAGGATTACTTTTACTCTTATTCCTGTTCATCTTCCTTTTTCAATCCCAGACACATCTTCCTCTCCTCCTTTTGCCCCTGGACCACAGCATGGCACCCAACAGGCTGGTACAACATTTGCCACAAGCAAGGGATTACAAATCTCCGGCATGGGCTGGCCACCTCTGAGACCGAATCTGTCACTGGGAGAACACAAATTTGGGGGGAGAAACGGAGGTGCCTGTGCTGTAACCTGCTCCCCATCTCACAGCAGTAAGGGAGCGCTGCTGAAATGATCAGCTCTGAAAGATCAGTGCTGCAGACCATCACTGTGGGCTAGCGTCAGCCTCTAGGTGATGGGGACGGAAGATGTTCCTACGGCTTTGGGCTTGTTTTTCCAGCACAGGAACCCACATTTCTCACCATTCCCCATGTGCAAACCTGGCACCTGCCTGTCATGTGGCCCAGTGACAGTCCTGAATCTAATTCCAGCCTGTACAGTGGTGGGCCTCAGTTTCCCAAGCAGTAAACTGAAGGGTAATAATAAATGCATTGTGGAAAATAATTTAATGCTTGAAAAAAACTTCACAGAATTTGCAATGAGAGGGCTGAGGAACCAGCCCAGCTCAAGTGCATATTCCTGAATCTGATTTTAAACACCAGAAATTAGTGGCAGCTCAGTGTTGACTCTTGGCTGATTTCACCGTCAGTTTGTGAAACCTGTGTCACCTAATCTCATTGTTCCTCCCCCTGGAAACGGTGGGCCTTCAACACAGAGTAAACCTCATCCCAAGGCAAACTCCATTTATGGACCTCAGTGGCACAACCGTGTGCTTTGAGATCATCCACTGAAGACTGCCACAGCCATCTACCTTTTCTCCGAAGCCCCTCCAGCACCTGTTCACAAAAGCCTGCGTATTAAAAGCTCTTCCCCAGCCCACCTAGAGAAGCAGCTCCAAGGGACCTGCTGGCTCCAGCTGAGGATGAGGGGTGGAGGAAGACACCGCGATGGGGGAGGACAAAGGCTATATGGGGATGTGGGGAGCTCCCCGAGAAGGGTTTTCCCTGCCCTCGGCGGTACCCGGCGGTGTGCAGGGGTCCCAGCCTCTTGATGGAGCAGTGCTGCACCCTGCCAAGGTTCAGTCCCAAATAAAGCCAGTTGCATCGAGGGCTTGGCTCTGAACAGGGACAGGGCTCAGCTGCTGAGCTAAGCTGCTAAATTGCTTCCAAAATTGCACAGGGGCAGCAGGAAAAAAACGGGAAATGGTGGTGGGGAAGGTGAAAGCAGGCTTGGGAACCACGAGCAGTAGGCTGGCGGCTCCCGCTTCCCTCCTCCCCGCTGGCACCTTGGCTCGTCCTCACTTCTACCCATTTGGGAAGAGCACTGGCTTGGAGGATGAGCAGCCGGGTCCCATCCTCCCTGCCTCTCACCCAGAAGCCGCTGCCTTTGCTGACTTTTTAAGTCAGGGTAGGGGGGACCTCGCGGGGAGCCTTCCTATGGGGAACGTGATGGTGCGTGCAGTCCGGACTCGGGGAATGGCATCCCTAATATGGTCTCAGCCGCGCTGACTGGCTGGGGGCTCCTGGGGGAGGAATGGAGCCCCTTATAAAAGCACCCAGGTCCTCCCACGAAGGCAAACCTCCCCGGGCTTTAGCAGAGTTAGAGTGAGGCTTGCTTGATATGGGAATTTTATCCGCCCTTTGGAGATTATCCAGGCTTTCTTGGGTTTCACACGGCGTGAGGTGGTGGCCTGGGCTGTTCGTGACCTGGTGGATGCCAGCAGAGAAAGCCCCTTTTCAAGCAGCGCGCGGCTCCTGCCAGCATCACTCTGCGGAGCAAATCTGCTGGCACCCCCCTGCAGCGGGCACCCTGCCTCGCTCCCCGCTCCCGGCCACCGCAGTGGCATCGCACGCCTCAAAGTGTGCAGCCCAGCGCCACCGAGCCAGCCCCCACCTCGTTCCTCCCCTCCACGGCAGGACCCGCAGCGACTCTGCTTTGGTTTTCCTTCTTCCAAAAGCTGCCCGAGTGCCCGTTGGTGTACTACACCCATCACTTCATCCCATCCGCATCCCAAGCAGCCTCCTTGACCTGGGGAGCCGTGCATGGGAACCCCCCTGCCCTGCAGCTGTGGTGTGCCCAGTATGCACCATTTCTCCCCTGCCTTACCAGTGGTGGGGAGGTGGCATCACTGGGGGACCCAACCCCGGCAGCCCCGATGAGGCCGGGGAGGGTGCTGGGCCAGGGATGGGTCACGCATGAACTGGGGTGACTGGTGCACCCAGGTCCAGCCCCAGCTGTTTCCGATAGCGTGCACATGGTGGATGCTTGGAGGAACGTGTGTGCCTGGTACCTGCTGGGACGTCCACCCCAAAAGTAGTACCACCATCCCACACGGCCAACACGAACAAGTGGCAGAAAGGACGGCACTCTTCTAACCAGTCTCCCCTGCCCCGGTACATCAAAAGAAAGAAAGAAAAATGAAGGAAAGCACTTCATTCATTTACAAAGCGAATCCCTGCCTTGCTCAGAAATATAAACTCGTTAGCTGCTGACTGCGTGTTGGGGTAGCCACCACCTCGGCAGCAGCGGAGAGCACCATGAACATGCCGGCAATCGTGCTGCAGTTCCCCGTTTAGAACAGGGCGGTCAGGGCTGAATGCAGGCCCCCCGAAATAGCGCTTCAGAGGGGAGCTAGCCTGGGCAGCCACAGTTTAAAAAAAAAAAAAAAACGGCCTTGAACAAAATGTCACCACCGTGAAGGCATTTTCTCAGGTCTCACAGAGGAATGTTAGGATGCAAACACATGAAAAGCATGGCACACCTTTAAATGGACATAAAATGTGCCATCGGCGGGGTGGGATCTATTTTTAACCTTTTGGAGTCCGCAGATGTGCAAACCCCATGTATGCAGGTCTCCACAGCTAGCGAGAGGCGTGGGATCAGCCATTTGGTTATCGGACCGGGAAAAGACAGTGTAGTCAGGGCTCATTTAGCCTTTGACAAGGAGGGAGATTAAAGTCTTACCATGCCCCTTCCTTTGGCTCGGTAGCAACCCCAGCTCACAGCCTAAGCACACACATACGTGCTAAGCGCTACTGACCGGACACCAGCTTTGCAGTTTTCTTTTTGGAAAGGGCCACGCTGGGTCCGGGTTTCTAACCTCGGCGTCCCACCTGGCTCTGCCTGTGGGAGTGAACTGGCGGCGGTGATGCAAGGCAAAGGCAAAGCAAGGCAAGGCAGCCTGGGGAGGGTGAGATGCACACCGGGGACCCGCCGGTAGCCGCCGGCAGCAGGACAGCATCTGCGGCAGAGGCTCAGCCCATCTGTCAGCATCGCTGCGAAGCCATCGGGGCTGGATGCCAGCCAGCCTGGCCTGTGGTCTGGCATTGCCCTGAGCCCCACCGCCCCTTCTGCACCAGCAGCAGGTGACATACACCCGCCAACACGGGCCTCCTCTGTTTCTGTAATTAAACCACCAGCCTAATTTGAAGGGGGGGGGTGTCTGCAGCCCCTCACGCCACCCAGCATCTCCTATCATGTCTTAAAGGCTTCCTCATCGCTTCCTGGGAGAAAAGCTAGTTGTTCAGCAAAACACAGTACTGATTTAAAGTACAGAAAAGCAAACACTACAGCCATTCCCCCAGGCCTTTCCAGATGAAAATTTTAATACATTTGTCTCCAGACACCTGTTTGTCCCCTCTGGTGCTCTCCATCCTAAAACACTCCAGCAAAGCACCCTGCTCGCAAGGACAGTCATCGAAAAGGCCAGCTGCTCTCCAATGGCAGCTACGGACCCTGCGGCATCCTTACAAAAAGGATACTTCAAATCCACCGTCACACGGCTGGGTGCCGGGATTTCGTTTCGCAGACGGCGGGGAGCAAGCGCAACCCGTGCGTGGCAGGAAAAGCCCCAGCTTGAAACACCACATCCCCCCCGGGGCACCAGAAATTATCTTGAGAATGGTTTTGACAAATGGATGCCCTTGAAAAAAACCTGTGCACCACTTGTGAGCAGCTCCCCTAGAGAGTGCTGACATCTGTGTATATTGTTTATAATGAATTATCTACTCGGCACGGGGAACCTGTTGGCTCTGGAGAGTGGTGTTAGGCTGACTTTCATCTCCCCAGCTTGCTGGTGTGAATCCAACCCGAGCCGCCTGGGAACCAGACCTCTCCCTGCGTGACCCACCGTGGTATCCCAATCCCACGGCGGCATGGAGGGGGTGAAAGCAGCTGGACCCCCTTGTCCCCACCGCCCCATGCAAAATGAACCATCGGTGTCCAGAAACACCGCTGTAAGTGTCAGCCGGGCTGCACGTGGAGAAGTATGTGCTGGTTTCCCCTCTGAGGGGGCCAAGGGCGCTGCAGGGGGCTGGTTTTGGAGCAGCGAAGGAGCTGGCTGTGCCGCTCGCTGGCTCCTGCTCCAGCACCGACACTCGTCGGCTGCCCCGGCAAGAAAGAAATGACTTCTGCTGCACCCGCCGCTCGCCCTGGATCAGGGGCGATGGACGACGTGAGGAAATTTGGGGGATACAGAACTGAAAAAACTGCGCTGAGCTGAGCTCGCCGGAGAAGCTCAGTACCAGCTACGTGCTCACCAAGAGGAAACACAAATTATCCACGAGCACACTCGAGCTGGGCATTTTGCTAGCAACAGATGACGAGGCGGGTGGCTTTACTCCTGAGAGAGGAGACCGGGAGTTTGGGACTCTGGGTTGTGCTGCTGGCACTCCCACAGCCATGTGGGCATCCCTGCTGTCCCCACGCTCCCCGACCCGCGCAAGGGCAGAGCATCTTCCTCTGGCTGTGAAATACTAATTAATTTGTAGTTGTACACCTGTCTGAAGAGCCCTATGTGATTGCTTCGGCACGCTGTCCCTGTGGTGCTCAGACCAACTGCCCGCCCCAAGAACTCTGCGGAGAAAGGTTCTCAGCAAAGCTGAATGAAAGCTACAGCAGCCCAGACTTGCTAAGCTGGGCAGGAAAGAAATTGCCTTCCTGTGAAGTCCTTCAGAGTCAAACAACGTCCACCAGAAAGCGGTTAGCTCCAGGAGGCACACAGAAAGAGGCAAGCAGGAATAAAACCAGTACCTTCCGTCACTAAAGTCTCAGAAACAGGCAACTCTGCAACCCCACCAATCTGCTTTCCAAGGAAGATTACAAATGTGCTGGACTTGCCTACCTCGATATTTGTAATTTTACAGCTACGCCCTAAGGTTCCAAGGAAGATAGAGAAGTAGGTCTCCTGCAGAAATCGCCCTCCATCCCTCCCCTATCAAACTCTCCATGGAGAGGAGCAAGAGCACGCAAACCCAGGATTCTCCCTGGACATTGCTCAGGGGACAAGTCTGGCCAAGAGGTACAAGTAGAAAGAGCCTTCATTAAATGTAGTGAACATTGAGCAATTTTGTTTCCCAAGATACGGCAGCTGTGCCAACACAGGGCTCTGCTGTCAGCTGAGGCAGAGGGGCACCGTGCCTGGCTACTTTTGCACAGTCCTTCTAGACGCTTTGCCTGTCCCATTGAGTCAAAATACCGATTTATGTGTAGGGAACTCTGTGTATGTCCGTGTACGCTACCAAACCGTGTTTTATTAAAGATCTTTGGGGCTACAGGCTGCTCCTGAAGCACACTGACTGCACCACCCTTCCTTCTGCGAAGGCCGACATGGCCCTCAGGCCCCAGGGTAGCTCCGAAGATGAGGATGGACATGTGTCCCACGTTCAGCCCTCGTCTCTCATTTGCCTGGTGATTTGCAGATAACCACCATGGAAAAATGACTGACAGAAAAAGATGATCATGGGTTCATCCAAACCACCCTTCAAAAACCCTTTGCATGTCTTTGTCCCTCTTTGCCTGTTGCCTGTGGAGAGGAGATGGGGAAAACAGGCCAGGACTTTTCCTTCTGCATTTAGTGGCACCGCTGCTGTGCTCCCCAGTACAATTCCCACGTCAGACCTCACGCACTTTTGCCTCATCACCCCTGCCCTCTGCCCGCTCGACGGGGAGATGCGCATCGCTGCACGAGTCACGGATTTGGGCATTTGACGAAAACACCAAAGGGGACTCCCTGCAGAACTCAGCGGCTGCGCAGGAGGGGTCTGGATGGGGCTGGGGGGGTCCCGTCTCTGCCCCCCAGAAGGCAGCGGCAGGCAGGGCACAGGGAGCCTTTCCCTCCCCGTTGCAGGGAGCAACACAGACTGTGCCGGCGACCCTGTGCCGGCGGTGGACACTGACGCAGTGCCCGGGAGGGCTTCTGCAGCCCGGCTTTTGGTAACACGCTCTTTTCCCCGGCTCCAGCCGGAGCCCCAGCTCTAGAGATGTGTCTGTTCCCCCTTCCCGCACGTCTAAGCCCTGTCAGCACCAAGGCACCCCACGGCCAGCAGCCGGCCAGTGGGCAGCGACCCAAAAAGTCGCTCTCGTGTGCAGCAGGGCCCTGGAGAGATGCCGGCGGGGACCCCCGCAGACTCCGGTGCTCCCCACCAGCAGGGGTAGGGACCAGCTCCAGCAGCTCTCCACCCTCCCTACAGGCAGCGTGCACGGGGAGCCAACCACCGGCTTGATCGCAGCTGGGTTTGTGGGCACGTTTCCCTGGGATAACCTCACCCTGCTCTTCCACACGTCCTAGAACACGGCCAGGGCTCAGGCGAACCCTCGCTCTGCCTTTCTTTCCCCACCTTGTGCCCAGCAGACTCAACAGTCCCTGCCTCCTGGGCTTTTTCACGGTGAAAAAGCCAAACAGTGCATTAGCTCTGCTCTTCAGAAGGCGGCAGGCATTTGGAGATTTGCCGTGCCCTTTCTGACTTCCCCTACTCTTCTGAATTATTCCCCGTGTCCCATAATACGCCACCAGAATCCCTTCCGCAATTTGGGAGGCTTATTTAGCGAGTCAGATATAGCAAGGCATGACTTTATAAATAGAGAGGGGCATGGTTGGGGACTGTGCAACGTGACTCACAAGTCAAACTGCCAGTGAAGAACTTATCAGACATTTGCTTTAAATATTCATTTAGCAATACCAAACCCTGCTCACGGCTACACTTACCATATAAAAACACCGTTCCCATATGCAGTCAGTATATTTATGGCGATTTCTCCAAAACTGCTCAGAAGCCACTTACTGTCTCGCTGGCCAGAGATAAACCAGGGTTGGAAAGGAAAATACTTCCTCGGAGCTTGAGCCTGTCCTCACTTCCAGCTCTGCAACTCAGTGCTCTTTCCCACTGCAAAGCTGATGGGGTGATGGTTATGTCATAAAACATTTTCTCCCTAAATGCTTTTTTTTTCCATCCATGTATCATTTGTCAAAGCTGCTACTCCTACAGAATACCTGTGGTCCAGACTTGGGTCTTACTGCTTTTCAATTTTCTTCTATACCCTCATTTGCTCACCTGGTCCTTAATTCAGACTGATTCTTCCACAGAAAATGGAGAAAAATAGATGTCAATTATGAGATCAGCAATAAAATCTTTACAGAACAGGCAATAGATTAAATGTATACATCTTACACATTTCAGGAAAATAATATTTTTTTAATCTTTTTCTTCCAGATGACCATTTCATGGCCTCAAGCCATGCCAGGTTCTGGACTTACAGCAACAAAATTAATTATTCCCTCTTCCTCCCACTTCCTCATGTGATTGCTTTTATTGCTATGGCTTTGTTTCTTAATCTGGAACCTGATCATGCAAGCACTTAAATATTAACCAAATCCGTTGTCCTCTCAGCGGCTTCAGAGAGGATTACTTGCGTGAATCAACGCCAGCAGGTTTGCAAATCGTTAAATCAAGGGTTTGTCCAACCCAGCAGAAGGTATCTGAGACTGGATAAATGGGCTGAAAATTTTTCTGAAATAGGCCACATCTTACTCGCACAAATAATAAAAATTGATACGGAGTGTAGTGTCAATACAGGACCGCTGGGAGCCCTCTCCATCATTCCTGTGCTGCAGATCATCGCAGACGCCTTCTCCTTACGTGGCCATGCCTCCGTGTCCACGGCTCCCAGTATCTGTCCTATCCTTGCCCAGACCCCCCTGCCCAGGCACGAGCCCTCCCCACGCCGTCTGCTGACCTTGCAATATTTTCCATGTTATTCTTTGCTCTCCCCTTTTTATTTTTAAACAATGATGCACTTTCAGCAGGTGCGCTCCCTGGGCTGCCCGCAGTCCTGCTGCAGCCTTTGCCATGGGAAGCCGCGGCTGACGAAGAAACCGATCACCTCCAGTTCGGGCAGAGCTACACCTGGTTTCTGCATCCCGGTCGAGATGTGGCAGGGGTTACGTCGAGTTGCTTCTCCACGCAGGAGCACATGCAGCAGGCACATAGGAATACTAAAGCAAGGTGTCAGCAGAGGTTAAGCACCTCAAGGATTAACAGGCACCCTTTTTAACTTGGACTTTGGATTTTAGCACCAAGTTCCACTTAATGCCATATTTTGCTGTCTAAGCAGATCAATCTTCTTTATTAACCTGTCTGGCATTTAACCCCTCACATGTGAGCAGGGGGATCATAACCCCTCGACCATGCAGTCTCAGCCAGGATGGGCTGTCTTCAGTGGGCTGACACAAATAAAGGGAAGAGGGAGTAAATCTCAGAGAAGTAGGTCTAAAATCGATTGCCATGTTTTTCCTAAAACATTTATCCCAAGAGAGATGTCTCATATTCCGCCTGAGTTGACTGGATTGAATACTGTAATCCTCCTAAATTTGCCACTTTTATTAGGGTTGAAGAATAATCTTATCCCACAGGGCTTTTGCAGGCCAAGTATGGAGGCATCACACCCAGAGCGAGGACAGAAACCGCTGGTGTTTTGGGTTGCTGGCGTGAACAGCTCGGGAAGAAGAGGGCGGTCTGGGCTCTCAGCAAGGCAAAGGACTCTCCGAAGGCACAGTCGGAGATCCCCGGCACCATCGGTGGCTACTGCAGCCTCCGGCTTTTGGCTGCTCTTGGAAAACGTTCAGATTTCAAGACTTTCTCTGGTATTTGTGCCAGGAAACTGGGCTGCATGACTTTTGGAGCTAAATTTAGGATTGCAAGTATTTCACATTCCCCAAACACCTTCTATGACAACATCTCAAAACCCTTCATGAAGATTAGCTATTCCTCATTATCTTCCTTTGAGATGGAAAACAGAAAAGCCACTTTGCTGGCAACAAACAGAGCCACGGGCGTTGACTTGCTCTTGGTCACAGAGGAAAACCATGATGGGCTTGGTACAGGAAAGGAGAAAAGGGAAAGAAAACCAACCTCCCAATGTAAACTGCTTGTTCCTGCAGTCACAGAAACATGGCACATCACCTGCAGTAGTGCTGCTGGGATTAGGTAGGAACACCACCATCACTACTTCAAAATGATTGGGGTTAGGGAGCTCTGGTAGTGGTTTTTTTGGGGGGTAGGTGTTTCCAGGACAAAAAAATCCTTATGGAGGAAATATCCTGCTCTATAGCCTTTTGAAAAGTGCCTCAATCCCCACACAACCACTCCGAATAACCAATGGCAAGAAAGTGGACGGCCTCAGCGCCTGGACCACACTTCATTTCCAGCCTGGGATGTAGTGCAGAGCACACAGAGCTCCCTCCCCGCCGCAGCTTTTGGCTGGACTCCACAGGCGGATAGTCCAGTCACACCACTGTTCATCACCGGTGAACTCAAACCGGTCTAGATCCTCATGCCTCTGTTATTTTAACCATTCCTTGTGATTATGGTTGCTAAAGGGAATTAAAAAAACCTTACAGAAGTGGATACAGTTGCCCTGGGAAAACTTGTCGGCTTCTTTTGGGTTGAGCTGCTTCAGACCTCCTCGCTCTTGCACAGCCCCCATCCCTCCCTCTGCGGACAGCCATCTCCCCGCAGCCACAGGGAGGTTTGGGGAGGGCAGGACTGTCCCATCATCATCTTCTCCCCCAGCACGGCTGGCAGTGCTGTAGGTCTTGCACTGCGCCAGCGACCAGCCCTTCCTCTGCAATCTGGGTGTCCCCTTCCCACCCCGTCCTGGCCAATGCAACACCAGCAACCTAAGCTCAGCACCGGCCACTGTTAATGGCAATGTAAAGTCATTTTCTTTTGCATTTAGCTGGGTTAGGTGATGTCTGTGTCTGAGGGAGCAGTAGGTGTGAGAGGAAGGGTCACTATCTCCGGTAACCACCGCAGCACTGCCTGTGGGAGCACCCTTGTCCCTGCCTGCATGCGCCGGGCACCAGGGCAGCTCTTCCCCTGGGAAAAGGACAGACCTGCATCCACACGGAGGTCCCCTTACACTCATGTACCTGAACCCCTGCTCACAGCACTCCTGCTCTGGTGAAAGAGGACAACCTAACCAGAGGAGCTACGAGGCATGACCTCCTTTGCAAATACAACTCAGGTCCTCGTGCCCCTGTGAGCCAGGGTCAAGGACTGATGCCCGTTGCCACTGGCTTTAGGCTGCTCATCTCTGAATAGGTGTGAGAGCCCTTTTATAAGGCAGTCCTCCCCCTTTTCCCTCCAGCAGTGAGATTTCTCAGCTTTAAAGCCTTGTTTTCCCTGGGAGAGAAGCTGCTGGAAGCCGAGCGGCGAGGGCACAGCGGGGCAGGGAGAGCATGTTTGGAGGGTGTTACGGGTGGGAGGGATGTGCCAAGGAAGAAAGCTGCTTCCAGGGATCTATATATACGCAGCTCCCTGAGGTGGGGTTACAGAGAAGCTCATTCCCGGGCTGCCTGCGGCAATCCCTGAACAACGGTGGATTGTTTCAGAACATGGCCTCGAGCAGCCGAGACAAGACAGGGTTCGACTGTGGTCCCCACAAGCACAAGAGGATAACCTGCCCAGGGTCACCGCCACGCTGGAGGTTTGCACGCTCCTGGCCTCGGTTCTGCACCAGAGGGTGTAGTTTCAAGGTTGACAGGATGTCCTGGAGGGGGGAAGAAGGAGACCCCCTGGGCGATAAAAGTTTTCTCCATCATCTGCTCATCTCCATCACACCCAGCGCACGTCCACGGTGGGAGCCAGCAATACTCCCACCTTTCCCCGCTGCACAGCAGTCAGAAGCTGCTTTATTTTTCAGGTCCCGAACAAATAATAAACAGAGCCTTTGCCAGCTGCAATTACAACTAATTCCCCAGGCTTCAAGCTGGACCCTTTTGGTCCTCTCAAAGGCTGTTCTGCCCCTGAGGGACTGAAGAGGATTCCCAAAGCTGCCAGCAGTTCCCGGGACAAAGCGTGAGGCTGGGGGATGCTCCTAAGGGCCCTGTCACTAAAGCTGCCCACCCGGCGTGACGGCATCTGTTCCACGTGGGAGCCCTCCACAAGCAGCACTGCCTGCAGTTATCCATCGGTTGATCAATAGGTTACAGTCACCCTCATGTGCTCCTTTGGCCAGCCCCAGGAGGTGCACCATGGAAATCTATACATCTGAATAGCTCTTTTAGTTATTTTTTAAAGAAAAAAATGCCTGTTTGGTTCAAAAAGAAAGAAAGAAAGAAACCCTAACAAGCAATGTTCCTTTTGATTAAATTTTTTTGTGGATTAATGACATGGAAACAGCAAAAATTTTTCCTATAAAATAAAAGCATTTGAAGTTTTGAACAACTGCGCTTTGAAGGGCTTCGTTTTAATGCTTCGCTTTCAAAAATAAAGATTGCCACAGAATTTGTTACTTAGGAGTTTCCTGTGAAAACTCATGGTAATTTTCAAGTAGTCTCTATTTTGCCCTTTTACTAAACCTCGCTGAATAAATGTTATTGGCCAAATGCCCACAGAGATTCACAGTCAACTGAGTACGCAGTGGAGCTGCACTGGTGTTGGCACTGAGGGGTTGTTAGGTCCTCTCAGCAAAGCCAAACCCAATACATACTGTAGGTCAAAGTGCTTTTTGTTTCTGCAGTTTTGGAGCCCGAGGGGAGAACCATGTTGGGGTGCCAGTTCCCTTCCCAAACTGGGGACAGGGTCGTGACGTTCTGTGGGAGGTAGCCCATCCTGGGCCATGTTCTGCTCTCAGTGCAATGCAGATTATCACATTAGCAAAAGCTCTATTAAAATAAAATTAGGAGGCACCTTCAGTACCCTCATCTTCTCCAGGATTCCCTTTGTTCTTCTGCTCAGAGGCTCTCTCAAGCCTGTCCCTCAGAACCCAGGTTTCCCCTGTTACTTAGCTTCTTAAATAATTTTGCTAATGGCCCAGACACCTGCAGACCCTGGAGAAGCTTACATCAAAACCCAGTCATGGCTGTGCCTTTCAAGCTCATTTAAACAGCCCCACATAATGTTTGTCCCCTCAAGGACTCTTTTTTTCTTGAGATTTTCCATCCCGTGGTGATATTTGCATCCAGGGCAGCTTCTCGCATTGCCCACTGGGTGCAACTGAGGGTTGTCCTGCACTGGTCCAGCCCCAGGTGTAGCAGGCTGTGGAGCAAGCAGTCTGCTACAGCCAGAGGATGCTGTTGGTGCAGGCGAGAGCCATTCTGCCATTACCCTCCCTCCCGCAGCACGTCGGTGAAAACTAAATTGAAATTAAATTGAAAATTAAATTTAATAAATTTAATTGAAATTAAAACCTGAACAGGTTTGGTTTGGTAGGCTGTAAAATTTGTTGTATCTCAGCTCATTGGTTGAGCAACCAAAACAACAAAACAAACCAGACATTTTTTTCAGCTGTAAAAATGCACTTTTTGGCACTTCTTAGCTTCAACAGGATGAAACTGGCACTAAGACTATTGAGAATACCTGATGCTGTGGGTTAGTACAAGAAAAAACGCTGCTGTTAGAGACAGCAGACAACGAGATGCCAGCGGCAGCACCAGCTTCCCTGCGCGAGGCAGTGCCCGTGCAGTGCCCTGGCTGCCGGAGGATTGCCCTCTGCCCATGGCTGCACTTGTGAGCGGTCCTAAACCCAAGTTTGGCACTGCAAAATCCAGGTCTTGATTCAGAGGGAGCGAGCATCCCCTGCTCCCACTGATTTTGATCAGGTTGGAGGGAGGGTGGCTGGCTCAGCATGACTCCCCCCCCCAAAAAAATCAGCCCCTTCTGTTGTGGGTTTAGGACCCTAACTTTAATCACGCAGGTGGAAAAGCCGAGTCTGCACTGGTACCCCACAGCGAGTGCTGTCTAATCCATGAGGCTGCTTTTCTAACTTAACTTTTATCCATGCTTCTTAAACAGCCTTTTAATCAAATAACAGAAGCAGGTCCTAAAATCCATCTCGTAACACCACTTAAGCCACAACTGAACCTGAGATCAGGGGTCAAGCACCGAGGACTTAACGTTAGTTAAGCAGCTCCCCAAATCGCAACACAGAGCTGTCAGATTAAATATGTGTCACTACGCAATAACTTCCACACATGGCAAGTAAAAGCTCGTGTTTGGTTTTTAAGAAGCAACCGTGTTCCTGCTTTCCGGTCCAACCCCACTCAGAGCGCGATCTCGGCTCAGGAGCTCCTAGGGCTGCCTGGGGCCCTCCCTGCCCCCAGATTCCAGGGAAGGATCGGGCCAACTCCTCCTGCAGGCTTTTCCTTTGGGATAGGGCTACAAAAAATGTATACTCAAGTACAGATCTCTCTTTAATGCAGGTAAAACCAGCCAAAATACGAAAGAAGTGCACCCTTAGCATAGTTGCAGCAGAGCAAAAAAACCTTCCTGGGCTGGAAGTTTAGCTGAAAATCATCTTTTTTTTTTCCCAGCACTGCTGTCTCCCACAGCAAAGGGACACCCCAAATGTCAAGCACTGCTTTCCTGCCAGGTCCCTGTGTTCCAGGAGGAGTCTTTCTCCAAAGGCTGCCTGCTCCTGCACATGTGCCCTGACCCGGGGAGCTGTGCCAAGCCTGGCAGGGCTTTAGGGTGGCTCCCTTAGGGAGCCGAGCACGTGGTGGGGTGGAAGCAAAGAGGGACCCCAGACACCTCCCCCCCCCCCCAGTAAAAAAGAAGTGAGACAAGCAGGGGCAGCTTCCCCACCTCCCACCCTGCTCTGCCTCCTCATAGGCAAAAAGGGCAGGCGAACCCCTGCGGCAGGGGGAAGCCCCTGGGGTTTTCCTTCAGGCTCCCAGGGAGTCCCTGTGTGAAGGATCTGGCCCCGGGAGAAGGTGGTCCCTTTGTCGGCAGCCCCTCATCCGTGACCACTGGCAAGGGCAAGCGAGTCAGGCAGGGTGAGGAAGTGGCCCTGCCTGCCCTCGGCCCCCCAGGGACAGCATGATGGCAGGCGGGTTTCCCATAAGCGGAGTGGAAAGCTCTTTATTTAACCTGCACCCGCCACCTGCCCTCAGCCCCAGCCTTGCCTCTGTCCATCACGCCTTGGAGCTGCATGAGCATGCCAGGGCTACTTTTTTGGCAGGCCGAGCCAAATAAAATCCTTTGCAAGCCAAGGCTCCAGGTAACCCTTTCCTTTCCTCCCCCCCCCGGGTCTAGGAGAAGCACGTTGCAGAGTGGCGGGCACCCACCTTGCAGCGGCAGGATGCAGCACAGAGCCACCCCCAGGCTGCTCTCAGCACCGCTGAGCTGCCTGCAACCCAAGCAAGTCACACAGAGCTGGCTCCTCCGGCTGGGGTCCTGTTCCCTCCCCAGTCCTCCTCCTGTCTGGGGAGGTCCAGCCCCACCACCCACCGCCCTCACTGTTTGGTGACGCGCCACGTCAGCGAGTGATGGAAGAACCCAGGCAAATGACGACAAACAACCGCATTAGGGGTGTGACAGAATGACTGATGATTTAATGCTTCTTGAAGTTTTTTGTTTCCTTCCACAGGGCATTGGTTTTAAAAACAAACAAAACGAGGTAAAATAAATTAATTTATGTACACTTTACATACACTGTGTCACATGGAGCTTTGCAGCAACAGTAACCAGAAACCGTTACAAAATAGAAAGTTACATGGCTGTTGCAGGTCCTTGGCAGGCTGCAACCTAGAAGGCTGTCATCCTGAGTGTGGCTGGCAAAACGATCATGTAAACGTGTTTAGAAGCATTTACGGTGGACAATGGATGGGCCAGCTTCATCGTATTCCTGCTTTGTGATCCACATCTGCTGGAAGGTGGACAGGGAGGCCAGGATAGAGCCACCGATCCAGACAGAGTACTTACGCTCAGGTGGGGCAATGATCTAGAAAAAGCCAAGAGAGCCAAGATGAGTAAACAAGCAACCGCTGTGGGTGGCAGGCATCGGGGTGTGCACAGCCCCGCACGCTGTTTGCGGGAGGGCAAACGAAGGCAGCTCCTGCACCTGGGTCCTTCATGCTCCAGCCTTACCTTGATCTTCATTGTGCTGGGGGCCAGGGCTGTGATCTCCTTTTGCATGCGGTCAGCAATACCTGGGTACATGGTGGTACCCCCAGACATGACATTGTTGGCATACAGGTCCTTCCTGATGTCAATGTCACACTTCATGATGCTGTTGTAGGTGGTCTCATGGATCCCTGCGGACTCCATACCTGGGGGCAGGGAAGAAGAGAAGAGCAGACACAAGTTAAGCACAAAGTGAGAGCTCTATGGGAGGACTCAGGAGACAGGGGAAAACTGGCAGGGGAGGAGAGAGGGAGGGGGGCACACACACCAATGAAGGAAGGCTGGAAGAGGGTTTCTGGGCAGCGGAAACGTTCATTGCCGATGGTGATGACCTGCCCATCAGGCAGCTCATAGCTCTTTTCGAGGGAGGAGGAAGAGGCAGCGGTGGCCATCTCGTTCTCAAAGTCCAGCGCCACATAGCACAGCTTCTCCTTGATGTCGCGGACAATCTCACGTTCAGCTGTCAGGGGGGAGCAAAGGCATCAGCGATTGCAAAGGAGGAACAGGGAACGCTTGCATCTCCTCCATGGGTCTGCTGGGACTCCAGAGCCCCAACCACAGGCAAACCCCAACAGGGAGCGCTCACGGGGCTCGCCATGGGGCGAGAGGCTGCAGCACCCCGGAGGTGCAAGGGTTGGAAGCCAGGGGGGACATTTTGGGGGAGGGAAGTGTGCTTACCTGTGGTGACGAAGGAATAGCCACGCTCAGTCAGGATCTTCATCAGGTAGTCAGTGAGGTCGCGGCCGGCCAGATCCAAGCGCATGATGGCATGGGGCAGGGCATACCCTTCATAGATG
Source organism: Haliaeetus albicilla (assembly GCF_947461875.1). Lineage (NCBI taxonomy): Eukaryota > Metazoa > Chordata > Aves > Accipitriformes > Accipitridae > Haliaeetus > Haliaeetus albicilla. The sequence continues at coordinate 34,168,641 of NC_091495.1, forward strand.
GGGACATTGTGTGTCACACCATCGCCGGAGTCCAGCACGATACCTGGGGAAACAAGAAGCAGCCACCTGAGACGCAGCCCACAAAGGGCCCAGCCCTGGGGAGCAGAGCACTTGTCAGCTGTGGGGGACCAGTCCTGGGCGTCCTTGCTTGTGGAAGAGGGGCCAGCGGGACACTTGCACTCACCAGTGGTACGGCCAGAGGCATACAGGGACAGCACAGCCTGGATGGCCACGTACATGGCGGGGACGTTGAAGGTCTCAAACATGATTTGGGTCATCTTTTCACGGTTGGCTTTGGGGTTAAGGGGGGCCTCGGTGAGCAGGGTGGGGTGCTCCTCAGGGGCGACGCGCAGCTCGTTGTAGAAGGTGTGGTGCCAGATCTTCTCCATGTCGTCCCAGTTTGTGATGATGCCATGTTCAATGGGGTACTTCAGGGTCAGGATACCTCTCTTGCTCTGGGCTTCGTCTCCTACGTAGGAGTCCTTCTGACCCATACCCACCATGACGCCCTGCAGGGGAGGAAAGGGGGGGGGGGCTCAGCGACCTCTCCACGGGGCTCCCCAGCAGTCCGGGCATCCTCCCTCCACACGGAGGGCTGGAAGGCAGCAGGGACCCGTGACCGTGGCCGGGCTCGGGGGGAGGCTCGGAGGGAGACGGTGCCATACCTGGTGGCGGGGGCGGCCCACGATGGAGGGGAACACGGCCCTTGGGGCGTCATCCCCGGCGAAGCCGGCCTTCACCAGGCCGGAGCCGTTGTCGCACACGAGCGCGGTGGTCTCGTCCTCGTCGCACATGGTGTCGGTTGTCTGTGGGGGCACAGGCTGAGCCTGACGGGGACGGCGGACGGCCGCGGGCAGAGGGAGGAGGAGGAGGAGGAGGAGGACGAGGCAGCGGGGCCGGGAACTTACCTGGGCTGGCTGCGGGCTCCACGCGTCGGGCCGCTGGCAGACAGGCCTCCCCGCTCCTCGCCGGGTAGCTCGTGGAGCCGCCGCCGGCCACCGAGCCTTTTATCGGGCCGGGCGGCGGCAACGGCCGGCCCCCAGGAATGCGGCCCCGGCCGTCGCCATATTTGGGCGTCGGGCCCGGCGCGGCCCCGGCCCGGCGCTGCCCAAAGAAGGCGCTCCTGGCCGCGGCCCAGGTGAGACAGGCCCGGCCGTATATGGAGCGTCTGACGGGGTCGTCCCCCCCCCCGCCCCGCTCCACCACCGGCGGCCGGGGACGGAGTAATCCCCCCCGGCACCGCCGGGGCCGATCAGGGCAAGGCCGGGGGGGGGGGGGGGTGTGTGTGGATGAGGGGGGGGAGCGCAGGGCGGCCGGAGCGGGCCCGGGCCCGGCGGGGTGTGAGGGCGGAGCGGGCCCCGGGGCTCGGTGGGCCGGGGGGGGGTTGTTTGGGGGTTGTGAAGGGAAATAACGGCCCTCGCCTGTAGGTGTAGGTGAGGGCCTGGGGGGGGAGAGGGGGCGCTGGGGGAGAAGGGGAGGTGAGGAGGCAGGTCTGGGGTCGGCACAGAAGGCCGACAGGCCGCGTAAAAGCCACAGCTTGACGCGCCCAGTTAAGCCGCGCGTTGTTTTCTGGCTTTGCCGGGGTTTAAAAATGGAAAACAAACGCAGGGGATAACATCTGTTAGGCAAACGCCTGAAGAGAAACCTGGCGAAGCATTAATCCCTCCGATGGCAGGAGCCTGACGCAGCCGCCAGTGCTGGTGCCATTACCCAGTGCCCTCGGCTGGCCGGGGAGCTCGGCCGGGCAACTGGGCATCCTCCAGCTATCCCTGCGGCTCACCCGTTCCAAAAGGGCTGCAGCCTCACGGGCAAGTCATCTCCGACAAGCGGAAGGTACTGTGCGAGTGAAGAGGAACAGGCCACCTCCTTGGGCTACGGATATTTGAGCAGAGATTCCCCAGGGGACACGTGGGAAGGTTTTATACAGAAATTCTGGTTACTGGTGGAAAGAAGAGGCAGTGACACAAGCGGATTCGCAGCCCTGCCGATGAGTCGATGCATAGAATCGTATCGACCTTCAAGATCTTCTCTGAAGGCACAACTGGCCAAGGGTAAATCCTTTTAAAATTTAGCAGAAGGGAGTCAGGAGAGGAGGAGGAAGAAATTAAGCTGGAAGCGCTCGCGCTGTGAGGACTCTCCTGCAAGTGAAGGCATTTCTGCAGCTGATTTCCTCCACTGCACGGCAGAGCAGACAAGTCAACAGAGAGGCAGACAACTTTTCTTCTCTATTTCACTTCTGCAGCCTCCAGTTTGGCAGCGTTCCTCTTTACCTCTGGCAGCTCTCTATTTCATTCTGCTATAGATTTTCAATTCCTGTCAAGTTATTGTATTAAAGTATGCTGGGGATAAAACATGCTATTCTCTCATACTGTTCTTCAACTTCTCGTATTATTCTTCAGTTCTGTCATCGACAACTGGCAGTACAAAAATCGGAAGCCTGAAAGCACTTAAAGGCATCACAGCCATCAAATCTGTTTACAGAACTGTAACGCTCCATCATGGTTTCCAAAATATAGTCAGTTGTGTGGAATCAGAAATCAAGTAACAACAAAGCCTAAGCTTGCTGAAAGATAAACATTCTTAATCCTTCAGTGAAACCTGACACAAGTGTAAACCCACTCTATCCCTTCTGTTTCTTTTAATTTTCTCTCTGCCCCAATCTACTTTACAGTAAAATGCCCAATGGCAACGTTAAATTCTTAATAGTTCTGTGTAAAAGATCATTTTCTGCTATTTAAGGGGACTCATGAAATGAATTTGGTTTTGGTCCCAAGTCAGAAAACACTGGAAGCTAGTGTCCGGAACAGAGCTGGGCACAAAGGAGACCACTATCCACAACCCATACCTTCTGAAATTGATGACAAATGACAACTGATAAGCTTTCCTGCTACTCTGGCAACAACAGAGAATAGAAGCGCAGACATCCCATACCGTGTGTATTTTCCATTATTGAGAAAACAACTATTTAAGAAACAGCGTATACTTCCTTATTGAAAAGGAGCTATCCATACTCCTTAAGCCATTTTAACCAAAACCCCAAATCTTTTTGTCCCAAGTTTATTTGTTTACATTACACTTGGAAACAACCTAGAGATGTGGCATGACCTGCCATATGCAGTGGTAAATGAAGGCATCCTCCCTGTCCAGTAATCTGAGACAGGAGTTCTGCACCAGAACAGCTTATTACATAATGAAACGGCGGACGGAGAGGCGGAATAGCCCCAAATCCCAGCCTCTTCAGGCTTCCCAAGAGAACAGTGAACTGGCTCAACATTCTTAATACAAGAACATTAAACTTCAGTTTAGACACGGAAGTTATTTTAATGAGGTTTTATTTAAGTAAACTCATTGCTTGTAGCCTTCTGTTTTGGCAATAGTCGGATGGAAAGCCGTTGTACAAATGCCAAATGCCTCCCAACCCAGCAATAGAATAAAACATGAGTTGCGAAGCCTACACGGCTGATCCTGAGAACCTGTGGAGTGCTTTTATACCAACCGGAATAAACCCATCCCAGCAGAGAAGCCAGGCACTTTGAAACAGATGGACAGCTAAGGAGGAACAGAAACGCCTGCTCCTGGAGCAAGCTTTCCGGGACTCACCCTGCCTCTCCTGACAGAATACAGCTGCTCGACAGTCTAGGAAGAGATGAGATAATCCCCAAAGTGTTTTACTGTGGACAGTCAATTAGAGAGATTCCTCTTCAAGCGAAATTTAGGAGTCTAGTAAAAGTTTGGGTAAAACATATGTCGGCAAGGGCTGGCAATCATTTGTTAGATTATTCCCTTTCTCCCAAAATGTTTATCAATAATGTGAAACCACCGTTAAAGTGACATTTAAGCAAGCACATGGCATTCTTCTAAGGCTTTAAATGACCCACTCCTTTGAAGCCCCAGCTGGGAGTTATACCTGCACTTCTTTCTCTCAGCCATGCAAGGCTGCAGAAGAGCAAAGTTCGCTTCTTAGAACAATCTTAGAAGATGACTGCTAGTGCATTTCTTTCCCATATTAGTTAGAACCTCTCTAGATAAATCTATTCTTCCAAACATGTTCAGACTCACAGCCCAGCTTACTGTATTAGTACAGGGAGGAGGGGAAGCCACGGAAAGGGAGCTGTGCTTTTAAAACTAGAAACTGGATTCTCTTCAACCAATTTAACTTCTGACCTTCTCAGCTGTTGGATCAAGTTGTTGCAGCAGGCATCGAGCCAGACAAGTAAAACATAAGGGCATGCAAGTTGCTCTGCATTCACTCTCTGGCTGTCAAGCTACTTGCAGAAGAAAGGTCCAGCATGTCAGATTGAAGTAACTTTTATTTAAAGATTAAAATCTGCTGCCACTTAGAGTAATGAAAAGTGAAAACTTAAATGGATATTTTTTTTTTTTTTTTTTTTATTCCTATGTCAGAGATAACTAAATGGGGCAGTGGGCTAAAAAAAAAAAAAGTTAGCAGCATCGACTAGTAGAACAAGTCATCGAGTAAGGAAGATCGTGCTGGACTCCTACACTTTCATAACTGCTTTCTAGGTTCAAGCAGTTGCTGTGAATGACTGCATGGTGAGCTGTTAATCTCATTTTTACATGTGTTCTAGAAATCTGGATATAACTTAAATGAAAGTTAAATAGATACAATATTAAAATGTTTTGAAAAAGTTTAATCTTACAGATATAAAATGAAAGAAAGGTATATTTACTGGACCAGAAGGCTTTGAATGAGAACTGTGCTTTATTCCTTTCTGTCACAGACAAGCTGCATGACCAGTGACAAGCCAGGTATGCCTTTTGTGGCAGTAATCTTTCATGCAAAATTGAAATTACCTATTTTCTACAGCAAAAAGTGTTGTACAAAGAGGGACTAGAGTTATCTTATAGAGTAATCATTTGTTTCTTCAGTAAGCTACACAGTCACCCAGCATTCATGTTTTCAGTATGTTCTCTGAATTGAAATCACAGCCCCAGTGAAGTGAGAGCAAAAAATTCCACCTTCTGCAGTGGGTCCCACATTTCACCCTGTGTGTCTGTGTATCTTTGAGTCTCAAGCAGCACTCATACTAATGAAGACATAAAACAAAACAGCAAGTTTATGAAAGGCGCAGAAAATGAAAACTTTATTTTTCTTTTGCCTGAAAAGACACCTCTGCCTCCCCTGACTAAAGTGTCAATGTCTATAAATTTAAGACCAAGTATATTACTCATATAGATTTTATTACAAAGTTTTAGCAAAAACCCTAACGGAACGTAAAAAAGTATACAAAAATTTAACAGTTCTTTAGAAAAAATATTTTAAAAAATAGCGAGAATCATGCTTGTCCCTGAACATAGAGTTCATAGTTTGCCTTTAACACAAATTCGAAGTAAGCATTGTATTTCAAGCTGCCAAGTTCGTTCGCTTGCAGGAAGTCCTTCACCTCTGGTAAATACTCACTTAACTGAACTCCTACAACACAAAACGTTTTATTACAGCACTGATAAAAAAGTACTTTGCATTAGCAGCTAAGATCATTTTTAAGTAAACACTGGTGCCTGCCTCAGAGTTAAATTACTCTTTTGGAGCTGAGAAGATCTAATTCTATTATACATGTCAAGAAATACAATAAAGCTTAAGTAGCCTGTAAAACCGAGATAAAAACAAAATAAAAATTTCCTACCCAAACACAGCTTCTCAGTGAACTTATTAAACCTAAAATCCTTAAACCTAAAATCCAAGTCTTCACATAACATGTCACCAAAATAAATAAATAAATAAGAAAAGAAAGATCAACAGATCAGTCATATAATAAATATTTATATCATCAGTTGCAACACTTCAGTCTGGGGTGTGAAAATCTTACAAAAGGAAAGAAATTGACAGGATTGAACACACAAAACTACGACTGTTCTGAAGAACTTCATTTTTGTATTTTCGACATGCAGCTTTCTCTGTTCTGGAAAAAGTTCATATGCAGTAATATTTAAAACGGATTTTGACTCTAAATTGCTTCTCTCCCCTCCCCAGCTATAACTTCCATGGCGATAACTTCCCATCATCAGCTTTAACTTGGGGGGGGGGCGGGGGGGGGGCTGTGTTCATTTTTTTGTTGTTTTTAGGGAGGGAAAACAAAAAAAAACATTTAAGCTAAAATAGATTAAGATCTTCTGAATGAAAGATAAATAGTTAGTAATCCCTTGTTTTACAGAAGATATGTATTTAACTCCAGAAGACATACTTTACTGTACAGTAAGGAACTGCTAAAAATCTGACAGCTGCCCTACTGAGCAAATTTGAGGGTACTAAGATTATAACCAAGAAATCTGCTCCTCTCTCATCCCCTCAATATTTTATAGAGACGGAATTAGCTCCATGTGATTGTAATTGTCTAGTGGAACATATATGGAAGTTTTTATTACTCAGACTTTATTAATGCTACTTTTATATAGTAGTGTTCATCTTAAGCAGCTTTTGAAACAACCGAACAATTTCAAGAAGTTCAATTATATTTAAGCACACTTTACCTTCTTTCAATAGTTTTTGTAGTATTTTCACAAATATACTATCTTTAGATGCTTCAATTGGATCATCTTTACCATCTGAACTGGACCATCTGCAAGTCAAAGAATAATTTGTTGAAAGAATTGCACAGATGAAATCAAAAGAAAACTAACAAGAAAAAATACGCAGGAAATATGATAAATTACCAAAAGGTGACTAATACGTGTTCACACATAAGTGTAATGTGCTTGGCTACAGCTCAAAGCAAGAGGTTTTTTTCTATCTTGTGTTAATTATTCTTTATTCCAGGAGTAAAACTGCAATAAAATTGCACTACTATAACACAGTCTAGTTAAGATGACAATAGAAATGCTTCCCATCTTCTAAACTGTAAAAGAAAACATTATTTCTTCAATAAAATAAAAAAATGTTATCCATCAAGATAAGAATTACCTATTCTCAGTAATTATATTTTACGATTGAGATGATGCAAGTATAGATATTTTCTGGTAGAATAAAGCAAGAGCAGCAATTTGCTAACATATGTGAAAAAAACTCCCCACAAACAAAAAAGCAAACACCAAGAAAAGGAAGGAGAAAAAAAGGTGTAAAATATAAAGTGCAGGCCTGTAACAGCACACAGAGACACAAGCTGAATACCGTTTGTCTCATTTGTGAAGGTGAAGACTAGTGAATGCAAGTCCCGTCTGTGATAAAAAAATCCCAAACAGATTTTTCTAAGAGAAAGATTATTTTAAAGGACAATTTTTCATCCTTACAGAGCTTTATATGTAGTAGTTTTAAGTCAACATCAACATAACTTCTTTTGTTGTGGTTCTAACCTTTCAGCTGTTAGAATTTCCTGGTTCCATATGTTAAACTGCCAGTTCTCGTATCACTCCCTAAACCAACACGAACCTCCTTGGGCCAACGGGACACGCTTGCAACAGATCTGGACCTGGCTCCCAGAAGCCATTACTGACAAATCCTCTGTACTTCACTGAAACCACAGTTTTACCCTGGATGACACTTAGATGCTTAAACTTCTAGAATTTCATCTTTAACTCTACTGGGAAGAATATGAGAGAAAGAGGGAGGGAACGGGTGGGGGGCTTTAAGGAAACAAATCACTCTTAGGCACAGAGGAGAACAGTGAGCGTGCCAGGAGCACACTCAGCAAGGCTTTCCATTCTACCCAAGAACCTTACCACCATTTGTAGCTGTTAAGCTAGAAACCAGATGCTATCCTTAAAAGTCGGTACTGTAACATGTCAAATGCTTACTTTTGCACGCAGATGAAAGTTAACACTACCTCTTTTGAAATAACGATCAACCACCTTGTAAGCCTTCAAGCCTTGCTGGACTGGAAACTCAACTGGGACATCAAGTTTTCTAAACACCGTTCAGTACAAAGGTCTATTCAAATTGCATCTGGTTAGCTAGTGGAGTCTCCACAATCTTGCCAGCATTATATATGATTTGAATGATTTAAATATTATGTCTAAAACTCTATTCTTGGCCCACGGTAGACAGGACATAAACTAATTATTGGACTGGTGCCATGTAGGAGTTTCTGGATTCTTCTGACTTGAAAATAATAAGAAGGGAAGGAAACTCTTGGAATAGTGTGAACCTGTTTCTGCATATTATTTATGTCATATGTGACAATAACTTAGTCATGCAACTAGGAATTTATTTTCTACAGACCACCGTCCTTTGGAATCTATCCTATGCATAAGTGTGAACGCAAATGCTGCTTATTTTCATTTTAATCACAAATGGCACAGTCCATTTGGAATCTATTCTCTCCTCATCTTTTCTTCCTTAGGTCCTCTTGGAACATGGATGGGAGTTACAAAAGCTGGATAACTTCTGAAAATTAGAAAGGGCAGGGAGGAAATGCCATTTGAGTTATTTAACCTAGGATAGAACAGTAGCACTGCTTGATGAGACGATTCTTCTGACCAACTGAATTCAGCCTGTATTTGGTGTTGAACATCCCTAAGAGTGGCTCTCAAGCAGTATTTAAGGCTTTGATCGCTTACAGTCAGGAATGCAGCTTTAACTCAAAAAGGTCATGAACTTGTCAGTGTGGTTCAATGACCAAAAATTAGTGAAATAAAAGTTTGCAGGAGTGACCTCTGCACATGTTGCTCTTCAAAAGCTTCTACCCTGAGATGCTTCAAAGGAAAAAAAAAAAAGTTTCGGCACTGGTCATTCCTTTTACCTTAGCAAAGGGTTCAAGAATGAAAGCTGCATGGCTACACTTCTGTCTCAGGTGCTGAGAATGCATAGTAGGTTGCCAATGAGCTAAGCGAACAAAGTACTACAGGGGTTTTTTTTGTTGAGGTTTCACTTTTTATTTGTAAAGACACATTCAGATCACATACTTTATACTTTACTAACCTTATACTATGAAATTCAATCTTTTCAGTGAGCTAGAGAATAGTATACTAATATGTAATTCTGGAAAAGCTATGTCACAAATACTCCCAGTAATTTATATTTATGTTGGACTTACCCATCTCTTTGGAGAGCCTTACAGAGAATTTTAAGTTTCAGATCATTTACATCCACTTCCTCTTCCTTCAATTCATATAAGGAGAAGAGACAGGTAAGTTAAAATTTTTTTTTTTTTTTTTTTAAAAGAAATAATCACTCCGTCACACAGATTATACCAATGAATTAGATCCTTCAATTACTGAACATTGTTTTTAACACATGCTATTTTAAAAGATGACCTGATCAGACTGTTGAAACACCAAAGACTGTTCACTTCCATTTGAAAACATGGCTCAGACTTTCTACATCACCACACGACCGCTGAAGACCAACTACCTCAATTTAAAAACCGGCATATTTTAAAGCACATGAACAAATACCAATCTGTAAAACAGTGTATTCTAGGCAAGGTTTATTTCAAAATGTGCTAACTGGTGACTGAAGTCAAGGCTCTTTTTTCAGCATGGCCAAGCTAACTGGTATGCATTAGTGTCCACATTAGGATGTATGTTTTATGAATATATTAGTAAATGTCTTCAAAAATACATATTTGTCTTGGAAAGGGCAGTCTCTTCATTGCACAGAAACTTTGAGATAGTTGGTGTGAGAGCCCTTTAAAAAATATGTCAGAAAAAAGACCCTATATTTTTTCCACCTCTCAGTGTCCCAAAGCATCACACCTACTTTAAATTCCCCTCATAAGAGATAACAGAAACCATGAACACTTGAATTTAGAAGCCTGGAAGCAAGAGGATGGGTCTCAACTTTATGCTATGCTATTGCAAGAGAAAAGCAGGGAAAACTAGGGAACAGCTAGTTTTTAGACTCTAAACCACCATCTCTAATTTGTGCTGAATGGTTCTACTCAAGTTGTTAGAGACTCAAATATCTGAGCAAAAAGTAATTTTGAAATCTCATGTTTTTAGAGTGACACTTCTTTTATTTAGATACAAAAAAAAAATATAGTTGTCTCTGTTCATGAATTGTGTTGACAAAGTTTAAGAGGAAAACGAATTTAAAAGAGAGAACCAAATGAGTTCACTCAAGTTTATTTTACTGCAAAATATTATTATTCGGACTATTTATGTTGTAAAAATTAAGGTGGAAGTTAGGGAAAAAAGCATTGAATTTTCTTTTTAAACTAAAGAGAACTAACTCAGAGTAACATGCTACTCTAAGTAGTAATACTCTCCTCAGTACACAAAATATAATATAGTACTAAACACAGGACAAGTAAACATATTCATAAAGCAAAAAAAAAACCTAGTTAATAACAGTAATGTTATTCAAAAGAAAGTTTGGTAAAAGAAATGCTATTAAAACCAATTTAAAATCAATTTACATTTTAAAAACAATGTAATTATAAAGATATTTGTAGTTATCAAACCAAAGTTAGTGAAGACCAACAAAATGGCACAATGGTGTTTACAAAGCAATACTACAGAGAGGATTTTAACTTGAAGCCCTACCCAGACTAACAGGAATTGGGATAATCAGAAAAGAGCTCTCATTTTCAATTGGTAAGGAATACTTCTGCTAAAATAATACAACTTTAGCTTTTCAGCAAAGACTGTTACTAATTTAGGTTTGATGCTCCGCAGAAGTTGATTTATTCATGCTTAATGAAAGTTACTCCTGACAAGATACTAGCTCATAGAATGAGATGCAGCGAGAAAGCAGACAGCAAATCCATGGTTCAATGCTATTTACATATTAAAAAACTGGTGACTATCCCACCTTATCTCATGACAATAGGAGAAACTGCCAATAGGAAAGATACAAGAACTAAACTACTGAAAACAGATGATCTTTGTCCTGTTTGGAGAAAGCCTGTAGGGAAGCAAGGCTCTAAAAAAGAAACCATAGACTATAAATGGGAAGTAAAGATGAGGAGCGTCATTTTTCTTAAATTATCTAAACCACATTTGGCAGTAAGTCTCCAGTGACTTAAAAACAAACTGAAAAAAACCCACATCAGGGGTTATTTTTAATTACCGTACACTAAGCTAATATGTTAACTAACTACAGATGCATCATCCTAGCTTAAATAATAAGTAAAAAAGTAAGTGTCTGGGTTAGAAATCCTTCAAAAACTTTTCCTACCTCATCAATATATTCCAGCAGATCAAGTGCCTTCTTGAAGTCATACTCATTGGCCCTTCTGTTCTCATCACATATGTACATCTATGATATGAGAGATTAACGTAGAAAATTATTTTTAGCCTACAAACTAATGTAACTGATATCATGGACAACTCATTGTGGGAAGACCACCATGTATTTTCCACTTACATGACCTTCTCATGAAAATATGTCTTGATTCAACTGCAAGTATTTTTATAGTAAGGAATATACTTAAGGTTTTAGAGCAGCATTCCACCTACATGACAATGGTCTGTGGACAAATGATATTGGATATAAGGCTGCTAGGTTTCAAATTTAAATGCCATTTAAGGCTGTAACATTCCTGGCCTATTGTAGCCAGAGCTCAGCTCCACAAATAAGATCTCTGAATTATTTCGGTAATTAAGCTCAAAGCAATGCTTAAGCACACGTACTGCCTTTCACCTTTTAGAAACAGATGAGTTTGCTATCAATATTTCATCCCCTCCCGCCTCCCAATTCTAAATTAGTACTTCAAAGGAAAATTAACATTAATGCTCTTTTTATTTACACTTTCCAAGTTTCATTCTCGCATTTCAAGTAGCAAGCATGAACATTTGTTTGACAATAGAGACAATTCAGAAGGAAAACTGTCATGGTGCCAGTGCTTGCCAAGTCATGAGTGACACCTCCTACTCTTCCCTAATCCCACAAATAGCCTCACTTAAAGATACAGGTAATGACTTCAGAATCTGCTATGAGCGTTATTCTAAGAAATTGCGGAGAATGTAAACAAGCACACTATCAGCTTTTGATTTTCCACAAGATTACAGAAAAGTAAGGAGTTGCAAAACTGACAACCAGACAGGACCTGATTTGTCTTAAAATGTATTGTTGTTACTCATTGAATATTTTTTGTATGCATCACTGGATGGTAAAAATATGCTGCCAACAAGGCAGAAACAGTAAGGCTACTGGTTACTGGCTACCACCAGAAAGGGGTGCAGAAAAGGACTCAACACTATTAGTGATCCCAGTACTGGAACAGTTCATGTTTTTGTTTTGGTACGGGTTGGGGTTTTTTTTTTGTTTTTGAAAAAGGAAGAAAAAAGTAGAGAGGCTTTGGGTGCCTCTTTGCAATAGGTGACCAAAAGCCTCTTCCTGCTTCTAGCCCTTTCTTTTTCTAGATAGCAGCATCCTTTCTCCACTAAGGTGGAATTCTTTGGTCCATCTACCTTCCAAGTTCTGCCCTACTGAGAATGTAACAGAAGGTAGAAATTGTCTCAGATTCAAAAACTGGCTTAGACCAGTAAATCAACTTCTAGCACTGATCTGCTTTTTCTCCTAGCAGCACTCTAAAGCACACATTCAAGAGGAAGAAATTTGAATGAAAAGCAGCATTCTGAAGTTTGGTGCTGGTAGAAACTAAGCAAAGATAAACCAATTCATCATATATCAGATCTTTAGGTGCTTAGCAAGTCATATAAGGGATAAAGACAGCTGTGATCTTCTCATTTATTTTATCACACAGAGGCAGAAAACATACTGGAACTTTACCTGTGTAATGAAGAAAACATGAGATACTTACATCAATGAGCTGAGATGCAGACAACACTGGCATATCATTGAGGTTCAACTGTTTTTCTGCCAGTAATTGTTCAGGAAGTGTCTCCTGATGTAACAGAAAGCGTTCCTGTTCTGATATTTCTTGTAGTCATTTAAGGAAATGAATGTTTCATGTTATTATGGCAGAGTAGTAACTGTCAAGTCACAATATTATTCAGGTCTACAAGTGTTTATTATGAAGCATTCTATTAGGACACTCATCTATGTTCCTGAAGCACAGAAATACTTCCACTTCAGTATTACCATCCTGGTGAACTAGTTCTTACTTTCCACTCAGGTTCCCTGCATAATGCAGACTGATAACTCTTCTTTTTTTCTCAAAACCACAAAATGGAGGGATTGGAGGGAGGCTGTTGCACTATGCAGCAAAGTAAGTTGCTTGCAATTTTAGGAGCTACCTTTTGGCTGAAGACCTGTGCCATGGACCTGCTCCATCTCATGAATTATTCCATTTTTGGTTGTTTTATTTTTCAGTATGATCTGCTTCAGGGTTAGAAACTTATTAGGCTGAAACAATCAAAAAGGAATAATTTCAGCCACAGTATGTGAACCCTGCCCTGCCCACCCAGTTCCATTGCATGGTAGAAAGGGGAAAATAATTCTAAGGAGCACTTTATCTGTTTAAATGGATAAGCAAAATGTGGTAGAAGTAATTGTTCTTTCTTTATCAATAGGAAACTGATAAACAAAGAGCATAGTTTTAAAAGCTGTGTCATGTGTCAATACAGAAATGTGTAGCAAAGTCCAGACCAAATTTTGAGAGTACATTAGTCTACTGAAATAAAGCTTTGATTTCCTCATTTTTCTACAGTTTTCCTATTTAAAGATGAGATTCTTCACATCAGCATAGGCTTTTTTTTTTCCACAATGGTGAGAAAAACAAATGGAAAATTTAAGATTTCATGCAACGTTTTACAATTTAAAAGGCAGATAACATATTATTATTACAAACTAAAAATAATTTGTAAAGGCTACTTAGTTATCATAATTATCCCTGGGCTTTTTCAACAGGATTTCTTTTAAGAATTGTACATAACGTACACGGATAAACTCGCAGATAAATATAAGTAAGCTTGAGTAGTAACCTTGAGTAGTATTTCAAAGCTACCCCCTGGTGGCCAGTACCAGCTTAACTATTAGTGTAGAACTGCTTTTTCACAAACTCACAGAACCATGTGCCGCACAAACAGTATTGGGAAAAGGGTATTTTCCAAAGTGATAGGAATGGCAGAGCAGTGGAACCATTGCATTTGGTAAAGAAGCAAAATAGGTATTCCTACTTTACCCGTTAACATCCTTTCAGTTAGAGCATAATGAAACACTGTCACTGTAACCTTTCTAGATACAGAGCAAGATGCTGAGAAAGCACTTCTTGATCACAAATGTATATATTTGCAGGTATATTATTACAATACAGCACAGTTACTGGAGTTCCTTGTACAGCCTAAGAGTCTCAGGACTTGAGAAGAATTCAGAATTGAGAGCCATTCAATAAACAGACTTTATGAAATTAAATCATTTTTACCTTGCACCTGAAATATAAAATGCAGCTTCATGAAAACGCATTCAGTGAGAATGGTTTACAAGTTTCAGCCACTTCAGAACTGTCTATGACATCTCAAAATACTGTGCAGCTTGTTATGTATGCCATTATTTTGCACGTTATTAGAAGAAGTGAAAAGGTACAAACTTCCCATGCTTATAGTCCTAACTCACAGGTGAAAATGAACACTGAGGTTACTGCCCCACACCATCTTCCTTATCGTTCCTGCAATGAGCAAAATCATCTGCCCATTTATCCTTACCACATTAACTTAGAGCCCTCAACCTAATAAATTAACAATCTGCAAAATTAACGTGATTCTAATTCACTAGACTAATGAAGTTATTATTCTTCATTTGCTCTGTTTTTATTTCTTACCTTCTATTTTCTCTTGCAGTATGTCTTCTGAGAAGTCAGATGCCAGTGCAGCCAATTTGCTCAAGCCAAGTAGCGTTTTCTTCTTTGCAAAATATCGGGTCTCCATATTTGCTAAAGTCTGCAACGTTCTGTGAGCCTGAAATTTATAAAGATATTAGAAATCAGTTTTATAAGTTAACATCAGAAGGTTAACAGATAAGGATTTAATCTGAACTGCAGTCTCACAGCTATTTATCGTTTGTAATACTATAACCCTTATTTTTAAAAGTCGTACAACTTGCTCATTACAACTGTGCGTTACACTCTTCAGGAAGAGACACAGATCTTTACTCCAATTATATAAAAAAAAAAATCTTTCCAGTACTAATCAGGAAAAACTATCTTATGATCAAGGAAAAACTGCAACTTTGCATATTATACCTCTGGGATCTTATTCAAGATATTCAAGACAAGGTGGCTTTGCCATAAAAGCCAGGCAAATATGCTTTGACGGAACAGTTGTGCATGCAGTTCGATTTACTTGTTAATTCAGGAATTCGAAAAAACAGAATTGTATGTATAACTGCTGCAGTAACCAAACATATAGGTAAGAATTTGTTTGTCTATCAAAGGAACAGAAAGTTTCTGAGCACTTACTCAGAAATAAACTATCCAGACTGAATTACTTGTATATTTTAGAGTCCTTGCCCCCTCCTTCATAGTGCTTTGCTATAACAGAGAAAATCTCAGTTGACACAAATAGAATATTACAATATTCTCAGGGTGGGGTTTTTTGTTGTTGTTGGTTTTTGTTTTGGTTTGTGTTTTGGTGGTGTTTTTTTTTTTAAGGGGCATACGGTATTATCAACCTATAATTTGCAATAGGGTACATGTTTCCCTGCTCTGCATACTTAATAAATGTGCACATGGACTGAAAGAAGCCATTTTTGTTTAGAAATAGTTGATTTGCTAAAGTGAAATACATTCGTAAGTCTTGCAGAAGGAAGGAAAGACTGACCAGCCAGAAATGGGGCAAGAATAACTGGACAGCCTACAAGGCAACAAAGGATCAAGTTTAAAAACAATGTCACATTAATCTATCCACATGCACATCTGCTATTAAAAAAAACCCCAACACTTTTAAACTATGCAAGTAAGTATTAAAGTAATCAATAACTTTTTTACTTTTGTGATATCTCCAAATTCCTTTGCTTTAAATAGTTTCTCTTGAAATAAAAGTTTCAGTTTTTCCCTCACTGGATAATCTGATAATGTTATTGATATTCACTGTAAACCCCCAATTCCATCAAAGTAGTGATCACATAGCCAAACAAAACTTCCTTGATAAAAATATTAGTCACCACAAGGGATGAAAAGCAGCCCTAATTCCCATTACATGGTGCAGTGGCTTATATGATATACCAGATGGTGCCTGGAGGAAGGTTATTGGTACTCCATTAATAATCAATGTCATCTCTCCCCTAACTCATCTAGATAAGTCGTCTTTTGATGAAGAAGAGTCATAACTAGATTATTTGCCTACTTGAATATGTACTTGACCTGTTTAACATGTGATATTTCAGTTTGGTTGTATTTAAGAAACTCTACCTTTTGCAAATCCTGACTATTGATTTCATGTAACCAGCTCAGATGCTCGTGAGCTTGCAAGAAATTGGCCAGCTGTCCGTGCTGAGCAATAGGCTGAGACAACAGCTTCCCTCGCTTTCCTTTTTCTAGATACCAGCGAAACAGGAAATCTGAAAAGTTCTGAAGATAACAGGAATATGAATACATTTTAAAAGTTACATTTAAATATTTTGTTTGTCTTCTATGGCAAAATGCTTCATAAAATACAATTGGGAAGAACATGGTAAGAACCTGCTTAACAAAACAAGACACACACACAAAAATATAGTGTTGACGAAAAAACTTAAGAGTCCTGATAGAAACAGTGTTTAAAGAATTCATGAGCTACTCTGCAACAGATGCTGATAGACACAGCATCTTTCAATGGAAGTGAAGGAAGTGCCAAATGTAAATTCTTCATGTTAACCCAGAAGAATGGAAACAGATTTTGCATCGGTCACAGTTCTAGTCTTATTTTCTTACTTGTTCCTTTGCCCTCCCTCGGAACTCTGTGCTTACTATTTCCTTTCATATATGTTTACTTCCACTGTCACTGTTTTTGAAACATTCCCTCCTATCTCCAAGTGAATGTACAACCTTAATACTCTCAGTCATTGTTAAAAAACAATGTATTTAAAAAAAAAAAAACCCACAACAAAACTATCCTCAAAAACTTCAATGTGAAATAACTAGTCAGGATTTGTGTTTGAGATTTAATTTAGTCTTTTCAGAGTAATTTACAATAATGCTAAATTTTAATTGCATTAACAATTTAAAAAATAAAGTTTAAAGAGGCCACTGGTCTGATATTCTATCCATTAGACTTGATCTATTCAGCTCTACATTTGCCACAGTAACTTCTTTTCAGAAAGTGTTCCACTTTTCCTTTAAAATAAAGCATGTAAAGAGGAAAGAAAAAAAAAGATAATTTATCCCCTTCTTTGGCAGTGAGTATTTAAGCCTCACTATTAAAAACGTTTACTATAGTTTCTGTCCATTACTGATACTTTTGCTTTTTCTTATTAAAACAGCCTTTCTGTACTCTCTTTATTAGGAAACCTGTAGACTGCAGGATTTCTCTTTCCATAGTTGTTGTGGAAAGCTAAACAAATTGATCTCACCAACTCTCAAATTAGGAAACTTTTGTCCCAGTCCCCCTCACTTCAAGTAGTCTCTACTGCCTTTTCCTTAAGCTTTGCAATTTTTTAGCACACTTCGAAGTTTTTACACCAGATTTTAATTGACATTGGAAAAATTGTCCAACAAGTACCTAGCAGGACAACAAAAAAGACCACAGCAAGACCCCTACCTTCCTACTCTTCTTAACTACTTTTCTGTTTACACATTTAACAATCTCATCTTCTCTTTTGGAAATTATCCTTAAATTTCTATTATATTAGTTTAATAAAACAGCAGTACACTGACTACAGCACCTCAGTAAACAAGTCACAAAATGCTGAAAGCTGTTAAGAGTGAGACAATGTGTTTGAGGCACAAAAAAAGGACCCATGAAAAGCCACTGTCCATACAGCTAGCACCCGTATTTCTGCTGACTTGCTTTGCAGGGTCAGGGTAAAATACTCAGTTGAGTTCTGCACAGTGAATGTTGACTTCAATTTTCCACATTACCCCCGTATGTATATGTAAATACATGCGCATTAAAAAAACCAGGAAAAAAAAGCCCCAAAAGAAATCATAACTTTTGCAACATTTCAGGTGCAAACTTATTATAAAACACTATCTAAAGGAAATAGATAAAAGAGTTACCTGATCTGCAAACTGACTCATGTAACGCTGTAATCTGGCCTGGTTGTCTGTCTGCTCACACATTTGCACCAGGATATCAAAGTCACAGTACTTCTCTGCTAAAGCAGCTGCCATCTGATACTGTCCCAGGGAAACTAAGTAACCAAGAAAAAGACGTTATATCAAACAAGCTCATCTTTGACCGTAAGAGGATGACCGAGGGCAGAGACCAGAAAAACGAAAACAACTTTCAAGTGTTCACATCAAGAAGATACTTACGCATTCCCAAAGAAACATTAACCTACTGCATACATATCCTGTGCATGTGCAAGTTCACATACCTACCACCTGTGTCCCCCAACACAAGAGGGAAGAAGAGAAGTTTAGAATACTAAAAGGCCAGTATACATCCTATTTTCTCTGAAAGTTGGTATCATCTGCTATTTGTGCTGGGTGGGACAGGGGGGAGGATTCAACCCATGACTTATTATCTGTAATAATAGCCACTTAATTACACAAAGTGAAAAAAAGCAGCAGGCAAAGGCTTTTGATAAAAAAATAGAACAAGTAAAGACAATGGGGTTTGTGTTAAAAATATATTATTTAAACTCTTTTGGGTTCAGTTAAATACGTAAAAGTTATTAGACTACTCAATTTTTTTTGTAAGGAAATATGAAGTTTAGATTGAACATAATGATATCAAATGTATTTACAAGCAAACGGAGCCCAGAAATGTCAGTAACACTGAGAATGATAGTTTAAGAGACTCTTCTTAAGAATGTTTAAGAATGTTAGGAAGCAGTGATTATTAGATTGTTCTATTTATATAATTAATTTTTCATCTAAAAAAATTTAAACTTTATTAAGTTACTAGAATGTATTTACTCCAAGTTATTTCCACTTCAAAACGGGGCTTTGCTGTCAAGTACTCATTAAAGACGTGACCACTTCTGACATGTTAAACAACGGGTTTGATTATTAAATAATCAAGACTCAAAAAGTAACTTTTCCCTGATAAACACTAAACAAGCTTTCAGGCAGGTAAGTTTATGTCAACTTGCAACAATATAAACATTTAGAAATCCATGTATAAGTTATTTTCAGCCAAGTGGCACACCATAAATTACTGCCAGAAAAATGTAACAAGTTAGCAAAAGAAAAAACTTCAAGCAACAATGTGTCTTATTACAGGTATGGGCATGGATGCAGTCCTGGATGCAATTCTGTAATCTGTTTTTATTTTGCAAATATCTCATGAAATCTTAAAACCAGTCGTTTATACTCTGAAGGCAAACATGTAGAACAAATAGAAATCATACACAGATGCCATTTACTCTATCAGATTTGCATAATTTCCTCATCAAATGGAACATTTAATCCTTGCATTAAGGAAAACAGACACTACTTACGGAGAGGAGACAAGAGTTCTGATCTTTTCTGCACATACTCCATTTCCAGACTGCTGTATCGCTCTTGATCAGCGGGGCGGTCCACAGATTTCAGCTGAGAAACATAGCCGTCTAGAAAACAATCCAGTAGTGCCACCAACTGTTCAGCCACAATGCTACGGAGGTTACTGTCCACTTGGGGATACACCATCTTCAGAATGATTCCATGCTGACGTATTATTGCTGTACGAAGGCCACTAGATGCTTGGGAAAACAACACAGAAAACAATAACACCATCACCACAGGAATCTATGCTGAAGTATAACGAAAACATTACTATGTATAATGAAAAAACAATAGAAAGAAAAAAGCTAATAAACATTTTAATTTTAAAAATCAAAGCAATATTATAAAAAAACCCTGAACAAACCAAACACATACTCCCATCTACCTTTACATATTAAATTTAGCCAAAATGTAGTAAACAAAAAAGAACAGAAATAGAACCACCCCTTGAACAACACAGATCTACACCATCAACTATCAATACCAGCTATGTTTCAGAAGAAAAGAATCACTTGCATGATCTGTAAGCAAAGTAGAGAATACATGAGGAAAAGGCAACTTCTGTTAACCTGATTTAAATACCTGGATGTAGTCATCAAGATATAACACACCAAAATAGCTTGCGTGGGTCCTGCTTTTCAAAAGATTTTTATCTTGGGAGCACTAAACAAGTGTGTTTTATATGTAGAGGCCACAGGGAAGCTTAAGCACCAACTGGAAAGTGCTTGCTTCTGCAAACATTTGTACTGATAGTTTTTCATGTTATTAAACCATCAAAACAAAACACAATTAAGGAAGTGGAGAATCATCAGTTCTTTTAAAACAGTTATAGATCACCTTTTATGATTCATTTTAATGTTACATATCCCATAGGTCTGCCAACCAGAACCAGTGCACTTAAAACAAAGCAACAAAAAAATTAGTGTTGTTTCCCAAACTTTGGGTTTGTAGTCAAATCTGCAATGCAAGTTTTAAAGAATTATCATCAATACCGGACAAAATAAATGTTCACTGGTTCATTCCCCAAATGAAACCCTTAGCTTTTCCTATTCTTACTGACAGCCTTGTAGCAGCATTTAACAGCAAGTTTAACATTCAGATTGAAATTAATGTGTTCTGAAACTCATGAAAAGTACTTTTTGTTTAGGATAGATAATTAATAAACTAAGTAATAATAATTTCTCACCTGTCCATGGAATATATTCAGGTTCTCTTTCTGGAAGCTCTCCTGTTTTATATAAAGAAGCTTTCGATTGACGATACTGACAGGCAGCTTGTAGCATGTCCTATTTAAAGGCAAGTACGTAAGTATTTTTTAAAGTCTACCTGCATATACACAGACCATAAAAGATGTTGTCTTTTACAATTCCGAAATGTTCTTTTAATATCCCCTCCTTTCTACGTCACCTTCTCAGTTGTGCAGAAGAGCACATACTGACTGAGCAAGACACCTCAGTGCTCCAGCACAAGCTCTTCGCTCTTTGCTACGTACTCACGCTTTCACAACTCCTAACAATGCTGCAACTTCTCAAACTCTCTTTAGCAGTGGCTCAAGAGGAAGAGGAATGCCCCTAATTCCGCATGAGACCATCTTTTCCTTCCTAATATATCTGGACACGTGAAAAGTGCATTCACTTTTGTTCTTGTGTCAGTAACTCAAATGTGCTGCACTCAACTTGTTGATTGGTCTTCAAGATTTACCTTCCTCTCCCACAAACATTTTAGTTAATGCAGTTCTATACCTTAATGATGTTGTTCACGTTGACAACTATCTGGGCCCACTCAATTGATTCAATAGGCATATCTTTCAGGATTTGTTCCTCTTCTTCCAGTAAGCATTCAAAGATGGAATCTATCTGGGACACCTTAAAGATAGAAAGAAAAATTGCACTAAACACAAACATATCCATTACCAGCTGATACATGAAAGCCAAGTTATGAGAGTTTGTCATGGTTTTAGCTGGGATGGAGTTAATTTTCTTTCTAGTAGCTGGTAGAGTGTTATGTTTTGGGTTCACTACCAGAAGAAGGTTGATAACACACTGACGTTTTCAGTTGTTGCTAAGTAGCATTTAGACCAAGTCAAGGGTTTTTCAGCTTCTCGTGCCCAACCAGCAAGAATGCTGGAGGGGCACAAAGAGTTGTGAGGGCACACAGCCAGGACAGCTGACCCAAACTGGCCAAAGGGGTATTCCATATCATGGGATGTCATGCCCAGTATATAAACTGGGGGAGAGTTGGCCTGGGGCAGGCGGGTGCAGATCGCTGCTCAGGAACTAACTGGGCATAGGTCAGCGAGTGATGAGCAATTGCATTGTGCATCACTTGCTTTGTATATTCCAATCCTTTTATTATTGTTATTATTATCATTATTAGTTTCTTCCTCTCTGTTCTATTAAACTGTTCTTATCTCAACCCACAAGTTTTACTTCCCCCCCGATTTTCTCCCCCATCCCACTGGGTGGGGGGAAGTGAGTGGCTGGCTGCATGGTGCTTAGTTGCTGGCTGGGGTTAAACTATGACAGAGTTATATAGAAAATAAACAAACGCTAGTAGAAACCACATCAATAACCAAAAATATTACAAGGTGTCAACTACCTAAATGGATAATGATATCACCAGCTTATGGTTCATACAATTCTCAGAATACAAGAATTGCCCTCTTTCTGGACTTAAATCTTGGGGGGGTTGGAGGGGGGCGGAAATCTCACTTTTGAAGGCAACCCCATAAACTTTCATTAAGAATATTCCTCCACCTTCTGAAACATTTGGCAGTAGAATCTTTGTTAGATAAAGTATACTGGATAACATACCTGCTTTAAAATAGTAGACAATTATTTCTATTGTCTTTTATATTTATTTTTCTCCATTAGCAACTACTGTCCTCTACAGGAAAAAAAATTCCTAAGAATAAATGTTTTGTGCATAGTTCTTCTCAAGAAGGAAAAAAGAAATAAAGACTGGGTGCTTGACTGGAATGCAGCATAAACTGAGAACTAGCTTAGATGCACTAAAGTTAAAGACGACAAAAAATTACGAGAGACTGAATTGATACAATTCCATCCAGGACAGCTCATCAAAGCAGCCCTCCTTCTGGAAAGCTTCATATTCTGCAATTCACCCCTTAACAATGATAATTTAGCACACGTTTTCTGATGTGCCAGAGCATTTCACTTGTCTCTTTCATTGCTCATTTATGTTAGTTAGTTGGAAATCATAACAACTTTATTTCTGCTACATGAAATTTGTCAGAATTCATGTTTCAGCTGCAGACATAAAAAAGTATGTACACTAAAGTGAGGAAAATACTACCACACCATCCCTATTCAAAGAGAAATTGTGTAAAGTTGAATTGATTTTTAAAGGGAAAAATTTCAAAGTATACATTAAAGTATACAAATCAAATACAAATCAAAGTATACATTGCAACTTTTACTACATGCAATACTATACAACGATTCAGAAATAACAGGTTTCTCACCTCTCGAAAGAACACATCTGCAGGCGTAAGACTTGGTGGAATGTCACACTCCCTTTTGTTTAATGCGATCAGTATAGCAGCATTCACTAGATCAGGCAGCCTGGAGTGGTGATTCTTGAGAACAATAGTTGCTGCTAGTTTCTCTGCATGCTCACAGAGCAACAATCGAGTTGCCATCGGCATCCCTCGTACTGGAAAACTGCCCAGACGTTCAAATGCACCAACCTTTTATTAGAAAAAAAAACAACATCACACGCACTTTAAACAATGTTCTAGAAGAATTACTTTAAGACAAAATAATACTCTACTGTGTGTGCTAGTACCAAAAGAACAAGAAAATTTTACCTGATGAAGAAACTCAATGAAGAAGGAATGTGCTTTTGTCTTATCCTCTAGCTGATGAAGAAGAATGAGAGATGTGTTGCTGAAACCAGCTGCTTCTAAAAAGAGAAAAATCTGAGATCAGAGCACTTGATTTCTTCATTTCTTTGATAACTATTTTTTTTGCCTCCGAGGTAAACATATTTCTATAAATTTCTATAGTGTTACCACACTGGTACTTTAAGTATGTGCACACACATTTATATATTGCTTACCATGCTATTTTTAATGTGGCTTTTGAACTCTATCATAGCTGAAGTAAAGCCTTTAGAAGAAATAAAGTATCTTTAGATCAGTACAACCATTCTGAACACTCAATTCATTATGCTGCTAAAATAGCAGCTCACCAGCTTGTTAAAGTTTTAGTAAGATTCAGATTCAAACTACCAAGATACAAAAACTCAGAACTATCACTACAAACAAAATTAGCAAGACTGTTTCCAAGAAGCTATCAATTTTCACTTCTTGCTTTAGCCAGGCCTAAATGCAGATAAGCCACCAAACTAAAAATAAAATTGATCCAGAAAATACTAAGGATCTAATGCCTGACAATTTCTAACTGGCTGCCACGCAGAAACAACAGCAGGAAGCATCATCCATCTGTAACTATTTACCACATGAATTTTCAAACTAAGTCTCTGCTCAATAACTGGCAACTGCTGCCTAGAGGTCCTAGGGACAGTTTCAAATTAACACTGTGCATAAGAGACAGGGAAGTGTGAACAAAGAAGTTTCTTCTTCAGAACATGTCTGCTTTAATTCTTCATGTACAACAAATACTCCAAAATAAGTTTCTCTAGTCCTCTTTTAGGCAGACATAAATACCAATGTCCCAGAGAGATACGAGCTCACTCTACCCAGGACCCAAGCCTCCCAGAAGCTGTGTAGCCACACTGACAAAGGGCAAAGCATAAGCAAATAGACTCTTTCTCTCAACATATCTGTTTGTGGAAAATAATTTAGATCTATCCAAGGAAACACTAAAGTGACATCACCTGCTCCTTGCATGAAGTACCCTTCTCAGAAATGTTTTCTTTGCTGTTTGTGTTTACTATATGAAGTCAAGAACTAACCACAGTAGACTGCAAGTTTATCTGGTGGTCTCATAGGATACATCTTTTAGCCTTTCTGGAAATATATCTAGTGGTAGAAGAGGGCAAGGGACATCTGTGCCTTTTTTGCAGAGCTCAAAATATAATTTTATCTAGAGTACTATAGAGAGTTTTTCACAAAAAAAAAAACCCCACAAAACAAAACCCCAAGAAAAAATCACCACACCATTATGTTTACCTTCAGGTACAGATTCAGCCCATCTTGGATCAGAGGCAGGGTAATCATCCATTAAGTCCACACTGATCTGAGTCACTGCCCTATCCAGTTCAGCATCAGAATCCAGCTCTGCATTACTTGGAAAGAGCTCAACTACCATGCTTTGTGCATTGACTATATCTTTTCTGAAATGAAGGAAATACAAAGTGTGTGAAATAAAAACAATAGATAGGATTATAGGAACTTAGTAGGACTTCTGATATGCTTTTTGTAAAGTGCTTTAGATTATACGCATCAAGCACTGTTTGGGATATCTTTAAACTAATTATGGATAAAACGTATTCTGACTCTATGGATAAAAGGTATTCCAATTCTTTTAAAGCAAAGGGGCTGCACAATCTATAAAACAAAAAAGCACAAACCAGGAAGTGATTCAAGTCACTTTTTATTTTATTATCCCTATCACCGTTATTTAAGAGAAAAGATTCATCATACAGAGCTAAGTCTGGATGTCTCTGGTAGCTAAGTCACCAAATTTCTATTCCTTGCATTAAAATCCTCTCTTGAGTACATGTAATCACTCTCACAAATGGCAGCAGAGTAAAAGCTCTCAGGAAAATGCTTCAGCAAATATAATGCATTATTCTTATTTACTATAATTTCAGAGAACCCTCTTCTATTTGGGTCAATAAGTAAAAGAGTAAGAAGAATCCAAACACTTAAACCTCCAATGTATGAAGTTGTACTGAAGAACTCTATGTAAGAAGTATGCAATATTCACAAAAAACACTGATTTGATTTTGTGACTAAAAATTATAGTATTCTGACTGAGAAGGGATACTGTGATTCCAATATATCATCTGCTTTTGGAAAAACTTAAATTTTTCATGAGACTTTCATTCTGAACGTTTATATAACCAAGATATCTTGAAATAAAAACCATCAGTGCATCCAGAAATTGCACAAAGGTTTACTAAAGCAAACTATATTTTTAAAAACTAGAATATACTGAATCTTCCATTAAACAACCTTCCATTATTTGCTCTGCATCAACTGCTTGGCTATCTAGACAGGCCATTGCTACATCTGTTCTGTGGATGATTTCTCCATTCATTTTACCACACTATTTTTCTGGAAAAAATCTGAATCAATACTATACACATCATATTATTAATTTCTTCTGATTTCATAAATACAACCCAAATTTTCATCAAAACAACATTAAACTTTCATACTGTTCCACACCGTTTTCCTTACTACCTCCTACTTTCTTCTGACCCTGTTTCCAACCCCCTTGTTCACACCTTCAGTGATACCAACTTTCATATTTGTTATCTGTGCTCTCAGACCTTAGCTACTTCAGTCACCTCAGGACCATCTTCAGCAACAGTTCTGTTTACTGACATGTCCACTTGTGAATACATGCAGATTTTCTTTCTAAAATCTGTGCATGTTTACAGATCTTGTTTTGGTATCCTTTATTATATGTGCCTAACTTCCTTTATAATCTTCTAACTCACATGCAGCTCTATGTCAAAAGCACTCCTACTTCCTGTTACCTTAAATCTCTGCTTTCCAAGTTTTAAGACTCTTTAAGGAGATTAGTCCTAAGAGGTTTGCGGGTTGATTTGTTTTGTTTTTTAAAGAAATATATATTGAAAACAATCCCCTCTAAATATAATCAATCTAAGTCTACAGCTCTGTTTATCTTATCTCTCCTCTTCCTCCGTTGTTTACATAACTTATCTCAATATCAAACCTTTCAGAGGCATTGCATGCCCCCCAACAGCCAGGTTGCTTTTAATCAGGATAATTTGATGAACAGTGTATTTCCTTCCATTCCCACTCCCCCCACATCAGTCAGTCTGAAAAAAGGTATCATCTTGCCACAGAATCTGCCATGCTAGTTATTCTTCATGGCCACATAAATAGTAATTAAATATATTCAAAAGTACTACTGAAAACAGCTATGCAAATAAAAATGAAAAAGAAAAGAATGGTTTTTTAACAACAAAACACCATTCACTAAAAGAATAAAGAAGTCAAACCAACAAAGTTTAAAGTTGTTTCACTGGCAGTAATGTAACATCACAGAGTTTATGCAAAGTAACCAAAAAGTCATTGAGATTATAGAAGCCTGCTCCTTTCTAGCATGTATCACTTCTTCACTAGCTCAAGATGTATCTAACACTTTCCTAATAAAGATGTGCATGTGTCATTAAAAAAGCTTTAATTAACACAGCACAAGAGTATCTTTACCAAGACAATCTCTCACTCAAATATCAGAGTGCCCTCAAGAATAACAAACAAACAAACAAAGCCTCAAAAATTAAGTGCAATTTCTACCTGCAGTACTGTAGAAAAGCAGCTTTCAGTAATTTAGTCTTATCTTCTTGAGCTATAATTTCCAGCCTACTAGTTGCATCAAATGCAGGACTCTGAAAATGCAAAGTAAAAACTTCAGCTGAAACACAAATACCAATCTCCATTATGAAATGAAAACAATTTTTCTAAGTAGCAACAACAAAGATTTAAAATAGAAATGCCAGCTAGAAGCAGTTATGTTTATTAAGCCAAACATAAGCCCGCAAGATTCATTGTAATGTAAGTCACACTTACACCAATTTATTTCACCAGTCAAACTTTTTATGGTAATTTTAAGTATTTTAACATTCAAAACCAACATTTTAGACAGAATTTAAAAGGTATTCATGAGTACTATCACCCACAAAAACAATATAAGTGCAGACAAGTCTAACTAGAGATTAATTCAATAAGAAAAATACAGTTCCATCTGAGCAATCACCACAAAGGTCTTCCACTAAATTACTAGTTAATAATAACTGATTTAAAAAGTGATTTAATTGGAATAAGGATTGAAACTCACTATTACCACAAAGAAATAAGTCTCTAATTATATTGTAACAACTTTTGTATTCTTCCCTCCCACCCCAGGGACATCTCCACGGCACATACATTTTAAACAAAACATGTTTGATATAAGAGCTTAATAAATGCACATTGCCCAAAATATCAATAAAAATACTTTAACATAGTTTTGTAAGACTATATTAAAAATATATATAAAACAAAGCAGAAACAAAATTCAGCCACCATACAGCCCTTCTCAGCTTAGCCTCTAAGCTTTTCACAGCATGATAAGAAAAGTGTCTCTTACATGCACAAAGGAACAGACACAAAAGACTGAAGAAACTATCCCGATTGAAAAGTGAGAACAAAGTCTGAGTCTCTGCTGTAGTGTTATATCAGGCTTAGTGACATACAGTAATACATCCACATGAAAAAAAAAATTCATAGAAAACTTGACTTCAAAAAAAAGGAAAACAAAAAAGTTACCCAAACTGGCAGATGTTGTAAAGTTTCTTGGGTTTTGAAAACTGCCTTTGTTACTAGTGTTTGAGTCTCTATTTAAAAAAAAAACACTTTAAAACTCAAAACAAGCTAGGATTCCCACAATGAAAAGTCAAAACTGCCAGAAAAACATTTTATTTCTACCCTCAGTTTTCAACCAGCCGAGCAAACAATCATTACCTCACTTCTTGGTCCAGCAACAGAAGAGGACAGGGAATCTTCAAGGTCTTCAGGAAGCACAGAAATGTTTTCCCTGGACAAGATGGTGATAAGTCCACTTTTTTTGGTAAAGAAGATGGGGAAGCTAGTACAGGAACCTGCTCCCAAAATGCTATCTCCTAAGATAAGGGGAGAGGGGGGATAAAAGAGGAAGAAAAAAGAAAAAAAACCCCACATAAATGCCACTTTAATTCAAGAAAAAAATGTAACAGTTTCATAGACAATTATTAAATTTTGTCATGAACCAACCAACAGCAATTGACAACTGCACCTGATTTACAGAAGTTGTGGATACTATTTGCTACTAAAGATGCAGATTTCCAGATACTGCAAGTTTGGGGGGGGGGGCGGGGGGGGGGAGAAGAAGAAAGGAGGGGAAAAAAAGAGAAAAAGGAGGAGAAAAAAAGAAGACTAAAGAGAAATAAAAAGAAAAGGAGGAAAAAAAAGAAAAAAAGAAAACAAAAAGAAAGAAATCAAGATTAAGGTGGTTCAAGTTCTACCTAAGGACTGATGTGCACATCCGACTTGAAAACACCTCTGAAAGTCAAGGATGACATACTTAGAGACATCTGACACGGGCACCTAGTATGTATTTTAGACTGAGCCTTGACCCAAAGTTAACTTCAAGAAAAAAAAAAAAATCCATAGTGAATGTTGGAAGAAAAGAAAACCAAAAAGGGCAAATAATCCCACAAACAAACCCCCCACCCTTTCATATACCACGAGTGGGGATCTACTTCATTTTCGTCCAAAACACTGTAGAGAAAGCAATAACAATACTGGATTTCACGTCAGTGCTTTCTCCGTACTCTCATGAGAAACTCCCAACTTGAAAGATTTAATAAAGAGAAAAAGGAGCGTAAATATGATTCTGCTCTCCAACAAATCTAAATACTGTAAAAACATTCAATTAGAAAGTATCAACAAAATGTGATTTCCCCCCTCCCGCCCCCGCATGTTACCTTGTATGCCAAATACGATTTTCTCCTGTGGTAAAGAAATTCTTCCAGTTCCAGTGGAACAAGCAAACACTTCATCTTCCTTATAGAGGTAAGCTGCATGGCTAAAGTAATCTGGGACTACCAGACAGCACAACACTTCCTCTTCTGACTGAAAGTGTTACATATGAACAATATTACATATATAATCAAAACCTTAAACAAACATCTAACATTTTAAAGGCTGATCTGAGTTGCCTGAATTTGTTTTCATCTTTAACAAGAAGATATCGATATAACTTAGAACCTAAAAAACCAAACAAAACCACTTTTTATTTGCCCTAAAACTTAAGATCCTGAGGGTTTTTTGTTCCATATATATTAAATTCTTGCTAATTTCACATGAAGAGATAAGTAAACATCAATTATTCCCCAGTTTTCACACTCTCCTTCCATCTTAAGATTCAATTTTAAGATGCCACTACAAGCAGGGGGGAGAGGGGGAAGAGTGGAAGAAGTTTACCAAAGAAAGTTAATGCCCAAGTTTATGCTTCCAGAAGAGATAGCACAAATGAGGAACACTAAGGACAACCAGTGTGTCCTCCCCTCCCAGCAAGCCAACTGTCTAGCAAGGACCAAAATACAAGCCTCTTCACTCCTTGTCCTGCTACAAGAGTCTCAACAGAGTCTGAGATCTGTTCTAAATGGATTGCATGAGTATACCATAAAATTACGCTGCAGAGACTTTCACACACAGGACAAAAATTAAAATAAACCAGTAATAATCAGATTTAGACTTATATTTTTGAGGCTTTTTTATGTTATACTTTAAAATGCAAAGCATAAACTTTACATACAGTTACTATTAAACATTAAAAGATGCTAGTACACATTTTCCTCAGAATACTACAAATACATACTTCCAAGAACAACCCTAAAACGGAGAACTTGATTTTCCTTTAGACAAAAATCTGATAGCTGATTTATGTACAGGAATATTCTGAAACACTGTGCTTTCTTAACTCAGTTTCAGAACCTTCATTTATGTACCTGAAAAGACGGATTATACTGTGTGACCTCCACAACAACGTCATCAGACATCTGGTAGCCTTTATCTTCTACTGTTATCAGAGTGTAGTAGACAAGACATGGACGATCTCTGGGATGCCATGCTGCAGCAAGTATCACCAGTCCATCACTATCCAACAACAGATATCACACCATTGAGAGATGATTATTACATATTTCACTTGCTCAAACTGTACCACTCACAAAGACAGGTATTTAAGTACAATCACAAATAAATATTTTCCAATATTGTATAGTACTCTTTTTTTTTTTTTTTTTAGAAAGAAAGACTATACTATTTGTTCTTTCAAGCTGTTTTATTAGAAGTATTCATATTTCAGTACAAAACTGAACCAAGGCAGTTGTGATTTTATGTAATTAAATTAAATACAAGAAATACTGAATTCTCTGCATTTGCTGGAACATGTTACAATTGCTTACTTGCTGTCTTTGTAATATGAAGGCAAAACAAACACCCAAACCTGATAAAATGACACTAAAAAAAGTGAAAGGAATTATTCTTAGGTAATTTGTAATGCTACAGAGATAATGATAACATGAAGTATAGGATAACTTAGTTATCTACTATGACAGGCTTATTTTATCAACAGTGGCACGGCACTCAAGTAAAATTAAATTGCAATTACTCATATAAAGTTTTTGCAAGAAAACAGAATGCATTTATCTCATTAATGTTAAGTCTTACCAGGTGCAACTGTACTTCCTTACCGATTCTGTTGCAAATCCATGTATTGTATATTTACTCCTCCTTTAATATCTTCATAGTTACTTTCAGAACCCTAAAAAACAATACAGCTGACATAACTATATATAAATAGGCTCTTAATCAAACAAACACACAAACACTTTCCAGGTGAGCTGGCTCTTACCCAAATTGCATCTGTAATATGTTCTTTCAGGATCCTGTTGACATCCCAGCTGAGAATATAACGTTCTGATGAATCATCGATGTCCCATTTGTTTAGATTTGAACTTGTCAGCATATAAAAGCTTGACCTCTCTTTATCCCAAAGAACGCTAGAAATCTGCATTTAAAAAAGAAAAAGCTAAAAAGGTTACAGCACAGCCTTAATATTTGGATACAACAATCTACACCACTCTCAGTCCACAAAAGAAATCACTTTCTTGGGCAACCTACACAACTTATATTACAAGATGAGAGTATTACGGTAATTTTCAAGAGAAGTCTTATTTTATAGATGTAAGAACATCTGTACTAAGTATGTTTCTCTTCCAGTTTCTGTGGAGTTCGTTGACAAAGCTCAACCCAATCACCAACCCTTGGCAACCCTAAATCAGAAAAGTAAAATTACAGGTTACTGTTAGTTTCTCCAAGTAGTAATGAGGCTATTACTAGAAAGAGGCAAGACTTTGAATCATTGCATATTCCCCAGGAAGCATTACTACTTTAAAGTCTCCTTTCATTCAGATCTAAAGAGCAAGTCAGCATTCTTCTTCACAAAGCATACAGATTTATTTGGTTTCTGTCTTTCTTTCAAATTTCAAAGACATATAAGTAACATAAATGAGTTGAGTCTTGCCTCTTTTTTGGTCATCATATATCTTTACACAGTCCTTTTATTTTTTCTTTCTTAAACACTGAGGCTTGAAATTACAGAAAGAAGCTAAAGCAGATTACTATACGAATGTTTTTCATGCTTACCACAGCATCATGTCCAGGAGACAATATACCCAGAAGAGAAGAAACCTTTCTACCAATTCCAGAAAACATGCCCTGACCCTGTGGCAGGGCATGCTGATGAATCTTGCCAGAACTATCTGGTATCAATCGAACTAGCTGGCCTCTAGAAGATGATAAAATAAAGCTTCCTCCCTAACAAAAAGAAAAGCAACTATATTAAAAAAATAAAAATCACACTGCTTAAACAATTCTATTGTCAAATAAAATTCTTTATGTCCACTCATAAGGGTAAACACTAAACAAGAACAAGACACAAGGCATCCACAGTACTTGAGAGCTAACAAAGGAAAAAAAAAAAAGCATTTATCACATAAAAAGACTGTTTAAACAAATTTTCCACCTTATTCTCTATGCTTGAATCAGTGCAAGGTACAGCTCACAGTAAACTTTTTTTTTTATTTTAAACCACATTTATAAAAAATATGAAAAGAAAATATATTTAATCAATCTCTACAGGCACTATTGCATGTAACATTCATATGTTGAATTATCAATTAAATAAATGCACACATGGAAGCTGAATGTTAAAATTTGAAGTGTTATTAAGCACACTATAACCTTTTTTTTTTTTTTAGTAGCATCCTATCCCACAGGCCACTAATCTAAATGAACTGCATAACCAGTCTTCCATCTTGTTATGTCAAAAAAGTCTGGGACAGGCAATGAAAAAATGAATAGTGCATTAGTCAATGTGTAACTGAGAAAAGATATCACAACGCTAGTGTCAGACCAGGAAAGAAAACAATACACAGACACAAAGAAATAAGTTGTTTTCTGTTGGGGTTTTATGTTGGGTTTTTTTGGTGGTGGTTTTGATTTTTGTTTTGGTTTTTTTAAGAAATAATAAACACTAGTGCTAAGTCAAACATCTGACTGGTACTTAGCACTGTCAGAGACTCATTTTCTTATCATTGCATGACATTTTTATCCATGAAACTCCATTTCAGTTTAACAATATGTCCTGGTTTTGGCTGGGATGGAGTTAATTTTCTTTCTAGTAGCTGGTAGAGTGTTATGTTTTGGGTTCACTACCAGAAGAAGGTTGATAACACACTGACGTTTTCAGTTGTTGCTAAGTAGCATTTAGACCAAGTCAAGGGTTTTTCAGCTTCTCGTGCCCAGCCAGCAAGAAGGCTGGAGGGGCACAAGGAGTTGGGAGGGGACACAGCCAGGACAGCTGACCCAAACTGGCCAAAGGGGTATTCCATATCATGGGATGTCATGCCCAGTGTATAAACTGGGGGAGAGTTGGCCTGGGGCAGGCAGGTGCAGATCGCTGCTCAGGAACTAACTGGGCATAGGTCAGCGAGTGGTGAGCAATTGCATTGTGCATCACTTGCTTTGTATATTCCAATCCTTTTATTATTGTCATTTTATTATTGTTATTATTATCATTATTAGTTTCTTCTTCTCTGTTCTATTAAACTGTTCTTATCTCAACCCACAAGTTTTACTTCCCCCCACCCCCCCTCCGATTCTCTCCTCCATCCCACTGGGTGGGAAGCAAAGTGAGTGGCTGGCTGTGTGGTGCTTAGTTGCTCGGTGGGGTTAAACCATGACACAACAGAACTAAAATCTCATGTAATCCTAATGATGAAAAATAGTGTTACCTTTGCACTAAGAAAATGTGAAAAGTCTTGTGCATTATGCAAAATATGCACTCTATTGTAGGTGCTTATATACCTCATTTAGGAGGCAGAGACTTCTGTTAGTGCATCTCTTGCCTGTCCTAATGGGTGCACTTACATTAGCACTTTAATTAGTATCAAAAGCCTGCTTCTGAAGTGACCTTCTCTGAGTCCCCACATACTACCTGCTGGATCACATCACATAGCAGTCTGAGTGTACCAGCTGTACACCCTTTGAATGAAACTAAACTGAAAGATGGGCTCTGACCACTAACAGACATTAATTTCATGCAGCTAGGCTGGAACTAGTTTAAAATAACAACCTCCTCCCCCTAGATGACCAGTGTAGATAGTGGCACTGCCTCAGCACTAACCTTTTTACTTTATAGATTCTCAACTATTGCCTTTCACTACTTGCTAACAGACATAGCCTTCATGTCCCCCACCACCAAGGCATTAACAAAAGGGTGCCTTCAATTCAAAACTGATCAAAGTTTGTATGTTACAGGGAACAAACAAGGTCTGTTAGGTGTACAACAATTTTCAAAAAAATGAATGCTAAGGGCCTGGAGGTTACTGAAAGGATGAACTGTTTACCTGTACAGGAAACATTCAAAGAACAAAATTTTTAAAAAAATTAAAAACAAACCAAACAACCAAAACACAACAAAAAACCCCCAAACCAATCAAAACAAAAACCAGTGCCATTTTCATCATCATTATACTATACAAAAATTTTGCTAAAGGTTAAATCTGCCCAGTGACAGGATGACTAATGAAGTATAGTAGTCATACACATAATAGTGCAGCTTTAGAACACTGATTAATAAAAGGGTTCTGCTCTGAAAAAAAAATAAGTTCCTCTAGCTCTGAATTCACATTGATGTCAATGTTTCAACTACAGGTGTGATAAGACCTTGCTTTCCTCATCTTGATACCTGAAACTTGGGCACAATTCAACTCTAATAGGTTAGATACAAGTTAGTGTTTCTTAACATCTTGCAACTCTTAAGAAATTTGTCATTAAGATCACTGTCTTCTGATTAGGTTTACAAATGTTTATGACACACTGATGCCCTAAAATAATATTTATAATACAGGATATGAACAGTAAATGTTGAAAAGGCCATGAGATAAAATGTAATTTAATTGATAATACCTAGTTTTGAAGATTAAAAAAATTGTAACACACTGAATTTTTTTTATGTATTCCATTTTGAGAGTTCTCCCCATTTAGGCACACCAACAGCAGAAAACAGAATTTTTAAGAATAATTCATAATATACTTGTTCATTACTTTCATACAGAAATCTCTCAAATTCAGTCACTGGTGAGCTACACCACAAGATGCCAAGTGTGTGGTCTGCAGATTCAGATGAAATAGCTCTCTGTTTTTGTGATAGCAGGGTTTTTACGTAATCACAGTAGTTAATACTGACACTCCTTATAAGCCGAGGTACCAAACCAGTCCTCTTAACTCTACGGTTGAATCCTGCATGCTCCCCCAACTTTAACATTATTATTTATGACTACCAGTCATCTCTGCTACTTAAGATCATCACACTCATCAACAATCTCTGAAATTATTCCTCAGAATATTTGATAGTTTGCTGTGCAACATTTATTGGAGATTTAGGACTGATAATGTGGAACATGCTTTTTAATTTTTAAAACAGGAATTAGTGCAGTATTTTAATATAAATCATACTGTACTGTACCTTTACTGCTGTTAGGAAACTGCACAGAGAGCCTCCAAAGTCTGTAAAAGTCTCAATATAGGAACCTTCATGTGCAAGATTGGGCCAGTAGCGCACAGAACCTTCGCTGGTAGCAACCATTATTGCCAGAGACTTGAAGTAAGAAAATAATTAATAGAACATGCAAAACAATAATAATCAGACCGCAGCTTTAACTAAAACATGTTATTTTACATATCAAGGTTGTGGGTGACAAACACACAAAATTAGTAAATACATATGGATGCACACTGACAAACCTAGAACCAAATTGCAAAATGATTCTGTAGCATAACTTAGTATGTGCAGGGAATGTTACACTCACTTATTTTGCTAACCATAATATTTTCTACGGGTTCTTGTTCCTGATAATTCAGGGTCTGCTACTGAAATGCAAACAAAACTTACAGTTGCAAGACAGAAGAGAGGCTGTGGAGAATTCCAGATGCCGAGAGTTATAAGCTACTATGGAAGACCTAAAATGCAGGCTGCAATTTAACAAAGAAACTGCTCTAGTGTCATTAACAGAAATATCAAATCACATGGTGGCTCTTCTCTTCATAAAGACACAAGCCCACGGTGTGCCTTCATTAGGGTTTCTGACTCAGGAAATCACTGAGAGACCAAATTCAAAGCATGAAGCAAGAGACTGTGGTCAAGTAGAGATTTAGACAGAAAGCATCATACCTAATGTACTGGTTATTGAAAAAAATCACGGAACAATAGAAGAACTGTAGCTGAGAGCTCTTATTGATCCTGGAGTTTTCTAACCGATTTTTGACTAGACACAGATCTTCACAAAGGAAAGCAGTTGGCTAATGAACATCATAACTATTAAAAAAACATCACAGAATGCAGTCCTTTGTGATTCCTGCCCATTATTTAATAATTTTCATTGTAGTGAAATATTTTCTACCACTAATATTTCTACTTCGCTCTATACAATCATAGTATCCATGTATAGCTCACAAGCTGAAGAAAGATGAAATTAAAAAAAAATAAATCTTGGTTTAGGTGTATTACCTCCTCTTAAACTTCTTTGGATATGACTAAGTCATAGAGTATTTAGAGTTTTATGAGCTAATCACGAGATACTAAGATTGCTTTTCATCATCTGGAAGCGTAACAAAATAACGAGTCAAAAGAAAAGATCCTATTACATACTCTGTGCTGCTTCTTCCTTCCAAAGACAACTGCTTATCCAGTTTTATTAGAGCACCACATATATTAATTGAAAACTACACCCAAGCTGAAAATGAGAGCTTCTTTTCTTCATGAATGATAGCAACACACATATTAACATACTTTCAGAAAACTTAACTGATCTTCAGACCTCACCCTCTAGCACAGTATGTTACGAAAAGGCACTTAGGAAAGTAATCAGTCAAGACAGATTGAATCATCTGTCCTCCCAGTGCCAGCTTCCTCGTAAAGACCAGCCAAGGGAGGGTGCTGTTGTTTGCTTCTCATCCATCTATACTCAGAATTAAACCACCGCTGAACAACTTTTTCTGCCAGCATGCATTTAAACTGCACTTGCTTAGACTGAGTATTTGATTGCCCTGGTGTTTGTTAATGCAATACTACTTAGCTTACTGTATTTTTGTTATGAAAGCATACCAATTAATCCTTAGCAAAACTATTATTTAATCTGATCCTATAACATGTAAATGGTGTAATTTGAAAAGATGAGTTTATTTCAAACATATTTATTGCAAACTATCAACCCTGACCTTTTGAATAGATAGTACACCACCAAATGCAGTTTTCAAATAAGTACTTGATAAAATAGGATATATTCAAAGTTACTCTAAAAGTATTTTTTAAACACTAAAACTTAAAAGTTGATCACCTGCAGAGAAGATGCTTCACCTGAGGAACTGAGACAAGATATAGCTGCTAAACTAGAACTCCACTGGAAGTCACTGGGTGGCAGCTGCAGTTCTTTGCACAGAGATAACTGTAAGAAAGAAAGAGATGCCATAATAAATATGAGATCGGAAGAACTTATTCCTCTGCCACAAAGTCTTTAGACTTTTTGACCCTGCTAAAAATTAATTTTCAACTAGTCCCAGACACTGTGTAAGGGAACCAAAAGAATGTCATTAGACATTTTCAGCAAGGTTCCAAACAGCTAAAAAAACACCTACTTGTACATTTTCAAACGTTACTGTTTTTCTTTAGTTATTTCTGAGTGTTTCTCACAACACTACAATATGAATTATTTCTTTCAGAGGTGCAATTATTTGACCATTCCTTAATACAATATGCTAACAAGGCAGCAAAACAAAATTAAACTAGAAGTGCTTGAGAAAGCTCACTAAGTACTAACAGAGTGGACTCCCCTCCCCCAAGTTAAACAATCAGGAAAATTTTAATCGCTTGAGAAATCTCTACAAGTACCAGAATGCATATACCTGACTCTCCACTGTAAGTGCAGAATCTGTACAATTAACATACATCACACTAATTGAAAGATACTGATTTTGTAACTACAGGTTTCCTCTGACCATACTTGCTATTCGCTGAAATGATGCTGAAAGAAACACTGCCCAGATGGAAAAAAAAAATTCTTGACATAAGAAACCTAGATGAAACATATGTTCAGCACAGCTGAAACTAACTTTTTTTTTGAGACCTTGAAAATCAGTCCCAGAATAATCTAAACCAATCAGTAGCATATCAACTAGTTTTTAACTATCAAAATAAGCTTTACCAAGATTATCTAACACAAGAGACACACCTATTAAAATGTAAAGAATTAACCTTAGTGTTAAGGTGACAATTAAAAATGAAGACAGGAATATAAAAATGTTAAGCTCTCTCAAAACCTTGAGTTTCAGTTACTGTTGTTAGTATGACTTCATACCAACCCTGCTGCTTTTGGGGAAACGAGACAAACTCCAGTTTATAAAGAAACTCTTGCTTTAAAAAAACCACAACTGAATAACTTGTCCAACTAGCATAAAATACAGTTTTTCCATCTTGATCTTTCAGTTACCTTAGCTACTGGAGACTGACCAATCTTCCAAATAATCAGCCTTTCTTTATGGACTAGCCAGGCCCATCCACTTTCATCCACTTGAACACTCAGCTGGTCATCGGCTACATAAAAAGTAATTTTTTTTAAAGCATTCAGATTTTTAAAACACTGCAGAGTAACCTTAAAACCAATAAACTTTCATTCTCATATGAAAATAAGAAATATATTTTCTATTAAATTAATTTCCATGTTACAATTTCCATGTATTTAATTAAGATACCAAGCTACTACATATTGTTTAAAAATCCATTTGACAAACACTCAACTTTTATGAATGAAAAGCAAGACAATCCCAGGACCTATTTCCACCAACTTACAGCAGATTATAATAGCTTTGTAAATTGCTCAGCAATTTTTAGGATTATTTTTAAGTATGCATTTTTGTTTCCTCTTATATCTACTATAAAAAGAAAACATGCACAGGGAAAAACTCTTAGGAGACCAATTTCTTGAACTCAGGGAAAGGTTTGTATCACTGGGGCTTTTAGAAGTGATAACAAATGTGGATTAAAAATAAATTAAAAAAAATTTAGAGCATCCACTCTAGGACACAACAGAATCAAAACAAGTGAAAAAGGTGAGAAAGAACCAATAAGCAAAAGTTACTACAAAACTACTACTGGCTTTCTTGATAACCTTGGATTTTATGATCTACTGGTTAAGACAGCACCTGAAGGATATTTACATGCATCTATATCCACATGGGTGTTATTACAATTACAGTTACATAGTTAACCAAGTTGGATTCAAACCAAGGCACAAACATTTCCATTTCCACTCTAAAGTCAGCATTTAAATGGCATCAACAACATGGTAACACTTTTCTTGCCTGTCAATTTTCATGAGAAAAATAACAGATAAAATCAGTTCTTACCATCAGCCTTCTTCAGGGCTTCCATAACCTTAACAGGCAGAGAGGATCCAAAAGCCTTAACATCATAATTAACAGTCTCACTTGCTGAGGGATGCTGGATAACCCTAGTAGGAGTTGCCCTTAAACAAAAAGTTATAGTTAGTTTTTTGTTGTTTCTTCATCAGTTTCAACAGACATTTACTTCATTAGTATCTGTTTAGAAATAATGTGATGAAATGGGTTTCTGTAAAATAAATATGCTCCCTCTGGGAGCACCCTCTAAAGCAGTAATTTGGTGTCCTCCTTACAAGTTGTCAGCTATCAGCAAATTCCTTTATTTTTTTAAAGGACTGATTTCAAACATGCATTCCTCTGCCAGCAACAAAATCACTGCTCAACTTCTCTACATTCTGGTTATCTGTAGAATAAAGCTATCCACAATGCCAGGAGAAGCTCAACGGAAGTTCTTCCCCAACTGCAGGGCCAGTTCTGACACTGCTGGGCAGTATGTACTGTGCAACACTTTGAACACCTGTGGCAGCTCAGATCAGCTAGCACTTCTACTGACCTTATTTTACAGTGGACACTGTAGTTCTTATCTGTTTCAGTCATTATTTGTTTCACAATATAATTTATAAAAGCTGCTTTGCACCTTCCCCTACCTTCCTCTCTCTGGAACAGCATAGGTCTGTCTTGTCTTTTGAATGTGATTAAGTGGGTAAATTTCTCTCCTTTTAGAAGATACTGCCCTCTTTTTATTTCTCCTCGCAAGGAAAATGATGTCACAGACCTCCACAATGTGAAATGCCAAAAGATGATGACACATAGCTAGAACACAAGCCTGACACCCGGTTTGGGAAAATACTGTATTAAACAGACCTGAAGTAAAAGTTCCCTGAAACTGGAAATGGACATGGAAATGTTTATCTCAACAAGAAACAGCTGCTCCTGAGAAAAGAGATTCTGAACCCTCAAAATTGATCTGGGGCTCATGTTAAATCTCATTTTTTGATTCATATGGAAAGGAGAAGGGGGGAAGCTGGGGCGAGGCGGGAATGCCTAAACTTTTACTATTTTATCTTCTTTTTAAATACAGAGGTTCTTATTATTTTCATATATCTCCTTTACCAGGGATACATCTGAGGAACCCTCGAATTCAAATGCTAGTAAGAGATTATAACACTGGTATTGTATATTTATAATGTACAATACCACTTTTAAAGAACTTTAAAACTGTTCAACTATAAAACGTTTCAGTCAGAATTTGTTACCATGAGAACAGAGTGTATCAAATATCCTACAAAGAATCTGAGAGCACCTGAGAAACCACAGACTTATAGTGTCTTAACTAGTGTAGGAAAGTAAATGAGCAAAATGAATAAATGTAGATTACTAACTCTCATATTTTTTTCTTTTTCATACAGAAAAGTCATACCTAACAGTTGAATCAGAATTTTCTGAAAAAAGTCAGTGAATATAATCCAGACAATATTAAGTACTTAAATTTCAAAAAATCTTTCAAGAAGATCTCTTATCAAAGATTCCTAAAGAAATCAAGCTGGGAGTTATGAGGAAGAGTCTTACTGTAGACCTAACCCTGTATAAAAGAGAGCAATAAGCAAAAATAATACAGAGGAATGAAAGGCTAATTCATACACTGCAGGAAAGTTTCCATGCTATAAATCTGTATTGGTGTCTCAAATCTTCAGCACAGTCATAAAAGAAACCAACTACCAGAGTGACAGTGTCCTGACAGTACAATATTATTTAGG
The DNA here is from genome assembly GCF_947461875.1 of Haliaeetus albicilla. Classification (NCBI taxonomy): domain Eukaryota; kingdom Metazoa; phylum Chordata; class Aves; order Accipitriformes; family Accipitridae; genus Haliaeetus; species Haliaeetus albicilla. The sequence goes on from NC_091495.1 coordinate 34,209,548, forward strand.
ACAGTCAAACAGCAAACAGAATATCTGAGTTACTAAATACAGAATAAAACGCAAAACAGAAAACGTGACAACTCCACATACAGCTTCTTGTGTTCTAGGATGACCTAGCATGCACACATCTCAAAGGGATATTGTAGAAAAGCTACTGAAAAGAGATTTAAGGATGACCAGAGATAAAGAATATCTTACAATACATCCCAACAGAAAAACAAATGGTAACACTGCACTTGTGAAACAGCAATGTTGTAACCTACAATGGCTTCAGCATGTAAAAATGAGGCAGGGTTTGCAAAGACAGAGGCAAAATATTTTTTTAAACCTTCTTGTATAGACAGTGGAAAGCAAGAGCTTTCAGGCAGAGCCCTCTCATTAGGCTCATTTAGAAGTATGCCTTAATACATTTGCTGAGGCACAGGACCAATATGATCTAACTGCTGACTATTACACATGACCAAATAACACTTTTTTCCCCTCCTTTTACTCAATAAGGTCAAATGATTTTATCTAACCAAAAGCCTCCACGTCTGCATCTGGATTTTGGTTGTGTTCCTAAGACTCAACGAAGAGATTCAGATGGGCGAGCACTTGGAACGCTTGTCTTTTTTTTTTTTTTTTAATTATGGTACTTTTTTTTGCTACTTTTTTAAATCACTAGCCTAACTTCCCATTAGCTCTCTCAACAATTACTGCTACTTCAGCAAAGAAAGAGCGAGTCTCTTCAGATCCTCAGCAACAGCAATTCTGTGCGTGACAGACCCTTTCCCCAAGCAACAAACGAGCAACCCTCCCCTCAACAACCAGGCAGACGACGGGAACTGCAGTCAAGTCTCCTGCAGCGAGAGGTAACGCCGCTCGCTGCTGGCCGCTGTGGAAGGGGCGGCCGGAGAGAGCCCGGCGGGGGAGCTGAGGGGGCCCGGGGGACACTCCCTCGCCCTCCCCTCAGCGGGCCGGGAAGGGGCTGACCCTACGGGCAGCGGTCCCCGCCAGGCCCCGGCTGCGGTGCCTGCCACCGAACCCCGGCAACGGAGGGCTCGGGGTTCATTCCAGAAGCGAGAAAGGAAAGGGAGAAGGGAAAACCCTCGGGGTCCGAGCGGCGCGGCCTGAGGCGGGCGGGAGGGGCGGGGGCCGGGCCCGGGCCCAGGCGGCGGCCGGGCGGGAAAAGGCGGCTCGCGCCCCCGGGCCCGGGCCCGGGCGGGACTCACCGGGCGGAGAGGGAGCCGCTCCTCCGCGCCACCGGGGAGAACAGCACCGGGGAGCCGGCTGCCGCCACGACGGCCAGGTTCTTCCTGCCGCCCGGGCGGGAGAGAGGGCTGGGGGCGGCGGCGGCGCTGCCGAGGTTCCTGCGGGCCGACCCGCCGGGGGTCCGCGGGGAGGCGGGAGCCGAAGGGAACATGGCTGGGGAGAGAGGAGCGTTGCCGGCCCTGGGCTCCCGCCGGGCGCCGGCTGACTGCGTCACTCCGGGGCGGGGCGGGGCGGGGCGCAGCCCCTGCCGGGGAGCGGCGGAGACCCCGCAGCCGCCTGGCCGCCTTCCCGCCTTTCCTTGATTCAACCCAGCAGCGGGAAGCGTCCCGTTTTTACCTCAGGTGCAGCAGCGCTCCCGCCGCGCCGCAGAAGAGGATTTTTCCTCTCCGGAGCGGGGGGAGCCGAAGGAGACTGCTCCGGGCCCGCTGGCACGTCGTGACCTGCGGAGGATGGCTGCTTTACCGTGCCCTCCCGCCCGGCCCAGGAGCCTGAGCGGCCGCTTTCCTCACTCTGAGGCTTAGGCTGCCAGCTGTGGCGGGTGGTCTGGCAAAAACAGGGGTCCCCTCGCTGGGATCTTTCTCAGGAAGGGTGGGTGCGCTCGGTCCTTCAGGACGCTGCCGGTGGGATTCGCAAGGCTGGATTTGGGAACCGTTTTTCGCTGGCTTCGTGCAGTTCTGGCGCTAACCGACTTGGGCAGAGAAAGGCGACAGCATACGCTCAAAAAACTGCCATCAAAAGATCATTGCGAACCGCTGTTTGGGACTTAGGAAGGACACGTATTCCAGTAATAGAATTAGAATAGAATAGAATTTAAAGTTGCCTAATCTTTAAAATAGCCTGTGCTGTAACCTGTGCTTGTCCCCAAATTCCTAATAAAAAACAAAACAAAAAAACCCAAAGACAACACGTTCCATGCAAATCTGGGTATGTTTCACATCTATGGTAAATGACAATCATGCGCTACAACTATCTGATGGTATAGAATTAGATTTTAGTCTTAAAGGGGAGCTAAATGTTCCCATTGAAAGAAAATACTCAACTGCACTGGTTTGTATGAAAAAAAGAGTTTCCAGAACGTACATATGTACCATCTCTCTGGGAAGAAGTTGAGTTATATGTACATTATCAGCGGAGCTAACTAGTTAAGATAAAATTAGCTAAAAATAGAATATTCAAAAACTGCCCATCATTTGCCAAAACCACGTTCTTTCATTAAAATAGTTATGACAGTTATGCTTTCTATATGGATTGTGGTCCCACAGGACTGAACCTGAAATGCAGAGGAGAGAAACTTGAGATACTTCATCTGGCAGTACTGAAGTATGAGGCAACTGTCTGAATGTTTCAATGCTTTGAATTTTAACTTCACTTCATCTCCCTTTTGCTTTGATTTTATGGGAAAGGCCAGATACGAACGTTTAGTGGAACATCACTATACTATTACATTAATGTAATGTAATTACATCTATACAGCCTTCTCTATTTTACTCCATGCAGTGATGCTAAACCATCATGTTACTGTTGTTTCATCAAGAAAAACAAACCACCCAAACCAGAAAATGCATGCACAAAACACGCAAATGGGGAAAAAACTGAGTAAAATTCAAGTTGCTGTCCACATTGCCCAACATCCATGAACGGTGACATTCAAATTATTTTAAAAACTGAAAGCTCCCCTTCACATCTCGTTTCTAAAATATTTAAGATGATGCAGTGTGAGGCACTAGTTTTTTGCTGATTGGATCCTGCACACACTTAGTTACGCTTCCTGAGGGAATTACCTGGCTTCCTTTTGCTGTCCCAGTCCTGTGTTAAGAGCTCCATCTTCAGGAGAGAGGATACAACTCAACCTTTAAATCTCATTTTTGACGGAGAAAGCTGGCTTATGCTAACTATATCGGTTAAAGACTTAACCAGTTCTTGAACTGGGACTCATGTGGTACTTGTTTTTCACATGAAAAGGTGACTGTCCAGCAAGCAATTTCGACAATACTGACCTAGTGGCAACTTGAACTAAGAGAATGGAAATAGTGGACTGACTTACATTAAAGCCACAACTTCAAAATATATGGGATTGATAATCTTTTTATACTTCTGGTTTTGATTTATTGATTGATGGATTGAAAAACAGTGTAGAATATCTTGCTTGGGTAGACTAGCCACAGATAACTGCCTACTTATTTAGAAAGAAAATTAGTTTGAAAGGATAGCAGCGATCAAACCCCATCATCTACAGAGCAAAACAAAATTGCCATGTATTGGTTAACTGATTGTGCCTTATTGGGACTATGCAGATGTTTAAACAAAGATGTGTATAAAAGATATCATACCATATGTAATGTCTTGCTCATCAGAATACAGAATTCCCTAAGAGGTCAGAGTATTAATCCACTGGATCACTGCATCATGAATTTAAGACCTCTTACACAACTGGAAATACTTGTCCCCATTCAAGACAGCTGAAAATGTTGAGCTGTGGAAATGTGAAGACAATTAATTGGAGAGACCACAAAGGCAGGATGTTGTCTTCTATTACTCCCCTAACTGGAGTCCACTCCCTTTTCAAAGATTAAAGTATTGACAGAGAAGAGGCTCTCTGTATCGGAAGATCAAAGCAAAAAGTTGCATTAACTACTTGAAAGCTGAGCTGAAAGAACTTTAGCTCTTTCAGAGATGCCGACCATTCACTGCATTGATGATGCTGTGACCGATACTTTATTTAAGCATTAAAATAAATAGTTTAATAAGTAGTTTAAGTAATAAAGTTATTCAAGACACTTTATTTTCAGTATGTTATTTCTCTCAGGAAAACATTCATGCTGTCAAGAATCAGAAAACTAATTAGGAACACAGTAAAGGGATTAAGCATACATTGAGAACTGACCTGTCATTTGGTCTCCAAATACTCAACCCTAACTAATACATTCAATTTAGCAAGGTAGTTTTGAAAGCCATTTGATACAGTATTTAAACCCCAGAAGTCATGACTGAGTAGCAGAAGTTAAGGAAGGAAATAGTTCTGGCCTCCAAGGCAAGAGAGGCAGTATTACTAAAAGACTTCAAAATGATGCCCATAGGTATCAAATAAAATATGGCAACTAGTGATAGAAACTGAAAAATGTTTATATTACATATTTGATATACATGTGTGCACGTAAAGTTAATTACATTTATTTTTGAATGTCTGGGAAATCATCTTTACTACTTTTCTACACAGAGAAGATATGTTTAGGCCAAAGTTGAACACTAGTGTGTGTGGCATAAAAGAGACATGGTGTTATATAAATGTGCTGCACCAGGGCTACGTGGACACTTTGAAACCTCTAACAATTCTGAATAAGGTCTGGCCTTTCCTTCAGGAAATGTTGGATAAGTTTAATTTGATTTAAATTGTATTTACCTGCAATCAAAAGAATTTCCGAGTACCTTTTGGCCTCTGGAATACACTAGGAGTAGCACAGCTGTGTTTTGAGCTGTTAATACCATCCCTCATGGAACTGAACCTCTTTGTACTGACAGTAGCTTAAACAAAACAAATAGCAGATATGCAGTATTACTAAAAACTGAAGAGGGCAATGATGGAAAATAAGAGTCAGTGACTCTGAGAAAGTTTGGCTTATACTTCTTTCTGATGCACAGTCAGATATTCTCACATTAAGTCTTTTCTACGTTGCATAGCCCATTTTTGTCCTATGGACCATGGTACACGAGGCTGCAGCATGAAATAGTGGTCCTTAGCAAAAGATGCCTATCAGGATTGTTAATGATATACCAACAGTTTCCACCTCAGACAGGAAGGTCTTCAACTCTTGTAACAAAAAGAATGCAGTAGTTTAATTTTACTTTCTCACACCTTTTTCCTCATTAATCTACTAGGGCACCTACAGTTAAAAAATGCAACCATACCCAGTGTTGACTAGCACTGCTGTGGAAGTATACAGCATGCCACATGCACACATCATATACATCACAAGTGCGTAAACCACAAATCTGTAGTTGTCCAGCAAAGCTTTCTACTTGCAGATTACTAAGAAACTCTGTTTTCTCACCTCGTTAAGGTCTGTGGTTTGTTCTAAGGAGTATTTGGAGTAGTTCTAACCTGAATAAAGTCTGTTATCCAAAGTACCTGTTATGACAGACATTCACCTTTCAGAGGACTAGAGATTTTCTGTAGCTTTTCACACTTTTCTGTAGACTGCAACCCTGCCAGAACAACTAATGAACAGAAGACATAAAACATTAATTCAGTTTGGCTGCAAGTAATTCCTGCAACCTGTGTAAACGCATGAATAAAGGGGCTCATTGCATCTCACATAAGGAGCAATTACATGAGTAAAGATTAAAGTTCAAGCCCCTCTAAATACATTGTAAAGAGAATAATTGGTAGTCAACACTGAAATTAAACACTGGGTCAGTGGTATTTTTGGCATATCTTTAGTACAATATCTGCTTCTAGTAAAACTATATCAGAAGATAAAATTACATCTGGATGTAATTTTCTTTTCATTCCCTAGCACAGGCATCTCTTTAGCATTTTCACTATGTTCCACAAAACGCCATTATTGGCACATTAAATAAACATTTTAAGCTTGCCCAGCACTAGGTATCTCACCTATTGCCAATAAAGTTTTCCAGCAACAAGTTTTCCTAGCATAGATGATTTTTAATGTGACCTGGAAAGTTTCTAGCTTTTTTAAATTACCTTGTGGGTTTTTGCATCTTCAGAAGTTTAGAGAGATTCTGTTGGAAAAGATTCTTTAATTAGAAACGTGAAGCCTACTCTTTACTGCCAAATGTACCCTCCTGCAGTTAATCAAATTAATGTAAAGCTCTTATTTTACTAGTTGTCCTTGAGAAGGTAGTTTCCTGGTTGTCCCTAACAAGGCAGTTAGGCCAAACTTGGGATTTCTGTGAATGAAATTTTAAGCAACAATAAAAAACTTACATAGGCCTTAAAAAAGGATAAAAACTTACATATGTAAGAGCGCATTCTTTTGAATGTCATCTTAGAAAGGAAGTGAACCTAAAGGACTGGGAAAATAGGGAAGGGAAGAAAATGCATGCAAATTTTAGATTTTCCTATGCTGACTTAGTGTACTAATACACTTCCTTTGTCCTTATGTAAAGTCAGTTAGGTTTTTTGTTTGGTTGGGTTTTTTTTGCTGTTTGTTTGTTTAAAGAACTTTCCTCCAGCTCATGCTTCCATACTTGCTAAAATGTGTTCTCATATGTAATTCTCTACACTAACTGTAGATGGTGATCATAATCAGCTTTCACATTTCAGAACAAATGGTAACTGAAAGGACAGTGCAGTGGAAGTCAGAACTTTCAGAGTATGTTAGTGTCACGCATTTTTGAATTCCAGCATTTTAAGACTACTGACAAGCACAGAAAGCAAAAGTTCCTTGAAAAGGGAAGAGACAATGATATGAAAATGATAAGATTGTCATTTAATTACCCTTAAAATACTGAACTTACTTGAGAATGCAGCACACCATCGTACAGTGCATTTCAGCAAACCAGATTCTAAATGGTCTCAATTAACATAACACAAAGGAGAAAAATCTATACACTGAAATTATCTCAATGTGATAGACATTTTAAAAAGTTGCAATAATTATTAAAAAGCTTTCAATAAAAAGTTTAAACACATTTAAGTTTCAAAAGAATATTTTGTACATTTTGGAAAAATATAACATTTACTTTACATAACTGAAACATAAGTTATATTCTTTGTAGTTTGTAAGCTTCTGTTATTCATACATTCTCATACATTTTCTTTTAATACATGCTTTTCTCTGGATTGTAAATCTAATGCAAAAGTATCATTATTCTGAAGAAAAGCTTGTTTCTGCATTAGTTTCCTGAAAAGTCCATTTGGATTTGCAAGTAGTTCCTCATGTTTTCCACATTCAAGAATTTTACCCTGGCCAAGGACTGCAACAAAATCAGCATTCTGAATAGTAGACAGACGATGAGCAATAATTAGGACTGTCCTCCCTTCCATCAGCCGGTCCAGAGCTTCTTGCACTAGATATTCATTTTCAGCATCCAAAGCACTAGTAAGAAATTGGAAGCAGGGAGGGGAGAGAGGGGATATTTGTTATTTTAAGACAGGTTAGTTTTGTATGCATTAGGCTTATTTTGCTAAAACTGCAAACCCTTGCTATCGTTGGTGAATATGAACCAATGGAACTGCAGGAAACTTTCAAGAATATGCTTAGTGCACACATCCAAGTTATAGGCATTGCATATTCTCATATGCAAAAACATGCATGGAGAAATAACACAAAATTAATTCTGTGAAAAAAATTAAGTTATACTGCAGTATAATCATCTCTTTTACACTAAGATCTTCATTTAACTAAAGATAGAAAAAAGCTTTAAGTAGCTGTTTCAAAATCAATTTACATATAACAAATTTAACTCCATGAAAAATTACAACACAGTGTACCAGCTATCCTTTCCACTTTGCATAAACAGCTTTTATCACAGGTGTCCTAACCAATTCACGCTTTCTAGAAAGCACATTCTTTTTGTGGGTAGAGAAGAATAAGGGGCTAGATAATTTTTGCAAGGGCATGCAGAGAAAGAAAGAAGAGAGAACACCTCCCAAATCTGCGTTTTACAAATACATGATTTCTAAGTTTCTACTTCTTTTCTTTCTTACCTCGTTGCTTCATCTAACAGAAGAATTTTAGGATTCTGAAAAAGAAAGTAAAATTGGTTATAATAAAAATTAAACAAGATCTGAATATTTATATCAATAGAGAACTGGATTCATACAGCTTAAAATCCCAAGTAAGTGTACTTACTTCATCAAAAGAACTGAGTGTCGTTCAAAGCATTACTTTTAAGAAGTCTAAATGCTAAGAGGACAAAACAGAAACAACACTCTTCCACCTTCAAATTTTCCAAACTAAAGTAACAGAACACTATTACCTGATAACTATTTGAAAGATACAAACTAAAGGTGGGAGATGGTTTTTAATGCATACTTGGCAGCACTGTGGTCAAAAGTTCAATTTCCTATTTACTGCTCTTATGTGGATCTTTCACAGAGGCTCAGCTACCTTCCACTTGCAGTCTGCTATATATAACTGTCTAGTAACAAAAAATAACAAAAACCTACCAACAAACAGTATTTCACTGACAGATGAAATACGTAGTACTTAAGAACTAGCATTTAAGAAGTCTTCCCAATTAAATAAAAAAAAAAAGAAATAGCTAGTGCTCAAATCCCTAACATGCTGCTTCTGAATGAGAAGGGATGCCATTGAACCCCAATCACATATATATCAACTACTCGCTTATTTTTTAAAACTTTTTTTTTCCCCCCAAATAAAGTCTCTACTCCCATGAACTGTACTTGACATGAAATGCAATCAGCTTTTCAGCATTTGTGGGAAAAGAGAACTGGTATAATGAAAAATTCCCAGGAATCTAGGAGAACTGGGCATGCTAGGATGCTATAGAGACCCGTGTGGCTTAAGGTGAATGTAAGCTGGGTTCAGCTAGGGTCAAAACTTCCAGCTGAGCATCAGCACCAAACCTCCTCCCTGTGAGGCCCTGTGGCTGTCCCTGAACTAAATTCCCTGTCCTTCTGATCCTCAGAAGCCTCCTCAAATTTGTGCAGCACAGAGCCCACCCTAAAGCTACCCACACCAACCCTTGAAGAAAAAAATGACACAACATTGTGCCTGAAATAGTATCTTGTCCCAAATCCAGAGCAGCTCCCCGCAAAGCCAAGACAGGGCATCTATAGCGCTAGTAAGCTGCAACCCAGAAAAATCAACCCATGAATGATAAAGATCTGAACACAGAGACAGAGCTATCATATATGAGTTTACTAGCACCATATTCTTAAAGTCTTCCTTCATCCTAGACCTGATCTTATGAAAGTGAGCCATTATACAATGATTTACCATCTGTCTTGGCAACAACTATGAAAAAACATGACTGAAAGATAGGAAGAAGTACTTACATAAGTAAATTCTTTAGTTAAACCACTCAGCCCTTTCAAACTTCCTCATTAACATAAAAGATATCATTTTCTTTTTAAAAATCTTTTTCTACATCTCCCATTGAAAGACCTCCTCCTTTTTAACCCTTCCCACCTCCCCACAAAGTAGTTATATAGCTATTTGGGTACTGGCTTACCTTGAGCAGAGCTCGAGCAATTGCAATTCGTTGCTTCTGTCCACCTGGGGGAAAAAGCTCAGTAAATTGAAGTAGGAAAACATATGTAAAGTAATTTTAACTGAATGCCTGAGCTGAACAGAATTACGCACATGTACTTTAGGGGGTGGGATGGAGATGAAGGAGGGATTTTTTAAATACTTATGGCAGACTATGACTTGGAGAAAAAACTAGTAACAAAAAATAATAGAATTTTTACTTCACTCTATAGCATCCAGATTTTTAAAATAAGCAATATAAAGATGTACCTGAAAGCAAAATGCCTTTTTCTCCAACTAGAGTGTCAAACCCTTTTGGAAAATCTCTGATAAAACTAGCAGCATTAGCTATTTCAGCAACTTTCTGAATCTCCTCTGCAGTCACAGTAGAAGGATCCTCTGCACCATAGGCAATATTTTCAGCAATAGAACAGGAGAACAGAATTGGTTCCTAATAAATTCAAAAACATAACTAATATGGTAGAGATCTGTAATCACATGCATGTATTGTCTATATCTCAAATAACATAAATCCCACTTACAAGACCCAGCATTAATTTCTTTTATATCCATACAAAGGAATATGTAAGCTAGAGTTAATTGAATTAGACACAAAAAACAGAGAAGAGGACTGGCAGATAGGCCAAGTGATGTACAATGGGAGAATGTCTGAAACAAGGTAAGTCTGCTCTGTTTATAAAATAGAGACATGCTGTAGTATGAATACCAGCATGAATCTCCTACTGGTAACTCAAGGGGAATACATACATTCAAAAAGAAAAACGCTAATGTGTCCACAGGAAAATAATTTTTGCACAAAAGCTTTTGGTGGCATTATTACATAAAGTAGATGTTTTGAAATGCAACATGTGCTCAGTTATCCTCATGCTTTTAACCAGAACATCAACCTAACAGTTAATTGCATTGTGAAGCACCTGGGGAGAAGAGGGAAGGAACATACATATTCTAATTGTCAAATAGTTTATTTTTAAGAGACCATTGAACATCTCTCTGTATTTGCAGAGTTTGGGGGTTGCTAGGGAGGGGGCACTACAAGATTAAGTGCCAACAGTGCTGTATTTTCATGCTTTCCTAATGGAATTGTGTTTGCCTGGAAACAACACAGAGCACAGGTGGTCAGTTTTCAAATGGTTGTGTAAAATATGATTGTGTAACTGCCATTAACATAAAACGTGATTAAATGTTAAGCCTTGTGTTACTTTCTTCAAAAAATCATAGCAAACATCAAGATGGTCATACCTATACAATTTGCAACAATGTACTTTCCAGTCTCCACATGCACACTTTTCTTCTAAGCTAACACTTTGAATCTCTATAATTATGTAAAAATAGACTACAGAATAATGGGGCTAGTTCTGAATACTTATTTTTAGAACAAAGCATGCACAACAGCAGTTATGGTGACATGGAGGGATTTCACTGAGAAGCAAGATTATATAGTTTTAAAAAGAAGAGAAGTGAGGCACAGCTAGTTGATCACACAAGATTATTTCATTCACTTAGAACTTTTTTTTCTTCCTCACCTGACTCACTGTTCCAATCTTTGTCCTGAACCACAGTGGATTTAACTGACGGATATCAAAGCCATCAACGGTGATAGTACCTTAAATTAAGAAACAGTAAAGTCAAATGTGTTTGACAAGTACTGAAAAGAGGCAGAAAGAACAGTTGAGAATAACGACCCCGGAGGAATCGCATACTGGTGGATCAGAAATGCAAAGCTATACAGGCACCACCACAAGGTAATGAACCATACACCCCAGCAGGAAGCACAGTTCATCAGTGGAACAGTCACGTCAAGACGTCAAGCACAGGAAGCCCGACTGTTTGTAAAGTGTATCAGAGATGCAAAGCACCAATTGTCACGAATGAGAGCAACACACAAAACATACCTGAGATAGGATCATACAGCCTCAGCAGAAGGGATACGATAGTTGATTTCCCTGTACCACTTGGGCCAACCAGAGCCATAACAGAGCCAGCTGGAATGGAAAGGCTAAAATCTTTGAAAATAGATGTTTCTGGGCGTGTTGGATATGCAAACTCGACGTCCTTGAATTCCAAAGCACCTCTGAACGTGTCTTTGCCTAGTGTGATTCCCTCTATATGAGAAAGAATAAAATACAGAAATGTGAACAGAAACAAAGATCAGCTCAGCCCTCCTAGAACTTGCTTTACAGAAACCCAATAGAAATATCTATCTCCATGTTAAATCCAGGGATAGCTGCAGGCCACAATTCAGGACCGCAGGGGTTATATTTCAGCCATGACTGAATCACTGTGGTACACCACTGGTTCCTGAATGTAATTTCAGGTTGCTCACCAGCAGTGAAGCTGTAGGCTACCTACAGCAAGAGGGATAATCTGCATCTTGCTAATACCTAACAACGAACAATGTTCACTTCTAGTAGAATTATCTGAATTTTTAAACATATTATGAACAATTTAAGTTTTGTCAATTAGGAGCAATGAAATGAAATGGCATTGTTGAAGGCCAAAGTCCCGTTGCCATAGAACACATGCAAAAAGATAAACATTGCAAATCATTTACTGTCCTTTCATCAAGCCACAAAAGTCACCTGAAACACCCTCCTCTTTGGATAAGAGTAGTTCCCTCTCCACCACCTGTTAACTGGGTAGCTTTTAAGCTGTCACTGGAATAAAGCTGCTGCTAGCTTTGTTGCATTAATGGCCATTTTTTAGGGTGTTTTTTTTTAAGTGGAAAGTAAATTTAATAAATTCAGGACAACGTTATATTCAAAGACCAATCAGAGGCATAACTCTTAGGCAACAGTTCACTGAAACTAAAATTTCAGTTTGTGAAATACCATAACAAACCATCATGAATGAACAACTGCCCAAGTTAAATAAAACCAGCTTCTTTCTGGAGCACAGCACTGGATTTAAACAATTATCTTAAAAGAATACCAGTACTAGAAAAAGCTTACAAATAGGTAAGACAAAGAAACACAATTTCTTCAAGCCTTGTTAAATCCCAGCAACACATATCCATACAAAGCAAACTACGTGGACAGTGGTGCTGCATTCCCAAAGGATAGAGTCTCACTGACAAAGTTCCTACCAGTTTTGTGAAAACTGGCAGCACCAGAGCAATAACCGAGCAGTGTTTGTTCATGCTGAAGACATGCAACTCAAACCCCTTAATTCTGTTCAGATGCAGCACATAGGTGACCCCCAACTAGCCACAGCATATGGTAGCACATGCCCGTGTTTGGTTCAACAGTAACTGGATAGGAAACACAGACACCCATCAGTTGCAATCAAGATTTCACTACCCCTGCAGTTCCTAGACCAAATAATTTATTTTGCTTTTCTTTTTCCCGGATTCCCTCCTCTTCTCCAGCCTTTCAGTTTAATGGTAGTAGTGTAGAAATGGCAAAGGCAAGAGCATACAATTTCAGACTCCTTCCTTGACTTTAGTCCATGGACATACACATTGTAACTTCTTTGTTAGGTAAAAGCACAATGGCCTGTAAACCTCCCTTTGGGAAAAGAAATGTTTTTGCTAAATTCTGTGCTAGCAGCATAATCTTTACTATTACCAAAGTAACAAGTAATTGCTTATCTTTATTCTCAGTTCCAGTTATTGCACAGTCTATTCTGTGCCCTGAAACACTGAAATCTACTGCAATACAGGAAGTCTGGTACCACAAGTCCTTCCTCTATATATTACTGTAAAAATATCCAAAAGCTATATACAGGATTGTGCTTGTTTCTTGTTTGGATTCTAGATACAGGAAAAAAATACATTATAATTTGTTCCTGAGATATCTGTTGTCACCAGCAACAGCTGGAGTTCCATGAAAATAAAACCTAAGTAGCCAAGAGAGTAGATGTTTCAGGTGGGTTTGGACAGTAGAGAAATAGTCTCTTGGCTTTATTGTCTGATGTGCCAGAAATCAACTATAATTGGGTTCTGAGACTAAGGTTTATATCCTTTCCTATTTATTTAGTTTATACTGAAAGGAAACTTAAAAGAAGCTTTCTGTAAGCCTATGCTACGTGGACATCTGAAACTCTGTCTGACTTATGTTCTGTCTATAAAATAAAGATTGTTTTCTGGATGTCACTATTGGTGTGATTAAACAATTCAATACCTGCAGTGGGAAAGACAACTTCTGCCCCAATACTGCTGCTTACTTTGCACTGGTATCACTGTAAAGGTGAAGACCACTGAAATAATCCAGATTAAAAATAAAAAAAAATCCCACTCTGCAGTGTGGCACTGGATGTCATGGCAGGAAGTTTAAGCCAGCTTCATTGGTAAAGACAAGAGTGTGTAACTATCCCTTCATCAGTCAGCTGGCGGTTACCTTTTGGACAAAGGACCTTTGGACCTTTTGCTATTCTAAGTCTGCCTCCATCCACTGGAGACAATATTACTTTTCAGTGCCTAAGTCAAGTCTATGCACATTGAAAAGCATCCTACAGACAGGCTTGCAGCTGTGAAGAGAAATGAGACAGAGGCCAACTGTGACTTGGTGTCCATCAGATTAAGAATCTGAGGAATTCCAGTGCAGGGAGACAGAAGCAGAACAGAAATTTGAAGCACAGCATTTCAAAAGAACCCCTCTGTAGTAACCAACTCAAAAGATAAAACTCCATTCTTTCTGTGCTGCTGTGGCAAAGAAAGCCAACAGGATGCTGGGTTGCATCAACAAGGGCATCACCAGCAGAGATAAAGAAGTCATTATCCTACTCTACTCCACGATTGCCAGGCCACACCTGGAATACTGGGTTCAGTTTTGGTCCCTGCTGTACAAAAAAGATGTGGACAGGCTGGAGGGGGTCCAGAGAAGGGCCACAAAGACGATCCAAGGACTGGGAAGCCTGCCATATGAGGAAAGGCTGAGAGAACTGGGTTTGTTCAGCCCTGAGAAAAGCAGGCATAGGGGAGACCTTATCATGATGTTCCAGTATTTAATGGGTGGCTACAAAGTAGATGGAGACTCCCTTTTTACACAGAGTCAACTGGAAAAGACAAAGGGTGGGATGGGGGGGAGGGGGCAGGTAATGGGTACAACAATGCAAACAATCAGCCACTGGAAGAATCTCCCCAAGGAATTGGTGTATTCCTGTATTCCCCAACATTGGACACTTTCAAGATTTGGCTGGACAGGGTGCTGGGCCATCTTGTCTAGACAGATTGCCAAGAAAGATTGGACCCAGTGATCCTTGAGGTTCCTTCCAACATGGTATTCTATTATTCTTTACAGCCAGAGCTCACTCAAAAAACCTATTACGTCTGTTGGGTGTTCTTTTCTGACTCTGACTCTTAGAGCAGCCCTTACAAAGTTTCCAGATCAGAGGACCGTATAAAACTCAGAGAGAAACTAGTGTTGACAGCTCACCTGGACTCTGCTATATTGCATTTCTCAACAACATACAGAGCTGGTGAACAGTGATGTACGATTTTTGCTAAGTGGGATGCAGGCAATTAAATAAAACAGCAACTCACACAGAAAGTATCTTCTACAAGCAGCTTATTGAACTACTTTGATGGATACAGGCAAACGCTGTTTATACAAAATACGCTCAGTACTAGAGGGCATTGTCTAGCTTCCAAACAATAAAACTGTAAATAAGGTGTTGCTGGCAATGTATTTTTATTTACTATATTTAAATATTATTAGATATTAAAAATATTTGTTTGTTCTATTTAAATAATTAAATATTATTAAATATTATTTTAATTATTAGTAGTATTTATTTTTTATATTTGTTTAAATGTTACTATATTTACGTACTTATTTAAAAGGCAGATTTATAGGGAAGTTTGCATATCTTCTTTTGGGGATTTGACTAGTACCTCAGCAAGCTTCCATAAAAGTCTAACACCTCTCAAAGGTGAGCACATTCTTCTATAAACATACTGATAAAACCAGATGTGATTTCAGATTCACAAACCTATCTTTAGGCCTAAAGCAGCCCATGAAAAGAATTCAGATGTGAATGACTGATTTGCCACAAAAATTGGTTGTTTCTCCTCACACAACCAATAATGTCAAACTTGATTAATAAAGGACATTACCTCCTCTTCAAAACTTCCTTGTTCATACCTAAAGAAGGGAGAAATGTGGGTAGTGCTACTGTGAAGAGAGGGGTGCAAATCATTCCAAAAGCAACACCTGCTGTACTTGCACATCCACACTCTCCCAAGAAGCTGGACTCTCCACCTCAGCTCCACCCCTTCCTTCCTTTCATTTCCCAGTCATGCCTCAGTCCTGCTATGGCTGAAGAACTCAAAAATTCAGTTTGGCATGTGCTGCTGAAAGGCCTCAAACTTGTGCTTACAAATTAGGTTTCACATTTACATGTCTCACTAAGGAACTGTTTTCACTGGATCACTATGAACCGTTTAAACTTGAGACACTCTTAATGAAAAACACCTGGTTTTGAAAGCATCTCTTTTCAGACTGCTAATTTCTTAGCCATTAGAGATGAGTGTGGTAAACCTTTTTATTGCAAATATGAGATACAACCATCTCAGAGCTCCTCCCTCCCCTCCTTTTTCTTCCTTCCACTCTTTTCACTCTAAAGCTGATCCAAGAGACAGTGGTGATGACATCAAAGACATATTCCAAGAAGCTAGAAATGAGCATGTCCTCAGTTACACTTTCAAAGTAATATATTTAAAACCATATTCTGAATTAATTAAAGAAAAAAACCACCAAATTTTCAGCTTCTAAAATTTCTGATTAAAGGAAATTTTCATCATCTGTTTCATAGTTAGGAAAATTCACAAGAATTACCACTATATCTAGTTTCTTTCAAAAGAATGTAAGTCAGTACTACCTTTAAGTACAACACACATCCTTCTGAAATACTGGTGACCAATACAAGAAAAATCAACCTATGAACAGTAACAAAGCAGGGACCCACCATTAAACGGAAGTTGGGGCTTCCTTTCAATAAGTTCCCAAAGACGTCCACCAGCACCTAGTCCTTTCATTAGCTCAGAATAAAAGGAACTTAGACCTAAATAAAAAGCAGAACAGTATTATGCATCCATAAGGAGTGGAAGACACAGGAGGCATAAAATTTGCGTTATACTTTTTGTCACTAGCACTGAAGCATCAAATGTGTAGGGGATCTTTTACTCCAACACACTATCAAACATGTTGATTTAAATCCTATCTAGTCTCACTTGAGAGCTACCAATAACTCTTATTCACCATTCTTACTTATATCTGTAAAAGAAATCGTTCTGAAGAAAAAAGAAGAAAATGTTAATACACTTAAGCTTGCATATACTCAAAAGCAAAGCAGCTCTTTTTCATTCATCTGTCAGGAAGAACAGCATCCAACTTTAGAGAAATAGCCTTGCATGCAACCTACTAGGACAATTTTTAAAATCATTCAGCAGAACGGAACACTCTGAATGCCCTTCTTTGTCAGACAGGGTTATACTACTACAGGGGAGCCTGGCTGAGTCAGCCACAGGGGAGGGAGGGCACAAAACCTAAGGCTGAACTGACGCTTGAGAAGCTATGTGGAGAATGAACAATGTAAAGAAATATATCTCCCAAGTCAGCATGCTTCAAACATTACTGGATAAAGCAAAAGCTAAGGACAAGGCCTGCATATAGCACTGGGTCCCAGCTCTTAGCAGCTGTGTGAATCATCTTGGAGCTGGCTTTGCTGAAGGGCTTTCCAGCTGAAATAAACACAGAAACCAACCTAGAACCAAAAATGGAGTAAGACATAAATATAAAATGTCTTATTTCTCCAGTGTTTGTGTGTCTTTCAAAACAGAGTAACCAATTTAAAAAACTCTGAATTCCAACAGAATAAACATACAGAAGAAACCACTTCCATCTTAAAATGCATATAGTGTTAAGAGTGATTTCAGGAGGGAAGAAAACCCAAGGTATATTAAAATAGGTTTACTGGTTTATTCTTTCAGAGCAACAAGCCCAGCACAAGGTCATGAGTCTGTAAGTGTAGACAGGGGATTTCATCATGCTGCTGCTGAGGACTATCTGAAAGCTTGCAACACAAAGCACCAGCCGCAGTGAGAAGCTGTCTGCTTGGAAAAAAGAGCCAAAGCACCTACATCCTAGAGCAGAGCACAGGGGAGAAGGCGTGAGCCTCACAGAGCACCTTGAAACTGAGACACTGAGGTTTGCAAATTCACAACCACTCTTAAAAAGCATTATATAATAAGGACAGCAAATACTACTTAGAAAATGTTTTTTAATTTTCATAACCTGTGTTCACAGTGTTTGGTAGAAAACACAGAAAACTGTTACAACAAAAAGGGGCAAAGTCCCAAATTATGCAGTGAACTTCAAAGTTCATTGCATGAACTTCCATATGTATTGATGATGACATAGCAAGCAGACTTAGCACTTCGACGATTTACATGCCTTGTAGGTGTCAAGGAAGGCAGGCTTCTTGTGGCAAGACACCTTTACTTCAGAGTCCCCATGAGAATAAGGTCTGTACAGAACTATATTCTTCAATAATTTTAAGTAGAATTTAACAAGATGTTTTTATAGCAAATAGAAATTAATTCAATGACATTTTATCAGTGCTTCTAAACTTATTCTTCGTTTATTTTACATTAATTTGCCCCATGTTTTCACAGTGCCAGGTATCTGTCTGTTGACCACACTTGGATGACTTAACCAGAGATGAAAGGGTTTTGGTAGTTGGTATGGGTGCCACTGGAATTTTGATATTCGAGGAAGCAAGTTTTGTGAATTTTGCCTTCAGGCACATCTTTGTGCTTCCCACAATATCAGGCTTAGTCTTAGAAGAGTACAGATGAGCTGCATTGCCCTGCCAGTCTATCAGACGTAGCAGACTCATTTTAAAGAACAACCCTTCCAATCAGTTGTCAAACTTCAAAGTACCTTATCTTCACTTTTGCCTGTATGCAGTAGTAAAGACTGCTCTGTCAAAAAGATGAACAGTTTGTTTCTGGGCCAGTAGATTACAGAGCCTGAGCTTCAAAGGAGGAGCCAGTCAGTAAGGAAAAACAAAAGGTTAGCACCAGAGTGTAGTGTTCTGCTGGCACATTGTTTACTCTTTCAGCTCAAGACACTCTATACTGTGTTACAGCTAAATTCTACATGTCTTTCTAAATAGAATAAGTTTAACACAGACCCACATATTTTGTAAAAATTATAATACCAGTATTACTTCTTTACACAATATACCAAGTATCTTAATTTAGACCCAAAGAAAATTAAAGTAATATGTATCTGTCACATACACACATCGAAAAAAATAACCTCTGTATTCCTTTGGGAAAATGGAAGGCGTATATTAAGATTAAGTTATAAATTATTATTTTCATTAACTCTTCAGAAAAAAAAAATTATGTATAATTTCTTGGGAAGATCATTTGGAAGAAACTTTTTAAGAAAGCCAGATCTTTTAAGAGCTTCTTCCCTCCCGCCCCCATACTGACTGTAACGCTTTGAAGTGAAGAAAATCTAATTTCTCATTCCATACCTCCAATGCTTATTCCAACCCAGAAAGCATACATTAGGAAAGATGAGAGTTCACCAACTGTCATGTAGGCACTGCCCATTAATAATCCTCCTTTGTATAAGACTGAGAGGACAATTAAGTTCCCAGAAAGGCCAGTCTAAGGAAAAAGAGGAAAAGGCAGATTTTGTCACATGTATCTTAAATTTCAACCTCTAAAATGTTGCTTCAGAATTTTCCTTCTAATAAAAGAATTCCCATATTATGGGTATCTAGATTTTTAGAAGACTGATTTAAATTTAAACAAAACCAATTTGAAAGCAAACCAAGCCAACAGCCAGCCAGACATCCACTGGCACTGCACTGTGCTATCCAACAAGTGCTCAAAAAGCAAGCACCTCTTTTCCCCGTGCCCACCCCCCCCAAACGGAAAGGAACACCAAACATTATTCTCAACCATCATTAAAGGAGAAGAGTTGATAGTCTGCAGTTACATTGCAGTTTTAGAATACTGTTAAGCAAACTCACTGCAAACTGTTATGGAAAAATGCAATCCCACCCTCCCTCCCCGACCTGTGCACTCCCCAGCTTCCTTTGCATTGATGCTCATCTCATCAGGAACACAAACCTGTAAAACACTAAGGGTGGGGGGAAAGGTTTCCACTAGTTTAGTTCCCCGAATATGAGGTATGGGCTCAGATAAATACTACCAAGCTAAGGGTGTGGGGCAGAAATAGAGGCTTAAACTGGCTTTATCATACCACTGTATCTTGAAGTGCAGTTTCACAGCAATTTAGACTGATTTAAGTCCAGTCTTCCCACAGTTTTATGTAGGTTCAATTTACACTCAATTCATTTATTTGCGGATTTATAAGTACCTTCATGAATTTTAAAATAATCGACACTTGGCAAAACATGGTTGGTTTACTTTCATCAAAATATACTTACTGCTCCAAAGAAGCCTGCCCGAGCTAGTGCCTCTTTTTTAGCCAGTTGTAGTACATAATCAACTTTATTTGTATACTTTCCCACCTCAGCCACTTCTTGTCCAAAAGCTCGAACTGTTCTTATGTTTCCAATACGCTCTTCAGCTAACTACATTAAAGCAAAGAACAAAACAAATATATGCAGACACACAATTTGGAATGTTCATATTACAGAACATTTAAAAGCTAAACAAGTATCACTACACTAATCTCCAAATACATTCCTTTGGACACCACTGGAAAATTTCTTATGCCCTCCTCTCTCCACCCCTCCCCCTCCTTTTTTTTTTTTTTAATTTATTCTATTAAGTTGAAAGTAAACCGCATGCCCAGACAGTTTAAAAAGAACTTCAAGATTGCCTTAAGTGCTAGCAGAGATAGAAAAATATAAAAGTAGCATTAAAAAAAAACCACCTTAATTTGATGTGAACAACACACATAAGAAAATTACTATTCACAATAACTTGCAATAACAACATGGGGAGGGGAAAAATAAAGAATATTCTATCCTACACTAAATCATGCGAGAAAGCCTGCTGTTATTTCCTGAAACAATTCCACTCATTTGATCAAAGCAACACTGGGAATTAATTTAGCCCAACTACTAATGTCTCATTTCAACTCAGTATTTTATTTTAACTTCTAAACAGCAAAGTATTAATTCTAAAATTACCTCAATTGTAACCAATTAGACTAAGTTGTTAACAGACACTGTGATGGTCTGACAAAAAACAGGGCCCCCTTTTGTGAGTAAAAATATGACATAAAAATTATAATTCTCCTTCTTCCATCCTCCATTCAACCTGAAAATTCAAATGGAACACTAAAATTGCTTGTTCATGTGAAGTCCCACACCTGGTTTGCAAAGGCATGAGCTTCCCTTCAACACAGGATGAGGAAGATCAACAGAAGAGGGATAATCTTCCTTCTGCACAGTCAATTTGCAGAAGTCCTACAAAGGACATGCCAAGTTTAAAACAGCTGACAATTGTGGTTATTTTAACTGGATCTTTCCTAATTATATTTCTATGCTTTTTAATGATGTGAGGAAAAGGTCACTATCACTACTCTTTTCTGATAGTGCTTTGCAATATTTCAGTGCAGTCAGCAAACACAAAGAAAGCCCTTCTACAACAGCCTCTTTAGAAACAACAGCTTCCTCTACTTTCCTCCCAAATATCTGGATATGTGCTGAGATGCCCAGAAAAGCTTAAGAAATGTAAAACCTCATAAACATTAAAGAGCTGACAATAAGGTCAAACGTCAAGGATTCATTTCAGAGAAGGACTTGCTAGCAAAGTTTTCTTAAAAGACAGAACCATCTAGGATGCTTCTGATGGCTTCAAACTCATAACCATAGTCCAAGAAAAGTGTTTTTCAAACCCAGGTACCAAATTACACACGACTTCAAAGGTTGATTTTTTTTATGCTCTCACAAAGCTAAAGCCTAACCTCTTTATCCTTTCCTACATTTCCAAATTCTCAAGGCCTGGTACCTCCACATTATATTGTTATGGACAACCAAAGCACCGTTGCTTTTGACATCTATGAATAAGTGTTACTGGTGTTTACCTTTCATACTATTCAGGTGCAAAACTACAGGCTCAGCATGGCTTAGGGCAATGAACAGTACAATTATCTTCAGAAGTTCTTTAACTTCAGAGATATTAACCTAAATACTCTAGAGCAACTTTGAAGTTAACTAGAAAGCATCTGTTAAAAGATTACCTGTGTTGCTTCTGCGAGAGAATCTTGGGTCATTTTAGTTAGTTTTCGCAAGTATCTTCCATAAATCACAGCCAGGACAGCCAAGGGTGGCACAACGCTCAGAACAAATGCAGCAAGGCTAGGAGACACAAAAAACTAGAAGAAAAAGGTATGTGTCAGGGGTGGTGAGTGTTCAGATTAAAAAAAACCACTAGAGTACTGAAGTGCAACTTGCCTCACTAGAGTTTTCTAAAACTAGTAGGACTGTAATTTAGTGCTGCCATGCTTTCATTTATGATGTTTTATTACTTCCAGACAAAATATCCATTCCTCCACAGCATTTGGGATGTATCCCATGGTTAGAACAAAGGATTATAAGCAAAGCGGTCTGGATTTCATTTCTTGCTTTCTCACTGGTTTGCTGTGTGGTCTTAGCCAAATATCTTAACCTGCCAGTAAACAGGCCTAGTAGGAAATCTCTTGGGGATGCTGAAAGACATAAGCTACTATATAGTTTCTAAAGCACTTACACAACTTTTAAATAGACAGTGTAATGCAGAAAGTTTGAGTAGAGAAATATCGTACACTGCTTCTGGGTAACTGAGGAACAGGTGGAGTCGCCAGTGCTCCCTAGCACCCATGAATGTTCATAACCTGGAATAATGGATTTAATTTACTCTTGCAAAACCTTATCACTTGTAGCAATCATCATCAAAGCTCCTAAATGGGTTCTTTTAATAAGATTTATTGAAATTAGATCTAATGTGCTTTCATTTCATCTTGCTTTCAGTATCGAAAACAAAAAACTCCAGAAAAACTAAAAATCAACTTAACTGACAGGCTTTATAAATATTTCATAATAATCTCTTATTTCTGGGCAAGCTTTTATAGTCCACCTTTTAACACTGTAGCATGGAAGCATTTTGAGCAGAATGCTTTACATAAAGTTATTCTATTTTATCTATGGTAAGATAAAACCTTAGACTCTATTTGCTTAGATAAATACAGAAAGCCATAATTCTTATCAGTGACAAAGTATTAAAGCTTTAAAGCTTCATAGTGGAAACTCTTAACAGTTTCTAATAACATCAATATTGGAAGCTTATTTTTATTTTGCTATCTGTTTTTAACTCCAGGTAGACAGCAGAAATTACCACACCTTCATTTAAGATAATTGCCACCAACGTATCTTTTCTCAGATAAACCTAACAAAATTAATGCCACCAAAAACTTCAAGGGAACTGATGCACTGCACTGAAGCCTTCATTAACATGCTTCCTACCTAAATATATTCTTTACCAATGGACTAAAGCAGAAAGACTAACACTTATAAAAATCCTCGGCAGTAGTTTGATATTCGGTGTTGCCTTTGCTCACCTAGGCCTTAACCAGAATCAACCAACACCAATGACTTTTACATCAGTCCCTTCACACCCTATTTTACCTACAAGCATGGGAACGTTATCACTGATTTTAATATCTTCAGTAAGAAGAGAGTTAAGCTATTTGCCTACTATACTTTGCTTGATAAATTTGGGCAGTAACAGTAGTTCATTTCAAACCTTCGTTCTCCATATTTTGGTCTGTGAGTAAACATCAAGTGGCTACAGGCACATCATCTATTGCAAGGCAGTACTTAAAAGTTATTGTAGATAACCAGTGAAATACACTTGTATCCAAGAACACACATTCAGTTTCTGGACTGAATCACATTCACACATTACCTAACAGAACTGAAACAAACTTGAAACTACAAGAAGTGACAAGCAGGGAAGAGACCACCATACCATCATTCCAACCCCCACAGATGCCTGTGCTCCTGCCCGGAGCCCATCTGAAAGGTTTTCAGTCACTGAACGGCCCAAGAGGGCTGTATCCGAAGATAAGCGGTTTATCAGCTCTCCTGTTCTGGTCTTGTCAAAGAAAGCGGTTTCTTGCTTCAGAATAGAGGAGAACATGGTTGTTCTCAAACGCTTCACAATTCTTTGTCCTGTCAGAAACAGAAGTCAGTGAAGCATGGCACACAAGACTTTACACAGACACCAACAATATAAAAATCACAGGATTACGCAGCACTGAACAAGACACATTACAGAGTTTTAATATACTAGAAGAGAGTGAGCTTTAAGATGTCACGTAACAGTAAATAAAAATGAACAATTATTCCAGCATACTTATCTTTGCACTATTAGTTTACCTTTGATCTGGTTATAAAAGCTACTGATTCCAAGAGGATCTCTCAACCAGTGCCAAGAATTTATTTCAGATCATTAGATATCCTGACTCTGTGAAAAAAGGTGACTCTCAGTACCACTTTTTGCTTCTGTTTTTACCTGCAGTCTGCATGAGGTAGACACGAGTAGCATTAGCAGCAGCACCACATAGAAAGATTCCACTCAGCAAGGCACACAGGCTGGTCAGGCTGTCAGTGAACTCTTCACTGGGATTTGTATAAATAATGTCAATAACTTTCCCCAGAAAGAAAGGGGCTGACATGGTAATGACACTGGAAACTGTCAGAAAGCCAACAGCAGCTGCAAATCAACAAGGAAAAGGATAGGAAAATTATTCTGAATTTGCAGGATCATTAATAGTACATATGAAATAATTTTTCACTTGAAATTTCTATTAAGCTTGTGAGTGCCAATATTAAATAATCAGCGTTCCTTTAGGCCTAGCTCTGAATGGGCTATTTTAAGTCACTGTATAAATTAACTTGGGCAAGGCACATTTTAAGATCCTGAAAGCCTCTGTATACAATCAGTCCTGGAATTGCTTCTCTTGTCTAACCTTACATAGCACCATCCAACAAGGTTAACTTTTCACAGATGTCATCCTTAGAAAGCATTAACAGTTACCAAATTTTCCATATCTCACATATAATCCTTCAACTCCTGTTTGGTTTGGGTTTTATTATTCATGCTTGTTACTGTATTAAAGCTTTCAATGGTCTATTTCTGATTTAGCAATGGACTGAAGTAAAGATCTGATCTGAGAACCATGTAAACCATGCTATTTTATTGGGGGAAAAAACCAACAAAAAAGCATTTGATTTACTCTTGACTGGAAAATTTATATACATTTGTTTTGTTTTACTCCTCACTATTGTTAGTCTAAAAGAAAAATAGCATAAATTTGAATTTGATGATGAGCAGAGCTCTTGAATTCCAGTTGCAAGGTCAGCTGTGGAACAACCTGTGTAACTTGGTTTGACGCTGTATCACAGAGAGTTTGAAAATCGCACTGGACCAAGACTTAGCCTTTTGAACATTAATCTGCAAAGAAATTTCTTGAGCTAAGGACACAGCTTGATTCTGAAAAGGCAATCCAGGCTGAGAGCTAGGAAAAACCCCATCTTAAATGAAAACTGAACAAACTTGATATGAGAACCACCGAACCACAACAAACAATGCCATTTATACAGTATAATCTTCCAACAGCCAACCCCACACTTAAAGCAACCATTCATAGGATTGCTACAAAACTACTAGCAGATAATGTCTTTAAAGGCAAAAAGACACTGTACTGAAAATCCTGAAGTTGTCTGAGTTTTAGTATCACTTCTGTGATGCAGACAGCAGAGAGCCTCCCAGCAGCGCGTGGCTATAAACAATATTTCTAACATCTGTCACAGACGGTTTGATACCTTTTACCACCTCCACACACAAGTGGAAAGCTTTCAGTTTTTACGTGAAGTGTAAATACAGCTGTGCATTTATTCGGGGTACAAAAAAATGCATACCTGCCACCACCTGAAGCAAACACTTCTCTGCACCTTCATTGAAGTGCCCCAGAGCAGTCCTGGGAGAGCTCCACACACTGCCCAAACAAGCTTTATCCTTGCTGTTGCATCCAACCTGCAGCCTGTCAAGATTTCTTCGTGATCTTTCCGTTATGTTACACTCAGGCCAGCAAGCATATGAAAGATAAAGGACTCGCGTCCTTAACTTGAAGCTATAGAAACCATAAGAAGCCAGAACAGAAAGGGAGAGACTTTCTGCTGCCATCCTGCTTTCTGATGCCATCAACACATCTCATAAGCATATTATTTACTAGCTGAAACTTTGTAAGAATGAGTGACCTTATTAACAGGCTGGCTGCACCGATGTATTCAAGCTGTGAAGCAGCAGGGAAAAAATCCAACAAAAGCCAGGTCATCTCCTTTCAGGAAAAGCTGGTCTGTGAGGCAGCTGGAGATGATCAAAACATTGCTTATAAGCACAGTGCTGCACAGCAGCTCACCCTCCACTAATCCAGACAATTTCTCAGTTATGGATGGAACTGGACATATGAACTGCATATATAAATGTTCACTGAAGGAAGAGGACTGTATGGCTAAAAATCCCTTACGTCTCTGTTTAGTGGTACAGCCTTCCTGGTGTGGATTTACCTTCAGCTCTTCTTCATGGGTTTCACTGTAATTACTTCCAACAGCCTTAACTGAACTAAAAGCAAATACTAGTACATAAACCAAACTGAAGACTACTAAACTACTTAAACATTTGACAAAGTGTCAATAATATATTGGAACAATGCAGTCCTGAAGATGAAAGCTTATATCATCCAGATGTCACTTAATTTTCCCCTTAAGCAATATACCTGTCTTTATTAATTTAATCACAAATCACATGCAAAACAAGGTTCCCTAATTGAAACTCTCACTTTGATTATACCAGAACAACTAGGAAATAGCACAGAAGCCAAGCTGTTGCTCTCTTTTTTTTTTTTTTTTTAAACTGTTGACTAATTGAAGAAATAGGAATCAGCAAATACTTGTTCTATCTCCTCATTCAAAGAAGAGCTGTCATTGTGATAACTGGCTAAAGGGAGGAGTATGAGGTGTTCAGTAACCAGATATGAAGACATTTCAGTGACACTGAAGGCTGTTACTGACAGAAAAAAAGGTCAGAGTAAACTTTATAGTATTAGTTTCACATAGCTTACTCTGTTACCCAGAAAACTATGTCAAACAAAAGAGTATATTTTGGAAGCTTTATTTTTTAGAGTAGATCTGTTTTGTAGGCTATGAGATGAAAATAAAGTGGAACTTAAAAAAACAGGGCTACATCAAAGTGGCAACAGAAGCAAAGACAAGGCAAGCTGGCTGCAGCAGCAGCTGAGCAGTCCTCGTGGAAACTTTAGGCAAACAATTTGCTTGTCTGCCTGCACAGAAATCCAGATCGCTGCACAGACAAAGTGATGTCTTTATCACTATTAAAATCAACATGCTCTCTGCTAAGGCTAATGTGGGCTTGTTTCCTGACAGCAGATCTGCAACTTCATTTCATAGTAGATGTATCCAGGTGCAAGGAATTGGTTACCAACTGATAAACCAGGACGTTTACAAGCAGTAATTGGCAGAGCTATTGGAAACCTCTCTTCAGAACATGGACTAAGTGACTCCAGAGAGTCATAAACCAATTTTCTACATGCGAGAACACCACCACGTGAGTGAAAATTTCTAATTTTGCTGGTTCTTACCAGAGCGTACTTCTCACCCAGTACAGTATGTGGAAGTGTTCAAAGCAAAAAAAACCTGCTTGCAAGCCTGTTGGGGGAAGGGCTATTTTAAACACAAATACATAAAAATTTGACCTCAGATGAATTAAGATCATTCAAGCCAATGAAGGATGAAGGACAGAAAAATAAGGTAATGATGATGTTTGGCAGTGCATGGTAACACAGCATAGTTTTTACTATTCAGTAAGGTTATGAATGCTACCTCCCAGAATCTTGTAAGTATTTTACCAGTTTCATTTGAAGATCAGGGCTGGCAGGTCACAAAACAAGCTTTGGATTTGTGAGAAGTACCCTTCTACCGGTAACCAAGAATGCCTGTCCTTTACCAGTTATCTGTGTAGTTTTATTCTAATACACAGTGGCTTTTTTAGCTTCACACAGAATTTCCACAAGAGCATTTGGAGTGATGAATAAAGTCTACTGCATTCTATCATATGCATGCACAGGTATAGGGCTTTTCAGTTGTTCTTTTGTGGGAGAAAGATGCACTGATAAATTTTATATTTATTGGTTAGGTAAAGTCCATTTCCATTAGGTGAACCCTGGCTCACAAGGAATTTGTTTTGGATTAATATCGGGAGGTTGAAGGACTGGTATCAACCCTGCAAAGCGACAGTTCTGCAAATATTTATTTCAAGAGAGAATCTTCTTCCAGAGTACACTGTAAGCACTTAAGGATGTTCTGTATAGTTCTATGTTAGGTATGACTGGTGTGGTTTTCTTTCCATCTTAAATTCATACACGATATCTGGACTGCACCTATTATTATGCAAGAAGAACCTTTTAGAATCGTCCTCCTTACATTATTAAGAACAACTGTAATACTGTGCTCAGGAGAAAAATACAGTTTGTGTCTGATGGCATGGTTGTATACTGCATTCCTGGTGCATTCTGGAAAGCTGCTAGCTTTTTGAGTGGAGTCGTCTTAATTTGCAGGTATTGTCAATATACTGAATCTTGCAAGTTACTATCTCCAGTGATGATCACAGTTTTTAGAAAATGTTTATAGGAGTATTCTATAGACAGTCTGATGTGGTTATTGAATCTGTGGTGCTTTTTCTTTTGTTATTTTTTTTAAGCATGAAAAAGCAGTTCAGGTTTTCAAACTGTTTTCTTTGGTACAATAATAATACAGTTGCACAACTTACTGAAAATATCTTCAAGACAGCTCATGAAAAGGCTGGCATACTGTGGGTCATCTGACTGACCAGGATTATACAACAGTTTGGAGAAATTAACAGTTGCAGAAAACGGCCGTGGGACAGAATTAAACAAGAGAGACAAACAATACCTTTGAGATAATATCTCAAGAACAAGACTAGTGTCCAGGGTCTGGAGGGCACAGCGAGATACCAGCACAGGAGCGAGCTCCAGAGTATCGACTGGTGACATCTCTCATGCTCAGAACATTTACACGATGCAACTTACAGAAGTCCATCACCTTGAAGAAAGCCTGCTCTTTGAATGATGAGGTGCTCAGGATTGACAGAGATCACCCTCGGTAGCTCCTCAGTGAGGCTCCTGTGATCAAACAGGACAGACCTGCCAGGAGTCCTTTGCTATAGAGCAAACAAAATATCAAGGAGCCTTTACAGAGTAGGCTATAGAGGGTTTGTCAGAAGAGCTTTCAGAGAGGATATTTAATAAGTGCCCTTCCAGGCAGAGCAGAAAACAGTGATTTGAGGAAGCCCAAGAAAGGGAAGAGCAAAGAAGACTGCCACTTTGCACAGGAGAGAAGGAGGAAGAGGTAGCAAGGCACACGCCTGACGGAAGGCCTACACAGAGCTGTGCAAAACCTCTGCTTGAAAGCAAAGATGGAGGCTTGACTCTGACTGTAAGCAAGTATCTTCACTTTCTCTTAGGAAAGATGGTATCTCTATTTTACAAATTGTTATTATCAATACGAACAGTACCACAAGCTAGTCTTTTTAAGACACCCAAAACCAGCTCGCCGCAAACAGGCCTGTTTAAGAACCCATTGAAATTTTTCTTTTTCACTTTTTTTTTTTTTTTGCCATTTGGAGAACTCATCACCCACACCCAAAATGTAAAAGCAGTTCAGGGTGGGGGGAAGGGGAATGCTATAATTTTTATTTCTAAAAGCTTACTATCCTGCAAAAACCCACAATAAAAGGATGGCTCATATAGCCAGGCTAGAATCCTCTGAATGTTTTCAACAGCTTCCCTGGACTACTGTTTCAGGACAATGCACCAGTCTGTAGTTCAGATACAGCAGAAGTATAGGGCTTACTCAGAAAAGTAAGAAAATCCTAGTAATTTCTGTGTTTTATGACAACATGTTAAAATAGCATAAACCATCAATTGTGCTCTCCTAGAATTCAGTTGAAGATATTTAGAAACCAGAATTCCTTTCAAAGACAAAGTATTTTAAAATGTCTATTGTATTTTCTCATTATATTGATTTTCCTCACCCATAAAAATCAGCTGTTTCTAATCACCAAATGTTAGAAAGTAATAAAATAACTCTAGGTTTGCAGGAGAGAGTGTAGCTTCTTTTTTTTTTTACCGTGCATTTAAAATTAAAGCATTTAACTTGTTCATCTCTATTTTGTGTAGAATACAGTCTTTATGTCAGACCAATCTAGCTATGATTCCTTCTATCTTCACAATTTACACAAATAATGCAGCAAAAACATTCCGCAGAGAAATTAAGTTGTAAGCACCTAACGGATCACAGTGGTCAGCAGCTACCATTTCTGCAATGTCTTACATAAGCAGTTTCATTAACAGTTCACCACCAATTTAAAATAAGGAACTGTCACCAGCTAGCCACAGAAAAGCAAACTTTTTGTGATAAAGCTAGAAGGTTGCTTGGACCTTTTGTGAGTTTCATACCAAACATTGACAAAAATCAGAAGAAAAACTAAGGGGGAAACAACAAAAAAACGTGTAGCCTATTTCATTTCTACAAAAGGCACACTGCACATGAGAAAACAATGAGTAAGTTACCCTTGTATATACCACACATGTAAGAATTATGATCTTAAAACCACAAGAATTGCCTTCAGAAAATTCAAGTTAAGTGTGGTTGTTGAGTTGCTTTCAGATGATCAGAACCACTTCACAGTAACTAAATACAGTAGCAAAAAACAGTGGCCACGTATGTGGAGTTGAGAGGTGAACCCAAATTTTGGCCAGGAATTTCCCAGCTACAGGGTGACAGCACAAGAACAGCAAGATTTACAAGACTGGGGTTCAATCCAGGTTCCAAAGAGAAGGGTATTCTAGTGCTTGTGAGCCCTGCCTCTGCTCCCACTGGCTTCCTTCCCATTGTGCACACTACAGTTAATTTGACTCACTGTCAAGGTTGGAATGGGTGTATGAAAACTGATTTTTCAGAGAGATGCGACTTGTCTGACTTTAATAAACTTTTAAATGGAGGTGGGAAAAGCATATCCTTAACAGTGTGTGGCTTGCCTGATGATGTTCAGACTCATCCTACAGAGCAAAAGTTTAAAAATTAAGTCATTTAAATGTTACTACAAACTAAATACATAGTATTTGCCCAATTTAATTTCCTAACATAACTGAAGTTTTCAAAGATACTCCTACTCAAGTACTTGACATAAGAAATGTCAGCTTGTACAAGTACAAATAACCGAAAGCATGACTTTCTAGTAGCAATACTCACAGCTGATGCATTCTACATTTCTAGCTGCATCTTGCACAAAAAAATTAAGTTGTTCACTACCCCAATCATCCCCAATCAAATGAATTATTAAAATCGTTTCTGAACTCCATTACAAAGAATACATCTAAAAAATTCAGGTAGTCTTAGGTACAACATTTTGATTTTTTTTAAATGCATTTCTTTAAGAATTGTTTTTATAGACGTTTAGTCCTTATTAGAAACTACAAAAGATAATTCTACAGCAATCCAGTCTTTCTTGTTCAAGGATGAGAAAGTGCATCACTTGGTATAACTTTAAAGCATAGAAAAATCAGATTACGAATAAGGCAGTGCACTTCTGATTTAACGGCAAATTTTAACCTATAGGAAAACAGCTATTAGAAATTATGCCCAAAATTCTAAAACTACTGAAATAACACTTCTTGCACATCTCTAGAGAAGACCTGTGTACAAAACAAGCCTTCTTACTCAGTGTGCAGGAAGTGTTATACAGGAAAAGGGCACACTTTGCTATTGGATTAAAAATTTCAGAGTTCCTTGTGCTTACTTTACAATTCAATAGAACTATTGTTTCCTTTGAGTGTGGTTTGGATAAAGTGCAACAGACAGATTCTCACAGGGAAAAACAAGGAGGCTGGACAAAATAAAAAGGATCATTTTGAAAAGGCATTTTTGTAGCCTCGCACACACAGCAGGATTTAATAATTTCAACAATGGCCCTGTCCTCTTCCCTGGGAATGGAATTGAACTGAAGACACAGGTTTACCTGATCTGACTGCACAGGATCAGCCAAAGAATTCATGAAAATTACTCCTCTCCTTTGTTAAACCTGGGAGGTATTACAGAATTTACAAACTCCTAATTACAAACTACACAAAATTGTGGCCACTAACAGTGAATTCCCATCATAGCATTTAGCCAGCTTTTTACCACTTTAAGTAAGAACAACAAAATTTAACACATATGTCCTGTTCACAATATATTCGCAACTCTACCCAGCTCTAGAAGTAACTGGACATGAAACATGGAACATATTAAACTGATTTTTTTTTTTTGGGGGGGGGGGGGGCAGTATGATATTTGGTACATTTATTTTCATTCCTAAGAGGCTCTGGAGGCTTAGAACCTCCTTCTGCAAGGAGAGTATTGCAAGGGGTGCTGCATGCTGGAGGTGCTGGAACTCCTGGCCAGAGCAAACTGCTTTTTCCTGAGCCAGCAGATGGTGAAGAGGCCCTGCGTAAAACAAGATGTGACTGTCCCTTTTGGTGTCAGACACAACAGGAGCAGGTCACCTTCACCTCTGTACCTGTACCTCCTCAGCTGACACCATTTCCCCACCACACCAAGATGGGTGAACCTAGTCTCGCTCAACCTCCTCTGCTCCCCAGGCCTCCACTGTCATCACTGCAACTACTTCACCTTCTGTGACCTTGAATTTCAAGGTACAACTGCAATGAGCAGAATATCACGACCTGTGCCACGTGGAATCACAGAAAAGGCACATATCACTTACTTCACAGCGGTAATGCTATACACCTATGTTACCAACTACTACCAATGCAAAAGATCTGGAAGAGCTCAACTTTCTCGCAGAATGAAACAGCACCTGTAAGCCTCTGAAGAGATCCCACAGCATTTGTTTTACCGGTTACATGAACTTGAAGAGGATATTAAATGTTTGACCCTTGGTTCATTGTTTCATACAGTGAAACCATTAACCTTCCTCCGTCTTTGAATGCAGGGAAAACAGAGATACTGAGTTTTTAAGGACTAGTTTCTCAGTACGAAGATGCAACAGGAACAAAACACAACATATTTTAACATATTTTAGACACAATGGGTAGATGTGATTTCCCTACAACCACCTACAAGGCATTTTACCCACATTTGTTATTCCTGCACTCTATAATGACCCAAAGTATTTTCCTTGTTAGCTTTTCCATCTTCCCACTTAATTACAACTTAACAACACAAGTTCTCCCTTAAGTAGGATGTCAATAAAGAAGAAAAATTTCATGTAAATTCACAGAACCAAGACCAACAGAAGATTGAAAAGCAGTTATTACATTTGCATATTTTTTCCATCCTCATGATTTGATATCATCAAGTTGTTGTGTTGTGGGTTTTTTAAACTTCAATTCAGGCCATTTCGTTATCTCAAAAGACAAAACTGCATGTAGCTGATTTTTAGTAACCATGATAGTCGACTTACTTAGAAAAAACCATGAGCAGACTGCACAGATTAAGGATACTTAGCCCTATTTTGAAACATAGTTACAACCAAGTATACGGTACCCTGCCTGTGATAAACAATTTGACAGCCAAGTGCCCATTAAAGGGAACTAAATTAAGCTCATAGTTAGTTAGGAGCCTTTGGCTCCTAAAAGCCATCTTTAAAATAACCAATTTATTTATTTGTTTCAACTTCAATGGGAAAAGCAAAGAACTTCGCCATAAAATCAGAAGGTAATCTATCTGATCAGATACTCACTTCTTCACCAAAATCTGAATAGATTGAACGTTAGTTACTGGCAAAGGGCTTTTTACTTTTTAGTCCATAAGCCAGTGAAGAACAATAATCCTGAGCAAGACTGAAACCTTACTGAACATTGTACCTTTTCCCCCCTCCATCCAGCCCTGTCCCATCAATTTCCCCTCACTTTTGTTCTGCACACCCAAGACAGTGGTATTAGCTGCATAAAACAGGTGTTCACAACATAGAAATAATTCTAATTTCTCACAAGAAGTCATTTGGATCCAAATTATTTTGGCTACGTAATGCCAACATGGAAGCTCTGTAACTATCCACTGTGAATAAAGTCTTGTACAAAGTATCTCCTATTTCTCAAAACCACCTCTTCATGTAAGCCTACCTACTTCACCTCTGATCTCTGGAACACCATTTACTCACTCCATGGGAACTATCTAAGTTTTTGCAAAGGCCTACAGGCCTCACACTGCCATGATAGCACATGTGCTGTCCACTCATAAAGGTGGTTTTAAAAAAAACAAACCGCGTAGTAATTTGACAGTGTTTTCTTACTAGCAACTGTTATCCCCACAAGAAGCGACATCAAGAAAAGTTTGTTTCTACTCTTTGTAGACGATACCACCTTAAGGGCACAATTTATACAACGTGGTGTTTGACTTCACCATATAGATGCTAAAAAAAAAAAAAATAAATCAATCGTTTTCAAAACATCTTACAAAAGTGTTAGGCAAGAAATTCTTGGGAGACAGAACTCCAATTTATTTTTTTTTTAAAAGCTCAGGATTCCCACTTTTACTTTGTTCCATATAGTCTCAGGCCTGAGTTCATTGCAGGCTGCTTGTGAAGCCAGCGTTGAACAGCACAGAGGCATTAACCCACGCTACTAGCAAAATGGGAGAGTCCTCTAACTTCCCAAACTTTTGCCTTCCCTTCAAAACAACGACAAATTAAGAGGTGGCAAGAGGAGGAGGAGCGGGGGACAGAATGCACGTTTGTAGCTTTTTACAGGCATCCAAACGCTCGAAGACTCCACGTCGTGCTCCGATGCTACCAGATGGCTCCGGTTCGGGAGGGAACACGACCTCCTCCGCCTTCACCCCGGCCCCGGGCCGCTCCAGGCCGCCCCCCCCCCTTCCCCCAGGCGGTTGGGCGGCGGGGCAGGACCCCCGCTCAGGCCGCTTACCTCGGCCCCGGGAGACCCTCCCGGGCGGGGACGGGGGCGAGGGGAGCCCAGCGCGGCCGCGGCGCCCCGCCGCCCCCTCCCCGCTCGGACAAAGCCCCAGGGCGGCCCCCGGCGCGGCGGCCCCGGGCCGCGGCCGGTACCTGTCAGTCTCCAGCGCTCGGGGTGGGCCAGGGCCAGCAGCCTCCCAGCCTCGAAGCGCGGCGGGCCGCCCGCAGCCCCCCGCGGCGGCGGCGGCCCTTCCGCGCCCCCGGAGGCGCTCAGCGAGCGCGGGGCGCTGCTCGCCGCCGCGGGCGGGAGGAGGAGGAGGCGGCGGCGGCGGCCTGACGGCAGCAGCGGCGGCGGCGGCGGCGGGAGAGGGGGGGACGTCCCGCACCTGCTGGCCGGGCGCGGCGGGGCGCGGAGGCCGGCGGTGCCGCCGGCGGCCCGAGCCCAGGGCGGGGGCGGCGCCGCCCGCCGCAGCAGCGGCAGCAGCCAGGGCAGGCGCGGCGGGTAGCCCGCCATGCGGCCGGTGCGGCGGAGCTGCTGCTGCTGCTGCCGGTCCCCGCCGCGCGGGTCTTGCGGCAGGAGGAGGAGGAGGCGCCTCCGAGCCGCCGCCGCCGCCGCCCATGGGCCGGCAACCGGGGACCCGCGGCGGCCCGGGGCCCAGCCGGCCTGCAGAGCGCTGATAAGGCTGCGGTTGTCGGCCTCCTCCCGGCCACCAGACCAGCGCCCGGGCCCGGGGAGGGGATGGGGCCGGGGCCGGGGCCTGCCGAAATGGCGTCCGAGTCCGTCCCGGCCTGCCCGGTGACAGCAGAGGCCCGGCCGGGAGGGGGCCGGGGGCTGAGGCACGCCGACCCCGGGAGAAGGAAGCGGGGACTCTGCCCCCTTCCCCTCTGCCTCCCGCCCAGGCCTGTGCAGGTCACGCCGGGGGAGGCCATCTCCGGCTGGCCATCAGGCCCTGTTGGCCTGTGTCCACCGCGCGTCCTGCCTCTGTCCATGGGTTTGGTCTTGGTCTGGACAAGAAAAAATCTCCAGCCAGGGCAGAGCTGCCTTTCAGAGACACCATGTGCCTGACTCCGTGCCCAGACTGGAGCCCACAGGATCCATACAAACAGCCCTTCCTTGTTACCATTTTCTTCATGTATTACTGCTCGGGGTACAAGCCGTCTTCCAAAGAATCTGCTGCCTCTAACCCTGATTTAAGACAAGGAAACTGAGTCACCAGAGATGCAGCTTTCCTGTGGCTGTGCAGTACTGGAAGCCAGAGCAGGGAACTGACCCCGGTGTCCTGTTTTCCCCTCTGGGGAGCCCGGTATAGGGATACCTACACTTTACTTTTAAAATTTTGACTCAAGCTTCATTGTGAATTAGTTAACGTCAGCTTGTGAGGTTTGGTTTGCTAGAGCACTGTTTGAACAACCACGCTTTAAAGTCTGCCAAGGGGTAAAATTGTGTGAAAAGAGCAGGAAAAAACACAAATACAGCCTTTCGCTACCACAAATGATATAGCCAAGTTCCCAGTATTTAGGGAAATTGAGGGGTTAGCACACCCAGCGAGCGTGCTGAGGGATGGAGCCTCATCCTGGGAAAACCACCACCTTGCCAGAGCTGTTCCCCTTGATATTTGAGTAAATCAGCGTAAACCTTCCTCACAGCCCTCAGGTGACGGCTGAAACGTTTTGAGACCCACGCTGCGAAGGCAGCAGCGCGGCAGCCTCACCCAAAATGTTTGGTTTTCCTCCTTCCTCACACCCGACCTCCCTGCCCTTTACCATGCCGTCCTTTGAGCCTGCGAGGCGGAACTGTACATTTAAACCAAATCCCGTCTTCATTTTCCAGCACCTGGGGCACCTCACAGAACCAAAACGAACAAAGCCCCGCAACAGCGGAGCACCACGGCCAGCTTTCGGCTGCCGAAGCGCGGGGTGACACACAGGGGACCAGTGTCAGCCGTAGGCCCGCCAGCAGGTGTTTAGGCCATCGCCGACCCCCACTCCACACCGAGGCCTCTGGGAGCGGTGCCCGTGTGGGAGCTCACCCCTACCCACTCCACGGGTGCCAGAGGAGAGGCTTCGCTGGCTCCCGCCGACCAACGCCTCGCTTTTAATTAACGCTTCGCCCAACGTTGCCGTTAAGGCCGGGCCGCCGCGCCTTCCCCTCAGCGCCCTGCGCCGCGGCGGCCCGCCAGGGGGCGGGCCACCTCCCGGCTCCCGCGCCAGGCGGAGCGTGAGGCGATTTTTCACGCCTCTTCCTCCGCGGAGAACACCTGGGGGACGTTTCTGGCGCTCGCCGCTTCCCCGAGGTGCACTCGAAATAGAGGCTCAACCAATCGATCCCTCGGGCGAGGAGCGAGACTGGCGGGACGGGGCGGAGCTTCTCCGGGCCGTGCCGGGCCGAGCCGCCCTGGGCCCGCCCGGCGCGGCCCGAGGGGGGGAGATCTCGGCCTCGGCCTGCGCGGAGCCGCCCCGTGAGGGGGCGGAGGGGGCATCTTGACCTGAACTCCCCCCCGTCCCCGGTTTTAGGGCGGTTTCGCTGCTTTTGGTTAATTCGCTCCTCCTTTGGCAGGAGCAGGAGCGCGTTGCCGCTTCCCGCGGGTGAGGCAGAGGGCCCGGTCAGCGCCCTTACGCGGCCTTGGACCCACCAAACCCGCCTTTCCTGAGCAAAAGAGCTTTTTGGAGCAAAGCTGTGTGGGATAGTCTGTAAAAGGGGGAAAGACCCAATAAAATAAGATAGTTTTAATAGGAGGGATGGGTTAGTTGAGCCTGTTGTGGCCTGTGAGGAGCCTCACAAAGTGCCATAGTGCTCCCCAGGGGGGGCCAGCGCCATTCCCTGTGGCTGCAGGGATATCACGCCAGCCCCAGGCTGACCACCCCACATCTCCAGGGCCTGGGGATGAATTGGGAGTCTGGGCCGCTGGACAGAGAGCAAACCTTCGGCCTGGGGGAAATAGCGGGGCTCCTGCCAAACCTGCCACAGCCCGGGCCCCCTTCCCCTGTGGGGTGCTGGAAGGTGTGGGGAGGGAAAGCTGGTGAATGCAGGGGAGGATACAGGAGAAAGGGAGGCAGGTGCAAGCACCGCAAGAAGGGCACGCTCAGGAAAGTTTGCAGAGATGTGAGTTTACGTCTTCCAGGAAAGCTTCAGCTGCTGTGGGCTGTCCTACCCAGCCTGTGCTGTCCCCAGGTTATCTGGGTGTATGAAAGCTGATGGGGTTACATGTACATTAAACTGCAAATGCTAAATTTATATTTGGTTATAGTTTTCTAGCCTGTTCTGCATCTGCAAGGAGAAACAACCGGGCACTGCAGGGCAAAAGCCTTTGCATCAAGTGAAGCAAGCAGTACAAAAGCAACACAGAGCACTGAAATCCCACAATACATGTTCTCTTGCAGTGCCATTTGAAGGCAAATGAAACATCTCCATCGTGAAATTAAACCTTGTTGAAGCATGCAGTTCCCATCACCAGGTGCACAGTCCACACGAGCCAGGGCAGCGCACGCAGCTCGAGCAGCAAGGCGCCCAGGGTGGGGCTCTGGCATCCTCTTATGTAGATGTCACCAAGATGCGTGAGGTGATCTCCTGACAAAATTTTGCAGGTAAAGCAGCACCACGCGCTCGCAATAAAACAATCCATATGGACATAAACAGTGCTTCAGGAAGGTGGGTTCTCTGCACTTGGGTGTTTCCTGCGCTGGCTGCAGGATGAGAGCTGTTGGAGAACACAGGATTTTTTCTCAAGAGACTTTGGAGAAGTGATAAATAACTATGGATAAATAATTTAAAAAGAAAAGAGAAAGCCAAGCACCCCCTGCCTCCTCCAGGACAAGGAGATCTGACTGGCAAAGGTGACGGGAAGTTTACATGCAGCAGAGCTTTACATTCCATTTTTTAGGCTTTGCTTCTGAGGAAAAAAAAATAACGTAAAAAACCACAACCACCCCCAAACTCACCGATGGTTATAGAGTCATCCCAAGTGGTCATGAAATATTTGCGCTAGTGGAACGGAGTTGCCAGGAGGGAAGAGAGCGCCTAAAATTCTGGCTATTCTTCTCCAGTTTGTTTACCACATGCAGATTGCTCTGCTATTGCCTTAAGCAAAAATGGCAAAAGCAACAGCAGTCCAGCACAGAAGTCTCCAGCTAAGCTGCTCACCAGTACAAAAAAATGAGCAAAAGCTGTGCAAACATGCCTCATTTCAACTCCAGCAATGGGTTGAGGT
The DNA here is from genome assembly GCF_947461875.1 of Haliaeetus albicilla. Taxonomy (NCBI): domain Eukaryota; kingdom Metazoa; phylum Chordata; class Aves; order Accipitriformes; family Accipitridae; genus Haliaeetus; species Haliaeetus albicilla. The sequence continues at coordinate 34,248,181 of NC_091495.1, forward strand.
TGTGTTAACCTAAAATACTACCAAGTCGCCTATGCACTCACAACTCCAGACCTTGGGATGCCTGAGCATCCCGAGGTTTGGGCTTGGCTGCTTTCTGGTGTTGAACTACGTGCAGCTCTGGAAGGATTTGTGCTAGTTCTAAAGGGCAACTTGTCTTTACACGAGTTTTGCTGTGCTTTTATGGATGCCAGACAAATGGCCATCCTCCAGATGCAGTTGGCACTAGTTTGTCTGGAGTTGTCTTACAGCATGACCCCAGTTTAGCACTGCAGCAAGCACACAGCAGTTTCTGCCCTTATTTGCACTGTCCTTTCCCTCTCCGTGAACTACGAAGCATCACTTGCTATTGCAAAGCCAAGTCCAGGGCTGACCCAAGGCAGACATCAGAGTGGACAGGTACTATTGCTGCTGTCCAGAGATCATGAAACTCCTGGCAAGACTGGTTTGTTACCTAGTGGCCTTTTTTCCCCCTTAATGTCCATCTACCTCTCCTCTACCCATCACTTTTAGGAACTTCCCAAGACTCACGTGCAACTCAGCCTTTCAACGCTTCAGTGGGAGCATTGCTGTGCTGCTGAATAGAGTTATGGCACTCACTGCTGTCTAGGTAGCCCGCTTGCCTAAGTGTAAAAGCAAAAGTAAAGTCTGAACTGGCACCTTCCAAATTAGGGGTGAGGGATTCAGGATATCCCCTGAATATCCCAAAGAAAATCACAGGACCAAAGACTTCTCATGGATGGAAACAGGTAGTTCAGTATGCTGCAGCTTACCTCTGTTAAACAATTTTAAGCCACAGGAACAAAAAAATCCCAAACCACCCCAAAACAAAACCCAGGCTTGAAGGAAATATTTACAGGCAATTTACAAGCAAGGAAGACAGCTTGATTATTTCAACAAGCTGCCTGACCCGCCCTGCTACCCTACCAAAGCTGCTGGAGTTGGTGGTGTTGCATGATGTGTAGCAGTGTGAACAGAAGCATCGCTACTGGGGGGGGGGGGGGGGGGGGGGGAAGAAGTGGCAGCAAAGAAATAGAAGTGGACACCATTATGATCCTGGTCTTGTGCCCTGACACTCACAGCTTCTGCGCCACCTCCCATCCCCTTCTCCAGAACTGGATACCAGTACACCTCCTCCCTTTGACAGCAGGGTAGAGGGATTCAGATGGGGTTTCTCCCTCCTGTTCTCACACAAAGTATCAGAGGAGCACTGCCCATGTGCTGATAGGCTTGTACAGCACCAAATCCCATCAGTCTTGTTCTTAGCTGATCCCCTGGCTGTATAGGCTAAAATATTTTTGTTATCAGGCTTGTCATAAACAGAGGATCATGACTTCACTGAAGATCACAAACCTATGCAAAGAGGAGAGAATTTTATCTTAAATGGAGCTGCAAAGATCTGGAGTAGGTAGGAAAGCAGGGCTACCGATAAAGCAGTCTTCAGAAGAAGTCTTTTTCCTTCTCTAACCCTCATCAGCTTAATGCAGTTGATCCCTTCTCCTGTTTAAAAACAGGATGCATGTTTTAGTCATAGAGTAACACCTATGATATCAAGTATAGAAATAGCTTCCACAGCTGCCTTGTTCAAGAATTTCACTGTCCCAGGAGAGTATTTCTGCAGCATGAGAGACACAGTGGATAATGCCTTGTCTTAAACTGAGCACTTAGAATATACCACCTTCTCTGTACAACTGCTGCTCAGTGCTGTTGTATAGCAGTGTCCAGGAAACAGAAAGCCCGATGCGTGTTTAAAATTGTTAAAAAGACTACCAGTCTGGAGACAAATTTTACCAGTATTTTGTACTTGAAATACATTGAGCATGGTGAGCATTGTTGAGTTATTTCAGTCAGTTTGGGCTCCTATCCAGTACTTTTCAAAAAAACCCCACAGCTAACATGCAGCATGACGGGATAGTCTTTGGCGAGGGACATCCAGGCAGTTAATTTAACTGTCACATCGGTGTCTTGTAATGGTACAGTTTTAGAGCCTGGCTCACCGCGAGCAACCAGACACCACTCAGAAGGAAGGCCATTTCAGGACTTTGTTGAAGAACCCGCTGAGCCTGGAAGACTAACAAAGTCAGCAACAGTTGAAATAAGGTTAGCAAAACGGCCTGAAGTTCTTTTTATTTTTCTTGGCGAACCCAAAGGATCTGTTAATGGAAATATCATTTCTGTAAAATGTTTTTAGACTTGAAAGTCACTTGTAAGAGACCGCTTCTTCACAAAGGAACCAGAACGGGAAGGAATAGGATGAACTTCACCGTTGGGAAAGTCAAGACGTTTAGACTGAACAGCGTGGCAGCACGCTGCTCAGGAGATGCCAGTGTTAAAAGTGGGAAGGGCAACTTTAACACAAACCTGTGAATGGGTGTAGCAGTTTATCAGAGCAAATACCCTTTCCTTTCATGAGTATTCAGTGACTAAGCATGGATTGTACCTTACCTCAGCTTTTTCTGTATTTACCTGACACCTTTTGAAAGGGTGTTTTGCTGTTCATTGCCTTTATCAATTCAAGAGCTTAGGGAACAGAACAAAATTATCAGGTAACAGATGTCAAAAACAAGGAAATACTTTTCCCCCTCATAAAATCAGGGTGTAAAACTTGCTGCAGCAAACTGTGGAAGCTACAAATATAGAGCTGATTAATAAAAAGGATGAGACAAAATTAACGGAAACTAAATCCATCAGTGGCTATTGCAGATACATAGCCTGCAGCTCTGGAGGTCTACTTAAAAAAAAAAAAAACACAAAAAACCAAAACCCAAAAAACCAAACCCTGAAAAACCAAACAGTAACAGAGAGGATAGGAGTGTGTAAACACGGAACGATCACCATCTATATGCCCTCTTTCTCCAAGCATCTCCTGTTAGCCCCTGGCTGATACCATGCAGTGTCTGATGCACTGTGCATCGTCCAGGAGGCGCATGAAGTGAGTAGAGCTTTGCAGGGGAAGGAGTACCCAGTTACATGACTGGGAACTGCGTTACAGACTGACAAGCAGCAACAGTCCCTGCTATGACACTTACCAATATTTGAGAGCTTACCAATGCCAACTTACATGCTTTTGTGGTTTTTATGATATATACCTAGAATAAGGAAGGGGTCTCTGCAAATGCAGACTTATTTCTGAACTACACAGTTAATTGAGATTACGGTCCAAATTTTGCTAGACTTAATGGTATTCGTTCCTCCCACTCATACTTTCCTACCAGTTCTGCCATGAAATACAGCCTGTCAATCAACTGCAGACATTTCTTATAGTCTAGATTATTTCCTGGTTTCCTGCCTTCAAACATTTACATTCAATGAGCACCAAAAACTGTCCACACAGTACATAAAGTTTATAGGTTTGAAGCACATTGTTATGATATTGTTTTTGCAACACCTTGGAAATAATTTTTACATCTTTTGGCCTATGTACATATAATAGGATTTGCTTCCTAAGCCTCTTTACTCCTGTCAGTTTTGTATGCAAAATACTTCAGAATAACCCAACTAATAAAAAGCCCAATTCCACTGCAGAAGATGTTAAAGGGAAACTTTGTTCTCTGCCCATCTCACCTTTATTCTGCACCGCCCCCCCCACCCCGGCTTTCAGTTGCCGTTTGCTCTACTTCAGTACCAGAAGTCCAGCTGTTCAACATCTAAACACTGTTCAGGACATATGGCAACAAACAGAAAATGAGTTCCAGTGAACACTGGTGAGCCATATCCTTTCTAGGTATTCACACAGGCATTCAGCCAAGCACTTCGATACTTTGCTATGATACAAGAGCAGCCATTTCACAATGAAATCTTTGGGCTAGAATCTGCATAATCGAGCAAAACCACTCAAAACAACCATAGACATTACTGCAGGTTGAAGAATACAGTGCATTTAGTCTGCTAAGCAGTTATCAGCTCAGTAGATCTGAAGGAGAAGGTCTCTCTAGAGACCTGCGTAGCACAAAGCACCAGCAATACAACCACCTCTTGTACTGTTTTTTTTCAAAATACCTGATCCTGGTCTGGGATTGTTGAGCTGCTTCACACTTCTGATATCCAGCCATCAGAAGATTAGCAGTGCCATTCAATTCCGAGCATACAGAGGGGTTTCTGGTGCTCAGAGAGCTGAGCCACAGCACACACCGTTACTAATCTCAGAAAGGTCAAACACTTTTCTGATAAAAGGTTTTGGTCGTTTACCAACTTAAGTAGACAAAAAAAACCCCCAAACCAATTGCGAGCTGTCATCTAAACTCTTAAGATTGTTTGGATGTTCTCAAGAGAATTCTCTCATGAAAGTCCAGAAGCCCTGAGGGAAGCTGAAGGGAATTATTATTTAATATTGACAGCCTGTCTAGAAGACATTAGGACTGGGCCTCTGCTCGAAAGAGGCATTTTAGAACATGAAACCACCAAGTAAAGGTCATGCAGCACTACAGAATGAGGCCTTCTGGTGCACAGTGTCAACCTCAGGGGGTACCTAGATCCTCCACATGCATTTCAGCTGATCTACAAAGCTGTGTCAATACCATACTCCATGACCTGCCAAGTTAGCTCTGTGAATAGCAAGTAGGGGGACATCAAAACAGCATGCACCAAGTGAGCGAGACCACCAGATCCAGCCTCCCAGTGCCAAGCGGGCTCTGGCTCAAGCAGTGTAGGAGACGTATGCTCCTGCCCTCTCCTACCCCTGCAAGCCAGAGCAAGTTTCCCAGAAAGGGACCAAACCATTTTTTTTTTAAACTAAATGCTTTTAATAGAAAACAAAATACAAAATAACTCTTTCCAGAAAGCAGAAATATTTAATCTCTCCAAATGACAAACTAGAACGTGCTTTTTTCGCAGATCGTTGTTGTAAATGCTGATGATTTATCTCACAAAGCGTTCATGAAACTGATATTGCAACATTTTGAGAAAAATCCAACACTAGCAGAGCTGCCTCTGTGTACGCACAATAATTTAGTAATACTATTTTTTCCCATGTCACTTTGTGTTTGTCTCTCTCCCCCTTCCCCTCTCCCTAGACTGCCAACTTCCATTTACGGAAATATTTCTGTGAGGTGCAGTGGTGGACCGACATGCCCCGTTTCCATGAGGAGTCCAAACTTAGCCACTTCAGTTCTATAGTGCCCTCCCTCCAGACAAGGCAAGTCGTTTATTACCCTTAAAGCCACCGCTCTACCCCCACTGTCCTCCCATCCTCAAAACACAGTGCAAGCAGATTCAGAAAGATTCCTAATAAATGGAACATAAATACAAATATCACAGCTAGTACCAGGAACCAAACCCAAGTGACAATGCAGAGATGGGCCCCAACTGAGGTCAGATTTCCATCCCCTTAGTAAAAAGAAAGATGGTATTTTCTACTTAGCTAGTCCAAAATATTCCAGAAGTGCTACAGGGAGCTGTAATATTTAGGACCACTATCACTGTAGAAAATACATAATGTTCTTTTAATAGAAGGGTCTTAAAATGCTGGTCCTCTGCAATAACAGGAAAACAAAAGCAAAACAAAACAAAAAACACTGGGCCAGTAGTTCTCCACACACTCAAGCCTCAGTTAACAGTAGGTAAGATGTGCCCATCAATCAATGCAGGATATTTAAGTGCAGGTCAGCAGCTTATCTGGTTGGCAGTTTCACTTGTCTGGACCAGGCTTTTGGTTTCCCCAAGCTACTGGATTTACTCCCTTTTTCCCCATCCCTACAAGTACAAGATTAGAATGTATATGTATTTTCATCACTCCTCCTTTTTTCCTCACTCCGTTCAACAGCACAGGCCTTTTTGTGGGCAAGACATTTTAAAGCATTTGCATCACTCTGAATGAATATGCCTTTCAAGGGGGCAGAGGAAGAAAAGTGTTTCACAGTCAGTACTCTCAGCTTGCAATGGACTCTGACGTTCAATACACCCACCCGCTTCCCTAAGAAAAAAAAAAAATTAAAGTTCCTGATTTTCTTGTGCAATTCCAGTCACTAGAAGAAGATTACAGGCCATAAACTGTACGCTCAGTACATTATTCATTTGTCCGGTATATACACCAACCAGTTCACTGGAAGACCCATCTGCAGGGGCGTTGCAGTAAGTGTTCCGAATGTCCCAGACCCGGACTGAATTGTCCATCGACGCTGAAGCAATTAAACTACTGTCGGGGCTAAAAGTAAGGCTGGTTATGTTGTCCGTGTGGCCCCTCAGTTCTTTGTAAAGAGTTCCTGATGCCAAGTCCCACAGCTTTAGCCGCTGGTCTTCACCTGCTGAGGCCAGGTACTTACCGTTGGGAGAAAACGCAAGCGCGAGTACAGGGCCACGGTGCCCAGTGAAAAGGCGCACCGAGTTGCCTTGCTGAGTGCTCCACAAGCGCACAGTTTTGTCTGTGGAGCCCGTCGCTAAGTAGTTGGAATTGGGGTGGAACTTCACACAGTCTACGTCCGCCAAATGGCCTGCGTATATTCGCAGCGGGTACGTCCGATCAAATGACCAGAGTCTTGCAGTGCGATCGTGGGAACCACTAGCAAAGTACAGGCTGCAGGGGCTAATATCCAAATCCCAGACAGGATAGGCATGTCCTTGGTACAACACAGTGTTTGTAAAACTTCCGAGGTCCCAGTATCTGATGGACATGTCCTCAGAACAAGATAAGAGTCCCGAACTGTCTGAAAGGAACCTCGTGCTATACACGGGTCCACAGTGTCCTCTCAGGATCTTCATTTCCGTGCCTGCACTGTCATCCTCTTCCTCCTGGTCAGGGAGGAGAAAAAAAAACAAGAAAGGAAAGCATGTTTATCTGTTCAACAAATACAGGAACCACCATGAGGAAAACAGGGGGGTGTTAATACAGAAGAAGTTATTTTAGACGTGGCACACTTTGTGCAACTCTGAGACACAAACATGGTTAGCACTTTTGCTACACCTAAGTTAACGCTGGAAGAGGTGGCAAGATAAGGCTTTATATAAAGGTTTTATCTTCATTTTGGGTAGCTTCATGCTTACTCCAGAAGGCACCTTAACCTGGAACTGTACGCAAACAGGGGAAGCCCCCCAATATTTTATGACATTTTTCCACTTGCTAAAAACATATGCTTATTCCCTATCCACTCTCTGCTAAACTTTTGGCTAAGATGTTGAAACAGATCTTGGCATCTGCTCTTTTGGTGTGGTCATTATCGGAAGTGAATCTCACAGTAGAGAAAAAGAAACACAGATGTCTTAAACAAAAGGCAGGAGATGGGCAAGACAAAGCATATTTGATAAACTGTCTGCTGGACATTCTTTCTTAGCCCCACACGTGAACAGAAACGCAGTAAGGCCATAATATCTCTTTCTCCATGCAAGCCCCATCAGGATGCTTTCACATCCTCACCCTTCAAGAACAGCAAATGTATGCAGCTTATTTAGGTCAAAGGATCTATTTTGGGGTAGGAGAAGATGAATAACCACAAAAATGATGGCACTGTAAACCTTTTTATCCTGTAATTCTCCAATTCAAGTAGCAGGGCAGATAGTCAACAAGTAAAGGCTTTTACGTTTAAAGGCTGTTCAGTGAGCTGTGCTAATGGAATCTCCCAATGGAGGGTAAGAGTCTCTGAAAGTCTATGCCAGTAGCACCTCTTGACACTCAAAGGCTACAGACTGCACAAGTTTCAACAAATCTCACCTCAATAGAGCATCCTTGCCTAACAAGCTGGAGTCTCACTGACATGAGTACAAGATAACCACAGCTTGGGGTGCACCAGTGTAGTAGCTCGAGACCACCCTTCCTCAGGGCTGTCAGGCAGACACTCTTCCTCAATACTGAATCAGTAACACTCATCCACAGACAATCTCAGCACATCAAATTCAACACACAGCCTTTTGTTTGTGAGCAGCCCCTTTAACTTTTATCATCGCAAACTGGCCCGTTTCCTGCAGAAGGAACACTTCCTGCCCTGAGAGGAAACCCAGTTCCCCAGGGCTGCCGGATTGCTGAAAACCAGCAGAAGTCAGTGCATCGTGAGCAGCTCTCTTAGCTGACACGACGTCTCCCATCCCTCTGACCTCAGGACCCACAGACGGTTTTGCTTCAGACTTAGCAAGAGTCCTGAAAGCCCTTCTCCTCCAGTGGTTTCACATCTCATGTCAGAGGTGAGCAAACTCTGACTTAGCTAGCTCACTGCCTTTCTCTCTCTCAGCTGCGTGTTTAGTAGTAGGCAGCAAGCCGTGTTTAGCAATGCTAATTCTCTTCAGAGTAGTCAGTGCCCATGGGAGTTTTATGATGGGGCTGTGAGCCAACTTCATCTCTACGATGGAGGTGAGGCAGAGAGAAATTGCAGGCTCTAGCACGAAAAGCCCCATTCTTATTCAAATTGCTTTTTCTACCTCAGATAGAGCATTGCTTGCCGGAATCCACAGCATCTCTAGGCTATGTTACCACATTAAAGGAGAGAAGCTGATACCTGCAGCATTTTATATTACTTAATTATGACCATAAGATTCCTGACAAGTTACCAGTGGAAGCCCATTCAAGTTACCCACGTTGTACTATAGTTTCTGTGAATTCTGCAGGTCCAGATACTTAATTTTATGCCTTCAAATTCAAGCAGGGCTACTTAGGCTGTCTGCAAGCACATGCTCTTTCTCTCTTACAAGCACCTACTCTTTTCTTGTATTACAGTAGCAGCTTATTTGACAATGTCTTCCGCAGCATTCAAAACCACACTCCTGTATGGTCACAGGTAGCAAATCTTATCTTTGACTTCTGTTTGACACCCACTTAGCGTAACAACTGCACACTGCTGTTATAGCTCACCGAAAACAGTATACCTATAATGCTTTCGAGTCGCTAAATTTTTCCATTTCCCCCCATCCAAGTTAGTCTGCTGACCGCATTAACAAAGCGGCTGGAAGTACAGCCACTGTATTACTGCCTCGCAGAACCAAGCTTCATTTCTTTGGCAGATCAAGCACACTCTTCCTTGCATCCCTCAGCTACTACCACGCAGGTGAGCATTTGCAGCAGCTACAGAAGCACTGCAACCTGTGTTATAAACCAGCAGGAAGGCAGTGAATCCCTCTTCATAATATTTTTTCAGGATTCCCATTTCACACACTGAGTATGTTTCCTGGATATAATGTACCCCTGGGCACTACCCAGATATCCATTAGCTCCTTCTTAAGTGGTTGCTGCTGCAGGTTAACATAAACCGATTTGTATTTCCTTGGGATGGACAAGAAATTAAGTTATATATGCCTATTTTAATCAATAACCTACACACACACACTAAAAGCTACCTTTTATTATTTGAGCTATCCATTTTGAAAAGAACTACGAAAACAGATTTTAAGTAATAGGATAGAACTGGAAAACCTACCAACAGTACTAAAATGGGCTGAAAAAAAGAAATTTCCGCTTCAACAGTGAACAGGAAATCTTCCTGAGCAAATACAAGACTCCCCAAAATTATATTACTAAGAAACTGAAAAGAACAAAAATGTTGGCATGTTTTGTTACACAGGACACCTTCCAAATGCTACACCTGTGGACAGACTGCCCAACTCCTCGACTATTACTTAAATCAGTAATGGATTTTGCATGACAGTCATTTGGACGCAGAAAAAATTACTGATGATGAATTTAACCATGTAAGCAGCAAATGTTATCTAGCTGACAAAAATTATCTTGATCTTCCACCCAGCATAAGCCTCAAAGGAATGAGTGAGCTTCAAAAAGCAACAATAACCTCAAAAAACCAAAACATCCCGCCTGCTTCCCCCCCGCCTTCTAACCAGTAACAGGTTTCCCTGGGTGTTGTTATCTCTCTCATCCTGAAGTGCTCTTAAGATGTCAAAAGGAAGGATCTCTTACCTGCCTACAGTAGGGATGTCCTAGCAGGAAAAGATGAGGGAGCAAATACCACAGCTCTCTTTGCAGGACATTTCTTACTGCTCCTTCCAAAATTCCCTCCCACCTGCCATCCACCAAGGTGTCAGCATCATGCCTGCTGATTACCACTTGAAGGACTACTGCCACTTAAAAACAGAACCTTAGAAGCAAAGCTGAAAGACTCAAGTCTTAGTCTTCACAGAATTTAAAGGCTGCCACTCTTGCAGCTTGGAACAGAAAGCGCTACTTTCTGTTGTTGATTTATGTAGTATCAGTGATGAGCATGGCAAAATTGCGGAGACAAACAATACGTCCATTTGCACAGCTGCAAAAATGCATTTTTATACTGGACCTTAAGTAAGAGAGACTATAAAGTGGCATTTGTGAGATGCTACTATGAAGAAAACAGAATTACTTTATCCCAAATTAGTAAGGCTCTCCTATTTCCAAGAAGCAAGACAACACTGGTGAAGTGCACTGGGGCATCACACTGATCAAAATTCACTAAAACTACACCTACTTGATGATTTTGACCTTAGTGGCACAAAGGTTTTACATGAACTAGCAAAAAATGTTGTTCTCTAATGCTTTTGCCAAGTCTCAACCGCATTTTTTAATATACATATATACAAAGAGTTAATAAACCCAATACCATAGTTTTAGTGCCACCTTGAACAAGATCCACTGAAACTAGCACAGTTTTAGACTTCTGTATCTTCATACACAGAAGGACCCACTTGCTTGCAGCAAATCAGAAACCAAGCTGAAGATTAATTATTTCAGGCACTACTATTTAAATACTGTATCCAAAGCTAATTACACAATACAGAAATCAACCAAACCAAACAAAATTTAGAAACCTTACAAAACCCAGCCAAGTTTAACATCCTCACAAGTTATTCTATAGAACTCACTGAAGTAATGTCAAAGCACATTCAGAATTTTTGTTCTTTCTCAAAGTTTTCATCAGATTTATCACTGTGAATTGTTGCTGATCAGACTGCAGTGACAGTCTGAAGCACAGCCCCTGTTCACCCTGAGCTGCATTACTGATGACTGCAGCCTGGTCAGGGTGGTCTTGTCTTGTTTGTCTTAGTATCTGTGGCTTCCACTCCTGTGGCACCCAAGCAGGTGCTGGTCTGTTCCCACCTGCAACCCCATGGGAGCCTGTGTATTTTCACTTAGGGCTCCCAGACACTGGAATTTATTTCCTTTGTAGTCAATAGGCTTTCATTTGCATTTGGGACCCATAACCAGCAGTGCACTCAGGCTGGTATCCTCCCTTAACTTTGAACTCCTGATCAGGTCACTGTTTGTTTTGTCAGTGATGGAAGTTATTCAGGGCAATGATGACTTTGATCTGTGCTGGTCTTTGACCAGTTTTTGGTTTTAGACCTGTGCACAAATACTGCAGGATACACAAAATATTAAATGGCCAACAAGGGCCATTTGTACTCAAGCTTCCATTGCTGTTTCATAATACACTTACAACATGCAAGTATGTGCCTACGTGCCAAAAAAAAGCCAAAACGCACTCCTGATAACCTGGCAGTATCTCACTTTCCTATAGTCTGGAGCCAAAGGAGGTGACCTGCTGATTTACCAGAGAAATTCTCCTCTGTTGTAGGTTATTGACATTTGGTTTCCATGACAGGCAATACATAGTCACATGCCCTATGAACTCTTGCAGCTTATAATGAAAACAAGTCAGTCCATAGCTCCATCTTGGGCTAGTCCGGCCCACTTACCTGCTCACTCTGCAGAAAGGGTTAGCCCGGGAAGCAGTGAGCATGCCACTGTGCTATCTCACCTAGATGCCTGCCTCTAGTTCTCAAGCTAACAAAGCAATCCCTAACCATAGATCTCTGCATACAGCAAGCTCTCTGCACTCGTCCAAAATAAACAGAACCCTGCCACTAGATATTTTTTATAAGAAAAAGCAGTGGAAAAAAGGATGTTTTTCCTGCTAAACACTCAACACAAGAACAAATGAGGCTTCCCCCCCCCCTCAAGAGGGGAGTGATTAAACAAAGGAAGAGTCACAAATTCTGATCTCTAACCAGATATAAGATGCTACGTGGGCAGCTGTGGTGAGAGAGAAGGAAGGGTGTGACTAGAAGGCAAAAGAGAGTAAACTAGAAGATGCTATCTAGCCTGGCATGTGAAGGCACACACATCCCTGTTCTTGTCTCCAGCACTCCAGAGTGGGAAGCCGCTGAAGTTTCTACACCGCAGATTCCTTAACAGAGACATTTTGCATAATTTTTCCATGCTAACTCTTCACCTCTGGTTAAGGCGATTCCTGAAATACAGTTTTGCACTTGGGCATCCCTCCTTCTTCCTGAGACCTCAGACCAGCCTCCTTTGTCTCTCTCCTTACTTTGTCTTTATTTTCCCTCTTCCTGCATCTCTCCCCTTCTCTCCACCCTCTGACTGCTTGTTCTGAACCACTTTCCTTCTAGTTTTCATTCATCACAGTGTGTTTTTACTGCCAGCATCTCATTTCATCTTCCCATCCATAAGAAGACTCCACGCTCCTCAGGGAAGGGAGCCTTCTCTAGTCACCCGTCCTTACTGGGCTGCCTGTGTAGTGCTGTCTGTTCAAGGACAGCTGGAGGAGGGAGATCAGCACCTAGGACTAACAAACTATGACCCGAGCACAAACTCATTGCAGCATTTACAGCCACTGCAGGAAAGAACAAGGATCAGAGAGGCTATAAAATTTGTGCGTCAAGGCAGACAGGCTGTGGAACAGCCTTACAGTCCCCTAAGACGTTACTAGCCCAAAATACCTTGGCAGAAAGGGGGGGGGGGGGGGGGGGGGAATGGGTATCCAGACCTCCTCATCCAGGATGTCACAAGCCAGACGGATGCGGGACACATCAACGAGGTGGGGCTCAGATTTTAACTTCCTGGAACGCAGGCTCCACAGCTTCACACACGAATTATCGAACCCAGCAGCGAGCAGCTTGCTATTTGGTGAAATCTCTGCAGTGTTCAGCAACTGCTCCGTGTTATAGAAGGCATAGAAACAGATGGTTGTTAAGGAAGGGGGCCCGTCCTTGACACGTTTAATGCTGTCCTGCAGTAAATCCAGTGCCGCCTCGTTCTGCAGAATGGAAGCCGGCACGTCGCTGGGTTCCAGGCCGTTGCTCTCGTTGCGTGAGGAGCTCCCACCGGCGTAGAGCTGGTAGTCAGTCCTCTTGGCGGGCTGCACATCCAGGTGAATGTGCAAGGTCAGGACTTTGCACAGGGCGTTGTTGTTGTCACTTTGGAGGTAGCGAAGAAGGTAGTTGTAGCTGTCCTCTTGAAGGCGGATGACATACTTGTTGTCCAGAAAAGCCCGGAGCTTCAAGTTGGACAGGATATCTTGAATAGTCATGGTAGTCTGCAACTGCTCAATGATATCCTTCTGGCTGGCATTCTGCAAGAACATGCCATGGAAGCGGCTGTAAAAACTGTCCACTGTGCTTTTTAGGCCATTCTGGACCATGTTCAGATGGAGGTAGACAAAAAGGGGATACAGAAGAGGCATCACTTCATGGCTGTGCTGAGAATCTGAATCTATATGAAAAACAGCAACAAACTTTGAATGATTTCTCAATCCACCTTCTACTGGGAATAAAACAGAGCAAGGACAATTACTGCAAAAAGCCTTGACAGTGGCATCAGAGAGCAAGCAAGAGGAGACTTTTGTTGGCGCACCTAAGTGAACCTCTTCTGTCACCTAAAGGGGATACACAGTACCTATTAGAGGTCTGAACAGAGATTTTCAAGTCAGTGAGGTACCTCGTCAGAACAAAATGCAGAGATTTCAAAATTCTTTTTAGGTGTGGGTCAGCTTTAAAATACCACCTCATAAAATACATGACAGCTGAATTTTTCCCCTGTTTATTTAAGGAGAAAAACTATGCCCTCTGCTTATTGTAATAAATGGACTTCAAAATTTACTCATTATATTTAAAATAGTATTTAACATGTTTAAGTCAAAATTATTTACCTAGCTTGTGTGGGCCTGAACTTTGGTGGCTTTTTTTTTTTTTCCCCTCTCAGCTTCAATAAAACTTGCATGTGATGCTTTGGATGAAACTGATTTGTCTCCAGGGGAAAGGAAGCCGCAGCTTCCAAATGTACTGCAATATGCTGTGCTCTTGTGTTATTTCTGTGCCTGCTCATGTGCATGCTTTCTCTCTCTCCCCCGCTCTCTCTGCCAAGGCAAATCCCAGCAGTAATTCCTAGTACACAGTGTAACGAACTCCTGATTAGGCTGTGCTGTACCTTGCAGAGACTAATCTGTGCCACAGCTCCACCCCTCCTTCACCAGCTTCTTGGGGCTGTTTCCCTCCCACGTTCAGCTGGTTGCAGGGAGCTGGAAGGAGTAGAGCCCTGCCACAGAACACCATGGCAACATACAGGGCCACAACAATGAGCTACCAGAGGACCAAATGGTCCAAATTACTGGAACAAAATAGGCATTGCTGATCCTCAAACATCATTGCTTCTTTTCAGCTTGTTCTTTCCTCCTGCCACTTACCAATCCATATTCTTTTTTTCCCCTTCCCATTAGGTTATTTTTCCTCTCCTGTTGAGCACCCTTCAGACTTTCTCTGGTCCATACTGTGCCTCTTCCATTTCTACATGACTAACTAGAATGTGTGTGGTGTGCAGTGTATGCATACGTATTTGCATACTTAGGCATCATTCTCCCTTCTGTCCCACTGAAGCTGGGCCAAAGCCAGTGAAACCAGTGGTCTGTATGTAGTAAAAGCTCTAAGCAGCCAGCAGCTGCTCTTTTCTCTGCAGGTGCTCTAGTCCAGAAATGCAACAAGGGGAAGGACCTCACTCTGCAGTGGGGGAAAAAGGGAAGAGATAGGAAGTTGTCAGAACAGGAACAAAGAAAACGTTCCCCAGGAACATACGAAGAGAGGTTACAGAAGCTGGGTCTGTGTAGCCTGGAGAAGAATAAGGGGATATTCAATTGCTGCCTTCAGTATCCAGTGGGACATTATGGAGGAAAAGGAGCTAGCCTCTTCTCTGAGGTGCTCAAAGGACAACAGGCAAGCTGCTGCAAGGGAAATTCTCACCAAATCGCTCAGCCCTGCAGCTGGGGCCCAGAGGTGCCAAGCAATCACCACACTTTTTTATTTTCAAAACCTGGCTGGACAAGACCCCGAGCAACCTGATCGAACTCTGATCTTGCCCTGCTTTGAGCAGCTGGTTGAACTAGAGACCTCTAGAGCAATTCCTAAATTATTCGGTGGTCCTAGTCCCCTGCCTGGACCTCAGTGCCCCCGGAGGCAGGCATCACAGAAATGGGAATTGTCCTGCTGTGCCTTGTGGCTGGCTGGCAAGTTACTCCCTTGCAGAAACAGAAGCAGTTCATGTGTGTAAAAAATCAAAACTGAGCAAAAGGGAGGAAAAAAAAAAAAAGAAAACAGTCGACCTGAACACCAAAACCACACCTAGCACTTCCCCAAGCAATATTTAAGCCATTGAACAGAGCAATGGTACTTCTCAAAAATCTATCAAACAATAAGGATTTACCTCCAATACTAAAGTGTAATGGTGTTGAACTGCTCTAGATGGCAAGTCTAAGACTTCACTGTTTTCTGCCTCTGCTTGCCTCCCTCCCTTTTCTTTCAACAGCTATCAGGAATATTAATCCCAGTGTTATGCACACTGGGATCAAATCCCTACACTGGACAAATGTAGATATGCCCAAAGGTGGGAGGAGTGGCAACCTCACTTTCCCTGGTACTGTTCTCTAAAAATCCTATCTGCTTTCTTCTTCCTACATTTGGGACTCATAGAATAAGAACATTCCCAGGAGTACCTTTTTTTTTTTTAATTATTAAAAAGTCATTAAAAAAAAATCATTATAGTCTTCTGCATCACACTACAGAATGAGAATTTTTTAACTTTGTCATATACCTCCAGTCTCAAAGCCAGTACAGAAAAATTTAAGGGAACAAATTCTCCCCTAAAAAGCCAGACTATCATAAAAATAAGCCAATTATGAATAAAATTAAAAACCCTAAACTAGGAGACAGCAGAGAACTACACTCATTTCTAAGTTACCTGCCTTTCACACAAAACACTAATCTTCCTTCTTGTCCTATATATGTATGCTGTTGTCTAGAAGATATACAAAGGCCAAATGCTTGAACAAGAAAGGCCAGTCAGGTAACTACAAAAACCAAAGGTACTCAGCACTTGGACAACAACAAAAAAAAAGAAAGAAAGAAAAATTAAGTATTTCTAATTGTAGTAACAGAAATCTCAAAGCTAGAAATCAAAAGATTATTAGAGACATGATTTTAAATTTTATTATGTTGCCTTTTACTCATTGAAATGACAAAAAAAATCAGCTACTTTCCTCTTCGTTGCTTCCCGATATTTACCTGTGAGAAAATTGCGTAATCGTCCAAATTGTACTTCATATTGCTGTGGCTCCGCCAGGCAGGGAGCTGCAGACACAACGTTGGCGCAACCAGATTCAGATTGGACTGTGAAATAAAATAAGTAAAAATTAAAGAGGGGTATAAGGAGTTCTGCATGTGTCTGGAAACAAAGCTTCTCATAAAATCCAAGGTAATGCAGCCATCAAGATGACATTTCATCTTTCAAACCATCCAGGGATGACATAGTCCAAAGCATCTAAACATGGCAATAACAACCTAGACAGATCATGAATGAGAAAGTATACCGAAAGCTTAAAAAAACCCCCACCCTAAAAATCTCAGCAACTCACCTGCTCCCCCCAGAATACATTTTTAATTTCAGAAACAACCTTAATTTCCCAAGAAATTCAAAGTAACACCGTCACAAGTCCCTTAACAGTTTTATGAGACACTCAGTGGTTTTACTACTTTGCACTCAGAAAAGATGCAGAAAGCAACCTACAACTTTCTCCAAAACAAAATTTCTTTTTCAGGGGGACCCACCAACTATCGTGGACAGATGGCCTGCAGTGACACTGCCTCAGTCTCAAATTCCTTGTCCCAGTCATTACCATTTACAACAAATGATAATCATTAGCATTTACTAGTCTCCCGGAGGTGGTGGTGAAAACACACTGCATCTCTAAGCAAGCACTTTTTAAATCAAAACATCTCCTCCTCCTCCCTGAGGATTTTAGGTTAAAGGGCAGCTGGTATCTGACCAAAAACCCAGTTGTATGGGTCTCCTGAGGTGGTGTTAAACTGATTTTCAGAACCAGTATCAACTCTGGTAAAAGTGGTTCTGAACTATTTAGAAAGGGAATTGGCTTTTCTTTCTCTGGCACCAAACCTTTGCTCTTCTGTTAACCTCTCAGAATCTGACAGGGGACTCTGTGCAAGTTTACAGACACCCACCAACATACCCTAAGCATATACAAGTACCAGTGATTAGAAACACAAGTTACAAAATTGTAACTAATATGTTTATTTGTCTGCTCTTCTGTGAAGAGCACTAAAGGGCAAGGAGTTTCACTGTTTTCCTTTCCTAATTTTTTTTCAATTCATAACCATTTTCCCCTCCACAAAACCTGTTTTCATTACTCTCACTTTCAACTCCTTCAACTTCTTTCAGTCTCCCCTGCCCCCCACCACCTTCCATCCTCTCTCTTTGCCTTCCTACTCCCGATTCATCGCTTTTTGTTCCAACATTTGGCTCACACACAGAGGCACAACTCTGACAGCCCTGGAAATCTATAAACAACATCATCAAATGTTCACATGCTAAAGAGAGATAGGCCAGCCTCCAGCTCATCTAAATGCTTCTAATTAGAAAGAGATCAGCACATGGTGTACAGGCAGCCTGTCGCTATTCTCGCTCTCTCTCCCTGGTAAGACACAGGTCTATCTGCCTGGAGCTTACAGAAATACAGAAGGTATGTTTACCAACTCTCCAGGGCAAGCTGAATTCAGCTTTGGAAACCGAGAGCTGGGCTGTGCTTATTATCCCCGCATGGGAAAAAACAGATTCCAGCACCAATGCCATATCTTCTCTCACATCAGTTTAGAAATAAACAAATATAACCTCTTGAAAGGTACAGATACACTGCACTTCCTACAGCCTGGCTGCTTGAGAAACTCAAAGCTGGCTCACATACTGGTATTACTTAACAACTAAAGTAAAAACTCTGCTAGTCGGACTTAAAATTTAATATAATCAATATTCAGCATGAGAAAGTAAACTGCATGCACACACCTGTAGTAACTGAACAACGCTTAGTGACCGTTTTCAATGTCACCCATACTCCTTTATTGTAAAAGCAAAGAAAAACAGAAATAGGAGAGCCTGTCTTTTATGCTGTCACAGGGTTACATACAAGGGTCAACTCTTCAGAGCTCTCGTGGCCTCATTTCAGCAGGAATGGGAATGACTTTCCACCTTGCTCATGCCATGCAAGCACAACTTACTATCCTTGGCTTTATGAAGTGCTCCCTCCATGCCACCTATTCAACTTTCTCTGCATAGCAACTTAATTCCAAAATTAAGACGTACATCATGCTTCAGAAAGAGGATCATCATCTTTGGCTACCTATCCCAGAACAGTCCGGCTGGGCAATCATTATGCCCTGCTCTTTCAGTCATGATGCTAGAGCTCGTCCCCATCAAATGTTAAACAAACCCTACATACTAGACAGTTATAACAAGTTCAAATTCTAATTCTTTTCCTTCCCAAAACTTCACACCAACCAGAACTGCAAAAAGGATCAAGAGCTCAACTGATTCCAAAACAAGAGTAAAATTTTCAGGCATATTTTTCTCCTGGTGGAAATAAAACAGCGGCCATATCCTTTTCATACATTAATAAATATACCATAGTTTCTTTCCCACCTTCTCCAGTGGTCATAAGAACATCTATTGGAAACGTCTGCTCCTTGACATCACTTCCAGTAATTGCAGCCAGCTATGCAACCTGATAGCAAATTCAAAGGAACTCGCTCCTAACTCAGGGATATGGACAGTACCCTCCTGGTCTTGTGTGTTGGCTACGAGCAGCATTCCTTCCAGCTAACAAATGCAGGGCTACTGTAAATGCTGTTTAACAGCAACTGATTCCTCTTTTACATGAGTGTATGATTTCCATATGATTTTACATTATTTCAGATAGTCCTATGTGTCAATAGTATACTATGGACAATATTAGAGCAACCTGTTCCTTAGTCACTCATTCTGTCCTCAGATATTCTTCTAGTTTTCTACAGAAATACAGGGTAGTCATGAGGAAGCTCTGTGCTGCATTGTACTGCAGATGCGATCAGGTATAGCAAGTATATGAAGCAATGGAGAAAGGCTGAACTGAAGAGACCACGGATGAAAACAAAAAGAAATGCTGAGGTAAAACTGAGAAACAAAACTACTTAAAACCAAAACCAGAGGACACTTTTCACTGTGAAAGAAGAAATCACAGAATTGAAGACAGAAGTAAGCAACTCTTCCATTTATACAGGCTGGTTAATTTAGAAGTCAAACAAAATAGAAGAGCTGAACAGAAAAAGCAAGGTGAATTTTGTTAAGGAATGACCAAAAACATCTTCAGCAAAAAATATTTGATTGCTTTCCTCAAAATAAAAGCAATTAAGGCTTTAGAATCTGGTCAGTTTTGCAAACTGAATAAAAACTAAGATGACCGCAGCAGAAAGTATTTTCAGCCTCTGTTGTCACAGTAAGTTCAAGCTGGGTTTTTCTTTTTTGACAGTCATTCATGGAACTGCAGCATATTCACTGACAGCTTACTACAAGCATGTTTGACAAGAAGTAGTAAGCAGCTGAATACATAAGAGCAGACCATTTTCAGTTCTAATGAAAATTTATGACTCAATCACTAGCCACAAAACCCTCGCACTGGCAAGTGCATGCAGACTAATAAAAAATTTAGTAATAACTTTTGGTGGAAGATTAGTAAAAAGACAAGACCCAATCACACACTTATTCACACACTTTACTGAAACATTTTTTTCTGCACGATGCCATATGTGAATGCAAGGGCTTGCAATCCAATTCATCTCTCTTACTTCAGATACTCTTGTGTCCTCCTGGTATGGACTGATCCCAAGTTCTAATCCCATTTCAACACTGGCCTTTCTACCCACCTCTCCCATAAGACCTCCCATCAAAAACAATTTAGTATTTTACTTTGGTTTAATACCTTCCCCGTCTCCCCCAGTATTATTTCAGGGAGTTGCAACAAACTTCCGATAGTTAGTCTGAAAACAGCAAGGAAACGAAAAGTACTAAAATGCAAGTCACTTCTAATAATGAAATATTACCCAATTTCCTTCAGGCCCCTGAAAGAGTTAGCCTGGGCAGTTACCCACAAGTAACTCATCTTTGGATTGTAACTACGGCAAAATACTCCAGAGGTGGGAAGAGCTATTTTGGCATCCAATCGTATCGACCTACGAGCAGAGGAGTTATACAGCAACTAATGTTCTGTCAAATCAAGTTGTATCACAAGTAAATAAGGTCTCCACCACTCTTAGCCTGGGATACTGTCACAATCTAAGCAGTTTCTTTAACAGAAAACATTTCCTCCTTTCATTTTCACCCAAAAGGTGATCACAGGATTTTCTATTACTTATACAAGTAAATTGAATCTTTATAACCTCCACGTGGCTCGCATCCTTTCAATATTTGTACATGCTCAAGCAGCAGCGTAGTTTGTTGTAACAAAAATAATAATTACAATGAAGACTGTCACATACAGGATTTGAAAAGCAGGTAGTGTAACAGGATTCAGAAGCCTTTAAGGAAGAGGTGAAAGGACATGCAGGGAAATAACTGTCTCATCTGCTGAAGGGTTTGTCCCATCCCATGTCCCGCCCCCCCCCCCCCCCAGGTGACAGAGCAGAGCTTTCACAACTAGAAAGCTGACTAGGCCAGCAAAAGAAACAGCCTGTATCACTACTATTTCACATGACACAGCTCTCCTGGAGTACAAAGGTACAACAGATTTTCCTGCTTCTTAATTCCTCATCTAGGTGGTTCTCACCTCTGTCCCAAAGCATCACTACTCACCAGACTTCATGTTCTTTGGGATACAACATATACATTTTCCACTACCCTGACCTGATTATTCCAGCCTGCTGTTTCACTGACCATGAATCTCACCTTGTTACAATTTCAACCACATTTTCATTCTTCAAAAGTTCCTAACTCACTCCAACTTCACACTGGAAAATTTCTTTATTTCAAAAGGAGAGCTGTCCGTATGTGCTGACAAATTCACGTAGTTACCAATATACATACTCACACTTGTCACAGCTCTGCCAAGAAGCATGCATGGAAAATGGGATAGGATTACCTGTGAGATTAGCTGCCATCTCTTCAGCAGTCTGACACAGCCTCAGCCCTTGTTTTAGGGGACCTTCCGAGTCCACATACTGACGGCGCTTGAGGTAGCAGGACACTGCCATCTGAATCTGTTCTGTGCGTACGCGTTTCATGACCTCAAAAGAAAAGAAAGAGATCATGAGGCTCTTACTGTGTAGGTATACGCCAAGATCAACGTACACCATAGCTGTATTAAAACTGATGGAAGACAAATGGCTCAGTATTTTCATTGCTGAAGTCAAACAACTTCATTACTGAAATACGAAAGCAACAGAGAGCATTTGCCTCTCGGTACTAAGGCATAACTAGACACGTTGAATCAGATCCCTGAAGATATTTCACTACCTAATCCTACTAATTTCACCAAGGAATCAAAAATACTTTTCTGGATTCTGGGCTAAAACTGCAGTGGTGAGCTGAAGCATTTGTTTTTGTTAAAAATAACTCATAAAAAGGGAACATTCCTCCTCCTTGCTTTTACAATAGCAGTTGGGTATTCTTCAGTCATTTTCTGATTCCTCTGCTTGACCAACCAATAAAACAATTCCAGAAGAGTCAAGGGAATGAGAAAATAATATACAAAGAAGGAAATTTCAGAATCATAATGCTTTAAATAGTACACCTATTTGGGGAGTCCAAGAAGCAATAGTTTATCACCTAAACTTAAAAGTTTAGAGCCAGACTTCTGGCACTTCAGTCAGGTAAGTCTCCAGAAAAAAAAACAAAAAAACCAAAAAACAACAGGGAAATTAAAACAAAAGCAGAGTCTTCTGCCTTTTTCACCTGCCCTCATCTATCTAGGCTTCCCTCCTACAAAAGTAAAAAAAAAAAGAATGCTTTGAGGTTTCCTTTATATAAATTTTGAAATCCATCCTCACAAACACCACTTGGTAGTATCTCAAAACCAAAAAGAGCCCAACACTAGCTTTTAGACTCTGGCTTGTAATAAAAGAATCTCAGTAAGACGAATGCAATAGCTCTCTTGCTATTTGATTAGTCCCTGACTGCCACCAATCCTTCGCAATACCCATCGATTTTACACAGAAGTTTAGATAACCTAAAAGGCTTTAAATAAAGCAGAACTAAGCGACAGTTTTATTCTAGCAGATTAACAGGTAAAGCCTGCCTCAAGATAGTTCTACACCTTACAGCCCCACTATCAATGACCTGCGTAAGTTTTACAAATGCACATCCTTTCCAGTTTGAGCAGCTAAATGTAATAAAACACAGCTTCTCAAAGAGACAGACAAGGATGCCCTTCCCCCCCTTGTAAGTACTTCTAACAAACTGACAGCTTTAAAAACATGATCATAAATGAGCCTTTTCTAATAGCCATGCACACTTCAGTGCTTATCCCAGTTGTTAGAACAATAAGCCCTCTGTGAAGTTCCAAGCGGACGGGGATGCAAGGTTTCAGCAAAAGTTACTTTAAACAGATATGTGGAATTGCAAACCCATATGCTTTGGTGAAAACCTTAAAAAGACTTCCATTTGTTCTCACAGGTGAAGTAACTGTTGAGGGTGGGGAAGGGGCATCAACAGGTGTGGAGTTTTCACAGCATTTCCAGACAGACCTATTAAAATCGTGAGTTTCAACCACAACTTCCCCACTCCAAAAGCAAACTTCCTTTTCATCTTCCTTGCAATTAAAGAAATTATATCTGAAATGTGTACGGTCTCAAATAAAACACTTATTCTGCTTCACGAAAGTGTAGGAAAGACAATTCTAATGAAGACCATGAAGAAGGGTGGACACAGAGATGGACCAGCATCTTGGCACCCTCCCAAAAACACACCCTTAACCAAGCTTTGCAATGTATTACATTTACCATACTGCGTTTCAGCTAGCAGCATGGACTCACATACAAGTGACTTGCCCAGGTCCACACTAACGCCTCTGCATCCAGTCTGCCATACAGCTTCGGTTTGGGTAGCAACTTAATTATATTTGAGATGCTCTCATAGATGCTTATTTCAGGTCTAGAAACCACTTTGGAGATTTTGCATCTAGCCTGTTGTATTTAGCTTATAATCCAAAAGAAACTCACTCCCAAAACGGCATGCAACAGATTCAACTAAATGTTTCTGAAGCGGTTTAGCCAGTCAGAACTGCGCAAATCAGTCTCAGGTCTGTGGTTCAATTGCAAAGAGAAAGCATCCAGAAATATCCTTGCCCATACTTTTTTGCTTCAGTTACAGGATCAATCTGCACTAGGTTAGATTTGGTGAGAAAACCCTTATTCTTTATGGCAGAGCATGCATGTACAGATAATTCCTCATAAACTCATAATGGATCGGAGAAACTGAAAACTGGTGTGTGAAAGACGAGGAACTCCAGAGGACCCTTTGAAATAACACTGACAAACAAGAGGAGTACCAAGATCAGCCTTTTCAAGCTGCTAAACAAGCACATGACCAATAGAGAAAATGGTAAATTTTAAATGATAGGCAAAAAAAGCAGTAGGTTATCCAGTAATCTCAAATTCTAACATCAGGATCGGACATTTTAGCAGCAATAGAGAAGGACCTGGGAAAGGAGCAGTCGCTGGCAGCTGATCCAAATCCAAGCTTTTTCAGAGCTCTAAGGTAATAGGGAAGCCCCAGTTTCTTCAGCCAAGATTAGCAAGGTGGCATTTGCAGCTGCTTTATGGAATCTGTACAGTTTCTTGCTCCCTTTGCATATTCTTCCCAGCAGCCACAGTAGTGGTTGTTACTAGCAGTATCTCAAGGAGATCCTTTTTCCCTACTCCCAGGTGACAGAACAGGAACTACCTTACAGGAAATGTGTCTTCATGAAGAAACACCCATGGGCATCAGACACACTATCACCCCTACTTTCATTTCAGATCTTTGTTTCTTTGTTCACTTTGCCTTTATACTTCACCCTCAGCATTACAAAGAGCAATGTCACAGGAGCAGGCAAAGCACTCATGAAAACTGCAAGAGCAAAACCAACGTTCCTACAAATATTCTTCATCAAGCTCTCAAAATTAGACTACATCATAAAATAAACATAAGGATGGCCTGCCAAAATACCTTTAGCTGGGTTCAAGCTGAGCCAGTGCACAACAGGTCAATGATGCAGAATTTAAAGGCAAAAAAGGACAAGCCTGCCAGTTTAACCTCCAATCATTTTTAAGACTCTAGCTCCCATCGCTAAACATAATCTCCAAAATATGAAACAAACTGAAGGCATATAGCAATCCCTGTCCATGCCTGCAGAAAACTTGAAACAATCGTTTGGAAGTCCCAGCTGCCTCGTTCCTCTCAAACAGCCAGAGAGAACAATAAATACTAATGCCATTAACTATTTTTACTGATTGGCAAAACACGTAAGGAAAGAGAGAAGAAAGATCACATCGGGAGTCTGCACAGCTACTATGCAGCCTCTTCCAAAGTGTCACAAATTGGAGCACAAAAAAATAATAAAAAAAAGAATATTAGGTTAATTTTTTTTTTTAGGAGCCAAAACTACTGAAGAAACCCAGAGGAGATGCTGCTCATACAAAACACATCACAAGTTCCTCTTTCGTAGAAAAGTTGGAAATTAGCTGTGTACTAAGCACTGGACCCAGGAGATTAATTTCCTGCCTATGCTACATCTCACGTACAGGTTTAGGCAGATTCCACAGCCTTGAAATTTTACCAGTACAGATGTAAGGAAAACAGCTTGAAAACTAGCATTGGAAATGCTGCTTCTAAATTACTCTGCATTCCCATCCTGATGCTGGGACAGCAGCCTCTTCCTTCCAACAGACTGAGGGAAGACCTGCGAGCATCAGAAAAGAACCAAGGACAAAACCCAAGAAGCAGTCAAACATCCCACAAAAGCACATTTTGAATATTCTCTACTGAGAGCTGTGTCTCAGGCCTCAGCTGTGGACAGAGAAGTACCATCTTTTATCCCTTATCGCTACAACTGAAATTTGGAGCCTACCAACAATACTAAATCACCCAATTTTCAATTTTGTGACATTCACTTAACTTAAGATTTACAAAATTTCAGAGTAAACAAGGATAAACTGACACGAAGATAACTGTGAACCTAGAGCCAAGGGACTTCACACACGCAGTGGCTGCAATTCGGAAAAACAGGCAAGTAAACACGGCAAGTCGACAGGGAGACGTGGCGTGGTGGTGCAAAATCGGAGAAGTGCCGCAGATCGCAGGAACTACGGAGAAGGCTTTTGCCTGGGCAGTGGCGATCACGGGAAGAGGCAGAGGGGAAACAGCTGTGATTTTAGAAGAGCCTGCATCCATTTGGATTGGACCTACATTTGGCTCACCGTCCACAGATTAAGTTTTGCCAATTCCACAATGGTTTGGTTCTTTTTCCTGCCCCCTACCCCCCCAAAAAAGACAGAGCCAAACAGCACGCTTCGCCCCTTCGATCTCCTCTGCGCTACCTGGGCAGGACGCGCTTTCCTCCTGCCCACGACACGCCACCTTACGCCTTCAGCCTCCACCGCCGATGCCTTCCTCCTCCTCCTCCTCGGAGCAGAGCTGCCGGACCAAGCGCCGCTCGCCTTTTAGGCCCCAGTGACAGTAAACCCGGGCTAACGCCAAGAGCCCTACCGAGCCCCGAGCCCGTCCCAAACGCGTCCCGGGCTGCTGCCGCCCGGGCAGCGCTGGCCAGTGGGAAAACCGAAGGCGCTCGCTGAAGGGACGCGAAAGTGAAAGTCTTCCCCTATCAGGATTAAAAATAAAGAAAAAAGGGAAGAGAAACGCAGCGATAAGGAGCAGCTAATTAAACCCACGCGCTTTTTAAGGGGAAAAAAAAAATAATACGAATGAGGAAAGCCCACCCCGCGACCCACGGGCGCAGGGCAGGGGCCCGGCCGTGTCCTCACCCGGGGCTCACCCCGTGCCCGAGGCCCACCCCGCCCCGGGGCCCGCCGGCCTCCCGGCAGCCGCCCGCCGCGCCGGGCCGCGCCGCGCCGGGCCGGGCCGGGCCTGCGGGGCCTCCGCCACGAGGCGGCCCGGCGGGACAACCGGGGCCCGCCCCGCCCTCCCCGCGCTCCCTCACGCCGGCCCGGCACGGGCCGCGGCCCCCCTCCCCCCCCGCCGCCGCCGCCGCCGCCGCTCCCCGTTACTCACTGAGCATCGCAGGCGGCGGCGGCGGCGGGAGGCGGGGGCCGGCGGGGCCGGGGCGGGGGAGCCGGGGGCGCTGTCACTGCGCCCAGCGGCACCAGGCGCTGCCGGCGGGCTCGCCGCCGCTGCCGCCTCCCCTGGGTGCCGGTGGTGGTGGCGCTGGCGTAGCCGGTGCTGCCCGGGGGCCGGCGGCGGCTGGCGGCGGCCGCTCCATGGCCGGCTGACACACGCCGCGGCGGGCGGGCGGAGGGAGGAGGGGGGAGGGTACGGGGAGGGGGGCGGGGGAGAGGAAGCGGGGCTGGGGCCGCCCCGTGCGCAGGCGCCCGGCGGCCGCCAATGGGCGCGAGCTCCCGCCTCTCCCCGCGCACTGCCGGGCTCGGCGATCGGCTGGCGCTGCCTGGCGGGGACCAGAGGTGGGCGGGGGAGGAGCGGGAGGTGTGGAGTGTGCGGCGTGGGCCCGGCGGGACGGTGAGGGCCGGGCCGGGCCGGGCCGGGGGGGGGGGGTGTCGGATCCCTGTGAGGGGGACGGGGGGTCGGCGGTCTGGTGGGGGAGAGGTGGGAGCGGGGGTGCGCGGGGGCCTGGTGTGCCCCCGGTGAGGGGGAGGCCCTGAGCGGTGGGTGCGGGGCCGCCTTCCCGTCCGACTGCCTTCTCCTCCTCTGACGTTTCTTTCAGGGGTGCTGTCCCCATGGCAGCGATCTACTCTGGGATTTACCTGAAGCTGAAAAGCGCCAAGACTTCTTGGGAAGAGAAACTCAAACTAGCCCATTTTGCGTGGATTTCTCACCAGTGTGTCCTCCCTAATAAGGAGCAAGTAAGTACTTTTCAATGGTAGGCAGCGAAACGAAAAAAAATATCCCAATAGTTAATTGGTGCTGAGGGCGAATTGATTCATCAAATCCAGGTCTAGTTGCTTAAGCGTTTGAGCCTAGGTAGTAGTGCAAATACAGCTCTGATGTGGAATTGTTGGTGACTCTTGATTGCTGCGTCGTTATAGGAAATGTTTCCACAACATCAGCTTTCAGGTAGCTTCAGCAGAAAGATCTGCATTAGGGCAGGAAGGAAGAGTCTTTCTTATAGAGAGGACAGTGCGTGTTTTCTGTCTCCCAGGTCGATGAGAAACCATCCCCTTCAGAGCTGTCATTAGCATTGGTTATTATATCCTTGTCCTTGGTTTCAGCTGGGATAGAGTTAATTTTCTTCCTAGTAGCTGGTATAGTGTTATGGTTTGGGTTCAGAATGAGAATAATGTTGATAACACACTGATGTTTTCAGTTGTTGCTAAGTAGTGTTTAGACCAAGTCAAGGATTTTTCAGCTTCTGATGCCCAGCCAGCAAGAAGGCTGGAGGGGCACAAGGAGTTGGGAGGGGACACAGCCAGGACAGCTGACCCAAACTGGCCAAAGGGGTATTCCAGACCATGGGACATCGTGCCCAGAATATAAACTGGGGAGAGTTGACCTGGAGCGGGGGGGACAGATCGCTGCTTGGGAACTAACTGGGCATCGGTCAGTGGGTGGTGAGCAATTGCATTGTGCATAACTTGCTTTGTATATTCCAATCCTTTTATTATTATTATTATTGTCATTTTAGTATTGTTATTATTATTGTTAGTAGTTTCTTCCTCTCTGTTCTATTAAACTGTTCTTATCTCAACCCATGAGTTATACTTGTTTTTCCAATTTTCTCCCCCATCCCACTGGGAGGGGGGGAGGGGAAGTGAGCGAGCGGCTGCGTGGTGCTTAGTTGCTGGCTGAAGTTAAACCATCACAGTCCTATACAGGAACACTCTAAAGTCTGATGCTTCTGGTCATAGTTAAGAACAAAAACTTCAGGGTGGGAGAACTGACTGTAGCTAGACACGTGTTTTCGGGTGCTCTAAACTTGTGCACATGAAAGAGTGCACTGTGGATTCGTGGGCTTCTCCTTAGAAGGTGGTTTGGTGTTCTCTGCTTGGAACCCACCCTCTCCCCTCAATCCTTTTGTTTTGACCCTGTTTCCTGAAGGTCTGCTCAGTGTTTCCCTGAGGGAGGGGTGTCTTGTGCTGCTCCTCCAGCCAAGCTGTTTTGTGGGGTCTAGGGTTTGCACCGTCCGAGATCCATGTTTTGAGTTCTTGCTACTTCAGGTACTTAGAATATTAAACCTAGCCATACACCATCCTTTTCTTTTTAAATCAATAATTTAAATTAGTAGGTTTCAACCTTTTCCAGTTTGCACACATCTAAATTCCTAGGCCTGAACTTCTGGGTAGTAAATCTAAATATACAAAGAGGAGGATGTGAAAGGAATACCAATTGTCAGAAAGTGAAAACCATCTGATTCTTTAAGTTTTGATTTAAAAGACTACATTCGTTAGTCAGCATCGACTGTCAGAATTATGCCCTGATGAAAGGGCCTTAGGGTATTGACTCCTGAAAGCTGTTTTAGGATGGTACAGGGGAGCACAGGCCCAACGCTGGGTTTAGAATGAAAGCTTTTAGGAATTGAAACCTGCAAGGGTGGACTTCTCTGCTCGTTCAGAGCCTATTCTGCTTGGACGTAGAGCAGTTCTCAAGGCACAAGTGCTGTAATTGTGAAGAGGTACTACTTTTGTCTTGTTTTCGTGTGGGCATTATTAAAGATCATTTCTGTTCCCTGTTGTTAACAGGTATTACTCGATTGGGTGAGCCATGCGTTGGTTTCATACTACAATAAGAAATCTGAACTGGAGGATGAAGTTGTTGAGAAACTCTGGGCGTATCTAGACAACGTTATCCATAGTAGAAGACTACAGAATCTCTTAAAGAGTGGGAAGACAATCGGTCTCAGTTTTTCAGTTGCACAGGTAACTAAAACTGTGGGTATTTTGTCACATGCTGGATAGCAGTGCGTGTCTTCTACAGTATGTGACTCTTTCTCACAGTGTAGGTTGTTACATGAAGTATATAATAATTAATCTGATGGCTTTTAGGACCACTACTAAAAACTCTTATTTCTGTTCTGCAATACAGTTTGTATTTGTGCAGCACTAAGGCTGAAAATGGCAGAGCATTCTAATAACAGTCTTCCTCTCTGTCTTTAACTTCTTCAAACTATCAGAGAGTGAACTGGTTTAAGTATTTAAGTAAAGGCTCAGTTCCATACGTTGCTCTTCTAAATTATTTACTGCTTATATTGCCATTTTACCTGGGAGTCTTAGAGAGAGAGAGATTTTCCCTCACTGAGGGGCTCATCAGTGTGTTTGGCTTGAGTACTTGTGCACTGTGATGTGCTGTTCAGCAGACCCTGCAGCTTCTTATGATGACTCTGAACAGTGGTGGCACCAAATCGTTGCTGATCTTAATCGTATCATTATTTTAGCCTCAGCTGGAAGTGAGTGGGGGAGACTGCAGTTACAGTTTAGAACT
The DNA here is from genome assembly GCF_947461875.1 of Haliaeetus albicilla. Lineage (NCBI taxonomy): Eukaryota > Metazoa > Chordata > Aves > Accipitriformes > Accipitridae > Haliaeetus > Haliaeetus albicilla. Next base: position 34,277,825 of record NC_091495.1, read on the forward strand.
GAATGAGAAAATGTAACTTCTTATTCAGCTTCCTGGTTACAGAAATAGCAGAATTAGTGGATGGCTGCAAAGGCAGTCAAAATGACTGGAAAAATGACCTTTTTAGTTGTGATCCGGTTGGAAGGAAGCAAGTCAGGATTGTCTTTACCTGCAGAAATTGAGTCGTGAAGTACAGAGAATTGATTGGATGAAATCTGTGCTTCAGAGATGATACGTAGAAATTGTGCCAAATTTGAATGTGGTCTGGGTGTGAAAAGCTGTCTGGCTGAAGATTAGGTGGGAGGTACAGGCCAGAGTACCCTGAAGGCCAAGGACAGAGGTGGTAGAGGGTCCAGTGGAAAGAATTTAAGGATCTGTTTTAGTCCAGTGGGGCTTGAGCTGAGGAGGTGGACCATCCACTACAAGGTGTGAGGAGACAGGTGCAGTTTTTAACTCTGGAACGGAGGCAGATTTGTAAATTGCTGCTGAACTTGTTTGCTTCCGGATTATCCGGAGGTGAAAAAAGGGAGCAAATAAAAAGGGGATCAAAGGTGAAAACCGTAGGGAAATCAACACAAAGTTTGGGAAGAGGAAGCAAAATGCAAGTTCAAGTAAACATTAATTCCTTAGAACTGTATATCCCTCAAAGAGGAGAGAGAATGTTCTTCACATTCCAGATATCAGCACAGGAAACTGGCTCTTTTTAAAATATAAAGATGATATTTAGTCACAGACATTCTTACTGAATGAGCTTCCTGGATCAAAGGTGTGATGTGTGTTGTGTGTGGGGTTTGTTGTTGTTTGTTTGGAGCATAATTTTGGGGACCTTGCAAGAAGGGAGGAAATTTACCCCTACTCCCTTTCTGTAGGATCAACTATTAGGATCAAGTATGGGTAGTCTTATGTTGTTGCCAGTAGCACACATACTGAATGAGGGCTTCCTCACTCATCCTGTGGTGCAAACAAAAGCAGGGACACAGTTCTGGCCAGAGGACCTTCTAGTTTGAGACCTACGATGTGAGAGGCCCAGCAGCAGCTGTTGGCAGGTCCCTGTCGCTTCCTTCTTGCAGCCAGAGCTGACAGAAGGTGTTGTTGGCTCATTATGATGAGCTTTATCTTTGTGTGCAAAATTGACTGGTTTTTTTTCTCTTCCCCCAACCCCCCCACCCCCAATTTTCAGGTCATAAATGAAAGGTTATCAGAGGCCTGTTCTCAAAAAACACAGCAAAACATTGGCACGGTGCTGAGTTGCTCCAGTGGCATCCTTTCTACTCCTTCGCTCTCCATCATTTACACAGCAAAGTGTGAGCTCTTGGTCGATCTCCTCAGCAAGCTGTCCAAGCTGGCATGTCAGCAGCTGGCTTCTGACGATGCTGTGGGCTCCCAGTTGTTCAGTGTCCTCCAGCTTACCTTTGCTCAGTACCTCCTGATCCAGAGGCAGCAAACCAACCCGAATCGTGTGTTTGGGCAAGTGACAAGTCACTTGCTCCAGCCGTGTCTGCTCCTGAGGCACTTGCTAAGTGTGAGGAGCTGGACACAAGCAGATGACAACCATGTTCGTCAGCACCTGAGCAGGGAAATCCGAAACCAAGTAGAAACTTTGCTGCAGGCTGCGTTATTTCAGCCTGAGCTTTTCTCATCCTACAAAGAGGAACTGCTGCCGGAACAGGAACTCCAGGAGAAGAAGAAAGGAGCTTTGAAAAGTCTTTTGTTACCAGTCAACACAGTGCAGACCAAGCTGGGCAGTGGCTTTTGTGAACCTGCCCTCCATGGAGCTGTTGTAGCTGGTTCGGTGTCCCTGCTATATAAGCTATTTCTGGACTCATACTGTAAGGCAGAAAACCACCTTGTGTGTTTCCACATGCTCAGCAGGCTTTTTGGCTGTCTCAGGCTCTCTGGCCTACAGCAGGGTGCGAGGGAGGATACGCTTTCCTCTGCGGACTGGAGCACGGACCTGCTTGCTTTGGAACAACTTCTGAACTTGGTGCTTAGCAGTGATATCTATAATGTTGCCAGTGACCGTATCCGGCACAAGGAGGTACAGTTTGGGTTTTACCGCAAGCTAGCCCAGATGTTGATGAGGCACTCCCAAGCTTCCATCCCAGCTTGGTTCAGGTGTCTCAAACTCTTGATGTCATTAAACCACCTTATAGTAGAGCCAGACCTGGATGACTTAGTGGCTTCAGCTTGGATTGATGCCAAGGTCTCTGAGCCACGTACGAACAAGCCGCAGGAGGCTCTCATCAACACCATGTTTCAGACTTACTCCAAGCTGCGACAGTTCCCACGGCTCTTTGAGGAGGTGCTGACAGTCCTTTGCTGGCCAGCTGCTGATGAACTGAGGCCGCCTGTGTTCTCTGCTGGCCTGACAGTAAAGCTTCGTGAGTGCCTCCTTGAACTGCCACCCAGCCAGATTCTGGACATTTTGTGCCTCTTCGTGGAGAAGTGCCAGACCCTTATCATTCCTGCTGTTGAAGGGTCAGCCGACATGGCCTTGAAGCTGCTCTCAGTGAGCTCGGTGCTGCATGCTTTTCTGTTCAACATGAGGAGCCTAGATGATGTCACTCCTTCACCTGTGGTCCTTCGCACTCAGAGTCTGCTGGCAAAGATGCAGAAGGGGGTAATTCAGCCACTGATGGAGCTGCTGCAGGCTCCTAGAGGAGAGGAAGAGAAGTCAGACCTTTGGCTAAGGAAGGCCAGTGACTCTGCTCTCCTCCTTGTTTACACTTGGGTTGAGGTAGACACTTTGTTTGGTGTTAGCTGCAGTAAATATGTGTCTCCAACAGCTGAAATTGCTGCTGCTGTTGCTGAACCTGCTGCAAGGCACTGGGGCATTTCAGCTTTCCTCCCGGGTGTGGAGGAGCAGTGCTGGGAGAGAGTCATGGAACTTGCAGATAGTTTTCCCTCCACTAGCAAATATTGCTTAGAACTGCTCACACTTCAGAAAATGAAGATGATCTTAATGCAGGCCAAAGCTGACCTACAGGCCTTGCAGCATGCTGCAGCTTTCATCCTGGAGTCTGGGAGATCCAGCATGAGCAGGGGAGAATCTGAACCATGGGATGGAGATATCAGCGCAATAAGCAATCTTACCTACCCTACAGCACATTGGCACCTTGTCATCTCCAACCTGACTATCCTGTTGCCGTATATTTCCTTGAAAGATGTGGAGTACATTGCAAATGTGCTTCTAGAGACGTTAGTATTGGCCAAAGCCCAGGAAGCTGCCACAGACCAGGAGCCTTCCATCAGCATTGGAAAGATATCTCTTGGTTTGATGCATAGCTCCTTTCTCCCAGAAATGAAGGTCCTGCACTGTGCTTTTCTGACCAGTCTTATTCATCAGATCGCTAGGGTGCTGCCCACTGCTGCCAGGGATTCAGTAGATCTGCCACTTCAACTGCTGGCTGCAGGTAATATTCCTTGGCATGAAGAAATCCTGGCTCCTTGCAGACCTGTTGACCCGTTGGAAGAACCGTCCGAAAACAAACTGCTAAAGGATGAGCTCAGCTTGTCTTGGAAAACACTGGAGAAAGTTGCCCAATGTATAGTATTGTTAGCAAAAAATGACTGCCCTGTCATCCTGAAAGAAAGTCAGCTAGAAAGCTGCTTGGGTTTGCTAGAAATTGCTTCTCTTCTGAAACTAGATAGTCTTCTTCCCTCTGACTGTACCCGGTGTTTTCTGGTGCTGCTGTCCCTGTTAGTCAATACCAGGGCTAGTGTCTCTTGCAGCAAGCTGTTATTGCTGAAGTTTTTAAGTACCTGCTTCCACCTCCTGAGGTGCCTGCAAGCTGGCAGGAATGCCAACTCCGTTTTTAAGGTGTTTCATGCCAGTGATGTTCTTGAGGCTGTCATGACCTCCCAGCTTACAGCTAGCAAAAATTTCACTGATGTCTCGACGGTTCCTGTTTGGGCGCAGTATCTCCAGGAAGTCCAAGCCTTTTTGGAAAATTTTCTCCAGATGATTATTGAAAGAAGGCAAAGTGTGAGGCTCAACTTGGAGAAGTTCATGTCTTTCCTGGTGAGCTGCAAGCCAGATGTTGGTGCAGCCAAAAGCAAAAACTCAAATGCTGCAGCTGGGCAGTTACTGCTCATGACATTCACCACGCTGTGTCATGTCGTCACACTCTACCTTCAGCAGCTGCCAGAAAAGAAGCTGCAGTCTGCAGATGTACTGTCTGCTCTGTTGGAGCCAGTAGTTCTGCAGATGGTCAGAACTGTTGAACACGGTCTTCAGAGTAACACCCAAAACCAGCCTTTGCCTGTAGCATTCATACCATCTGTCACTACTCTTCTCAAAGCAGATCTGAGCCATGGTGTCAAGAAGGGCTGGCAGAAGGAGCCCAGTGGGTTTTTGGAGCAACCCCGTATTAAACTGTACCAAAAGTTTTACTGTCAGATACTGAGAGAGCTGCCCTTCGCTGGGAGTAATCTGCAGTTCCTTCAGTCTGCATTGCAGTTCCTGACGGTCTTTTGCTCAGTGCCAGAGCTGTATCCTGGAAAAGAAGCTGCGGTCATGGTTGTTTTTGCTATAAAAAAGCTTCTCACTGGTATGAAAAACCCTTTCTCCACTTCCTTTGCTAATTTTGCAGCACAGAGGCAAGTTAAAAGCCATTTAGCAAAACATACATGTTTTTGAAAAGTCTGTATCTATTTACTTGCATTAAAGCAGTAGGCTATCCTTTTATAAATGCGTAACAGGAAAATTTTCACGGAGGCGATGTTGTGGTACTAGGACCACAGCCACCATCTAATTTGGTAATGATCTTCTGGAAGATGTAAGCATCTTAACAAAGTTGAGGTCCTAAGTTACTCATCCCTGGACAGCATTTTGACAGTAACTGGAACATGGTAATACTTCTGGTTGTAGGGCTGAAGGTGCAGTGTCCTACTCTTGTTGTCGGTATGGTAGGCACCACTGCAGCAGCAGGTGTGCGCCAGGTCAGATCTGGTATGTCTTATCTGAGCATCTCGGAGGACCTTGCAGTAAAATACTTATCTGTTTTTGTATCTGATAGGTGAGGTTATAGAACAATGGAAGTCACCTAACTGTTAAGGGTGCTGAACACCTGTAATTCTGATAAAGTCTGTGGGAGAGTGGCAGATCAGTCCCTTTATCCCCATCAAATAAAGAGCCAGGGCTAGAAATGACATGAAAAACCTCTCTTGCCAGCTGTATGACCTAATGGTTCCTTTAAATTGTCTCATTCAGAAAGAGGAACAAAACACAGCACAGGCATAACTGTTCTCTTTGACTTCTTCAAACAGTTGGAATTTGTCAAACTTGCTACTAACATGCTCTAGTGCAGTGGTCTCCAAACATTTTTAATTGCGCATACTTATCAGTTGAAAAAAAAAAAAAGAGTTTATTTACAAATTATATGCATGTGCTACTCTACTAGTATACTACGTACATTACAAAGCATACACAAAAAAAGTTTAAAAAGCATGAGGTAAAGATGAAATAAACACTATTTTTACTTATTTATTAAAGATATTTTATTTATAATTCCCACACCCCAGTGGATTGTCTTGTGCGCACCCTGGGGTGTGCGCACCCCACTTTGGATGCTACTGCTCAAGTGAACTACAGTCATGATCTCAATGTTTGTATTGGCATTAGGTAGTTAAGAACAGAGCACAGCTTTCCATGGAAAATCTGATCTTGAATTTGCGCAGTTGAATTTGAGCTAGAACTTACATACAGGTACAGCCTTAGTCTGTCTCTTCCCTGGCCTGCATTTTGATCCTTCAGTGTTGTGGGATTCAGTAAGGGCACTGGGAGCAGGGATTTCACGTTAGAACTAGGAACCATGAGGATATGTCAATTGTTGTAATTTTTCTGCTGGCTTTTCTCTCTCTCCTGTGCCTCACTTCACTAGTGTAAGATTGGTAAAGTGCTTTAGCCGGGAGACATAATTAACCACTGTGAAAATCTGTAAGAATTTCTGATGAATAAGTAAAGTATTCAATAAGATGAAATGTGGATTCCTGTTGAAAAAGACTTTCAGCATTGCCGCAGATCCTGTGGGTACTCGTGGAACTAAAAAACAAGCCTTCAGAATCAACTAAGACAGAAGCTAGTCTACGACTGTCTACGTAGTAATAATTGAGTAAGGGGGGAGTGTGACTTATGATCAGCAGAGACCTAAACTTTGTCAGTTTAATGCTTTTGTGATTTGTGATGGCTCTCTGGTCATCATTTGTAGTAAAGCCCTGTGGTTTGTTTAGCCTGCTCCCTTGGCTTGTGCACACACTTTGTTGCAGTACTTCATACTACTGAAGGCTTTTCATTGGTATGATGACTGCTCTGTGAACCCTCAGGTAGGAAATACTTGAGAACAGTAATTCATTGTGCTATAGGGGAGGGAGGTAAAGGGAAAGCGTGGGGCCCTCTATGCATTTGAGTGTTAAAAAGGTACCCACAGAGCTGTTTTAAGGTTCAGTTCGCCTTGTTCTTACTTGTGGAAGTCCCTGTCTTGGGAATTGGTTAGACATGCTTGTGTCTCTTGAATGTGCAGGTCCTGCAATCACAACCCAGGTGATCCAAAGTATGGAGATGGAGCTGACGGAGGTGCTTGTCCAGCTGCTGGGAAACTGCTCTGCTGAGGAGTTTTATACCATAATGAGGCTTGTGCTGCAGGGACTTGAAATGAAGAATGTTTGGCAACAGAAGGCTAAAGTAAGGCATGAGTTTAGTTTATTGTCAACTTCTTTCTTCAGTCTTCTGCATCTTGAAAAAATTTTGTTGGCTGAATGACATCTGATAAATATTTTTTTCCTCTTCCTGGTTTATGTTCAGTGGTGAGTTCAAATTAATTTACATGGTTAAGGGCTTGGTGACTGTGCTATGTTCTGGATATAAATTGAGAGAGGTGGAGAGATCATGGAAACCTACTGGAAAAACTTTCTGTCCAGTTTAAGGACACAGCATTCTTAATTCTTTGTGTTGTCAACAGAAACTACACAGTTGTGATGTTACAGGCCATGCTGAATTTTTTTTTCTACTTGCTGATCAGAGCTTTTGCACAACAGATGCTAGCAGTCAGTGAGTTTAACCACTGTTTGTCTGTGGCTCTTCTTAACAGGATTAAAGGCACTTTTAGAAATGCTGGCATTACGTAAAACCAAAACTGCACCTGTGCTTTTGGGTTTTGTCTCTATAAAGACTTACTCTATAATAACCAGATATCACTCAGTAGCTTTTTAAATACTATGCCTTTCTCCAGAGCAGCTTAAGCAGCAGTGGTGACATATGGAACACTTGCCAAAAAAGCCAGCTGTACCCTCTGTAGAAAGCTCAGTGACTTGAGAATGAAACTTGGGGGTTTGTCTGGTTCTGTCTTATTTGTCAGAAATAGACACAGTTATGCTGCATCAATTCTTGATATGGCTTTTTGAAAGTGTATCTGGAATTCCTGTACTGTGCATGTAACTCCTGCCACCTCAGTATAGCTTGTAATGTTTCTTTTATTAGTCTGTCATAACAGCCAGCAAGTAAAAAAACCCCTGCTGCCAAACGCAGCATTCTTAGCATATAGTGTGCTGGTGTCTCTGTATTACCCCCACTTCCCTCTGTTATCTAGTGGCAGTTGAAGGAGAAGGCTTTCCTTAAGAATCATGTAAGCGTTTTTGTACAGTAAGTTGATTCTAAAATAAATGTAGCATGCAGTACATTTCGGCCAGAGCTGCTCAGCATATTGAATTTTGTTGAGCTGCTGCTTACTTCACAGTTTCCAAAGAGATGTGTTGGTGGGAGGACTTTCATGTGTCAAGGCTCTGGTAATGCTCAAAACTGCCACTGCCCTTGAAAAAACTCTTCTGCACTTGAAAGGAGCCAGTGCATCTTGTACCCGTGACTGATCATCAATCTGCTTTCTGCAGGAAGTATTGTCAGCTGTTACGCTAACCAAATTGTTGCTCAGCTGCCCATTGAGTGGAGACAAAGAGAAAGCTTTCTGGTTTGTCAGCCCACAGATAATCACAGCTTTAGCTGTAAGTATCTATTGTAACTTCATTACCTATCCCTTTTATTTGTTGGAGTCTGTAGGCGTTACATCTAACATGCACAGAAGCACACAGGAACAAAAAAGTTGTGCATACTAGACAAATCCATACCAGATTCACCTGCACTTTTTTGTCTAGACCCTTTCTTTCCTCCTTCCTCAAGTAAATCTCCTTCTGTGAGTGCAGCGTGTAGGTCATCCATTTCTTATTATCTGTAATTTGCTGGGACTGCACCATGTAATCTGGAGCTTGGGAGAAACTTGTTAGGCTGCAGAGAAAAGAGTCTGAGTCTCCTGTCCTTCCTCCTGTCCAAAGGAGAAGGTAACTGTCAGCCACATGTCGCAGCAGAAGCCAACAGCAGCAAAACAAAAAGAGGAGAGTGCTCATATTAAAAAATAATAATATAAATTCACTGAATTATGAATGGGAAACTTAACTGAAAGTAACCAAACCTAGGTTTCCTGTCCTTCCTGTACAGCATACAAACTTAGTGATTTAAGTTTTTCTTGATGGTGTCTCTAGACCAGAATTTGTCAGTCTGGCCCTGCAATGCCTGGGAATTGTAAGCATGCAGCTTCTGCCCTTTTTTGGTAGGTCTGCATGCTTGTAAAAGAGAGAACTGCATCAATGCATTCATATGAAGAGGTGCTGGTTGTCGGGGGACTGGGGACCAGCTGCAATTCCACACTCACAGCAGTGCTTGCTTGAAATGCGTCATATGCATCCTCGCCCAGGGTGCAGTTGCACAAAAATGGCTAAAGTGCAGGAGTCTCCCTGCCAGTCCAGCTTGCACCAGTCTAGTTGCAGTGACTCAAGTCAGAGCATTATGGTTCCGTGGTGTGCGAATTCTAGTGATAGGTGGCTAATGCACTCCTCCTTATCTGTTTCCTGTCTTCTTGTAGATGCAAACCAAAGAGGCCTGTCAGGACCAGTCACTGACTTCCACCATAGTTGTACCTATTCTAGAGACTGTAGCAGCTCTGCTAAGGCAAGGAGAAGGGGTTCTCTTGAATCCACACCATGTGTCATTGGCATTCAGCATTCTCCTAACAGTCCCTCTGGATCATCTGAAGACAGAAGACTATCGCAATGTCTTCCTGGGAGTCCATGAAGTGCTCTTCTCTATTGTGCAGTGTCATCCGAAGGTATATCTGTGAGGGGGTGGGAGAAGGGGAAAGAGGTAGAAAGAACCAACACAGAGGCCAGTGATGAGAATTTTTTTTTTTAATAGTGGCTTTGAAATAATTTGTCCTGATAGTATGAAAGTGCTTTGTACCGCTTGTCATTTAAAAGGCTGGGTATCTCAAAATTACATCATTTATGTTGCTCTTCTGCTTTGTTTTATGCCTGCATTGTTGGTCTTTGGCAGCAGATTGCTTATCAACATCTGATGCTGGATTAGAATAAAGCTTTCCCTTTTTTCATGATTGATTTCTGGAAGCACAAATGGCTCAGGCTCTAGGACCTCATTCTCACTGGAGATCAAGATTCTGCAGGCCCTTGAAAACAGTGCTTAGACATGTCAGAAGTTGATGACCTTCAAACATTGTACCATCCTGGTGTTCTTGTCAGCCTTCTGGCATGGGAAAGTGAAGATGTGCCAGGACTTGCACAGGGTTGGAGATACTCCTACGTGGAATATGTGGGCAGAGGTAGAATAAAAAGGAAAGGGGCCTCATGCATTTGTGTTAGGACTGAGAATGAAGAGAGTTAAAGGTGGGGAAATGGAAAATTCTAAAAGCAAGGCAGTACACATTGCTAAAATGCCCTTACAAAACCCCTGTGGTAGAAAGCTGCCTATCCAGGCTGTTTTCACAGAGTGATCTGTAGTGTTATTGGACCCTGCATTCTGTGAATCTGTCTGGCTACACAGGTTCTCTGCCAGCAAGAACAAATTCCCTAGACATTAGGACACTAAATGAAATGCTGGTTTGGAGAGATGAAGTAACTCTAATGTGATGTTTACTTGTTATTTATATTTGAATATGGCCAGGACTGCAGTCCTGCTCCAGGATTCTCTTGTGCTAGATTCTGTATGGATGCAGAGTGAAAAGATAGTCTCTGCTCCTGACAGCTCTAAAAGCTATACTGTTTCCTTCACAGGAATTAATTTCCCTCAGACTATGGGGTGGTGTATGTCTATCCTCTCTATTCCTTTTACTACATAATCTCAGATGTTTTTATTTCATGTCTTTGCAGGTGCTGTTGAAAGCAGCACCATCTTTTCTGAACAGTTTCCATCGTCTGGTTGTTTCTGTCATGCATGAAGGACGTCAGAAAGGAGACAGAGGTACCATATCTTTTCCACATTTGCATTATACATGCACACTGTAATTCTGTATATTCTAGAAGAGGAGATGCAGAACAGGGCAGTTTGACACCAGAACCAAAGTCCCCAAAACCTAGCTGTGGCATTGAAACCGTTAGCCCTATCTGTCCTTTATGTAAAATTGAGGATGAGCTTTGTAGTATTGTGGGCTTACGAAGATAAGTGGGGCTCCTGAGGAGCTGCATGCAGACAGCACTTCTTTAGGTAGATAAGGTATTCTTCACTGACTGGCTGGCAAGTAGACAGGAACTGGTAAGGTTTGCTGTGCCCAGTTCCTATCAACCCCTGTGCCTGAAAGTATGGTGGCTGTGAACTCTGGTGATATAGACTAATATGCCTGAGTTATGGCCCCAAATCGATCCTAGTAAATGGAGCTTCTTGAGACTGGAACTATGGTTACTACAGACCTGAATTGTCACCATTCTATGCTAAGCATAAAGCCTGAACATTACACATATCTGAAGCATCAACTGGGATTAGATGGTATGTCTGCATGGTCAAGGATTTGGAATTAGTGTAGTTCATTATCTCAAAAGGAAGAAAAAAAAAAAGACTTATTACTGCAAATTATTAAAGAATTTGCATTGTTAAAGTAGCCAAGTCAGAGATGTTCACCGTAATTAAGGTAATCATCCTGTGCTTTATGCTGGTCAGGACAAAAATACCCTGTCATTAATAGTGGTGACTTTTTGAGACAAGTTGACCTCATGGCCTGCAACTGACTGTATCCTGGCTTTCCACTGATGTCCTACAGCTTATGCCATGATCAGATTTATCTTAGGTGATATGTTGCACACAACCGTGGGCAAATGTAAGTGTATGTATGCATCGTGGAGGAATATACTAACAAAGGCTCAGTGATAGACGAAAAGGTATGTTAAACTGGTGCCAAACTCTGAGAATTTGCTTCATTCTGCAATATGTTTACACAAGGCAAGGGTCACAGGAAACTTACAGGTACGTGGCATCCTCAAGTTGAAAAACATGCTGTTTATCTTTGCAGGATTGTTCTATTTTCCTAACAGATAACATGAAAGTAATTTCTAAATTTCTCTTCTCCTTTGTTTGTGTTAGTTCTCTTCATTCACTGCCTACTGAGTAAATTGTCAGGTGATCTCTCCAGTCTCCCTTTAAGTATCTCCAGTTATGTGGCTTCTGCTGCTATCTTCCACATAACAGATCTCATCAGAAAGCTCTCTTACTCTGCTGTTTCTAAGAGATGTCTTCTGATTTTCTGTAGATAGAGAATATTATTTTTCTGTCTCCTTGTTCTCATGTCCACAGTGCTAGTTGGGACTGAATCATGGGAGGGACCATAGCTGCTGCTTTTAGCACTTCAGCACCTGTAACAAATACTTTTTGCCTTGCAGCGCACATGGAGTTGGAATCAGTGTGCTCTTACAAAATAACCATTGTAAGAGATGCATATGGTGTTGTGGGGGTGTGGGAGGCCTCTCAGCTGTGGCTTGATATGGAAAGAAGATAAAATGGGCAAGCTGGTGTTGGCTTCATGTAGTTCAAGGATCATGGAAGACTGGGTGATTCTTTGGGTTTTTTTCCCTAGTGTTTTTAAGCCTCAGATGCCAGACTGCAACTCACTTTCTGTTTTAGGCAACACAGATGAGTTTGAAGATATACTGAAGTGTGCACACTTGGTGGAACGGATGTATACTCATATTGCTGCAGAAATGGAGGACTTTACAGTGTTTTCTGCTTTCATTGTGGCTCAGTATGTGACTGAATTGCAGAAGGTAACATGTTCTCATCCATCTTGAAAGTGCCATGGTATTGGAGTTTAGTTGGCTTTGGAGTTCCTGTTCCAAAGGCAACTGTGTTTTAAGTTTTGTAAAATCTGTGAAGTTACAAAAGTTGCTAAGCCTCATGGGGATACAGGTTTGATCCAGACTCTCTGTTATTTTGAGCAAGAGTTCCTAAGAATCTTTCTTACCCAGCTCCTGAAAACTTTCTAAAGGTGTAGGCTGTGGTTTTTTTTAAGGCAAAACAATGCAATGCCTATTTACAGAACTGTTCTGCTTTTCTGTCATGTTGGGTGTTGCTTTTTCTTCATGTGGTAGTTAGGTACTTCTTCCAGCTAGTCTCAGTTGTCCAGGACTGATAGCAGTTAGGGCCCCATCTGGCAAAGTAATGGAGAAAAATTCTCCTGGAAAATATCTTTTAATCTGGTCTAAATGAGTAAGTGAATGGAAAAAGTGTTACCAAGCCGGAGAATTGTTAGCTTTTCAGTAATTCTCCTTCCGAACCAAAGATATAATTCCGATCCTTACTGAAAACAGCTACTCCTGCTATTACAGGTGCCAGAACCAGGTCAGTAGCTTCTCACATCCAGACCTAAGTTCAAATTGTCATTCTGTTGAGCCTAATGGATTTAAGTTTCACCAGGGTTTGAATGCTGCTTGTGTTGCAAGTACCTGCAAATTCATTATTTGTGGCTCTGGCCTGGGCATGGGCTGAAATACAGAAAGGAATTTTAGGCTTTGTTTTTAGGCTTTCTTACCACAAAAATGTCCTAACTGGTGATATGTTTCTGAAGGATTATGGTGTAACCGGTGGCACTAACCATGAAGGTTGTTATGGAGCTTAAACTCAGCTGCCTTCTCTGTACCACAGCTTTTTTCCAAGGTTTGAGAGCAAAACAATGGGATATATCAGTTTTTAGCCATGTTATTTAGTGTTCTGGGTAAGTTAGTTATTGTTTACATAGTAAACATAGTAGTTCAGCAAATACTAGGGACAAATTACTGTTAAGACTACTTCTGTTCTATTTAACTATCTCTGAACTCTGTAATCTGTTCATTGCTGAATGTAAGTCAGAAAGCCTGACTTGAATTGTCAAATGACCTTTTCAAGTTGAAAGGGCACTTACCTCAGTATTAGCAGGAGTACAAAGTCTCATGAGACTTCTAGGAAGGTTTTGTGCAACACTTTCACTGGGAAGTGGAAGGTGATAGATGATAGCTGAAACCACAGATCACTAAATGTGTGCATGGAACCTTTGGGCATGGAAAGGAGAATTGGTTTAGCGAGCCACCAGATGCTGTGAAAAAGGGGTGTTTTCTGTCTGACAGAATAGATAGATCACAAGTAGGTGATGATTTATTTGCTCATTAGACTGGTGAGAATTGATGGATATCGGAGGAAGGGGAGGCCACAGCATGCCTGTCTTAAGGGGGGCACATACCCATCTTTCATGTTGCTCTGCAGAGGGAGAGAAAAACTCCTTTAACCATTCACCTCTTCTGAGTCCAGATCAGTGGCTTTCAGCCTGTGATCTGAAGACCCTGGGGGTCCGTCCAAGGTAACTGAGAACAACGTGTTGGTAGATATAAGTCTTTATATGGGCATCTGCACGCTTACTGGAACCCTTTTAAGGGTCTGCAAACTAAAACTGATGAAAGCTACTGGCCTAAACAGTCACTTACTCCTAAAGTAGTTGTGTAACAGTTCCCTCAGTGCTCCTTTTTATACCAGGAAATAAAATATTTTGTGAATTATGTTGTGTTAATCTAGAAAGATTCCTTGCTGGGGTGCGTAGCATCTATAGCCTCTTTCATACTGTTGGCAGCGCTTTTCCCTTGTTGTCTATGAGCTGTTGCTTAATTCACCAATAGTGAAATACCTCTTCACACATTTAATGTCTCACATCAAGAGCTCTGTAATGCTTGACAAATTGGTAGTGCTAACTATATAGACCATAAAACTCTTACAAGCATAATTAACTGTCAGCCAGTTGTGGCAGCTGTTTAAATCTTTGGTTCTGCTTCCCATAGTGTTATTGGAGGGTGTTTATAGGAAACTGCACTGCAAAGCAAGAATGGCCCAAATAAGGCATGGGTCCAGAATAATTTGTGATGTGAGGGATGCAGTTCCAGTAACTGCAGCTCTGAGGTATCTGCTTATCCCAGGTGGGACATCTTGTCAATAGCTGTGGGTTTTCCTGTCCTTGTTCTCTGCAGTCATTTCTCTGCCCTAGGACGGGAGAGCCCAGCCCAGCGCATTCACTGGGAGTTCTGATGCTCAACTGTTCTGTTACTTTAGTGCATGGTGTAGGGAGAAATAACATCTGTTATAAACCAGCCAATAGATCAACTGACATAAAGGGGAAAAAATGACAACCTTCTGGACGTGCAAACTCTTCAGGGTCACAAATCCGAAGAGGCTTATGTGCCTTAATGCCTGCTATATGTTTTTCCCAGCTATGTTAGCAGGTCCAATAAAATATATTAGCTGTTTTACATTTAGGGCAGAAAGAGAGCAGGAGCCTGTCACAGTGATTAGGAGTGCACTTCATTAGCAGAAAGTTTATTAGTTGCCTCAGGAAGAAAGAAGTCTGAATTTTAATGACAGCTTTTTATGTAATTTTCATTAGGCCTGGAGTGCAGAGGCTTAGGTCTGGAGGCATAAAGCTAATTTTGGGATTCAGCAAAGATAAGACAGGGTTCTGCGGCAAAAATAATGTGATTATGCCAGAGGCCAGCACCGCCTCAGGCGCTGAAGTATTTAGCAAGTGATTTGTGAGCACAGGACAAATTTCAGTTAGCCTGGAGCACTAGCGGACTCCAGAGTCAGTACTGATGTTCCTGGTTGTAGCGGGGGTTCTGCTGGTTGTGGGGTTGAGCAGGGGTAATGGCAGGAGCAGGTCACTGAGTCCTGAGTCATTCCTTGTATTCATTCAACTTTCTGCATGACTTCAGGCAAGGTACCTGATTCCTGATGTTAGAACAGATCAAGGAAACACACATCCTGAGCTTTTTGAAGGTTTCTTTTATTAAGGCTTGAAGTCCTCAGATACAAATTGTTAGATAAATATCAAGTTGTTAAGTGATCAGTTAAAATTGATTGACTACCCAATGTAAATGGTAGAGTAGCCTAAAGGAAGTGCTCATTTGAAACTGAGACTTAGCATACAGCTAACACCAGACATACAGAATCTGCTGAAATGTGTAATCCAGTTTTCTTGCCTTTTTGTCTTCAAGTTTAATGCAGTTTTGTTCTTCTTGTAGGTGACTTTGCACCCAGCTGTGAAGAGCCATCTCACAGAAGGGATATATCACATCCTTGACCTTTGCATTGAACGTGACATCAAGTTCTTAAATGCGTCGCTACCAGCAGGTGTAAGGGAAGTCTTTAAGGATCTGTATAATGATTACAACCATTACCACAAAACAAAAAAACAGGGGGAGGAAAAGTATACTGCATGATGAATCCTGCCCGGTGCTGCATGGTCAGTTATGAATTGATCTTGCAGTGCTCAGAAAATCCTCAGCTGCTGTTTGGTTTGGGATGACTAGCAAGATCAAATCTGAAAAGGGTCCGCTAAACGTGGATTGCATCTATCTCTATACAGCCAGCCTTCATAATGGGGAAAAGGGGAACGGGGAGGGAGGATGTGCTGTTAGGTCTGGTCCTGCCGTGTGCCACAAATGGCACAAGTGCTGCACCTGTGCTGACCCCCGGTGAACTCACTGGGAGCCCCGGGGAGCTCGCTGCAGTCTGGCAGCAGATGTCAGGCTTCAGGCTTTGGCACATCATGGTGGTTTTTTTATGGAATCAATAGTCTGGTGTAAAAGCCAGTGAGGGTTATAACTCCTGCTCTTGCTTACACAGTAAGCAGAATTAAAGCAGTTAAAGTGCTTATTTTTGTACCCTGTTATTTTACATTTTGTTACTGAAGAAATTTGTGAATGTTACACAGCTGCACGGTAGGTTACTGTGCAAAACTCTGGAAATACAGTAAAAATTTGAAAGTTTGTATCTCTTTGCTTGATTGGTTTTGCTCTTGAGTCCAGCCCTGGGCAACACGGTCTGACCTATTGAATTTCCTTCCCAACCGTATTATCTTGTGATCTCGTGATAATCAAAAAGACTGACTACTTAGAGCTCTGGTCGATTTACTGTCATTAAGCAATTACACTTAGTCATCTGAGGTGTGGTCGGTCTCAGTGTACATTTTTAGCTTGTGATAAATGTTAAGTACCAAGACCTATCTGAGACCTTTTTGGTCTAAGCTGAGCCTTGTTGCTTTGCATTCACTCTAGGTTAAGAGCAAGCCCTGGACTTACTGCAACTCAGCTGACAGTAATTTAATAAGCTGTGGTAAATTAATCTCATTTGAGCCTGTAAGAAGCTTTATCAAATAGCTCCCTTTTGTTAGCTAAACTACAGAAGTTTATTTTCTTGAAAATGATAGAGACTAAAGATTTAAACTTTTATGTAAGTGGTAAAACAATCTTCACACGTGTACGCAGTTAGTAAGAACTCAATACTCTCACATGATTATCTGCTTTAATCGATAGGTAGGGGTTGGGCAGAGGAAGGCTGGAGTGTGGCTTACCACTTTTACTGGGTCCGTCTGCCTCATAGCAGAGTCCAAAGGCTGAAGTTTGGCTGGGGCAGGAGACTCCATGTGGCACAGACAGGGGAGGTGAGCAGGGCTGTGGGGGAGCCGAGGCAGGTGGAGCTGCACCTCGGGGCAGGTAGGGCAGGGGCATGGCATGGCATGGCATGGCATGGCAGCCGCTGTCTGTCATAAAGCCCTAGATGCTCCCCCTGCACCGTCCAGCTGGCTGTGACCCTGGCAGGGCACTCCTGGCACATCGCAGACCTCCGCTGGGACCTTGATTAGGCTGTGCCATCAGGTCCCTGGCAGGTATGCCCACGGGTGGGCAGTTACCTCTGCAACTCACACTGGTGCCTGCTCACCTCCTCCATCTTTGCCATGCAGAGCCTCCTGTGCTGAGTAAACTTTATCCTTTGGACTGGAGATGATCCTCCTCACGTCCTGAACAAGAAGCTTGGAGAAAAAGCTTTGATACCATGCAAGCGCTGTTCAGAAGTAGCCACAACAGTGGCATGCCACCAACACTGTTCGAGCCACAAATGCAAAGCACAGCACCATATGGGCTGCTACGAAGCAAGTTAACTCCATCCAAGCTGGACCCTGTGTTTTATTTCAAAGCTGAAATGCTGATGTGGGCCAGCGTTGGGAAGGACAATTACTGCTGCCTCACCAGGCAGTGGGACAGTGAAGTAGGTCCCAGAAGGGAAACATGTATGAGCTGTGTGCAGCCAAAGGGGCACCGAAGGAAGGAGGTCTCCAGGGTGAAGACAGTTAATACGCTAGTAAAATGAAGGAAGGTTATGAGCGCTGGGAGAGGGTCTGGAAAGAACAGTTTAAAAAGGAGAGCTAGGTTTGGAGCGGGGGAGGAAGGAAATGAGGTAGCATCTCTGGTGTGTAAGTGTCAAGACTCCCCTGATGTAGCTAGCCATATGGTTGCAAGCCACACACATAGCTCAAAAGCTTCTGAGTGTAGACCACAGAGTAAATAACATCTTAGTCATCGCTTTGAAGGAGGTAAACTACTTGAAATTATGTCAGTTTTATTTCATTAATACTAACTTCTAAGATTTTACCAATTTTAACTTTTTGGCTTGGAAATGAAAATGTGTAACTGACTGACATGGACAGGGGTGATGGAAATAACAGACTCCTACTATAAAAAGAACTAAGTGCTTGAATGAATGAAAACTTGAAACCCTGCCACAATTAAACCATCCTTTCAAACACGCTGTGCAACTGCCACTTATCCCACATCCCTCCTCCTTCTCCAGGCTAAGCAGGGGAGTTCTGAAACAGAAGGCAGCATTTCTGTGTAGAAGTTACAAAGGGGTTAAAAAGAAGGCTGTATTTCACTTGCTAATCCTAGGTCTTTGTCCAAGAACTGCTCGGAGTTTTTTTAGCTAGAATAAATTAAGTCACTGGCAGAGGACCACCTGCTGAGAAAGCAGGCTTTGTTTTATTGAGTCCATTCCCATGTGGGTGCAGTGTTCCTCTTTTGTCACACGATGGAGCCATCCTGCAAGGGTACAAAAGCACCATCTGAAATCACAGTTTTGGAGTCCTTTCTCCTAGGCTGCGTTAGTTTATGAGCTCTGAGCAGCAGGAAGGTAAAGGGTTTGGAAGAAGCAGCATCTCGGGGCTAAAGAACAGGATTGCGACCTTTGTTTCACTTGAGCTTACAGGCTTCTGCAACAGTTAATCTTGGCCAAATTTCCAACTGTTGATGCAGTGCATCTCTTCTGAGGCCTTCTCTTGCTGCTGCTGCTGTACTAACAGAAATATGTCCCACAGCCAGAGCTTGCAGGCTGGGATATCAGGGTCCTGCTGGCTGTGCTGCAGGCTCAGCCTGTGACTCTGCCTATGGCGTTCATTAGTCGTGCCCGGGCAGTGCCCAAGTCTGCTGTGCCAAAACTAGCTCAGATATAAAGTAAGAGACAGGATGGGCAAGAAGAACAGTCATGACCAGCAAAGATCACGTTGGTTTTATTTATCCCTTGGTTTTGTGTAGCTGCTGTGAAAATCAGCTGATTTTTCTGCTTATCTGGGGGTGGGGCTTGATGCTTGATTTATCTTGCTATTGTGGATAGAAATGCAGAAGAAGATGATGGTGTAAGATGGTAGAAATTATTTTGCTAGTTTAGAAAGAAGTTATTTTTCCTGTTCTTACTTGCTGGGAGGAGTCAACATACTGAGTACTTTCCTTTGAGTTTGAAATGGATTAATAACTTCCTATTCGTTTACTTCTTGAGGTGGGTCAGGGGCTGCTGGATAACAGAAGGCTTGTTCCAAAGCTTCTTATGGGTTAAAACAAAATAGCATGAATAAAGGAGTACTTTGAGAGATTCCTATATCATAATTACTGAACCATTAAATGTCTACAGTGATAATAGTTTGCTGATTATACCAAACTGAGTAGGGAGGTGGACACTTTGGAAGGGAGAGCCACCCTGCAGGAACCTGGATAGGCTGGAAGAGTGGGCTAACAAAAACCTTATGAAGTTCAACAGGATGCTGGGTTGCATCAACAAGGGCATCACCAGCAGAGATAAAGAAGTCATTATCCCACTCTACTCAGTGCTTGTCAGGCCACACCTGGAATACTGGGTTCAGTTTTGGTCCCTGCTGTACAAAAAAGATGTGGACAGGCTGGAGGGGGTCCAGAGAAGGGCCACAAAGATGATCCAAGGACTGGGAAGCCTGCCATATGAGGAAAGGCTGAGAGAACTGGGTTTGTTCAGCCCTGAGAAAAGCAGGCATAGGGAAGACCTTATCATGATGTTCCAGTATTTAATGGGTGGCTACAAAGAAGATGGAGACTCCCTTTTTACACGGAGTCAACTGGAAAAGATGAGGGGTAATGGGTACAAGTTACTCCCGGGAAGATACCAATTGGACACAAGAAGAAAATGTTTCATAATGAGAACAATCAGCCACTGGAATAATCTCCCCAAGTAAGTGTTGTATTCCCCAACATTGGACACTTTCAAGATTCGGCTGGACATGGCCATCTTGTCTAGACCGTGCTTTTGCCAAGAAAGGTTGGACCAGGTGATCCTTGAGGTTCCTTCCAACCCAGTATTCTATGATCCTGTGATAATAGCTATACTGGGATTCTATCATCTTTGTGTGTTACAGACTTGTAAGGACACTTGCCTTGAGGTGTAACAATTGCTTTTCTACTTGAAGTAGATTCTAGCCTTTCAGGTGGAGAACTGCATTTGTGCAAACACAAACTAAATGGTGTTTGCAAGCATGGAGAAATGATTTTTTTTTTATTTTTTTTTTTCAGCGAAATGACTGCTTGATTTTTTTCAGTAAGAAACATACATAACTGCCATTGTATCATTGTTGACAGTGCTGACATTTGCTGCTGTATGATCAGTGAAGTACTCTGCAAATGGTTAAAGTTTCCAAAATGCAAGATGCTGCTGTTAATGTATCTGTCCTGTAAGATTTATGTCACAGGCAAGTCGAAGTGAAACCTGACTTGCTATAGATTAGTACTCTTTTGTATTCGCATACTTTTTTTAAAGTATGAAAGGGTTGGGGGTGTTTGTGTGACTTTAAAGCCTGGAAAATTTGTGAAAGAAAGTGTGTCCCTGTGACCTTCTCAGAGCTTTTAGTCTAGGAGAGCCCTCTAGCAAACCCCTTGACAGTTCTTCAAGAGAATTTGTGAAAAATAAATAAAGGCACTCCAAGTGCCTAAGCTGTATTGCCATCCCTTTCCTCCTCAAGCAGGACGCTGACTTTTTTGTACTTATTTCTAAAGATGGTAACAAACGAACGTGGCAAAATCCATTTTGTCTTTTGTAGGCATGTTCTAATGCAAGCATAGAGTGGCAAGAGGTACAGCCCTGCAACGACTTTCCAGCAGTGGCTGCTTGATCCTTTCTAGGTATAGAGCTGTTTGTGTCAGAAGAGCCTTGTTCTGACACGTAGTTCTGGGGCTTTTCTTTTAAGATTGATGGAGACCAACTTCTGCCCCAAAGCAGTTGTCATTGGCTTGATTACTTTTTGTAGAAGTTGGATTCAGAATTGCTTCTTGAAGGGAGAAGTTCCGCAGATGATTTGCTCTGAACTAGACATCTTGTGGAGGCTGCTGCAGAGCCTGGGCTCTCTTTCTCCAGCAGGGAAGTCAATGTAATGCCTTTTCAGCTCTTCCCCACAACCAGAGGACAGGGCTCTTCCTCCTGATTGCTGGTGGAGAGGATTTGGAAAGCAAGCAAAGAATACAAGGAGAGGGAAATCGGGCACATGTCCCCTGTTAAGTTGTTGAGCAGCTGAGTTTTCTGTTAGGTTCAGGCACCCCTGCTTTTATTTCTACAGCTTCCACTTGAGGGATTGGTTCTGCAGGTTTTCACAGGGCTGTGCTGGGGCTTCTCAGGAACGTGCACAAAGCTGAACATTGCTGTCCCGAGGATGAGAACCGTGAGCTGCTTCTGCTGTAGGAAAGGAGAGAAGAAAAAGAGCAGGAATGGCGGTCTGGGATGCAGTCAGACTACTGCCAGAGCTCTTTGTTGATGAGATGACTTCGTTAACGATCTGATTTTGGGTAGGAATCAGCAGCTTACAAGAAGGAAAGAAACTCCTGGTAGCTGAAAGCAGAGCAGCTTTGAAAATCAGGCTGTTCCTGGTTTTCAGTGCATCTTAAACATCCGTTGCTTTATTTGATGTACTCCAAGCACCTAGAAACCTCTTTCAGTGGCGGTCCTCCCTGTGTGCAGCAGTGTGAACTGCGAGCGAGCACTCGCTGTCCTAACACACTGCCAGGTGTGAGAGACGGTGGGTGGGAGAAGAAACAACACTGCAGGATTGATTTCTATTTAGTTTTTCATGCCGGTTTTAGAGCAGCGTGTGCGAGTTCCTCTTGGTAACCTCAGGGAATACTATTGTTGGGTTTGGGTTTTGTTAATATCCCAGGAAAAGAAAGGAAGAGTAAATGACCATGTTATAAAAAAATCAAATTTTCATGTTGGGGCACAAACAGACAAATCCATAAAAAACAATTTGATCAACTACTGCCAGCGGTAAATTACGTGGCCTGCGCAAACAAAGCCTCAGCTTTATCGGACAGTGTATTCACTCGTGGAGAGAAGGCTGATTTATTACTCCAGCCAGTCAGTAATTGTCAGCCCATAATCCCCTGAAGGGAAAGTAGCCATCCGTGCTTATCACTTGAGAAGAGACACTAGAACAAAATGATGCTGATTTTAGCCTGGCAAAAAACATTGCCACTTGAGCAGAGCTGGTCTGTCCGAACGCAAGTGGCTGCTGCTTGTTCCTGTTCACGAGACTCGGGGGTGCAGTTGATTCCGAGCACGCGTGGCGGGGAGTAAAGCTCGGGGCTTTTTTGGTGCGGCTTTGTTCTTGCATCTGCTGCAGGTCACCTGTGTGCTTTGCTTGCTGAGGCCTTACCTTCCTTGGCCTCTGACACAGACATGAGTCTTCCCCGTAGGGGATTCGTGAGGTTTGCACGATGTTTAATGCTCTGTGGGTACCTAGGTGAACGGAGATGATTTTTTTTGTAATGCTACAGAGGTGAGCGATACAGCATTATTCGATTTATTCACATTATTTCAAGTGATAACCAGAAAATATGTAGACTTTCAGCATCATTTCTGCCCCTTTTGTCCTCCCACCAGACGTATGTGAAACTTGCTATTGTTTTAGTGTGCATTTTACTTTATTTTCCAAGATTTGTTGAGATTGCTCAGTGCTTTCAGGAGACAGCTATGCAAATGTGAGCTGCTAGCACCTGATTTCTTCAGACTGACATTTTAAAGTATGTTCATTAAAGTTTTCATAACCTAAACCCATAATAATGAGAGCCTAGAGTATGTGCCTCCTGGTACCACATGTGAAGGAAATGTGTGTCTAAGAAACCTGTTATTAGCAGCTCGTATTTTGTTTGTGCAGTGACATCTAAGAGACTTTCTAAGCAACTTATTTTCCCTTGCTGTAAAGGCAGATTTCTTACTGCAGCAAGGGGCAAATCTGTTCTTCAGATCTCAGCCTGCGCTGTATTGTCTGGATGAGGAGAAACCTGGAGAGGAGAAATACTTTAGTTCCTGAGCCATGGAAACTTCACCAAATGGAAATCTCCTTTGACCCACGTGCCCTTTCCCTGCAATAGCTAGGGATTATCATCTGTCACGGTACTTCTGCCCGCACTTCTGCGCTAAGCCGCTATTTCTCTAAAAGCATCACCAGACCTGTTGCATCTCGTCTGTTAGGAAGGGGACTGTGCCAGCAGCTCTTGTTTGAGGGGAGACTCTTAGCATACTGAGAGTTGGGAAAACCCATTAGCGTGAGTGGTAAGAAATGGTAGCGTTCAACTTCCAAGGCGTGAAGTTTCAATCTGTTCTTTCTAAGTAAGCATAATGGTATTATAGCTGGGCCATCTATCCACAGAGCATGGATGAACTGCATTAAATGTTTCCTCCTGGCACTCCTCCATTCCTGGTTTTGGAGGAGAATATGTAGCTGTGTTGTCTTAACACAGGTGGTATGTGGAAGATGGGTTAACCTCGGCATGCAGATCCAGGGTGTTGAGGAATAGTTGTGGTATGTGCATCTTTCTCCCTGCCACACCGTAGTAGTGGTAATGTTTAGAATTAGCTTCTGCACACGATTCCACGGGACTTCGGAGGGCAGAAACGTGCCCTTAGAGCTCATGGCACTTTTCATCTTCAAAGTGCATTATAATCATTAATACATTAATTAGGCATTCTCCCCTTCCTTCCTGCTAACAAGGTTTATTAAGCTGAATGTATTTATCTTTGGGCAGCTTCTACAAGCAATTGAATGAATAATTTTCCTAATAACTTTAATAGCAAAGACATGAAAGGGAACAGGGATGATGAGAAGAACAAGAGACTGAGGTAAATAAAGCTGCACTATGAAAGGAGAGGAGCAATTTCATTCGAGGTGTAACTCCACCTACCCCTAGCTGGCAGCTGTGCAGTCTTTGTTGCTTCTGTCTCCCCTAACCTACATGTAATCGCACATCTGTGCAACATCTATGCAACATTTATGCTAGCACACACAAATGCAAAAAAAGGATGTCATGGATGACTGGGACCTGCAGGAAAGGAGAACATGAAAATAGCTTGCAATTGCAAGGTGAAGAAAGCCTATATGAAAGTTTGACTTTCACATATGCTTACAATGTCCTAGGTATTTCTATAAGAAGCAGTATAATCTAGCAGAGTATTTCACAGTGGGTGAGTTGCCAGACCCAGGAGGTGGAGGAAGGTCATGAAAAGCTACGTCAGGGAGTTTAAGGCATTGAAAACTGTAATCTAAAGCAAATTAAAATCGTGCTTTCCTTCTCCATCTTTACCCCTCAAGCATTGTCTGTTGTGCCCTCAAAGCACACATAAATACACCGTGTGTGGATGTTACCATACGTATGCTGGTTTGCTCCTACTCTCACAGTAAATGTTGGTGGAAAGACATAAAATGTTTTCTCTGAATAAGGACATGCCCCCAAAAAAGCTCTGAGACTGGATGACTTAGTGGCTGGGATGCTGCACTGTGAATTTAGTGATTTGCATCTTAGGCAGTGCTCTGCCGTTTGCTAAGTGATTTCACCTCTGTCTTCTTCCTGTCTAGTTTATTTAGATTCACAAGCTTAAGACCAGGAGGGACTACTAGATCATCTGGCCAGACCTCTTGCGTATCACATCACAGTCCATTGAGCTTGATATAGTTACTGCTGTAGCGAACCCAATAACCTGTGGGTAGTTGCAATATATCTTCCACAAAGCCAAATTTTTGACATTAAGCTCTTCAGGGCAGGAGTTGTGTTCTAGCCATGCTTTAAGTAGAGCTTCTCAGCAGTGTTATTAACCAAGAAAAACAACAACAAGGGTAATACCAATAATGTTAATTATAATAGAATCTATTAATATTTTATTGGTTAAGCTTGCAAAGATTTCTTTTTTAAACTGTGAAACCAGCCACTATATATGAACTGTAGCCTTCAGAAAGGAGATTGAGAGGTGGCTTTTCAATTCTGATATGCAAATACTTCTGCAGGGCAACAGACCAGCTATTGGGAGGGCTCTTTAATGCAGTGGAGGAGGTTGTAAAAAAAAACAAAAACAAAACATAGCTAGGAGCTGTTCTCTGGCCACGCAGATTTGCATTAAGTTGCAAATAGTTATGTTATTGAGCTCCATACAGCAGTAAGGGAGTAAAATGTTGCAGCTGATGGCATACAGGATAAATGCTATGAATCTGAAATGTAGATTTTATTAAACATGGAGAATCAGCCCTGTTCTTATATCTCTTAATTCCTAATTTAAAGTTCCAGTAGTCTGCCTATGCCACTTTGATGGAAAGTGGCTTGCCAAATGGAGCAAATATTTTTTTTTTGGTAAGAATTCTTTCAGCTAAGGTGGATTTGATACTCCCACAGCTTTGCTCAAACTCCGTCAGACCGGGAAGATGTTTGTCAGCATCCTCTTTTACTGAAAAAGCTAACCTAGCCTGAAATCTTAAAGGAAGAAAACCTTGACTTAAAATAGAAGTGTTTGTGACATGGCGGGGTCATAGGAATGGAAGGATCCTTCCTATCCACCTGCCTGGTTGTCAGAGGAGCTCATCTCTTCCCCTTGGCACCTTTGGCTGTGCAGAGTTTGCCACGGACTGCCTGCAGGCTGCGAAGACAGCGCGGGAGATGAACGCATCCACTGAGAAGTGACCGGGATTTACTTGCTGCGATAGGAGCAGTGCCCACCACCACCACCACCGGCAGTCCCTTCTTACAGCCCTCGGATGGAGGAGCTTCAGCTGGTTTAACTGGAGCAGTGCAGGGTTTTATCAATCTCACTGCACCCTCTTCGAAGTTACTTTCCCCACAGCAGCATCAGCA
This sequence comes from Haliaeetus albicilla, assembly GCF_947461875.1. Taxonomy (NCBI): domain Eukaryota; kingdom Metazoa; phylum Chordata; class Aves; order Accipitriformes; family Accipitridae; genus Haliaeetus; species Haliaeetus albicilla. The sequence continues at coordinate 34,303,376 of NC_091495.1, forward strand.
GAGCAGAGCTGTGGTCTCGCCTCAGACCCTGCAGCTCTGAGCCTGATCCATCACCCCAAAACACCGGTGAGGACGCTTTGAAATAAAATACCGAGTTGCAGAGAAGCTAACATGCTTCTGCTCTCTCTGGTCCCTGCTGTGGGGCAGTGGTCTTTGGCACACAGGCAGGACGAACGTGGCTGGTGAAACTCAAGGGAGTACCTGAAAGGGATGCAGCTAAGTCTGACAGCGTTGCCCCTGAAGTCCAGGGCACTGCTGGTCCTGCATGCTCAGGATGGAGCTCAACCCTGTCCCGAAGCTCCCACCCTGCCCAGTGGTATGGCTGTACTGCAGACGGAGGCACTCACAGCACCAGCGGGGAAACTACCTCTCAGCTGGCTTCCCACGGGTGCCAGAGCTCAAAAGTCAGGCTTCAATCCTGGCTACTAATTGCCTTGCATGGGGGTACTCCCTTTAGCCCTTATTACCCTGGCACCACAGGTACTGCCATCACAACTACCTTGATTAAAGCTGGCCGAAGCATAGCGAGAAGCACTGCAGTCATGCCTCTGATGGCAAAGCAGACATGCCTTGGCTTTAAAGCCTTGCCTTGGGCTTCAGCAAAAGAATGGATTCTCTTTCTTACAGCAGCATGGGAGTTGTTCAGACTCTGCAGCAAGAAAGAGAAAGGAGGGAGTGAAACTGGACTGGAGCAAAATGAAGTTTATGGTTGCAGGGCTTGTGATGCAGTTTCCTCTCTGTAGCCAGAACTGAGCTTTCAACCTGGTTCAGTGGACAAGCTGAGCCACTAAGGCTTCATTACTTTAAGGTGGAGTGATAACACCCAGTTGTTTGGGAACCAAACAGCTTGGGAGTCCATCCGTTTGGAACAATCTTAAAAAGAAAAGTTCCCAGGTTCAGATGCAAGTCTGTTTCACGGTGTTGTTTCAAAGCTAGTAGGAAATGTTCAAGTGGAAAGCATGCAGGAAGACAGCAAAGTAGAAATCCCCAGTGCAACTCAGTTCAAAGCAAGGTCTGCCTTGCTGTTTCTATTTAGAGTACCTCGAGAATGTGTTTATTTTGTTATTACAAGAGGCAGCTGGGATGGGAATTGCAGCATGGAACAGGACAGGTTAAGACAAAAAAGCACTGCGGTGGTAGCCCCTCCTTCCTTTTCTTTTGGAGCCAGTGTAGACTGCAGGTGAACAAGGCCACAATGAGAGTAATTAGCAGCTGACAGATGTTAGCTGGAGTGGTGGATTGCCAGAGCTGTGGAAAGCAGGTCTTGAAGACTGTGTGGCATGTGTTACAGGGTGGGTGGTTCCATTCTCCTTGCCTTGGATTCCCACAGGAATGGCCTGTTAGCAATGGCAGAATAAGCTGGGATGGGGTAAGTGTGGGCTCCTTGTGTTGTAGCCATTATTAAAGGTAATGTCTTCTACTGCTCTTTGACTGATCAAAGGTTGAGGTGGCTTTGTGCTCAGCTTTTGTGGATACCTAGGCTCACGAGCCTTCTCTTGCCCAGGTTGCAATCCTCGGTGCTGGGCAGGGTGATCTCTGTCAGGCTGCTTATCCTCCTTGCTAAGTGCTGTATCCCAGCATCTGCAGTATTTCACCCCCTCATGCACTTCCTCTGTTTGCGTAATGATTACAGAAATAATTTTTGCCTGCTGTACAACATTCCTTAGGTTCCAGAAATGCAGGCTATTATTGTGATTGTTAAAGAAAAGCAAAGCTGCAGCTCAGTACTGAGTGTGAAATATTCCCTCAGTCAGATGTGGTAACTATGTCCATAACTCTCAGGCTTCTGAGATGTTAAACTGGTCTGAGAAATGAATGTGGTGCATAAGACCACTTGAGGGGAAGCCAGCCTCTATAGCAGATGACTGAGCAGCTTCACTTGCTCTAAACGTTTCAATTTTTTTCAACTCTTCTTTTCAATGTGCATCTTCTGAAATGCCTTCTCTTGCTCTGATTCTGCTGACAACAGTTTCCAGGGGTCTTCTGCAACAGCATGAAAATCATAAGCCCTGACACTTGTCAGTCTGATGACTGCTTTTCTTTTATGTGCCATCTGCATGAAGCCATGCTACTGTGTTGACCTTTTTGCTCCTCCTGTCTTGGGTTGAATATTTCTACAGCTAAGAATTGATCAAATGGGCTCATCTACATTTTGTGGGCAAAGGAACAGTTCTCAACATCTGCAAGAACCCTGCCCTTATGGGGAGGGAGGGGAACCCCAACATTTTGTTGCCATATGGTTTTGGCTGATGTGTGGCTTTAATCATTTTATCTTGGCAGAGAACTACCCAGCTCTGTGCTCTCTACCAGGAACTGACTCATGGAAATGGAGTTTTCCCTCACTGCATTGGGAGAGCAAATATCTGTGTGTGTTTGAGGAAGATAGTGAGCTAATGTGCAGATGATGAAGATTTCTAAATGTGGGGGGGAAACCCATATTAAGCTATTTTACATAAAGCTTCTCGTTTTATGCATCAGCCGATTGGAGGGTCATCTATTTTAAATCAGAGATTTGTCTGCCTCATTGCTCACAAATTGCAAAGCTAGAGACCTGAATGTTGTTGCTTTGTAGAGGTAAGTCATGGCTGGTAGTGGATAGAGCTGATCAGATGCCATGGTGATAAGCCTGATATAAAATACAAACCTTAGTCTTGCTGTCAGCTCTGTGCAGATCTTGTGTCCTGTGTTGATGTAGCATCATGGCAGTAGGCATCATCATCATCATCTAGGCTTGAACCTGGGATTTGTGGATCTAAAAGCACAAACTGCTATGAGCTGGAGACTCAGGCAGGCAAGTGCACTGTGACCAAACCTGAGGTAAAGCGTATTTGCGTAAGCTGCAATGAAAAAGATTTAAGCAAATACATTTTTATCTCACTTTTGTGATAGGCTAAGTGTGTATGCGGTCTGTCACTGCAGCTCGGCAGATAAGCAGTGTCTTCCTGAGCTGTAGCAACTAATCAAGTATCTGAACTGTAAGCTAAGGGGCCCATCCTTCTTATTAGGAGACTGAACTGTCTCAGTAGTATTTGTGATCCAGCCACAAGAAGGAGACAGCACTGCAGTAGGCAGAGGTTCAGACTGTGTTTGCAGGAAATCCAGTTGATCATAGTGGAGCTCAGGGGGGCGGCAGGGATTTGCGTATTCAGGGGCCTCACAGGATGGGTGCTTCTGGTACGTTAGAAGTGTCTTGGCAAGCCAAGCTCATTAAATGATGTGGTGTGTCACCTGTACTGTCAAAAAGTTGGGGTTTTTTCATGCTGTTTGTTTTCTTCTGTCATAGGATTAAGCACTCCAAACAATGGAGCCTTCTCAGTATCCTCGGGAAGTTATTTCCTACCTTTAAAGATTAATGTCATGGAAATTTTTCTTTGATCTCAAGCCTGGCTTTCATTGGCTCAGTTTTATCCTCTTAGTCCTGGATACAAGGGACAATGGCAGGAGAAGTAGGATTTCTTGCATCAAGGTTTGGAGGCACGGTATCGCTGTTGCCCCAGCTGTGGAGGAGCTGTGGATGGCCAGGCTTCGAAGCGATGCCTTTCCCTTACGAGCAGGAAACCTGCTGCGTTTTAGCTGTGTTGCCTGCTGACCCGCTGACTGATCTTCGACATTTTTATTTTGAAACACATCCCACCGTACAAGATATATGCGTAGCTACAGCCCTGAAAGATTATCTGTATGCTGTTGCACACGAGCAGCCTGCGCCCAAGGCTAAATCCCGCAGCCTAGCCGGGTATTAGCTGACAAGCAGGTGATGGGCAGAGAACAAACGGGGAGCACAGAGGGTGTTTGTTAGGCTCCTGGGGCTGAAGAAACGGGGGTCTGTGCTCGGGAACAAAGGCAATTTGCATTTAATTTCTCTGGGCTGCAGCGCTGGCAACAATGGTAGATGTTCATCCGTAGCGCTAAAGCGCTGCGCGGGCTGGGCTGAATGGCCGTCTTTGTTCAGGGCTGCAGCAGCGGGAGCGCCGCGAATCGGGACCGAAGCACTGCGTGGCCACAAGCGCGAGGGGGGAGGAAGGGAGAGAAGCTGGCTGCTGGTAAAGCCTACCCCATCCCTCCTCCTGTCCCAGGGGAGGCGTCTGCTAAAGGGAAGATGGTGCCATCCTCAAGTGGCTCCCCTGCGGGGTTACGGTCAATGCCCGTCCGCGGTGGTGTTCACCTCTGCTCTGCACCGAGAAGGGGAGGAAGGGCTTGGCTGGTGCTCATCCCAGGGGACTGTTGTGGAGGGTCAGGCAGGAGCAAGCCAGGCCGCGCACGAGGTGCGTCCTGCTCCTGCAGCTAGCTGGGGCTCCACGCAAGAGATTGAACAGCCCGAAGTCTTACCTGGCTGGGACAGGGTCTCCTCCCTAGATGAGGCCGTCCGAAGGCGGCGAGGAGGGTGGGGATGGAGACGGAGTGTGAAGTGCGGTGCAGAGCCCTGTTCCTCTAGCAGACACCCGAGTTCAGCCAGGTGCTACGTGGTGGCTGGCATTCCCCTTCCAGACTCTGGGGGACAGGCTTAGCGCTGGACCTGTCATTCAGCTTGACAGCCTTTTCCAGGGGCCTGAGGCTTGGGAAGCCCTTCCCCAGGGAACTCCAGGCGCTCACTGGGCTGGGAGAAGCACGTCCCCTCAGCCTGGCAGCTAGCAGACACAGAACACGTCGCTGTGGCCACCAGCGGCGTTATTTTCCCCACAGTCCCTCACCTCCTTGCTCGTCGCCGTAGTTCTGGTACAAGTAGCAAAGCCGTGGAAGTTCAGCTGAGACCACCACCAGGCAGCGGGTGACTGGTGGGGTCTTCTCCTTGGTCTCTTACCAGGAGTGATTTGCAGTCTGCTGTTGACAGCAACAGCCGGGAGAAAAGTATGAGAAGTAGGATCCTATTCTCTAGCCCCACAGAGAAATGGTGTTCGGCTCGGGGATTGACTGTGCCGAATACCGTCACGGAAACCTGAGCTTCTCCCGCCTCACCTACCCCGGTGTACAGTGCTCGCCATGCCAGCTAAATGAGAAGTCGTGTTAATTGCGCTGTGTGCTCCTAAGCTTCTTTCCATGGCTTTCTGGAGGCTGATTAAGAGAGAGAAAGTAAAGTGGGGATTATTGGGATCCTGGTGGAGGTTGGGGGGGGGGGGAGGAAATTCCTTGGAGGGAGAAAAAAGAGGGATTTGAACAGCTGACGGCAAGCCTCTGCAAACAAACTGGGAGAGTTAGGCAGCAGATGGACTAACACTCCCTGGGCTTGTGCCAATGCATCAGATTGATTTTAAAGATGAAGAACCCACTGCCTGGGAAAGCAAGCCAGTAGCCCTGCGAGTAGGAGCGCTTCCTGGCAGCTGTTCAAACACTAGCTGCTTTACAGCTCGCTTTCGGTGCACCAGGAGCCAGTGAGAAGCACTGGGGACTTGAGCTATGAAATATGACCAGTGGGGACTACAGACCAATAAAGGGATTATTTTTGTAGGGAGGATTGCGTGGAAAATCATGTCCAGTTGCTCAGAAACTCACGGTGCACAATTAAAAGACCAGAAGAGATCAAAGGGCCATCAAGTCAAACTCTGAGCCTCCCAGCACAGTGAGTGCTGCATCTTTTGAAGCAAAGGTATAGGCTTCTCTGGAGTTCAGTTCCAGAGGGGAATTTTTTTTGCTGGACCTCAGCTGTAGACCTTGCTCTCGATCAGCTTATGTCCTGAGGTATGACTGCTGTCCCAAATGACATTAGCTGTGTTACAGACATCTACCGTAAAGTGTTTGAGCTGAACTCACAGGGTACCTCAGTGATGGGTTTGGATACGTACACTGACAAATACCTCCTACTCCCACGCCATCCCTTTCCTTCTACAGAAACGATGTGAGCTGGAGTGGTTTATTTTTCCCTCCTGCACTTTTCTCAAAATGAAATGAAATGAACCCCCCCTGTTGATGAAATAAAACCACTGAATAATAAAACACATGAAGACTCTTCAGTAAAATAAGCATTTTCACAGCAGTTCGTTCCATCGGATTATACATACATATGTATGTATATCTAACATAGCCTGATGGCCCACCTGATTTATGAAGGCTGTTCCATGGTTCTTCCTCTTAATTTCCCATTCTATATTATAATTTGGTCCTCTTTTAAGTATGCCGTACACTGTTTTTACGGTATGCATGGCAAAGAGACACAGACTCAGACCCTGAGCTGGTGCCAACTCCCACATCTTGAATTGCCCCTTGAACATAAGCTTATATAAAAGTTAATCAGTCTTTAGGCTGATTGTACAACATGTGCAGTTGTGATTAGAGTCTATATTTAAGACTCGGCTGCCAAAAAGACTTCAGCAATGACAAGCTTACAAGTATTTCAGCAAAAGGCTGACATGAATGTGGGGTGGGCTGGGAGTGCCACGCAATTTACTCTCTGCCCCGAGGAAATGCCACCCCCCACCCCGGCACGGCACCTTCCTCCGCCTCTGTTGGCATTGCAGCGAAAGGTGCTCATGTTTGTCATCCTGCCTCCTCCTCCGTCCCGGGATTTCTGATGCAATAGGACCGGAGTGCAAAAACAAGTATGATGCAGCAGGCCTGGCAAAGCACGGCCGTGGCAAATGGAGAAAGCGCTGGGAGGCTGGCGACAGGTCTGATAGCAGAGATTTCAGGGGCAGAGGTATGGAAAGGTAAAGACAGAGCAGCATCAGCTGCTAGTTCACATTGATGAAGAGCTCCCTCTTCCCCTCGCTGTGCTGCGGGTTGTTTGCAGGCAGAGTAGTTTGGAGAAAACCAATATCCAGCTGTCACTCAGAGCTCGGACAGGTTGCGTCCTGATGTTTGCAATAGTGTGTCCTGACTTTTGAGTAGCTGGGGTCTTGCTGAAGCCAGAGAACCTGATCGGAAAGGATTTTCAGTCAGATTTTCAGCTTTAAGTTAAGACAGACTCTTATCTGCCCGCTTAGCTGACAGCCGCGGGTCTGGAGGCCGGTGACTTGGCCTTTCACTGCTGGGGCATTTGTTCGGGTGTACTCCACACAAAAAGCCTGACAGGCTCTGGCAGGCTCTACCAGCTGCTTGGCCATTTACGACCTTCTGTAAAATAGATGTGGTGGTCCCTAGAAAGCCAGCAGGAATTCCGCACAAGGACCACTAGGCTCAGATGAATATCACTTAAGCATTCGCTAAATGGGCATGTAATTCAGATTTGTCCAGTTTAATGGGAGAGCCACCTTCTAGTTCCCAAAAATAGCGTCCCATCAAGTGAAGGCCTCTCTTGGTCTGCTTTACTACAAGACTGTTGTTAAAATATTAAACCAAAAGTTACTTCCCCCTGTTGCAGTCTTCTGTTGTATCCCTCCAGTTTTACACCGCTGACTTTAGTGGAGCGATGCTGGCGTGGAGCTCAGACAGCCGGATGGTGAGTCTGGTCCTGCATTTGCTTTAGCAAACTCATTTAATAGATTTCTAAAAGCGGGACTGTCATGGTAACTGATGGGAAATGCATCACATAAGAAATGACAGGTTTCTGACTGATAGCCAGGCACGTTAAAGATATGGGTGTTTACTGGCAGGGAGAGTTACTGGAACAAAACATTTTATGATTCATGGAAAATAAATGTAAACGTAAAATTATTTTGGTTTACTTTCTCCTTTCCTGGTCACTGAGGACACCTGATTTTAAATGTTACCTACCTGCTTAGAGAACAGAAATGTTTTCTGGTCAGATTCGGAGTCTGGTAACACCAAAGTCAACCTGGAGTCATGCCCCAGTGCAGCCTGTGGAGTTCCTCTGCATTTACACCAGCATCATAGATGAGCTTCTGGCTCACGAGAGCAATCAAAGCTAATCGACGTAGCTAGAATTTGAAATTTCAAATGCTTCTGCTGAATGGTTCGTGAGCAATCTACAGGCTAGGAGTTATTTGCGGAAAGTATCCAGCAGTTAATTTCAAATCCCATATACATTTGAGATGTTCGTAAGCTACTTGCAGACAATTTGCAAACAGAAAAAGAGGCTAAAATTCATCAAAATAAATGATCTGCCATGAATTATTCATTTGGCTCCCATCAATCATGCCAAATGTCTCCCTTGTTGTTAGTCTCTGCAAAGAGATCAGGGATTGAATTTAGCTTAGAGACAGAAGTATGCTTTCACCCCTAGAGGTGCTTCTTCAAAGCAGACTAGCGGCATGTAGGTGATGAGAATAAGAAAGCTTCGGCAGCACAAAACGTTCCCACTCTGTGGATAAACAGCAGATTTTAGCCAGCAGGGCTGTCAGGCAGGCTGCTTCCACAAGGACCATTTTTACAAAAAAAACCCGCAACCACCAAAACAAACCCTGAACTTGAAGGGGAGAGTAAAGAGAGTATTTGGGGTGTTTGTTGTAAACAGGAAAGGTGTCTTTCAGCCCATCCTGGCAGCTGCCTGAGGGTAGCTTTGCCTTTGAAGGTAGGAAGGAAGAGTATGGGTGAAGTGAAGCCTGGATCACTGAGAAATAAAAGCAGGTATCACGACCTGAGAGTGTTTCAAGCACCAGCATGGCTTCCCTTCCTTGCATACCTAATTCATTTCTGGTCATAGGCATATTCCTGTAACAAGCAGAAAGGGGATGGCCAGAATTAAACACGTAAGTGGTGTCCATGCAACATCTTGGAGAGAGAGGCTGCAGTGGGAAGGTGCTGTACTACTTGGTTAATAGAGTGGAAACCCTGTCCAGATACAGCTTTTTGGGGGAGCAAAGGTGGCTAATTAAAGGGAAAGGGCCTCATTCACTGCTGTTTTGCTCAGGTTGACAGCAGAGAAATGCAGCTGACACCAACTGCATTTTGATAAATGACAGTGGCATAGCACAAATAAGAGCACTAAGAGTAAATAAGCTGTCTTATGTTGAAAAAAACAAAGCTGAATTTGATTGAAAGGCAATACATGTAGCAGCATAAGCCCTCAGCACTCAACAGACCCTCATATGTGGCTCTTATAACCTGGATTTACTTGCAGCATGGACATATTATCCCTGCTTTTTCAATAAAGGCATTGCCATGGCTGTGTGCGCAGTGACAAGCCAGACTCAACTCTCCAAAGCCTCAGCCCAGTGCCTGAGGTGCTAGGTTACAGCTTTTACAGTTCAGAAAATGGAAATAAATAGGGCATAATAGAGTTTGGGGAACTGAAATGCCACATACCTGAAAGAGGGGCATCTAACAGCAAAACTGATAAGAACGTATATTGAAGCAATCTCTTTGGACTTGAATTTACATCTTACGCTTTGCCGCGAGCCCTTTACTTGAGAACCACTCAGCAACATTTAATTTAGACAAGTGTACCTGTCATCTTTGGCCTGTTGCTTCTAACATTGCTATAACACAGATGGCTTGCTGGGGGGGAGCGAGAGGGGCTGGTCTCCCGCAGTGGGAGAGCCTGGGCTGCTGGCAGCTGGCTGCCTGCCTCCGCGTAGTGGTGGGGACCCGGACAGTTTCTTATTCGAGCCCTGCTTTGGAAAGGAAGGTCTTGTATGTCTGTCCTGGTTTCAGGTGGGATAGAGTTAATTGTCTTCCTAGTAGCTGGTACTGTGCTATGGTTTGAGTTCAGTATGTGAAGAATGTTGATAACACTGATGTTTTCAGTTGTTGCTAAGTAGTGTTTAGTCTAAAGTCAAGGATTTTTCAGCTTCTCATGCCCAGCCAGCGAGAAAGCTGGAGGGGCACAAGAAGTTGGCACAGGACACAGCCAGGACAGCTGACCCAAACTGGCCAGCAGGGTATTCCATACCATGGGATGTCATGTCCAGTATATAAACTGGGGGAGTGGGGGCGGGGGGAATCGCCGCTCGGGGACTGGCTGGGTGTCGGTCGGCGGGTGGTGAGCAATTGCCCTGTGCATCATTTGTACATTCCAATCCTTTTATTTTTACTGTTGTCATTTTATTAGTGTTATCATTATCATTAGTAGTTTCTTCTTTTCTGTTCTATTAAACCGTTCTTATCTCAACCCATGAGTTCTACTTCTTTTCCTGATGTTCTCCCCCATCCCACTGGGTGGTGGGGGGGGAGTGAGTGAGTGGCTGCGCGGTGCTTAGTTGCTGGCTGGGGTTAAACCACGACAATGTCTCCAGGAGAGAGCAGCCAGGGTCTATGAGAGAGGTCATGTGGAGGAAATGCTGATTTCTTTTTTAATAATATCGCCTTCCTTGCAGCAGATTAGAAACAGGCTTATCAGCCAGGTAGCTGTATTTGAGTTCATTTCCCCCTTTTTTAAGCTTTTATTTCAGTCTATTTGACATAAAAATTAATTCTAATTTACCATAAACAAAGTAACGTGTTTTATTTTACAGTATATTATGCACACAGCTTGAAAGTCTTAACAAGCCCGTGTCACCAAGCTAAGGGGAGGGCTCAACGGGGCACGGGTGAGCTGATGACACCAGTGTCGTGAGAGGGGGGCAGCTCATGTCTGCAACGGGGCTACCTCGAGTGCCTGTCCTTGCCTGCCCCGGCACGCTACCCCTTTCCAGAAAGGCTCCCCAGCCCTGGAGACGAGGTGCAGGCAGCAGCAGAAAGAGAGGAGCAAACCCCATCACGCAGCTCAGCCAGGGCTTCGGCGTGTGTCTAACGTGCTCAGTTTTTAAGACTGCCAGAAACCATGCGGGAAGGGAACGTAGAAGGCAGCGTGGCTGGACCAAGCCACGAGCCTGGTTTCCATGTGAGGGGTGCGCGGTTCCTGAGCCTTGCCTTGCCCGGTGCGGCAGAGAAGGCATCAACAGGAGCGGCGACGTGACGTGCAGAGGACCTGCCGTGAGCCAAGCCCAGACCTCGCTCCTGTCCATTCCTACAGCCACCTCAGTGCCTCACCGGCCTGAAGAAACCCCGCCACGAGCATCACTGCCTTCCCACGATGTCCCCGGTTCAGCGCTGACCGAGGCAGGCAAACCCCGTCCTGTCCCCTGCCTCCTCTTAAGGTCTCTGCTTCAGAAGGGGATATGGCAGGTCTTTGCCTTTCCTTGGTCTAAGTGACCGCTTTCCAGGTCCCTTCCCCAGATTCACACCTTCCTGCCAAAAATCTGTCATCGGCCGGGAGGCCGACAGTCCCGAGAGGAGCCCAAGTCCCACGCGGAGGCCGGCCCCGTCCCGCGTGGTGGATGGAGTCGGGCAGACAGGCCTGGCTGAAGCTGCTGTGTTGACACCCCAGTACCCCCACGCAGTCTGGGGGCCGTGGGGGTACTGGGGCGGTGCTGGGGGGAAGCGGGAGCAGGGCAGCGTGGCTTTTCCCAGCAAGGATCGGCCGCCGCGCTCTCCGGGGCCTCCTGCGTTGGGTGGCCGTGTGCCGGTGGGAAGGGGCAGCCCTGCGACCCGAGCGGTGCTCCCTGGTCGCTGAGGGGGGACACGACCCCCTGCAGAAGGTCCCTGACACCGAAATCTGGGGCAGTGCTCTCACCAGTTGCAAGCGGTGGTGATGGTGGGGGGTGCTGGAGTCCCGATGCTGCTAAATTGCTTTGCCATTAGTGACACAGACTCTGTTACCTCAGTTACCTCATGTTTCATTTTAAATACATTTGCTTGCAGACAGCAGTTTTGCAGTCTTACTTACATTGCCATAGAAACAATCTTTTGCATTCCTCTATTTGTTGTGCATTTTTTGTTAGAGCCTCTTTCTTCTTTACTTATCCACTCCATCTTTTCATTTGCTGCCGCTCTCTTCATTATGTCCTTCTAATTCCCTCGCCTTCTAGCTTGCCGTGCTACAGCTAAATATTTTTCTCGGTAAAGATACCTGTATAGCTGTCAAAAGCCGCCAGTGATATGCCACATGGATAAGGAAATTGGGCTCAGTGTGTGCAAGCGTGCACGTGCCTATGCCCACAGGTGCTGGGATGAGGAGAGGAGAAGGAGGTGGGAAGAACTGTGATAATCTGGTATCAGACTGGTTGCCCTTGACAGTAATGAAACCAATTTTAACTTCTGCTTTGTGACCGGGGAATGAGGCTGCCCAGCAGATAAGGGGCTGTGGGACTCCAAGGGATTTCTCGCCTGGTTCATTTATGCTGGGAAGAAGTGCTGCTTAAAACTTCTGTGCTCCACGTAATTATAAGAAGACAAAAATCTTTTTGGGCATGCTGATTAGACAGAGAGATTTTATGATGAATCACTCTCCCCAGTGGATTGCGTTTGATTGTTTGCTTTAGAGAGAAAAGGAAGAAAAAGGAAAAGGTAGAATTTAGGGCTTTTATGATTGCAAGGGGTGACTTTGCTAACACCCAGATTATATCTTGTTTCCCTTCTCCTCTGCTCTGGCTGGCAGGAAGTGCCTAAGAAGAAATAAGAGCTATTCATGGCGGGGGGGTGGGGAGGAAGCGCAAATATATTCAGTAACTGATCACACGTAAACAAATAAGTCTTTTTTCCCCCATTCCTCATGGGAGGCTGCTCTCCTGCTGGCGGAGGGACAGGCAATGATGCATCCAGGATCACCTTGCACTGCAAGTGCTGGGCAGGGCTGGGGCCAGAGCCCTCTCTCCTGGGACGCAGGGCAGGGCTCTGCATGCCAGGCTGGATGCTTCTCCTGAGCTGCTGGAACATCTCCCAGCAGTGAGCTGGCATCACCGGCTCCAGAACTTGGGGAATGTTTTGTCCAGCCTTTGCCATGCTGCACAGTGGGTGAGGGAACGGAGGCTGTCACCTCTGCACTACCACTGGCTATTTTCCTTTTTTAAAAATTTTGTATTCAAGAGAAGGGTTAACTGCTTTGCACTTACTCTTCAGCGATACCTCTTATTTAAATTCCCCTTCCTCAGAGATGCAGCCATTCTGTATGTCCAGGCAATGAAACTGTGACAAGTGACTAGAGCATATAGGAATCCTAAAGCCCTGCTTGTCTTGCACAACAGCCAAGAATAAACAAAACCAGAATTTCTCCTGTAAACAGGGCAGGAGAAGAAGAATTAACAGCTGTAAGTGTTTGGACTCAACATCAGGAAGCCACATGCAGCGCAGATTCAGTTCCTTCCTTCCCTTGCCTTTAGCAAATCCTTTAGGAGCACTTAGTGCAGTGATGATGGGGTGGACAGAGAGGACAAAAGAGGGAAAGCAGGACAAGATTTAACTTGATTCTTCCCACCCTTCAAAGTCAAGGGAAGCATCTCAGGAGAGTTTTTGATTCTTGCTGGGTGGCTTTTCATTTTTTTCCCTTGAAGCAGCCATGCACCAAAATCTGTTTATAGTACATAGTTATTAAGATCAAATGTAGCAGTAATAGCACGTGGCAGTCTTCTCTTTTCTGAATCAATTTGTACCATGTATGAGTCTTAGTCCTGTCAGATGAAGTGAACTGTGACAGTCTATCCATCCATCAGGACAAATCAAGCTATTCATACATATACTCTGAGGACATCTTACTGCATTTAAGATTTTTTCCTGTGGCAGAGTTGCTCTGTTTTGTAATGCCAAATGTAAGAACTGTGGGGTCACCAGGTCCTTCAAAACTGTGAGAACTGCATTGGCCATGTTGGTGTCATCTAATCACTTGTATTTCTCATATTTGGCTTCCCTCCAGTATTGTTTTCTTTTTCTTTTTTTTTTTTTTTTTTTTAAATTTCATGTACAGGGAGCTCCTTTCCTCATGTCATGTATGGATGTCATGCACAAACTCACAGGTGACCCATAGAGATGCTCCAGGTGCTATTAGCTAATGGCAGCTATTAGTGCTGCTGGCCTACTGGTGTGGAAGAGCAGGGGCTTTTAGGATAGAAATGCACTCTTTTTCAGCCTGGTGATGATGCAGTGCAAGTTCATTATTAGCAGTGAGTTACAGCAGTGGGAAACTGAGAGAGGCCCCAGAACTTTTGCTTGGAGGGTCTGAAATGTGTGTTAGTGCTAGAGCAGAGCACCTTTGCCCTTCCCAGGAGAGCAGGGCCAGCCATGGGCTGCTGTACCCAGTATATCCCCAGGAGAAATTGTTATTTATAAAGATATGTCCAAAGGCTAGACTCCAGGGTGCAAATTCCTCCCTTTTGTAACCCCCATTTGAAGTGGCAGTTACCACGGTCTGACTCCCAGGTGGTTTTTTGTGTAAGAACGTCACTTCTCTACTAGAGAAGCTCGCGGTGATTGTTCCAGCATCCTGAATCCATAAAACTCTTCAGAACCTCAGCTGCAGCTATTGATACTTTTTGTTTCCTAAGTTATTTTTCTCCCCTATCCTCTCTAGAGACTTAATTACACAAGAAGCGGCTATATGAAGGATCAATAACCAACTCAGAGCAAGTGATGCTTCCATGTAGCAGCACAGTGGCTATCAGTTACTTTCTGATACTCAGACCATGAGGGGAGCATCCTGACCAGCTCTAACCTCCATTTCCATTTGCACTGGGCTCCTCTAGAGCATGCTGGCTTGTCAACAGGTTTATCGATATGGTGAACTACAACTTTCTCCTGCTTTATGTATCCCTCCCTGCAATGAGAGCAGTCATGCCCGGTAAGATGACTGCTGTCACTGCAGGAGAGAGCTGTTTCTTGCTATCACATCCATGCAAAAAATACAAAGAGCTGTCTTTACTCAGCAGCCAAACAGGTTTGGCTGGACAGAAGAGAGCACAATAAATCCCTTTGATGAGTCCCCGGATGGTGGGTGACAGGTTGTGGTTCAAGTCTTACAACAAAGTTTTGTTTTCACACCACTTTGGCCACATTAGGGCAGCCATAGGGAGTTGTTGCTCCTTCAGAGGTAAACAATGTTTTGGCTGCAGAGTAAATGGATAGTCCTTTTGCACCTCCCTGCTGGAGAAATGGCTCTGCTGGAAAGGAAAGAGATGACCTCAGTTTTTAACTGAGCATTTGTTTTTTTTTAATAAAAGAGGTTCCATTGCTTAGGCCAAAGATGCTACGTGACACATAGCAATGATGCCTTCACCAACACAGACACTGCTGCCCTTGAAGGACCAGCCCTGTGACTAAAGACTGCTGAGTGAAGCTTTTCCTTCCCCGAGCAGACTTAGTGGGGCTGTCGTGGACCTCCTGGAAATAGTGACAGAGGTCTGGGTTTGTAACTGGGTAATAACGCAGAGAAGATTGCATGTGCTGTTAAGTCCTGCAGTGTGTAGAAATAGACCATAGGCTTGATCTCTTACTCGCACTTACTTAAAATGTTCTCCTCTAACTAAGCAATAAGCTGTGGTAAATCACCCTTTTATATCCTGATGCTTTAGTTAAAATGTTTCATTAAACAGCTCAAATTGAATGTCTGGAAAAGTTTACACCTCCCACAAATTCTCTTCTGCTAATGGAAAAGTCATGTAAACAAGCATCACTTTATTATATCCATTGTTCCAATAATGCCCCTTCCAAATGGGAAAGACTTGAATCAGAGCAATTTAGTCCTTGTCTCAGTGTAGTTTGTCTTCTGGCCACTTTTATTGGGGGGAAAAATAAAAGACACCCTGAAAATACGTTTGTGTGAAAAATGGTGGCAGCTTGCATGCAGCGTGGTCTCAGGAAACCTTTTGAATGGCTTATTTAAAAACCAGTTGCAGAGTACACATCACCTCCTGGGGCTGATGTGGCCACTGAACTTTCTGCCCCGGTGCCTGTTGTGCCAGAGTGCGGTTGATGTGCTGGCAGCGTGGGAGTCAATCGATACCCCAACGCGATGTGAGGCAACCAGAGTCTGAATTGCCTTCCAGCAGTTGAGGCGCTGCAGTCTTCAGCAGGGTTGTTCCCAATTTGTCCTGACTTGTAAGGTGTTTCAGGCCTCTAGTTTGGGTCCATGTATTCAGTGAGAGCCAAAGTTAACCCCATAAGGTAAAAAAAAAGGTAGTTTACCCTTGCATGAAAGCCTATAGAGAAGGTAATTTATAATCACAAAAAATTGTGTCCCCATTACATTCCTTCTTTCCCGTCATTTCTGGTGGATTTGTGCAGTGGTTCTTCTCTGTTCCTACCTAGTGGACAAGGCTGGGTGGATCTTCTGGGGACACACCAATGCACAGCAGCTCCCTGCAGTTGCTTTTAGAGGTTTTGACCGTATAGAGCTCAAATCCTCTCTGATGACTGGCCTGAGCTTTTCACAGCAGAACTTGCAGATCCCAGGTGGGTAAAGTCTTCCAGCCCAAATGGTGCTGTTTCTCTGGTGCTTTTATTCCAGCCTTCGCTTTAGGGTAGCCCTTGTACCGACTTGCACCTCCAGTGGGGGATGCTTGAGCACCTCTCCTTTGAAGCTACACTTGGACAGCAGGACCTGTGCCTGGACCAAAGGCACAGGCCCTTCCTCGCATGTCAAGGGAGGGCAAAAGGCTTGAGCAAGCATCACTCTCCCTTCAGTTGTCTGAACTGTAAAAACTTGCAGGCAATTTCCTGGTAGAGCCTTGCACTCAGAACTTTAAAACTCCATCCCCAGCTCTTCTATTTGGTTTTCTCAAGGACCTTGCATGAATCACTCAGCTACCTGCATCCTCAAGTGACTTCACTGTAAGAGCAGCAACAATATGACCCCACAAGCTTGGTGGTTTTGGCACCACAGCTGGGAGCCTCTGGGGTGCCCCATCCTACACATGTGTCCCTGTTTCCTACAGATCACTAGGCAAAACTCCTGCAAAAGACAGCGTGAGCACCCCTTTCTGTGTCTTTGATCACCGACTCAAGTCTGAGACAGGGTAAGGAGAACCAGGTGCTGTATCGCATGGGATACTTTGAATTCTCTAGTCTGTTTTGGGGAGGGAAGGAGGAAAATGAGATCAAGGCAGTTACTGAAGGCAAGCTGGGCTCAGACTGTAACTGTGCTATGTTTAAAATATTTAATTCCACAGTATGAGTCACTATGACTAGGCTGCTATTGACCTGGGTAACCTGAGTGAATATTGCATAAAAGGCCCTCTCGTTTTGTCACTATAAATAAAATCTGTGATTATTCATAGGGAATGCTGAGTTTCTATTACCATAAGCAGCCTTACAAGAGCGTTATGCTCCAAGATGGGGCTGTGTTCGTAGAGCTTGCGGGTCATGTGGAGCTGCCTTCATGGGTGACCGGCTTGAAAGGGGCAGCGCTTCTGCCCTCGAGCATTTCTGCCCCTGCCTGGCAGAAGGAGATGCCTGCATCCATCAAGAACCAAAAACACTGAAAATAGACTGTGAAAAAATTGTGCAATGATTGAAAAAAAAACCAACAAAAGAAGCTGAGGGAGAGAAAGGGAAAAGAACTAAACATCGGGAAAGGAAAAAAGAAAAGGAAGAGTTAAGGTCTCTCCCTCCCTGCCTCCCCCCCAGGCTAATTTTCATTATTGTCTGCTGTTTTATGGCACTGTCCCCTCCTGCTCCACGCGTTGTAATTGGGCTGGCACACGCTATACACATCCTAAAGGGACATGGTAATTATTTGTTGGATAACCAGAAAGTCTGTGCGGGGATCTGTGTTTGCGTTGAGCCCTGCGGTGCCATCTGGCCCTGCCTGGGACCAGTCCCATGCCAAACCTACCTGTGATCCCAGCCCATCCTACACAGCTGAAGCCCATCCTCCCTCCTCTGAAGAGTATATAAATGCTCAGCGGATGGCATCAGGAGCCTCTGCAGCGGCATGAGTTAGCTGAGCTGCACTCGTCGTGTGCTTCAGGGGGAGATTTCAGTAAGCCCGGCAATGGTGCGGGCTGCCGCCTGTGTTGGTGGCTGTGTGGACCAGGCTCAGGAGCAGCTCTAGGCAGCGGAGGATGAGGGTGCGTGAGGTTCTGTGCCCTAAAAGAGGAGGTGACACCTTGAACAAGGCAAGGGAACAGGAAAGGGACTGGTGTACCAGACACCAGAGCAGGGAGCTATTTGGGTACATCAGAGCTGTCCTTTCTAATGTTTTATTTCTGTATTTACTGATGATTAAGCACCATGCAAGGAAAAAGCAATTAGATACTTAGAGTGAAGCGTGGCCTCTTGATTTTTGCCTGAGTTGTGGCACTGGAAGGCAGTCCTTAATTGGCTCTATGATCGTCAGGGGAGCAGCACAGATCTGCTCCCTGCCCTTACCCTGGGAGACACAGGAGAGAGATGTCCCTGTCGTGCAAGAAGCATCAGCTGCGAGCAGCCGCGGGTAGAGAGGTGCTTAGAGGTTGGATTACGGTGCTTGTGTTGCAGCTTGACCAGAGACTCTGCGATGGAGGCATTTTTCATGTTGGTTTAATAGTGTTGAGATAGGAGAGTGACTTGTCCTTCAACACAAACTTCTGGTCTGCTTCCCCGTTGCAAGTCCTGCCCTGCATCAAGCCTTCTCCCAAACCCTGGTGCTGGTGCTGGAGAGAGGGGCTGTTCCCACCACTGCATCCCATCCACCTCCTCCTTTTGTCCCACACAGCGCAACAGATGTCCCATCGACCCGCAGTGCCTTTCAACAGGTGCCTTCTGCCTGCGGTCGACTCAGTTGTCTGTATAAATCAGTCTATCAGATATCTCAGCTGCCCAACTTGATCTTCACGCTATGTCCTCACACAGATGGTGAACCTTGTGGCAGACAGAAAAGTCTTCTTCATTAATTACTTCACTCAAGTCCTTTACTGCAGACATCTCTATCCACAAACCAGGTAAGTAGATATTGTTGGCTCATTTTATGGCTGGGAAAATTAAGTCCATGGGGTTTAAATAGAAAAAGGCAGATGTTAAATGACTTTCCAAGAACATTAAGGTGTTCACTGTCCCCAGAGTCCTTGGTTTAGATTCACTAGCAGAGAACATTATTATAATAGAGTGGCAGTGGGTTGCTTTTAAAAGAATTTCATGTTTGAATTGAAAGACCCACCTTACAGAAGGTGCCTGGATATGTGAGTGTCATGACAAATACAAGCACCCAGGTAACAAAGCATCACAGCACTGAGCTTGGAAAATGCTCGTTCCTGTTATTTACCAGATGTTCTGGGACTGGGACTGAAATACAGGCTAGACCACTTACAATCCTTTTACTCATCCATACAAGATTTACTGTACATGTTAATTGTCACCCACCAAAGTTACTATTTTCCCAGAAAGCTGGAAATGTTAAGTTTTGAGGCATGAGTAGCCAATGGAAATTTGCTAGGGCAATATGATACCACTAAATAGATAATCTTGCTGGGAGCTCGGATACAGCTAGAATCCCTCTCTGCTGCTTGCACAGTCCCAGCTAAGCCCTGTTGAAGTAGCCTCTTCCCCTGGATTGCTCATCTGATGTATTTCTAACTCATCTTTGGACTCTTAAATATTTTTACACCAAATACTCCACTCTACTCTGCAAGCATGTACATAGCGCTCACCCGATTTATACTCCAGTGTACGCAGAGGTGTAGGGGGACGTGGTTTTGGAAAGTGTGTGTTGAGTATATGTTTAAAGATAAAAGCGGTGCAATAAAATTAGGAGCAGTTTCAGGTATGAGGGGGGCAACAAGCCCATGGCAGGAGGGATTTGGGAGAGCAAGCTACTGACCCCAGCAATGGCAGGGTCTGGCTGAGAGGTTTTGCCAAGGCAAGTCCTTCTGCGGTGCCTCCTTCCCCCAGCTTGTAAAACAGTGCCAGCACCTAGCACCTGACTTGCTGTCCTAGGGTGCTCTGAGGTCTTCCTCAAGAAGCTACAAGTGCTGTCTGAGATACCGTATGCAGCTAGAAAGACTTGTGTAAAATACTGCGTACCTCAGTTGAAAACCCTGCAGTGGCCCATGTTGGTTGTCGTCATTTTTTCAAAGAGCTAGAGGAGGTTTTGTGCTCTTTGCCATGCTCTGAATCAACAGTCCTCAATGCCCATTAACATACATGTTTCCACCAAATTTTGCCTGCATTTGCACTAGGTAAGCTGCAGCTAACATTTTCTTTCCTCTTTTTCCTAGCAAATTTTGTAGCAGAGAAGCCTTATTAATAAGCAGAAGCTTTTTCAAAATGAAAATTGAAGGGTTTTTTTCCCTTTCCCTTCTCTCTTGATTTCTAATGGGTGTTTTGATTTCTAATGGTTGTCTTAGAAATACTCAGTCTTCACAGAGAGACCAAAAGCAAACTCCATCCATGAGTAAATAAAAATGCCTATTCATGTGTATGTACATGTGTACATATATACACCTGAACACATAAAAAACCAAACACATGGCATTGCTTGGAGTTATGTAGACACTTTTGGCTGCCTATTTTATTTATTGTACTTCTATTTGGAGGGGAAAATTGGATTTGGAGCTGTGTCTGTCTCTGAGAGTGCATTATTTGACTTTTAATCTACATCAGACTGTAACAAAGCACATCCCATATCACAACTTCTGTTGCTTCTGATACAAATTCTGTATTTCAAGAATATTTATGCATGCAGGATTATTTAGTTTGGTGGCAGAGGTGTTGCATTCTGCATTTTTTCTTCTGAAGGGTATTACTGGTTGTTACTGATTAAATGGACTGTTCACATAAATTCAATCTATGGAGTGTGTGGTTATGCATGTGGGCTAGTGAATACTGCATGTCCCCCGTAAACAAAGGGTTAACTTTGCATCCCTTTTCCTCTGCTGGGGGAAGGCTGCCAGGGATGGAGAGAAGAAGAAATGGAGGCTCCCCCTCAAATTTTTGAGGAGAGGATGAGCCCTAGCAGGGAGGGGATCCCCGGTCATTTTGCAGCGGTGGTGGTGCCTCCTATGGGTTTGCCCTGGGTTACAAAACACGAGTTGCTCCTGACAGACCTTGCTAGTTTCTGCTGTGACCTGACTGGGAGGAAGGACAATAAAATCTGTTTTGCTTAAGTTATTATGTCTTTATTTACCTGCCTCGGACCAGTCAGGTTTCAACACGGGCTTGTCGAAAACTTCTGTGTTCAACTGTGGTTGCCGTACTTAATTTTCCCACTTGTCTCTCCAAGCCCAGCTCCTGCAAATACATAGGCACATCCTAGACTGAAAAAAGAGGAGCAGCAGTGCTGAGCTCTGTCAAATTCCCTTGATGACAGCGTTTTTTCCCTTGTGCCCCAGACAGTCCCGTCAACTGCTGTGCTCCCGTGACAAGGTGGCTGCATTTCACAGCAAATGAGATGCTTTCTCAGTGCACGGCCGTAAAATATTTTGAAACCCTAGTGGATGAATAATGTTGTACCATAAATATAAAATGAATATTGTTTTACAGTTCCTGAAATATTAATTTGTGCATGGAGCCACTCTTGGAATGTTTTTTTATTAAATGTAAAGATCCTTTTGAGTCCTGAATGTCCTTGCTTAGTTTTTTATTATTAATATTCCCTCCAGGAGACACTGACTTTCCCTTCCCCTAGACATGCTGACTCCTGCCTGCCAGAGTGATTCAGCAGCTTGCCACTCACTTTTACAGAAGGGAAGTTTTCTCCTGGCTTCTTCCACTGGCCTGGTGTGACTGTGGCTGCGATCGAGAGATGTATTTGTGTGGCTGGTTGATTTTTCACACCGAGTCACTGTCGAGCAGCGGGGCAGCCCTGAGCTCTCTGCCTAGCTGGTGGCTCTGTCCTTTATGCGGGGAAGGAGATCCCCGTGGAAAGCATCGGGGCTCTCTCCTTCACAGTTTTTCCCTTTCCAGGCAGGATCACGTTAAGTAACCAAAAGTTATTTATAATTGAGGCTGGTTGCTGACTGTCTGTCACAGTCATCCAGGTCTATAGAGGAAAGTCTATAGAAAAATGCTGCTCGTTTGTTCAACTGCAACAAATGCCATAAAAAATGCAAGGGATGAGGAATGATTAACACTTCCTTCTCTTTCTTTCCCATGTGAAAAATGGGAGCAGGCCATTATTTTTAACTGAAGCTGAGGAGAGGAGACTCACATTCCAATACTTTAATTACGTTTTGGTTTTCCTAATAAAGTGTTAAATAGCTGTCAGAGCTTAAAAGCACAAAGCCTAACATAAACCAAACCAGAGACGTAGACGTATATACCTGTGTGCAAACCGACTGACTGGTATGCCTTATTTTATTAAAGCATGGTATAAGGAGCTAAATTATGTGGGTTTTATGGATCCCTAAATTACATGTTTTTATCGATCTCTTGTCACTCTTAAAAATATATTACGAAGAAAAAGAATGCAGTCTTTGATATTGAAAAAGAAATTCAACTACAACACATAAAAGATCTGGGAAACTATAATTCAATGTGTGAGGCTGACAGAAATGTAAAACACTTAATTGTAGCTAATTAGTTTTAAAAATTTCCAGTCACATGCCTTTAGGGACTGGCCGGAGAACCAGTGCTGTAGTCATTCATGGGACAACTTTCCTGGTCACCCAGAGGTAGACAATTTGAAGCAGACGTCTTCACACAAAGCTTTGAAATTCCCCAAACCACTCAAAGAGTGTTGCTACCCCTCACCTTCCTCCAGACCTGGGAAACAGGGACGTGGGGTTTGAGAGTGAGGTTTCCACAGCAGCATCATTTCTGGAAACCTGGTTTCCATCTTGGTCCCAACCTGGGGGGATAATGCTGAGCTGCCAGCTCCGTGTGTGGCCTTCCGTGCTTGGACACCGAACAATTTGGGAAGTGGCAATGTGGGAAGAGCTCAGGCACGAGGGGCAGGGGTCTGGCTTACCCTCTTGCAGCACCCGTCGTCAGAGAGGGACTAAACCTCGGCAGCGCTTACGGCACGTGGCAGAGCGCTGCCGGTGAGATTGAGGATGCTGTGGTGTGTCTGACCTGGTGGGGAGGAGGTGGGATGGAGGACCAGGGTGGGTTTGGTGCTACTCCTCCGTGCTGGGGGTGTGTGATTTGGCTGATGGCTGTGGCATGGCTGTACCCTGCCACAGCTCGTTGCCTCGGTTGAGGTGTTGAGTGATTCAGAGCAGTCATTTTTCTGTTTTTTTCAGAAATCAGTCTGTTTCTCTAGTGGCCTCTTGCAGTTGCTGGAATTCAGCTGCTAGCCCCAAAATGGGCATCTCCTTTGATATTGCTTGATTTTGTGACGCAAAACAAACCAGATGCTCATGTCCGATAGACCTGAACATAACCTTGGTGCCGTCTTTTCTTACAATAGAGAAATCGCATCATTTAATCTGTCTCTGAACCTGGATTTTTGTGCTCGAATAAAGACAAATATGAAATACGTACTCATATCCCGGGACTTGTTTCTGGTACTCAGCTACTAAAAATTCAGCCGTGGCCTTCGTAAGTTGTTACTAATGTTTGAAGTTGCTTTTTTACCTTATCTGCAAGGAGCACCTGCTCTGCTGTATTTACGAAGAGCAAGAGTATTTCTTTTGTTTCTGCAGAAAGATTTAAAAGAAGGGACATGGCCAGTTCATATGCTAATGGAGGTACCAGCAGAATGTTAATAGCTGAGATGATAAACAATAATAAAAGGAAAAATAAAGGTACTTTTGTGGGTAGTTTTGAGTCTGAGGGCTGGGTTTGAGGGCATTTTCACCCCAACTTGCCTGCCTGACAACTGGATTTCATTCTAATACAACTTTCAGTGGAGGAAAGTTGTGAGTTTGTCTTGAGCACTAAGTCTGCTTTGAAAGCCCATTGAAATTCAAAAATCCTGTTTTCCAGCAGCCCTCCTCTGGCACTTTACAATTCATGCCTCTAAATGGGGTTGTTTGCAAGAAACTGAACTGTGAAAGCATAACATGTGAAGACTTTAGAAATGTTGTCGTGAGCGTTTCACGGGGGCCTTGCTACCACTTTGACCCTGCTCTCAGCGAGGGCTCTGACCTGTGAGTGAGGACAGTGTCCTCGGGACATCTGGTTTCCTCTTCTACCTTCCACTGCAGTCCTCTCCAAGGAGGCTCCCAACTCAATTTACACTCTGATGCCCATTTCATTTCTCCTCTGTGCTTTGCTGTGCAGACTATGGTGGTCTAGGACCCACCTCGGGGCCACCTGAGATATCTGCAGTGGGGCCAGGGACCTCCCAGAGAGGAGCAAGGCAACCGTCTGAGCGCAAAACCCACCGCACCATCCTGCTTTTTTGAGTCAGAGCCACCGAGCTCAGTCCTGCTCTGTGCAAAGCCACTGATGAGCCTTCAAGCGTCCCGCTTTGAACCCACACACCGAGTTATTTGTTCCCAAAGAAAGGAAGTGGTGTCGCACATTGAGGGTTGTTTGTGAAGCCGGGAATGTTCTGTGCTAACGAGAGCCTGAGCCATGGCTGGTTGACAGGGTGGAAACGTGCCCACAGGGGGCCTGGCGACTCGTCCTGGATGCGAGTGATGTGGAACCAGGTCGGACCTTGCTGGCGCAGCCTGGCAGGAGGATGCTTCTGAGGATGTGGCACACTTGGCCAGAAGAATCTGGATGGGTAATTCCCTTTATTGTATGCCTTCCCTCCCTTCACCCCAAAGGAGAAAAGAGACATCGCGCCGGGGTACGGCCATGCTCACTACCTCTGAGTTTGTTCTGCACAGAGGCTGTTGGTTTGTGCTTCAGGGAGAGTGAGAAAAACTGCTGCGTTCGCAAAGTTCAGCACATTATAGCCAATGATGACAGTTGTGCTTCTATGCCGGTCCAGCCTACCACTGTGCAGTTAAAGTAGGGCTGTAAATGAGCCTCTGAGGCATTAACTCAATATATGTAATATTTCACATTTTCTTCTGGCATAAGGATCATAAGGCGTTTCTTCCAAGAGCTTTATGGAGAGGATAAGGCCTCTTCACAGTCAAGGAGCTGAAATAACAGTGGTCATTCATTGCCCAAAATGGAGGGTAAGCTCAGGGCATGGTGTGAGCAAGGGGAGTTTGCGTGCCTGGGAGAGGAGAGCAGGAAGCCCACAGAAACTGGGAACGGAGGCAACGGAGAAAGTCTTCAGCATCTCTTGAAAAGGTGGTGGGAGCCTGGCACTGAAAGAAATGGCAGAGGTGGGGAACTTTGCAGTCAAGGCTGTGGGCAGAGGGCAATCTCCTGGTGTTTGAGTCCTACGGTATCCAGGAAAGCCAGACATTTCTGTGGCCTTAGTCGATGAGCAGGGATCCATCAAAGACACAGAAGACTGCCACAGCTTCCCCTAAGAACCGAAACAACCTGCAGGGCCCTGAGCTTTGGCTCGTTGCTCATGCCAGGGGTAATACCAACTTCAGAGAACAAGCACCACCAAATTCTGTTTTCTTCTTGCTCCTGCAGTAGCAATGGAGAGGGCTTTCCTTCCTCCCTCCTTTGGCCAATGGCTCTTCAGAGGTTGAGGCATGAGTGAGGAAATGTGCCCGCTGTGGAAATCGGCACCTCTGCCATACCCCTTGCCATATTGTGCATGCCAGGAGAAGGGCTTCCACCTGTGGGGAGAAGACTGGCTAACGCTGACAGGCCCAAATCTTGTGTAGGTGCAGGCGTGCTGCACTAAAACAACGAGGGATGATGGGGTGATGATGTTTGCTCAAGCACATACCAGTCCCCCTGCGCTGGCTTCCCCTCTGTTCCCAAGGCAGAAGGCATGGGATGGCACCACAGGCTGATGGTGTGGGACAGGATCACGAGTTCAGGTCCCCCCAAAACAAGTGCTAGAAACAGGGTTCTGCCATGCATCTCTCTCCATCTTCAGGTGGCAATGATAAAACCCCTGGATGTTTTGTTCTTCACTGCAGATATCTAGCAGCAATCCTCCTGGGGCAAAGCCAGGGTGTCTGTGAGCCAGCCCACCCCACAGATACCCTGAGGTGGGAGCCAATATGTCCCACAGCAGCAGGCTCAGAGTTCCTGCTGGGAGTGATGCTGGCATGGTGGTCTCAGGAGCAGATGCTGAGCCTGGGTCCCACCTCCCAGGGACAGAATTTCACCTGCAGCCCATTGCTGTTCCCAGCGTATTCTGGCAGATGTTTCACTGGGGCCGATCCTGTCTCAGCATGCCAATCTGAAACACTTGTTCTTCTGAACATGAGGTTGGCTGGGAAAAGCGCAAGTGTTTTTCTGATATCATCTGCTGGGTGGCAGGAGGTCGGGAGGGTGGTGCAGATGGGATGGAAAGGATTTGAAGGGGAGCTGAAGAAGCAGGGAGCATTCAAGCAGCACTGCTCAAAGCATACACATACTTCTAGGAACGCTCTGCAAGTTATGTCATTACTATTGTAACGTCCACCGACTGAAACCAGATACAAGCAAATGCTGTTTTCAGTCTTGCACCAGAATCTGGCATCAGCATGAGTCGGCAGGGGACATTAAAATCGAAGTGGAGTTGTATTTACATTCTGGGCATGAACTAAGCCTATACCACTGGAGAGAATATGTACCCTCCCCACCACCTACCTTGACGGAGTTTAAGCCTCCTTCTGCCAGTCTGACTCCCACTTGGGCAGTGGTTACTTACAATGCCATGGCATGAGCTGGAGGTTGCCTTTGAAATACAGCCTTTCCCAGTCAAAGGCCTTTGGAACAGGGCACTGTCTCTTTATTCTGGAATTATGGCATTTATATTAGCAAGGCTGCTAAGGAATTCATGTTCAGAAAATATGCACTCTGCAGAAATGTTTCATGGAAATTAGATTTCAAGAGGCAAAAATAGCACAGTACTCTGAGATTGCAGAAGGTGGAGATCCTTTTCTTCCCCCATTCCCTCAGTAATTAATGTCTCCTCTGGCATGATTTGAGGAAAATACTTCCTTTCACTAATGCACCCTCTACCTGTTAGGGAGCATTCTTTCAATGGATTTTTTTAAGTATGCACAACTTTGATCAAGTGCTCATCATAGATCTGGCAGAGCAATTTAATGCTGCTGAGCGTTTTCTTTGTAGGACATCAATGTTTCGTGCACTTAGTCAAATCCAAGTCTGGGCTAGGTAGGTTTCATCTCAGTGAAGCCGTTTGAACTGCATCTACTTCTACATGAGCTCTGCTTGGCCATTTGTTTGCACAATGGAATTGGCTGTGACTCATAAAGTCAGATTGTATCTAGCTAAACAATAATATCTGTGGAAACACAATTCGGTGTGTTCCAGTCCTCCTTGTTTATAGTCATTTTCTTAGCAGACTTTTATCTCAGAGGCTAGTGAGTCTCTGCTGATTTAGGCCATGAGTGTTTCTCCCAACCTTTTACCTCTAGAAAACTGGAAAGAACAATATACACTTTTCATCTGACTTGTCCAGATAGTTGCCTCATGTCAAAAGTCAACTGAAGCCTTACCTGGACACAGCCTACACTGACAGACATACATGGTCAGGCTCAGTAGATGGGAACTGAGCAGAATCCATAGCCCATGATGGGCAGGAGGTTCGGCTGGAAGAGTCCCTTCCAACCTTAAACTCTAGGAGTTGATGGAAAACCCCTTTCTTCCTTTCCACAAGTAAGATTATGTAGGACATCCCCTTGGCTTAGATCAAGATCCTCCACTGTTTGGGGTTCAGATCCATCAAGAACAAGATTGTGTCTGGACTTTTCTATTCAAAACTCCTCTCTGTTCCCGGAGAAAATACATTACCACAGAATCTGTTCCCTAGTGACAGTCACTTGCACAAGTGTCCTTTACTGTTAAAGATTGGTGCAGGATGTCTTGGGCCTTTCCCCTCCTCAGCTTGATGTAATGATAGTTGAACTGAGATAGAGGGTTCACCTTAACTAGAGGGTTATGTGGTGAAGCCGCACTCATACATGTCCCACAATTTTGTCTTGACCTAAAATGGCATGTCTTCCTTTCAAGGTTTTGAGGGTAGTCACATTTTCCTTGTCTGCAGGTTGATTTTGTTCTCAGTGCTCAGCAGCTGCGAGATTCTTGGACAAATTCCAACTTTCATTTCATCTTCCACGTTGTCCAATGCATGGGGGACTGAGCCAGCAGCTTCCAGAGCTGCTGTTCACAACCTTTTCTCCTCACGGAACTGCATTTGAGGCCACAGTCTTCCTTCAGTTGGCACTTCTAGGCTCAAAGACCCAGGAGGAGCCACAGTTTATTGCACAGAAACCTCTGCTCAGGAGCTAGGCTGAGTCTTCTCCATGAGCGGAAGGGAAGCAATGGATACTGCAGTCAGTCAAATGGATTCTTTGGGCATTACAGCTTTTGTGTGGGTGATATTTTTTTTTTCCTTAATGCGAAAAAATAAATAAAACCACTTGAGTCCAAATGGTCCATATGAGTCATGAAGAAACCGTTCTTCCTCCCCCTGAGACAGTTATTCACCCTATCACTACCAGAAAGGCAGAATTAGGATTGTGCTGACTGCACAGGAGGCATTTAGGAAAGTTCCTGATAACCTGTGTGGAGTCTTCGTAGCATGCTCATACTTGGAGTATAGGAATCCCGTCCAAGTCCTGCCTTGTCATTGACTGTTGCTTTGGAGAAAGTATTCAACACCTGTGCCTCAGCTTCCCACCTATGAAATGGGAATTGCAAGGGGAATCACAGCCATCCTGTGCCACTGTCTTATTCTGTGGCTGAACTAGTCAGTGTTTGGAAATCGCTTTCAGGCAGTAAAGTGCTATCTTTTTAGTAGTAAAGTTGCCCTTTTCCCCAGGAGTCCTATTCAGAACCTCTCAACCTTGACAATAAATTGAAATGGAAATCTTTTGAGTACTGTAATGAATACATTATCTTAATTTCAGAGGATTTTTTGAAGGGGTAAGATATTGTGCAGAAGGTGATCTTGAATATTTAGCAACATGGCCTTAGCTAAAGCTTTTTGCTTCCATAATTATGTTTTTTAATACAATTCTCTTAGTATTTTAGATTCAAAATGAGGAAATATCCTTTGGCTCAAGTCCAAAGTTTCCCCTTTTTTTTGATATTCTTTCAAAAGATAAGGGTCTAATTCTTCCTTCCCCGCTGCACTTTATAGTCATTTACACATGTAAAATGCTATTATTCTTTCTTGGAAACATATACCAAAATGCAAATTACTCTACAAATGAGCAAGCATCAAACCCAAGGACCCAGAGGATAAGGGCAAATGAGCATCCTACCAGGAACAAGCTGGAGAGTCAACTTAAAGCCTGTCAGCTACTTTGTGGCCGTAATCCACATTCACACCCTTACTCCTTGGCGAAAGGAAGGTCAGATAAATACCTCACACCCACCACAGTCTGAAAGCACACACATGACTGTAACTTCATATCTCATCTTATGGGTTGGCGTCTTCTCTGGGGGTCTGTGTCCTCAGACCAACCCACTGCGAAAGTCGTCCAAATATAAAACTGTGGCTTCACAGTGTACATTCACGGTGTATGTGGCCCTGTCTATATTATAAATTAAATGATGGCTGAGCGTGGCTGGCAGTTGGTTTAGCAGGACGGGTGACCAAGCATGCTCCAGCTGCAAGCAGAGCCAAGGGTACCCTCAAACCAGCTCTGAGCAATGTGTCCTTCTGTCCGCTTGCTGTCTGTCTCTGGGCAGGCCTGAGGAGCTGGGCTGAAGGAACAACTTGCTGCTGCCTAACTGCAGCCGGATCAAATGGTTTGGGGCTGGTCTAAGCTTTTGCAGCTCCTTCCCTCCGGTGTTGCTCCAGTTAAGCCCGTGCATTTAAGGGAAGCGGCAGGCTGCTGCTGGATCCAGTTCTGCTCTACCCCATCCTTTGGGCAGGCAGCCTCTGGAGGGAGGGCTTTTGGTCGAAAGGCAGCCTGGCTGGGCTTTATTTTCCTTTGAAAGCAGTCAATAAGCCCCGAGCTCTACGCTGTCAGAAAACATCAGCCTGACGGTCTCCTCCACATACTCCTCTTTCAGCCTGGAGGAGGGGATGGACCTGAAGAAGCAACTTGGCATGAAAATGAGAAACAGGCCAAGCTGCTTGCAAATCTGGCCTCTGAAAAAGAGATAGGGAGACAGAACAGAAAAGCAATTACTTCAGAAAGCCAGGTTACACCTTACTCCAAATTAGTACAGCTGCTTGGAAAATCCCTGACAAACCTTTTTGTAGCTCAGCTGATAAGTTGGCTAAAGGTTCTCTGTCACCACTGAAGCAGTAATTTCCAAATCTGGAGGAGACCACCATTTCCACTTACTGAAATCCTCCCTGAAGTGGAACGACCCCTCTCTGGTCAGAGATTTGAGACCCTCATCTGAACAAAGCTTGGTGCTAGAGCTATGGAGAAAGAGGTATAGGTTTATAAAGGTATCCAGGTGCCTAAGCAGTTGTCAAAATTCCCAGGTAACGCAGTTAAGTCACCGACCATCTATAGTTCTTCCTGAAGTTTGTTGAAGTTATTGGTAGGAACTCAACAGCTTTCAGAGTCAGGCTTGTGATCCTTGCTTGAGCAGTGGCTGTGGTATCTAGGAAGAATTAATATATGTATCATAAATGCACTTCGTCTCTTCTTGATGTATGTTCAAAGAAGTATTTTTGTGATGTGGCTCATTGCCAGTGTTCCTGAGAAAGTCACATATGTAATTTTTCCTCTATAAGTTGATAAAATACTATAATTAGTTTTTGAAATATTTCTAAACCTCTTTTTGCAGTATTTAACCCTTATTTGTTGAGAAAAAGGAAAAGCCAACATTTCCCTTATTCCTCTGAACTCCCAAACAAAGAGCTTCTCTCACAGTTGCAGTGACGGTCATACATTATCAGGCACCAAAAGCTGCCTGCCTCCTCCTCTCAGGCCACTCATATGAAAAGTTAGCTGAAGGGACTTGGTCAGTGAATTTCCTGACTTGCTTTGCAGTTTTCATTCCTGATTTTTATGCTATGTTAGAATAAATGTTTCTCATTTAATGTTAAAATCTCTGGATGATTTCTGATCCCACTAGATTAATTCCAACTTCCTGTCCCTTGATAGCTGATTTGGATATATCAAATTACATTCTGTCCATTCTGGCAGCTGCCCAAAGTAGCTGGTAATCCTAATTTGCCACTAGTCATGCCCATCTCTCAAAGAAGAAATTAAAACATAACTCTCTCATATGTCAATTAAGGCCTTATATCTTTCTGCCCCCCGCCTTGATTGATAGGATTTTTTTTCCCTTTTCTTTGTTGTGCTCACAAAGGCCACTAGATTTACAACTCTTGAAGTCAAAGGCCTTTACCTACAGATCAAGCACAGCAAAGAGAGCAGCAGTTTTCAGATTATCCTGCCCATCCATCTCAGTCCTGGAGGAGGCCAATTTATGAAATGAGAATTGGACATTCTCTGTGTCTGTTTCATCTTCTGCTGAAACCAGGGACGGGAAACAAATCACTGGCTATTTCAGGGTCTAAGGGTGCCAGAATGAAGACCTGGCCTCAAAAAAAAAGCAGATTTCAGCAAATTCAGGAAACAGGCAGAGTCTCTTGGGAAGAAATTCTAAATGAAGAAGTGCAGAGAGCTGGTGGCTATAGTACAAGTAAATCAGCAGCTTGTCTCAGTGCAGACAAGCAACAGAGTTTACAGTAAACCCTATATAGGTGCATCAGGAGCACTTCATTACTTGAAATCCAAAAAAAGGAGTTTTGCAAAGAGTGAAAACAAGGCAACAAGGCAACATAAACAGTTCTTCGGAATACATGAGGAGCAGGAGTAAGGCAAAGGGAATTGTAACTCTGCTACTTAATGGACACAGAGAACAAATAAAGCATGACAAAGAGGTGTTTGAAGTATTCAATGCTTTTTTGGGTGAATCTTCATTAGAAAAGAAATCACCCTGAAGTCATGTTCAAGTGGTTGAAAAAATTTCCTGACTGGTTTGCAATGGTCTCTTGTCAAAATGAGAAGGCATTTCACGTTGGATTCTACAGGGGAATTTTTTTCCTTGGGACTATTTCTGTTCACTGTCTTCATTATCAGGGTGGATGATGGAAAAGACTTCATGTGCAGCAGACATCAAGCTGGGAAGGAGCTATAATGAGTTTGGAGGATATAATCAGAAAAAGAGTGATCTCGATAAGCTGGAGAAATGATCTGGACCCAGTGAGATGGAATTATTTTGAGACAAGTTGGAAGCATTACACATAGAAATCAAATGCATAAAAACAGATTGCACAATAAATGCTGAGACAGCAGCACTGAAGAACAGGAGCTGAGGTTTTGGCGTACCACAAACTGAGCAAGCCAATAATGTGTTGGTGTTTTGAAAAAGGTGAATCTTTGGGTAGGAGGTGTTAGCAGGCAGGCAGTATGAGAGATACTTATGCCACTCCACCCAGCGCTGCTGAAATCCCACCTGGCGCAATGTGTCCAGATTTGGATATCATGTCAGAGACAATCTGGTCAAAGCAGCAAAAATAGGAGAAGTTTCAGAATGCATGGGTTAAGTAGGACTTTGATTTTGTCTAGAAAGCAGATGACTGAGGGGAATCACAAACCTTTCAATACATAGAGAACTGTTCATGTAGCAACGTACCCTTAGATTAGGTGTAACAAAAGCCTGTAGAGAGATGTAAGCCCTGGGCGTGGGGGGAGGAAGGATATTGCAGAATTGCCTTCAGTGAAAATTCTCCAGAGCAGGTGAGAGGGTATAGGGGATGGAGTCAAACACCTCGCAAGGTCCCTCTGATCTCTTTCTCAAGCCAGGCTATGGGACTGGGGAGAGATTTTGGGAGACTACATAGTCCATTCCTCCTCCGCAAAGCACAGTTAACTACAAAGCATTAGTGTGTTTGAGGAAACAAGATAACAGTGCTTAAAATAACCCCACAAAATAGGAAGTAATACTTTTCATTTCTGCTGTCCCACAGCAGCGTCCCAAGGTCCATCTGTCCCTGGCAGAGGTGGCAGTGGCAGCCCTGGGCTGCGAAGGGCTCTGCCCTGCAGTCTTGGCGTGGGTGTTGTGGGGTTATGTGCAATATAGTTTACAACCAGCAGATGCTCTGTAGGTCACTGCTTTGTTTATATTAACCTACCTGTGAGGAGTTACGTCCAAAGAGCCGGCGGAGGAAGAAACATGCTGGGATGAAGCTGCATCGAAGGTGAAGCTGTTTGCCAGGATAAGGTGGTGACTTCCCCGGCTTCCCAGCCTCCCTTCTCACAAGGCTGGGCACTTAAGCCCTGACATTGGAAAGAAGTTGATCTTGGAAAAGAAGAGCGCACAAGCGACTCATCTGCCGCTGGAGACGATCCCCCTGTCCGACTGTAGCACCAGGGATGGTTTTTTATGCGGGGAGAGCCCAGGTGGATTTTGTCAGAGAGGATGCTGAATGCAGAGCGCCAGAGTTTATTGGCTGTGAGACGTAAACTCTTAGCTCTTGGGGCTGGGGACGGTTCCCCAGTCCCTACAAACCCGTGCACAACCAGACCTCTGATCTCGCATGAAAGCTGCTGCACTGGAGCAGCCGTGGCGTGGTCACAGGGAGGCTCAGTGGGATGGCGTGAACTTCTCTCCTTGTGCAGAGGACGGGAAGCTGGCCCCGGCCCTATGTCTCAGTTGCACCTTTTTCTCATGGTCTGTGTTTAAAAGAAAAATAGGCTTTGTCTGTCCTAAGGTACTGGGAGGTATGTCACTCCAGAATGAAGTATTCACATTCGACTGGAGCTGCAAAGCTGCTCTCACTTTTTTTTGAGCTGTGGAGGAGAAGAAAGTCCCAAGGAAACTTGACCATGAGTTTTGAGCTTGAAAAAATGAGTTTCTTAATCTCTCCTCACCTTGCTGGAGTTATGCCCATAAAATAATCATTGCTTTTGAAGCCAGCCCTACTTTTCTCCCATGCTTGAAAAGCTGCTCCCCCCAGCTCGGCGTACAGGCACCGACTGGCTCTTCTCCAAGTAATACTCAGTGAAGAAACGCCTGCTCGCGTACCTGCTGCAAACTATTTACATTTTGCTCTCTTTGGCAATAAATTAGCTCCGCAGAGGAGGTCTGAGCAACAGTTGTTCTGAGCAGGGAGGGAATATGGATCCTGCGACAACATTTAAACAGCCAGTCCTTATCATCACGAATATAAGAGAGCAGGGAGCTTGTTGATGCAAACTAACATCAAGTGAACTGTGGTTGCCAGCAGAGCAGCTTCCCATGCGAAAACCCTGATTCCCTTCTTCTTGACAAGGCCATGGCAAAGCCAAGTCAAGGACAGAGCCTCTTTTTCTTTTTTTTTTTTTCCAAACCAACTGTTAATGGAATAAGTAATTCCGCAGACCTGTCTTTCACATCTCACTCACTTTATATGCAGTTTAATTAATTCTGTCGGGGAAAATAATTGGCTCAGATCAGGTCGATCTGACTGAAGTTCTAAATAACTTTGGTTGAGTGGTATTTATATTTCAGCAACTAGTCTTGGGTGAAGCACTCACATGCGCAGAATACTAAGCCTGTGCTAACTTGGCACAAAAATAGTGCTGTGGTCCATCAAGTGACATTAAGTCCCATCTATAAAAGCCATACAGCTGCCTCTGAAATGCGGCTATCTCAGGAGAGAGGGAGGGGAGCAGACCAACTTGTGTGGGTGCCGAGCGGCAGGCAGCACGGATGCACTACCCGTCAGTGGGAGGGTGGAATAAAACGCTTCTCAGCCGCGGAAGAGTGATAGGAATGACCCTGCGTGGACACAGGAGCTGGTGAGGAAAGATTTCGAGGATGCACTCACATCAGGAGGGTGCAGAGGCAAGGAGCAGTCAATGGTGGGAAGGGACAAGGGTTTCAGAAGATCTGATGTATGGGAGGAGGAAGGGACAGGGGGGAACGGGGCATCACAGGCAAATAAAATGCTGGTATATCTGTAAGCTGTGACTGTCCTCACCTGAGGGACAGACCTGGTCAGAGAAGATGGGCCTGAGTGCTGGCAGGAAGATGTTCTGGCAGCTGGACTGCCATGGTCAGTAAGTGAGTACCGTCTTCTCACCGTAATGTGGGGTGGGCTGTTCCCATCTGTGTTTCTTTAAGGCACGAGCATCTTGACTTCAGAAACACACAAATGGAAGGCAGGTGTTACTGTGCTGAAGGTCAGCGCTACACTAAAAGTACCTTTAGTTTTCTTCATCCTACTGCTTCTCTGTGAACATTTGGGCCAGCGCTTCTCTCCCCCTCCACCCAACAAATTTTAGATCTGCAGCCAGATCCTTACTCTCCAACTCAGCCTTCATCTCCGCTTGCAACAGCGTCAGCCCACTCTCTTGGATCCTAGAAAAGGAAATTCATCTTTCCATCTGGTCCTCTTCATCTCCTTGTTGAATAGGTAGCGTTTGCCTGAGATAGCTCGCCCCGTACTGAAGAACAACATGTTTCGTGCTGCACTGAGTGCCACAAAAGGCCTTCTTTCTGTAAGCAAATTGTGTAAACTGGCTCTCCTACTGCAAACCTTCTCTACTAGCCTGTGTTGGCTGCCGGTCTCTCTGGGGGAAGCCTGGGTAAATGAACAAGTGTGAAGAACAGTGTCACAGCCTTCTGCACTTCCTTTCTCCCCGATGCTAAAAATAACATCTCATTTGTAAATAAACTATCTCCGAGTCTATTTTTATAGCGCTTTTGAGACGTGCTGGATTAACAAGTCCACATCCTGACTTCCTCTTCAACCACAGCTCACATCCAGCCTGGGCAGTAGTTGTGTTTACTGTGTCAAATCACAGCATGCCGTCGGTGTATTTCCATCCTGTTCTATCTTTCCATCCTCTTGCAGAGGAGAGTGTTCTTCGTTCCAGCTGAGTTTCTGATTTCTCTCCCGGGATTACCAACATGACATGCACACTGGCAGTTTCTGATCATTGTAACGAGGACACCAGTCTGCAAGAGCCACCAGCTCATTCACAGGTAGTAACTGAAAGGTGCAGAGCACTCAAGCAAGTGTTGCTGTCACACTCACTCCCCTGCTCCGTTTGGGGCCAAGAGCTGCCTGCTGACTGACAGCGTTTGCCAACACTGTCACAATACTTGCTATCGCTAAAGAGTCTTGTCTCCTTTCCCAGCCCTTCAAAAGAGCACACTGACATGAATGTTTCTTTCAACCAGCTCTCATGTTGATCCTGCAGTTAAATCCCCGCAGAAGTCAGTAGCCCTGAAATGAATTGGCGAACAGAAATATGGGAGTGTGGGGGTGCTTAACACCCAGCCTACAAACTACACACTGGGCTGCCATTCTCCAGCTCTCCTTAACGTATCTGAATGAGGTCAAGTTGTGAGACAGCATGGAGAAAGGCTACTCAGAGCAGGTAGCTCTCCCTTCTCATTGCTAATCTAAAGGAGCAAAAGGGATCGTTGCAAAGCTACTGGACCGCGATTGCAGCCATCAGAATGGAGCTAGTCTTAATGCAGCTAATTTGTGCACCACCAGCAACAAAATCATGGCAGCTTAGAGCCCAGGATGCCGTGTAAAAATGTGCCTGGAACCGTAGTACTTACTGCAGCCTGGACCACCGCTGTTTCATCCTGATCTATACCGGAGCCAACTTTGTTGAAGCTATCCTGAGTGCATGTAAAGACACTGGTACTTAGCCTGTATTTGGCTGGGATGGGACCTCCAGCTCTGAGGAAGCACCAAGGGATTGCAGTCTGTCCAGCTGCACCCCAGCACCCATCAGGTCTTTCCCAGCACAGCGCTGAAGTCAACAGGTACCCTTACTGGGGGACTCCGAGTCTTCCATCAGCTCCCAGAGCCTCCAACCCCGAAAAGGATTCTGGCTGTGTTGATTCACTGCTGGGGAACAAATCGAATAAGAAACATCTGGTGGTGACTTAGGATGGATCCAAGCTGGTGGGACGGCACAGAAATCCTGCTGCCTGCCCCAAGGATCCTCCTCATCCCACCTCTCTGGGCAGCTGGAGCTATGGTCACTGGCCTGTGGTTGGTTCACCACTCTCAGGTATGGTCCAAAAGCAGGACCAGCTGGATTAAATCCTATGACCTATGTTATGAACAAGATCAGGCACCTTCTGCCTTTAAAACTGTGAGTCCAGGAAAATAACCCAGCATTAAATAATGCCCTGCCTTTGGAAATTTCTGTGAGAGCGTTACCTATTTCTCAATGTACCTTGAAGTATTTTCCCCCATCCCTCCCTGCCCCCACTTAAAGATTTATTTGGTTTCCTTTCTCTCCAGGCTCAATCCAATTAAACAAAAAAAATTGCTTTATTCATGTGACTGTTCTGTGAACTTTACTCAGGAAAAGTGCTGAATATACCAAAAGTAAAGAGTAGTTTTTATGTGACTAGGGTTTTTTCTGGGATTTTTTTTTCTATCTTGCTCAGCAAAGACCTTTTTCTCTTAAGTAAAGAAATGGCCGAAGCCCCACACTTCAATATACAGACAAGTCAAATTCAATAAAATGACAAAACCATGAAATGCTATTTTATTGGTCACTGAATTCCTTTTCCATGTTGGGAGCATTTCCATACAAGCGATTAACAAAATAAGGCCTTGATCCTCTGAATGTAAGAGGATTTTAAAACGGCAAAATTAAGCTCTTGGAATATAAGAATGGTTAGACTTAGGATTGTCTGGGCAATATTCATTTGTTTCCCATTTCCATATGTATTATGATACCATCTTTCATCTTGTACCTATGTACTTGCATACTAATTTTTCCCAGGGAACCTCTCCTACATTCACCGTCCAAAATAAATTGTGATCTCATGATCAGCTATTTCATACTTTTTATCATTTCTCTTCATTATTCAGAGTGCGTATCATGCCTTATTTACAATCCATGATTCAAACTGTGCCGTGGAGGAAATGGATGGCAATTTCCTGATTAACTTTCCTGCCCAACCTCCTGTGGTAGCATCCAAGCGCTCCCCAAGTTTTCATGAATTTGTCTAGACAGCTTCTGTGGGAGGTGGACAGGGCTGCTGGAGGCAGGGGTGTCGGAAAAAGACCTGGGAAACGGGAACGGTAAGAACAGGCATTTGCAAGGCAGCGTGGTAAAGAAGGAGAAATGAGACACCGATTAGTCACGGTGCTGTAAACAGAAGGACAACTAGGAGCCCGACGGAGGGCAAAAGTGTCGGTGGGTAAGCGGGGGCACTGGGTGCGGGTGTCCTACGAGGGAGGCGAAAACAACCGCGGCAAGGTTACTAATGAGACATTGCATCGCGTTCACCCCTAATCCATTGCACTCTGGCTCGCTGGATGTCACAGCCCAGGCCGGGAGGCAAGGGCTGAGTCCAACAGAATAAAAGGTCTTCTTCCCAGCCATGGGATCACCAGAACGAGGGGCTTCTTGCTGGGTCTGACCTCTAGGGTGAATACAAAGAGCAGGAGTCACTCGCTGAGAATTTCCGATGCGTGGCTGGAAAGGGCAAGTGGGATTTTTCCCTGGCAGGAGACCAAGCCCCTGGTCCCGTCCGCAGGTGCCCCTTCAGCTCTTCTCCTGAAGCGTCCGCCTCTTCCCCCTCCAAACCCGACTGTGTTTTTTCTGGTGTATTCCTAGCTGTTCTGCTCAAGGGTGCTATGGCTGGGAGGTGCGAGTGTGGGTATGCCAACGTGCTCAGAAAAGCAGGGATGAGCAGGAAGGTTTCTCAACGTTTACACTGCTCACACCGCTGGCAATTGCATGGCATGCTTTGAAATCTCGGGGGGATATAACTCTGGGTTTGCCATTCCCCAGTGAGACTGTTTCTCAATTAAAAAGCAATCTCATTTTCTTAAGAGGAAAGAAAAATGGCTCTAAGAACTAATATTAGCAGAGCCACGCAGGTGGATTACAATATAAATTGAATGTAATTGAATATTCTGTATGGGAGGAAACTTTTGATGTGAATTTATGGATTAGGTGATTTTGTTTGTGTACTGGGTGAGGGAGGTATATATATATATATATATGTCTGTATTTTAGATGTGATGCAGGTAGTTAACTCTTGAAGTGATAACAGAATGTGATTATTCCTGCTTTTCTGATTTTCTGGCCTCATTACTCTACTGTTCCTCTGGACATGGAACCTGCAAATACGTTAAAGGTTGAACCTTAGCCTGTAAGCTGTCAAACAACTGTGTTTCGGCAAAACTTAGTGTCATGCCTGGGTGACTCTGTCCCAAAGCTAAGCTCCATGCCATTGAAATAGTGTGGCAGAAAATAGCATATTGAACCACGCAAAGGTATGGATCAATGAAGTCATTAACAAAGTGACCTTACGGATAGGGGAGACAATGCAGAGGCTCTGTGACATGATGCCCAAGAGTCTTCTTTAAGAGCAGGCTATACAGTAATGACTGGTAATGCAGAGACCGGCAACATATTACAGAGGCCCTTTATGGCATCCCCCCTATAATTGAATTTCCAGGAACAGAAGAACTTTTCTCTCTCTCTCTCGTGCCAAGGCTTGTTTGATCTGACACATTGGCAATGTCAGGAGGCTTATTCGGGGAAGACAGCCCTGTTGCCGTCGCCATCGGCGCTGGTGCCCTTTCGCCTCTTGCTCCCCTGCCCTTGCCTCTCGCCAGCCTCGTGGGGTGAGCCCTCCTTGGAGGACAGGCAGAGAAAGGCAACTGCAAGTTTCCAGAGAGGACCTGGCACTATGAAGCCGTAAGTGAGGCTTTATCTTCAAGCCATAAACTGCACCCCACAACATCACTTGGCTGGCTAATATCACGCATAATAAATTGAATGAGCACACAAACATTTACCAGCTTGAGCATCTCTGTCTGTATTATGAATTCACCAAGTGGAATAAGGTAGGAGCCAAGTCTCTGTGAGGCAAAGTAAATAAAATAAAATTAAAATCTAGTTTTCTCTAGATTCCTACAAGCCTTTGGGAGGACGAGAGGTTCACAACAGGTATTTGTTTTCCTATAGATTTCCAATCACACTTTTGTTCCCTCATTTTACCTACACACACAAAGTGCTTGTTTATTTCTTCCCCATTCCATAAAAAGTGGAAAATAAACTGGGGGGAGTCCAATTACTGAAGCTTAATTAAAACAATTTAAAAATGACTTAAGCAATTATCTAACAAGTGATCTTTTTGGTAACAGCTGTACACAGGCAATTTATTAGTTAGTGAAGCCAACCCTGTTTTTTAATATAAACAGACTAATTAATCAGTGGTTAACTCTTGTAATGACCAGCTCTGGCATTTAATTATTGCTGCTGTCATGAAGCGTAATAGCTTATTTCCCAGGGTTATTATGCAAATTGCCAACAGTGACCACTCTGTGTGAAGTTTAAAGCACTTTCCGTGATTATCTCTCATTTCCACATTCTCACGACTATTTGGAGCACACGCTTTTCCTGACGTGAAGAGTTTCATGCAGCTTTTCAGCTCAGTAGCAAATTTCTGGGAACGCTGGAGCAAAACATCCCAGTTCTTTATCTTCATCCCAGGTTTTAGTTGCTGGAGGAGAAAGGAGGAGGAAAAATGTATTTATTTCCCATGTTAGAAACCCACTCTACCCACACATTTTTGAATGGGGCTGTGGCAAAAAGGACCAAAAGATCTGCAACAGGCAGACGTTGGAGGTGATATATTTATTTAAGCATTAAACTCAGTTTGGCAGTGAGGTCCTGCGCATCCAGCAAAGCGAGGCAAACCCCCGCAGAGGAGAGCTGAGAGCTCTCCACAGCTCAGCAGAAGGCAGAAGTCTAAGTGCAGGCAGATAAGAAAAAAAGTTCAGTGTGAGACCAACAGGAGAAGGCAAGAAACCTCCTGGAGTCCCCAGAGCTCATGAACAGTGGACCAAGAGCTGCTGTGGTTAGAAGAAAGGGACAAGAAGAAACCACAGAGATGACCTAGTCCTCACCTTAACCTTGGCCTTTCAAAGGCTTTGGGGACAATGACTGAGATAAGAGAAGTACATTGAATAATGACACTTAAAAGGAGGCACGGGCATTAAGTAAGAAAGACATAAAAATCTCTGAGATGAGCATACATATCTGGAGTGTGTATCCGTGGGCATGGCAAGGACACAGAGGAAGGTAGGTGGATGGATGTGTGCGTACAGCCAGCCTCTAAATCACTGCCCTGCCTCTCCTCCTGCTCACCCCTGGGAACTGCCCCGCAGTACTGGGTACTGAACCAGTGTAAACTGGGAGTGCACAGGGAACCTGGGGCCCCCCCTTCTGCTTCCCTGCTGTTACCCAGTCCTGCGCACGTTACAGAGTTAAAAGATTTTTTTAACAGATTTAATAAACCTGAAATGTCCAGCAACAGATGCCAAATGTGATCATCTCACCGGAGCTGACAATAAAGAGGTTCACATAAACGCAGTGGGAAGGAAAGCAGAGAGAGCAGAGGAGCCGTTAGAGAAGAGGCTAGCGTGAAGCAATTGCAGGCAGCAGTCAGTAGGGCAGTAAAAGCTAATAAAACCTTGATGTACAAACCACCCTAATCAAAGAACAGGTCTCATATTCGTGTCTCCCATCTCCTCAGCCTCCACACAGCAGCTGGTGGGAATAGCTTGATCGTTCTTGTGGATAAACAGATCCCAAGTAAGCTATACCTGAGCATCTCTGTCTGCCCACTGAAGTGCAACAGGCCTTCAAAATCCGTAAAATGAAGCCATGAACTTCCACAAATTTTCAAACCGCCAGCTCTCCCCAGCCTTGCGGTAGAGAAAAGGCTCAGGGCTGGCTCTGAAGGTCCGAGTCAGCGTGGGGAAGGGAGGGAGGGAGGGAGGGATGGAGAGGCAGCCTTTTTCCAGAGCCTGTTTCTGGCCTATTAGACAACTTGCATTAACCTCCTGAATGCAAAGAAAGAACAAGTAGGAGTTGCTGTAATGGACCTAGACTAGACATGAATCCGAATTTCTGCCTGCCGTAACCACCTCTGCCCAATTCTTAGCATGAAGGCACCCAGTCCTCCCTCCCCATCACAAAAATCCCCCCACCTGCAGCCCTCTCTGAGGTTAGCTCACATCTGGGGAAAAGTGAGACTTTTCTTAGAGACCTCATTACGTAGGTTAGTCCCAGTCATGACTGGGACCGAACCCATTTTGAGAAATCTAGCACTGTTCCACCACCGGCGAAGGCAGAACAGGAGGTTTTGAAGCACTTTAAATTCTGACCATTATTCTTGGCAATGGACCAGTTTTCTAGTGGCTCAGCATCCAGAGCTGGGGTTAACCCAGCTTCTACTTAATTCAAACACCAAATCCAGAAGGAAACAGAAGAGCAGCTTTGCTGGCTGGAAAAGCACCATGGAGGCAGTTGGTTTTGTCCTGGCCGCTCAGACCGCAATAAAGTGACGTATGGCCCAACAGCATGGGCATTTACCCGCCTGCGCTGCAAGCATGCATGGGTTGTAAACAGGCTGCACATGTGCCAGTAAATGCTGTCCTCGCTGGGGAAGAATTGAAGGCCAGAACTTTTTCGGGGGCCACGTCTGCCCTCACGCTGTCACTGAAGACAAGAGGGACCTTGCTGGCATCAGGGGTTTTCTGCGGGTGTAAAAGCAGCTTCCTTCTGCAAGGGCAGAAACAACCTCCCGCAGCGATGGGTCAGACACCTGAATGTTGCATCTCCCAAACACCAGAAAGCAGCTGAGGTGTGTGGCCCGTGTGCTGCTGTCCCCGGGGAGCAGAGAAGTCAGCTTGCCCGCCTGCCAGGCAGGACGGCAGGAGGTGTGCTCGACTCGCTGAGCTGGGCACGGCCCTCTGCGTGTATTTCTCGGTTATCTCAAAAGTTTGATGACTCAGAAGTTTGTTTTCATTGGTGGGGAAAAGGGAAATTATTGCGTTATTCCTTGATTGCATACCACGGCGTGTCTCCAGGAGCACAGATGCTCTTACAGCTCTTGATACCGACCGAGCAGAGATTAGTCTGGTCCAAAGCATCACATTTTTACTGAGCGTCAGGGGGTACCACTCGCCCCAGGTGCTGGCAGTACCAAGCGGTTTTGTAACTGATGTTCACATCTCCCATCAGAAAGTGCCTGGAAATAGGGCAGCCATATATTTCCTCCAATTTGGCGTTGAACCGGAGGCATAGAACAAGCGTAATTTCCACGCCAGGCTGGAGATGTAATAGGAAAGCTATCTAACAGGTGAAAAATGAAGTGGCCCCTGACACAGGCAGCTACTCCCTCCTGCCTGTCACAGCTTTCCCCACTGCTCCCTGATGTCTCTCTGTAATATAAACTGTGCTCATTTTGCAAGCTCACTGCAGGCCAAATGGCTGTTAATCGCACTCGACTGTGCTTCTGTAATCATCTGCAGGCTTTCGGCTCCTACACGGGGTATCTGCACGCTGCAGCTGGAATACAGCATTGTAGAACGTGTCGCAATACCCAGACTGCTTGTAATCCAGGGTGGGCTGCACAGCCTGATGCTGCAGAAGCACAGGCTTCATTGCGGGCTGTCAAAACTTGCTGGCAGTCTGTGTACCTCCCTGTGCTTTCACAACTGATCACAACCAGCTCGGTTGTGTCTACGTGCATCACGGTCCCACCTCCTGGCTGTGGGGTGGATGTTCCTGAGACAGCAAGCGCTTGGAGGTGGACCATCTTCTTGTTTCACGGTGATGGTCCAGGTTGCTAGCAGGGCCCTTGGAGTTCGGCCAGGCAGGAGGGAGCACTCTGGCCCGTGCCGTGGCCTGACCTCGCTGCCTGGGAGCTGATGCCGCGGGTCCCGGCTGCAGGATGAGCTCTGCAGATGGAGGTGTGGGCAGCTGCGCACGCCGGAGGGGGAGGCAGATGGGTAACAAGTACAGGTTGCCAAAGCTTGGTAGTAAAAGCCTTGTCCAGAACGTGCGTTGTGTGCTACATGTTCCTAAAGAACAGCCACTTCTTTGCTCTTGCTGTGCCTTCCCTTTGTGGTCCAGTGTCACCGGCATGACTTGCTGGCTCTGCGGTCCTGGAGGAGTCTTCTTCTTTCCACCGCGGACCACTCTCAGATGTGTCTCATCACCACCAGGGATGTCTTTCCATGGTCCTAAAATCATTTGAATGGCTTTCATTAGCAAAAGAGGATCTGCTTTGAAAGAGATTTCTTTCTTTAACAGATGTGCCTCTTTGTGGTTATCCTATCTTAATACTCCAGTCTTGTTTTTGTAATATTTAACTGCCACCCAAGTGAGTTGCCCCTGCTCTTGTTTTGTCTCCCAGTATGCCATACTCCCATGGTTATCGACCTGCATTAAGTGAAAGAGGTCTTTTTTTAATACCCAGTATCTTGAGTATTTGCTTTTTCGATTACTTTAGCCCCTAGAAGGACCTCACTGTACTACCTACTGTATAAGCAAATGGCTAGGGAATTTGTTCATTTTCAAAACGAAATGCATTCTCAGACCTAGACCTGGATGACTGATGAGCAAAATAATGTTGTGACTATGGCTTGATTAGACCTTAGCATTTAAAATAAATGAATCTGCTTTAGTGATGCTTACACAGTTTTTCTGCTACTCCTCAGTAGCCATGACATGGTGGAGCTTGATTAAAGGAACATGGATTTCAAAATCATGTTCGTACACATGTTCACTCGAACTGAATTTGAAATGTTTAAATATGCCTGTCTGCTTTGCCTTCATGCTAATCAATCACAGTGGTGAACTGGCACATTACCCGTTAGCTGGCCAATTAGGCAGCACAGCTCACAAATTCTAAGTAAAATATTGGGCAAGATAGCTGTCCATCACATTTGAAAAATAGATTTGAGGAGTTAATGGTCTGTTCCCAGATATGTTATGAGCAAAAAACTGGCCTAAATATATAGAATCAGTTATTCACTGAGAACCATTCTCCCAATTTTTCTCATTCAAAACACAAGATAGTTAAATATGTGCCATTATCCCCACTCTTCTAGATTCATGGATCTTAAGGCCAAGGAGGTAATTAAGATCGTTTAGGTTGACCTCTAGCTGAATACAGGCTAAAAACTCTCTTCTGATTATTTCTGCATGGAGACCATAATTTCTGCTTGAGCAACAGCACATCTTTTTAAAAGACAGCTAATTATGGTTTGAAAACATCATGTGTTACAGAATCCAGTACATCCCTTTGAGCTGTTTGGATAATTACTCTTGTTGCTAACATTTTTGTCTTGTTTCTAATCTGAATTTGTCCTGCTTCAGCTTTCAGCCACAGCATCTTACTACGCCTTTACACCACCAGATTACAGATCCATCTGCCATCAGAAATCCCTTTCATAATGGTGTTTGTAAGTCAGGATCAAGTCACCTTTTATCTTCTCTTGAATAAGCTAGAAACATTAAGCTTCGTTAGTCTTTTACTATACAGCCAGGTTGTCCCATTTCAGATTATAACTGCAGCTTCCATCTGAACCTTTTCTGGTTTTTGCTTTTACTCATAAAACAGACACAAAATTTCCTTAGAATTGCCAAGACCCATAGCTGGCAATTCCCTGCCTGAGGGCTGCATCCAGCCTCGCATAGCTCCAAAT
This sequence comes from Haliaeetus albicilla, assembly GCF_947461875.1. NCBI lineage: Eukaryota > Metazoa > Chordata > Aves > Accipitriformes > Accipitridae > Haliaeetus > Haliaeetus albicilla. The sequence goes on from NC_091495.1 coordinate 34,348,320, forward strand.
TAGGCATTAACTCAGAAAGAAGGTTGCATCGGGCACAGAGCTGAAACTTGCCACTTGCTGGAGCGCAGTGATGGTGGCTTCAGTGTCTCTATTATGTTCAAAGAAGCTACAGTCTGAGTCAGTAACGGAGAAAAACTTTGTAGTTTAAAAGCCCAGCTTCAGGAAGTTGAAAAACTTTAAAAGACAAGTCATCCCGGAGAAAGAATTTTAAATGCAAGACATCGCAGTAGTTTGCGCAGTTTTGCTTCCCTGCATCTCGAAAAGCCTAAAGGAGAAGTAGAAAGGTTCAGAGTGGCACAAGAAGAGTGATCACAGATACAGTAAAAATAATTTCATTCAAGGAGTGATTAACTAGACTAGACTTTGTCAGCTTGGAAAGGAGTTGATTGAGGAAGGAAGGCGACAGAATACAACTGAAAATGATGCAGAAAAGGTGAATGGCAATGACTGAGTGCAATGATGAGGAGGCATCGAAAGAAAAGACAAAATGAACAAAAAGAGGCTCTTCTTTATCCATCCTCTAATCAAATCAGATCTTTCCTGTCATGTGGGCTGTGTGGCTGCTAAAAGTCCAGATGGATTCCAAAAGCGACTGGGCAAGGGAAGGAAAGAAAGATCCAGCAAGACCTGGGGGATGCCAAGGCCCCCACCGGCAGCTCAGACCCCTCTGGGGGACACACAGGGGCTTGGGGGGACGGAGGGGACATACGGGGAGGTGCTGGCTCTGTTCGTGCTGCTCGGTTGGTTGTACTTCAGGCAAGCTGGCCACTGCTGGAGGGTCACTGGATGGGCCCATCCAGCTGTTCTCGTGGTCTTAAAATGGGAAGCGTAATTGGGAATTTTATACGATCGCTTATTGCATGCCCCAAAGCCACACGGCTGCCCAAGTAAGGCAGAAAAAGTTGCGCTGGTAAAAAGAACCAGGCTGGCTTGAAATAGGCAAATGTAGCTGAATACAAATGTACACACAGAGAGAGGAAAAAGAGATAGTAATGAATATAAATTAGAAGGGTGGAAAACCAGAAAATGTCTTAGTGAAGTGACAGGACACAAGGCAAAAACCGAAGGCAAGAGAGCGAATGGCAGTAAACCAAAGTTTTTAGTATATCTCTTCATAAAAAAAAATCCTAACAATGATACTAGTCTGTAAAAACATGTTTTTAATGTAGAAATGTCAAATAGTTTCAATATATCTTGTTGTTCCAAGCGTTTTTTTGAAAAGTCTGCATGAAGAATTCACTGAGGGCGAAGATGAAATCTGTTCCCTTCCAACAGTAACTTGGCAATATGCGAAGCAAGAGCTAATAAGCTGGCTGTTTTTAACCAGTAGGTCTGGCTGCAGCAAGAGCTTTAAAGAGCTGGATGAGGAGATGTGTGGGCTATTAAAGTTGGTAAATTATGGGAACACTAGAAAGACTTGCTTGCCTTGAGAAACAGAAGATACAGATATTGGTAATTATAGGCATATCAGCCTGACATAGACAGTGAGCCTAAGCAAAATAATATGATTTCATTAACAACAAGGCAAAAAAAGAACTATGCTTAATAGTAATCAGTTTAGGCTTAAGGGAAACAAATTGTTCAATACCAGCATGGTACCACATGTATTTTTTTGGTGGCAGAGGTGTTGGGGGTAATGTATTCATATTTCTCTAAGGTATTTGTTATTGTAATGAAAATTTTTTATTGGGAATTATTCAAAATAACATGGCATATTAAATGGGATTAAAAATATATTAGCTGACTGGGCCCCAAACCTGCTGTTATGTATAGGACCATCTTCAGTAGGGAACTGCTGGCTTTCTTGACTTGTGCTGTTTAACCCTTGGCTGTATGAATGACCTAAAAGCAAATCTACAAGTATTGCCAAAGACTGGCAAGTGAGGATAATGAAGAAGACATGCCACTGAGCTGAATTACTTCTTAAAATTGGGAACCTGCAAATTCTGTGTACTTCAGCACAGCCAAAACTGACGTGATACCTGTAGGAGGAAGATGAGTAGGCTGCACTTGCAGAAAAGGGGATGCTGCCTTGGGTAGCAGCAACCCCAGAAAAGACTTGACCGAAGCCTACATAGCTACACCAAGAACAGAAATCTGATCCTAGGGGGCTCTTCACCCTACGGGCTTAACAAGATCCAACAGTTTAGAGCTGAAGCTACAAAGCTCCATTTTGAGATAAGATTCACTCTTTTTAACACCTGGAGTTCCTAGCCATCTAACTGCTTCCCAAGGTTTCTAGCAGATTCTTTGTCACCGTAAATCTTTTGTTTGCGAGAGTATATAAAGGACTTTTATACAGAAGGTCGAACCAGAACAGAAATTTTCACCTTTTTTTGTAAAAGTGGACTCTTAAAAATTTCCATATGCCTACTGCCTTTTTTGTGCTCTTTTACAGACCTTCCAGAAGTAGCCGATGGACAACTCAGGAGACCAAACTGGCCCACTGATCCCTTCTGCATACCTAACCAACACACTCACAAGTAAGTCTCTGCAACGGGCACAGTATTACTGTGATAGTTTCACTGGCTTTATATAGACGATTCCTCCACCCCCTTAATATTTGTTTGTGTCCTCCACATAACTGTACTATTGCAGGGGATGCTCAGCTGTGTGTCCAGGCTGACCATCCCCATCCTTTTCAGTAGCCTGTAGTCCAGCTTTTAACAGTCACCATGTTCTTTGTTCCTATGGATGTGATCTCGCTCCTACACTAGAAACTGCCCAGATTGGTATGTATAAATGAGTTGTCTCCCTCACTGCTTCATAGTCCCTTATTTTTAGGCTCAGATAAAAAAATTCGTCACCGATGATTTTCATAATTTATTTCAGGTAAAAGTATTAAACACGGCTAGCTTGCAGACTGATAGTAAACTAGATTACTGTCCAGCCTAATTCCTGACCATCTATGAAGACTCTTTGACTTCAGTAGGAGCCAGATTAAGATTTGAGCAAGCAAGTTATGTTAGGATTAGGATTACAATTTTGTAAATATTTTGCTTTTCCTGCTTGGACTGCTAGACAACACTTCTGTCTCAGTTATTTCTATAACAGCAATAAGGGACAAAGCCAGGATTCAATTAAGTCAAAGAAGAAATGATCTTCAGTGGTGCAGGATTGTTTCTTTCTGCAGAAGCACACAAAGTGCCTGTTCGTTGTCTGTGCGTTTGCCAAGCTGAGAAGTTATAGACAATATTGATTTGGGCTCCCAGCTCTTTGGAAGCAGGCACTGGGTGGAGGCCAAGAAGGCTGAAGTCTAAATGCAAAGTTGGCCTCAATAAGCCGTTCTTTGAGAGAGGGGTCCCTTCTTTTCAATGGTTGCACCTGTGCGGGTTGTGTGCGTGCATGTACAGAGCTAACAGGAGGCAGCACTGTCCGGAGACCGCAGCAGGGAAACCAAGGGAAGGATGCTCCACGCCAGCCCATGGTTTCAAGCTCTCTTGCTGCGATGGCAGGCAGTCCACGTGAACTCTTCCCTTGCCTAAATTTAAGCGCTGTGAAATGGGGATAACAGGACGCATGGCGTGTTGAAGGTGGTTGGAGAGCTCTAGATGAAAGCTGAAAAGTAAACAAGTACTAAGTTTCATTATGAAATTTCATAAATCCTTTTCCTGAATTTTGATGGTTATTAGCTTTTCATATTGCTTCATGACTGTGTAAACCGGGAACTGAGACGACTTAATCCAAATTGATTTGATTTTTATTTTTTCAGGTAAGCCCTACAAGATTCCACAATAATTGCTCAGTGGTGGCTTCACACAGGTAAGAAGAAATACAGCTTCACTAGCCCTTCTGGGCAGAGTGCTTGGACTAGGTGTGGAAGGTGAAGTCTCCATAATTACAGAGTTTTCTACCATTTGAAATCTTTCTGCCATGTTTTCTTCCAGCTGGGGGGAGTTTGACAACAGATCCGGCATTTCTCTATCACAAAACTGGTTGGAAAATGTGAATTTGAATTCTCTTTTCCCCTTTTATAAACAATATAATTTATATAATAACTTATACAAAGCTTATGCCTCTATCCGGTTTTTATGGCCTGTAAATGTGGAAAACGTGTGCCAAAGAAGGGCAAAAGCACTCCCAGAAATCAATATAATACGAATGGCCCCGCACAGCCAGCCTGCAAGAAAAATGTGATAGCTGACAAATTCTTTGCTCCCTGCAGTACTCTGGGTTCTTGGCTAACCTCAAACGTGCATCAGTTAAAGCTCCATGTGGACAACAGGATTTTGCTCACATTGGCATTGTCTGACCTCTCCATTTCTGCTGAATATCTGTGTCACCTCCCGATTGCTCTCTCTGTAAAATAATCCTCCTTAAATTATTTAGATACATATTCTGCCTTCCCCTCGGCTGGTGTTCTAATTCTGGTGAGTGAAATGACCTCAATTAGAAATTCTTGCTTAAACATACAACATCACTAAGAGGCTTGCAGTTTGTCTTGTCCCTTCTTGCTTTTCTTCAAGCCCCATTTTGTACGTTTTTGCTTGTCTGCAACTCATTAGCTCCTGTCATTACCTTCCCTTAAAACAAAACTCACTAGAAGATCATTATTCAGTTTGCAAAAAGGAATTAAAAAATGCCATAATTAAGGTTACAGTTTTCCTTTTTATATCCTTGGGGGGATACTATGTTCTCTAATTATATAATCATAAAAAACCAGGCCCCATATACGCATATGTGCATGTTTTATATCAACATAATTTCTTTGGTTTCATTAGAAATACTTCCAATTTATGGCAGCAAAAGTGAGACTGGTGTTATGGCTATTCATTTGTAACTCAGAGCCTTTTATTATTGCTCAGGTTACTATACTAATTAAGATGTACAGCATTGTATGTCTCTTAACTACTCTGTTTTAGTATCATTTCCAAATATGTTTTGCACATCATTCTTATGTCAAAATCAGTCATAATGTGGCTCTAAAAGTAGTTGTTTTCTGACCGACAGAGAGAGGACTTCAACTTTACCAATTCTTGCAAAGAAAATTGAATTTCATCCCAGCATCCACTTACCTACAATTTTTTTTTTGTTTCTTAGAAATGATCTGGCACTTACTCTGAAATTTAATTCTGTGGCCCACCAAAAGTTTTATCACGTTTTTATTTTTTAATTCATCCATAGTAATCTTGAAGTGCTTCCTCATTCATTCCATATTACTCCTGAGAAAATCAGGAGTAGTAGTATTGAACTGTGACCTTCACGTGAGCCAAGGCTCCCTCGGTCAGGACAGGCTTTTCAAGGTCACCCCTGGCTGTTACATCCACATGATTTGAAGTTTATTGAGAATCCAGTTCAATTTTTACCTCATCTTTCGGAAAGCAAGTTATTTTGTGGAGAAAACCCACATCTGTCTGACATGATTTGCCTTTCAAAAAACTCTCCTGGCTCATGATTAATAAATAATTATCTCAGAATGTACAGTTTATGGTCCAACTGTTTGATCCCTAATCTCCAATATTAACTGTGGATTAACTCATACTTGCCCAGCATTTTGTATCTGTATCCTACATGAGCAGGTCTTTTGCATTCTTTCATTAATCTCAGTAATGTCTGGTTCGAGCTCATTAGTACCCACACATGTCCTCCACAGGTTTATTGTTAATATATTTTCTTAACTAATTCAGAGGCAAGGAAAACATTTAGTTCCTTTGTCACTTTTTTCCCCCCAGAGCTCTATTTATTGACCCATTATTTTTCTGGAGTTTTCATTCCTCACTATATTGATGACATTTCCTTTCTTTAAATATTTATATGCTTTCTTCTTGGTTGCTTTTTCCCCCCTTTTGCTCTTCATGTCCTAATGTTACTCATGTTTCTTCCCATAAACTCCTAAGATTGCAGTGCTGGGGGTTTTTTCCATACCCGCAGTTAGAACATGGCTTCTTTACTGGAATACTGTAAGTATGGCCAAATTCCACTCTGATAGGATTTGTTGGATTTGGCAGATGAAAACCAAACAAGCCACATCCGGCATCGGTTTCATATGCAGATAGATTGCGAAACTAATCTTATATTTACTTCAAATATTTACTGACATCAAAAGACACCTATCTTCTTCCTCCTCCCTTTTCCCCCTCCTTTCCCCCATACATTTTTTCTACCTGCCCTCTTGCTCCTAACACCGAATATAGCTCCGACACTCGTGTTGAAGGTTGCTGGATGAGTGTGGAGGGTTGCTGCTTTCCCCTCGAGCCACTGGCCAGGAGGAGGAAAAAGAGAGAGGACTGGGCACAGAGCTGTTGGCCCTGCAAAAGGCAAGCAACACATTTTCTGCTTCTGGAAGATGTTTACGCTACAGCTTTTTTTTTTTGCATCATCTGGCATCTCGATGAAAATCTTACGAAAGTATAATTTAATGGGAAAAGGGGGTTGGTTAAGAAAAGTGGTTGTGGTAAAATCCAGTAAAATGAAAAGAAGTATTTGAGGAAAAACAAGAGCTCCATTTCAAGCTCAGTCAAATGGACATGACTTTGCTCTATTTTGTAAAACAATGTCACTGGTTTTCCATCATTTCTAGCAAGTACGCAGGAAGAGTGCTGACGGGAAAAGAGATTTATCATGGAAAAGTATAGTATAGAGAAAGGGTAGGCTTTCTCACTGACAACAACCTTAGGAAGACATTTGAGCTGATACAAACCCAGCTGCCTGCAGCCTGTTGAATATAATTATCAGAGAGGTACCTGGTGGGTTTTTTAATCTGTGTAAATTTATTATGCAGGTAAGTGTAGAGATACCAGACCTGGCGGCTGCGTACACAAGTATCCAGCACCTTGACGTCCCCGCTGCTGGTTACTATGGCTTGTAAGTCTGAAATCTCCTCACTGGCAAGAGCATTGTCAGTCAGTTTTGACCGCCTGTGTGAGAGCAGGAGAGACAAACTAGATCAGGCTAGTTACACCTACTGCCAGTTTTGGTGTATTTATCGTTTTGTCACTTTGATTAGCGACAGCACTTTGAGACTCTCGCTGTGGACTGGAGCCCCACTGTGCTACGTGCTGTGCAAGGACAAAGCAAAAAGATAGTCCTCTCCCTGAATACTTTACTTTTCCAAGATAAAAACCCATCCAGAGAGCAGAATGAGATAAAGGAACAATAGTTGTCAGAGCAGTAGCGCAGCTTCAGGGTTACGAGCTAGGGATGTGGGTCTCTGCAGCGGTAGCCTTATGAAAGGATGAGGACAGGATTGCTTTAGTCAGGTCAAAGCCAGAGAAATGGATGTTAGGCCAACAGAGATGTGACATGATGAGGAAGAGGGTAAGATTCTCGCTGGGTGATTGCATCATATTCTGGAAAATAAATGATGCAGAAAGAAAAGAGGGTGGAACCAAGGGCAGAGCCTTGAAGCCCCAAAAGCTGGAGGAAGGACACAGAAGACCTCCTAGTTGAAGGGATGGGAAAGAAACACGCAGGGGAGACAAAAAGAGTGTGGTTGCCTGCATTGAGAGTGATGGACAGGCCAAGATAAAGGAGGAGGAGGAGGATGGAGTCCTGTAGTCTGATTTAGAACAGATTATTAAGGACTTGCCTGTAAATCCTTTGCTGACTCCTGTCCCTAGTGATACCTCAACACCGAAAATATATGATTTCCAAGTCCTCAGTTCCCACGTGTGAAGCAGAAAAGGCTATTCACAGCCCGGTAGACTAAGCAGACGTCTGCAGGGAAAGCAGCATCCCTGACTGAGAGCTGTGACTCTGCAGGAAAGACGGAAAGGAGGGATGAGAAGCAGGTTATTCCCAGTTGCCCGGTGCAGGAAGGAGGGAGCTGTGGGGAGCTCTCCCAGAAGCCAAAAGCAGCGGCAGTAATTGAAAGAGGAAAGAGTGGGAGTCCAGGCATGACGCTGAGGTCACCAAAAGCACGTGGAAGCAGAAATACGAGGAAAACAATCGAGATGCCAATAATATCATTGGCAAGGGAGCTGCTGAAATCCACCAAGAGCTCAAGAACATCAGGACGAGGAGGGAGAGGAAGCGGGAAAACAAAAGCTAAAGAGCGGGATCGTGCCAACGCATCCCTGCACGAGTGTGGGCAGCAGCCCCTGGTTCCTGTGCCGTGTCCAACAATATCGTCTTCTCCAAAGAGGCTGGGCAGAGCGGACTCTGGATGCAGACGTTGGCCAGGGCCTGAAGCTGCGGGGCTGGTGTCCAGCCAAAGGCTTGGTTCTGCTGTGATCTTCTCCCTCTGCTCGTCACCCACCTCTGCCCCGAAGCACACACCTGAAACAGGCCATTTTCTAGCCGTTGTGCTTTTTTTAACCTCGTCCTACGTTTTCCACCGATGGCTAGTGACGGAGGCCTGGTGGCATTTATATCCGGTTTTATTTCTTTTCTCTGTTTCTTCACGTTTGGATTTACACCACTGCTTTGTGGTGTGTGAGATGGGGACAGCCGTTACGGAATATATGGCAGGCGATGTTTATTAAAAAAAGAGGGAGAAAACAGAGAAGTGAATGATTTGGTACAGCAAGTCAATAAGCCAAAACATATTTTACAAAAAAACATCGGCAGTTGTGTAGTATAATATCACACACCGAGCAAAATAAGTTAGTGCAGTACCTTGACAGATAAAAAGATTAATGAAATCTTCCCTCTCTGCTCACAGAAAAAATGGGTCTCACAGACACCCTTAAATCTCTTGTCATTGCCAAACTCCCATTTTCCTTCTCCATGAACTCAAAAGCCGGGGATGAAAAGGCATAGAGAAATTTTGCCAACCTCCAGCTTCATATTTTCTGGCATAGACATTTAATTATCTCTGCAGGCATGTGGCAGACAAGTCTGTTGCCGTACATTTTTTTATATACCGAGGATGAAATTTTGTGTGGTGATTAGAAGGTGGTACCTGAGGTGGGGTGAGGAGGTTCATTGGCTTTTAAAACGATTGTCTGTGAATCAGCAAAAATGCGTAGGGCACTTTACACATGAAATAAGAAAATTTAGCTCACAGCGGGAGCAAAATACCTCCAGCCCCAGCTCTGCATTTACATATGTGCTCAACTTAACCTGCCTGTGCTGCTGGAGGGGACTGGGAAGCTGCTGGGCTTGATCCAGTAAGCCCCATGTGGATGTTTAGAGCCAACTGAGATGCCCTTGGATAACAAGCTGGTGACCCGGAGGGGCCCAGGGTCTTGGGAACTGGAGGGCACCTCGGGCAGCATGAGGAAAGACCTGGTCCCTGGGTGGCTCTCGGAGCCTTGCTGGGTGCCGTTGAGCTCCCACCGAGGTCAGAGGTTTTAGATGCCCATGTGCGCTCCGGGTGCCTGGGCCAGGCGATGGTTGGGGCAACTGGGGGGGACTGAGGTGGGCAAGAGGGTCAGGCTTTCCTCTTGGCACTGCTTTACCTTCCAGGCTGCTTTCTTCACCCAGGGAACAATGATGGAGAGGCTGAAAAGTGAACTTGACGCCCGTCGCTTTCCCTCAGACAGGAGCCAGCTGCAGCCCAGACAGCTGTGGTGTTTCTGTTCTTGCTGGTTGTATTTTCCTAAACTGCTCATTATTTTAGGTGGCCTGAGTTGTTTAAGCCCTGTCCTCCTTCACAGCTGCCTTTTTAGCAGCTCTATGGATTGGCAATTGGTTTTTCTTCGCTTTTTTCCCTGTGCGAGAATAAAAATTGGAGTATTGAACAGTTCATTTTCATATTTGCAAGACAGATGCATGCTGGCAGAATGAGTAGCTACGCACCTTCTATATTCCTCCTTGAGCATTTTCTGCCCCTCTTCCCAGGCCCAGCCCATGGTCTCTGCTCTGTCATGTCTTTCTCTACGCAGGTGAAAAGGTGTCTCTTGTGAGGTTTGATACATGTAATCCAGAAGATCCAGCTGATGAATGAGTCTGTGGCTACCACGAAGCAGCATCTGTAGTTATGAATGTCACACAGAGACAAGTAAGTGTGCTTTGGCAAATAAAACCCAAATAGGGATTTTTTTTCTTTTTTTTCTTTTTTTTTTTTTATTTTTAAAAAATCTTTCTGCTTTATTTGAATGCCCTTCTACCAGTAGTCTTTTTTTCCCTCCCCTTTGGCGGGAAAAAAATGTGAAAGAAAAGATGTAAAAATGCAAAATGATGTATTTTTCCCTCATGGAACAAGCCAGAGCTGAACATTTTTAACCAATTCCCCTAACTCACATGACTTTACAATCAGCAAAGAGTGTAAAAACACTTAACAGCCTCTTGCCTAGACAAATACAAAGCAGTGAGCCCAAACTTTCCAGCTGGGTGGGTCATGCTGTTATTCTGGTGTGGGGGTGGGCTGGGTGCCAGAACCATTTCTCTTCTACCCGCCCGGATCTCCTGCCCATGCGCCATATGGTCCATCGCCGTAAATCCCAACCCCTCGTCAATGCGTTGCACCAGCGCGGGTCGTTTGCGGTGCGTGCTGCATGGGGACGGTGCACAGCCCCCCAACCCCGGGGGTCTGTAAGAGCGGATTAAGTGAACATCTGTCAGGAGGGCTGTAGGTTGAGGGTCCGATGAGGCTCGACGGGCTTGATGGTTCGCAGGATCCCTTCAACCCTATGGTTGTGGGTGCTATGCATGATGCTTTTGCTGTTCCTGGGAAGCCCCCAGCAGGTGACCATCATGAGGACAATTAATGCTGCCTGGTCCCCACCACCCTCTTTCCAAGAAGTGCCTTCAGAGCGGGCAGGCAGCAGGGCACTGTTTGCTGTAGCTGCCTTAACTCTGCTGGGACAACTCCTCCTTGGCCGTTCCCAAGAGGAAAGGTACCAGGAACAGGCTGTAGACCAGGTAAATAGTCCTGGTAGCCTGTGTTTGGTCTATATATGAGCTATGAGTTTGGTAATCCAGATGTGGATGCCTCAGGACCTCTCCAGGCATCACACTGAGGTGCAAGTAAAAGCAATGCAGAATAATGGGAGTGGAAAAGACCCACAAGAGCGAGACATTTGGAGGAAGACATACTTTGCTGGTGGTCGTTAGGGTTTTCTTGCCATTCCCCTAAGGAGTTCGCTGAATAAGTAGGTAGTGAGGAAGCTGCTCCAGAGCCAGGAGGAGACTGGACAGATAGCACCAAGGTGGAGTGGGCAGCAGCATCCCAGTGTGCTTCTGGAAAAACAGTAAGGGAAAGCATTTAGGAGGAATGGGGCAGATGTGTAGGGAAAAGCAGAGCCAGTGGGAACCACAAGGAGCTTTGGGATGTGATACAGGAAAGAAAGAAAAGTGGTGCATAAGGTCCAGGCCTGGAGAGGACAGGGAAATGTTAAAAAGCCAGGAAAGGAGATTATCCATTATACTGGCTTATATGTGTGATGGCTTGGGGAAGGATTACGGTTACTCTGTGGGGATGAGGGTGAGGTGACAGTAACAGCCCAGCAAGTGTGTGGCCCAGTATGAAATTGCAAGCTGCGTCCCTGGATTTAATCACTCTGAGAAACATCTGGCTAAGATTAGCACGTCCATGGCCAGCACAGCTCCATTAGCTGCCCCTTCAGGGCAGGCTAGCCGGCGGGCTGGCAGTGGCCGGCATGCAGGGAGGGGCAGGGACAGTGACTGAAACCAGTAACTTGAAGTGGGGTCGTCCCTCAGGACCTCCAAGCAGCACTTTGGAGGACCTCCCTGCTCTGCATGGACCGCAGGGGCAGGCCAGGGAGACTTGCCTCCTGCCTCCAGCATCACGGCATCTTCCACCAGCAGCGCGGTCCCAGGCAGCGGGGAGGGCAGGCAGGCAGGGTGCCCCACACCACCCTGCCCCATCCCACCTGCCTCAGCCATGGATGGCCTTGCCCAAATGGCTGGAATTCTTGGTCCCCTCGCAGTTTTATTCACCCTCACGGTTTGCAGAGAAAGGGCAACACAAGTATCACCAGCGGGTCTGTTGACCCCAGCTTGGTCCGAGCAGTACTCGAATTTGCAGGGTGCTTGGTGAGTGCATAATGTGGGAGCCAGTAAATGGTTTCCATATGCTATTCATGTTCGTATTGTTCTTCTGACAGGTGATACCTTTTTTCCATTGAAATGGTATCCCCTCTTTGGCAGGCTGCGGGTCAGCGAGGGGGAGACGTGGTCTGTTCCAGTTAATTCTGTAGTTGCCATCTAACTGCTGACAGAAAGCATTTGGGAAGCTTCTTAAGCAGCCTAATGATTTTACATTGTGTACACCTAGAGGAGCGCTCAGCCTTTCCAGCTCTGTTGGTGCGTTAACATGTCATGTAATGAAACTATTCAGCTGAGATTAGAGCGGGCAGTGGGGAATCGGTTAGAGTCACGACTGTGTCTTCCTGACACTTGTATTGCCAGGGTCACGGAAACAGGCAGAGTGGAGCGTGAAATGAGTACATTGCTGATAATTTATTAAACAAAACAAATTGATATTAAGCCATCTAACAGAAAGGGTACAATTCCCCTCCAAAAGCCAGCTATCGCAACACCACCCTCATGTTGCTATAAAGCACTTTTTGTCCCAAGATCTCGAAGCACGTCCTGGTCTGAGCATTTGCAGTTTGCAAATGGGAGTCAGGAGCTCGAGGACGGCGAGGTTCAATTGTCCGCTGCCTGTGTCCACAACCTGAGAGCAAAGCTGGGCCTTCAGCAGGATTTTTGTGTGCTGGTTCAGTGCTGTAACTCAGAGTCCACGCTGCCTCACTTGCCAAATGAGCAACAAATCTTCTACTTTAAAGCACCCTCTATTCAATGTCGTCCTTTCATTTTGGACAAGGGTTAGCCTTTCTGTACAGCGTTCTTCAAAAAAGCCTGTAGCTCGATGAATTGCAGTGGAATTAGATGGCAATTTCTTTTCCACGACAGAAGCTCCCCCATGCCTTGTTATTTATAGTTTTCAAATGTTGAAGTTAAGTCAACAAAATTGCAATTGTTTTTCCCCTAATCTTCCAGCCAAGGGAGGGAGTATTTATGCAGATATTGCTCAGAGTACTTGAGAAAATATTTGTTTGTGGCTTTAAGTAAAGGACTGCAAATTTCCAGCAGAGCCCCCCACGGATTATTTCACAGTCCTCTGCTTAGGGAACGCAGCCACAGTAGAGGAGCACAGCCTTCTGCAACCCTCGCAAGTGCTGGGTGGCTTGTGCTCCTGTGAGTAGCTCCCAGTAGATTCAAGGGACTACCTTTGTAAGCACCACTAAAAATTCATGTGGGTTTCGGAATTTGCCCTGGAAAGTCTGGTAGGGAAAACTCATCAGAGAGTGGAGTGCTTTCTCAGTGCTCCAAACAGAAGAAATCGTCTTTCTTTTGTTCTCTCATGCCTCCATTTCCTTCCTTCCCTCCTGCCTTCCCGTCCTCCCTGGCTTGCTTTCTCTTCTTTCTCCCTCTTCTTCAACACAGATAATTGAAAAACTGTCATTCTGGAATTCCTTTGTCCCTGCAGAAGGCACTGAATAGTGATTCCAAAATAGCCCAGCCTTTTCTTTTAATCCATAATTCATCATCCTAAATTGTTGTTCACTCACTGAAACCCTGAACAAAATGTCACAGACGCACCATAAAGAAAAGAAATCAAGCAAATGTAAAAGGGACAAAAGGAAAAGCAGCAAACCCCAAGGGTATCTGCAAAGAGAAATAATTTAATCCAAAAGGCTCCTCAGCTCTCATACAGGAAACTTGACTTGTGCCATGTGTGTCACCACATATTAGGGGAACGCAGGACCAGTCTTATCCCGAGACGTGCTGTAGGGCGACTTATTGGGTGGAATAAAATGGAGACAGGACAGAGAAAGACACTAGAAAATAACTTTCTCCACCACCTGTACTTTCACAAGCAGGACTGCAGTGAGCAGCCAGGCCTGGCTCTGTCAAGACTTTCTCCATCCCATAGCAGATTCTCACCTGACTGCGATTTGCTTCAGCCGGCACCAAGAGCTGGCACTGACTGAGCCCGATGACTCTGCCCTCATCCCCGTGAAATATTGTAGCAGCCATGGAAATGCCGGGAGAGTGGGACAGCAAAGTGGGATAGGATCCAGTGGGATCGTCTTCAGGCTTCTGAGACCTGTACCCAGAGCAAAACTCATCAAACCTCCCCAACACGCGGCGCGCCTCGCAGTGCTACGCACGCCAACCTGAATGTCACATTAATATGGCATTTCTTGAAAACACCTTCATCTGGAAGGAATCCAGAGAGAGAGTTTTGTGGCTTGCAACCTGTAATCTGTCTTCAGCTCTAAGCACAGCACGTTCTGGCAGCGGTCGCCTGGATTCGGCTGCCCTCTGTACCCCGTGAAGTGCCACCAGCTTCAGGACAAGGAGCAGACAGTTCGGACAGGGTTGCGAGATGAGACAGGTACAAAGCCAGTCAGGCAAGAAAGGATCCTGAGAGCTGGAATAATTGAATTAACACGTACAAATCTTCCTGCTCCTTCTGCCATTGATGTCAGTGGGGAATTTTACTACGACCTTCAGGGGAAACAGGATCAGGTTCACTTCTGGGAAGAGCTCATCGAAACTGCGGAAAAAAACACTTGTACGTGGGATTGCGCTGTGATTTGAATCTTGTTTGTTTTCCTGAGATGCCCGTGCAAGGATGTTGGAGAAATCAGATTAAAAAAGAAGATTTTAAGGTCCCCCTGACAAGAGGAATGGAATGGAGAAAGCCATGGCTTTGGTAAATGTAGTTATTATCCATTCATCCTACTTATCCCCTCAGGCTTGTGGCATTCGCATTAGAGTTTCCTTTATATACACTGGTTTAAGTTAGTCTTGATGCTCCAAATAATGCCAGAAAAAAAAAAAAAAAAGACGATAAACATATTCAAAGCCTTTTAAAACTTGCTCAGCTGTGAGAAAGAGGGGTTAAGTCCTTGATCCAGCAAGGTGTTTAAACATGTGCCCTTATTTTAAGCATGTGAGCGGTCCCATTGATTTACACTTAAGAATTCTGCTGAAGAGGGGTCTTTGGCCTCTGGCTCGGCAACGCAATTACACACGTGCTTCGCTTTTGGCGTGTGTAGTCCTGTGACTTTCCTGTGGAAATTCACGTGCTTGGCCAGCTTGGGGCTGAGAGAGAGTCTTCAGGAGGTGGCCGGCATTGCGGCATGGCCAGGGTTAGAGGGAAAAATGTCCCAGATCTGTGTCTCTGGCTCGGTCACCACCTCTGTCTCAACTGTTAAACTTCGTTCAACTGCTCGTAGCTTTGGGATAAGCCGTAGTGGTGAGGGAGTTTCTCAGGAAAAAAAAAAACTTTCACTCAACATTTTGGCACTTACAGTCCTGACCTTTGCCAGACATGGAAAAGAAAAG
Organism: Haliaeetus albicilla; assembly: GCF_947461875.1. Taxonomy (NCBI): domain Eukaryota; kingdom Metazoa; phylum Chordata; class Aves; order Accipitriformes; family Accipitridae; genus Haliaeetus; species Haliaeetus albicilla. The sequence goes on from NC_091495.1 coordinate 34,363,527, forward strand.
ATGTAGCCAAAAAGTTTAGAGTCTTGAAGAAAAAGATACTATAAAAGTTTGGTTTTAATCAGGGAGAAGAATTTCGGGAAGCAGAGAGGAAACAACAATTTGGGTCTAATTCTGCTCCTTCTGGCAAAATACCACCCCCCGTGCATGAGATCACGAGTGTGGCTTTTCTCCAAGCTGATAACCGAAGTACCTGGCTTGTATGCCTTGCTCACATGCTCAGATAAACCCGTTGCCAGTTTTGAGGCTAAAAGGCATTTCTCCCTCAGGTCAGCTGCGCCGATTTGGTTTCACGTTCCTCTGCAGGGAAAGGCATGGTCTGCTCCCCCAGACCACTTGGGATGGTCTGCCAGCCCTCGTCCTGGGGCCGTCGGTGGGATTAGCTTTTGGTCTTTTACTACAAGACTTGAGCTTATAATGGGACATTGGGAAGTATTGTGGAGGGGGTGGACTGTCCTTGTGCCCTAGGTCCCACTCCCCATTGCCTGCGATGCCAGGGTCTGGGCTCAGCAGCCCCAAGGTGGTCCCTTCCCACCCCTAAAATCCAGCTAATGTGTGCATCGTAGGGAGGGACACCCGTCACAAGCAGTAGCTGCTGGTGTGTTGGCATGTAAATATTATCCCAGTAAGGGGATAAGGTGGATACATACAGGGCGTACGGTTTGTCGATTCATTTTGACAGCTGGAATACCTTCCGACTCGCTGTCAATGCACAACCTCAGCTTTACTTCCAAAGCAGAATGAAGCCTCTGTGCCGGGCACGCTGCTAAGCTTTGGTGGGAGCTGAGCAGCACAGGCAGCTTGAGCAAACCACACGGAGAAATATCTGAGCACTCTGGGACGCAGGAATGCTGGGGAAAGGATGATGGAGTTGTCTGGGATTCCAGCTCCCTGGGCCTGGCCCAAGACTTCACACTTTGTTTATACAATAGTAATCCCGAGCACTTCACGTGATAGAACCCGATGATACATTTCAGGGGAGTTACACTGATTTACACTGCTCGAGGCCTTGGCCTATATTTTCCAAAGGATTTTCCAAAATTTGCTAATGAAAAATACCAGACTGGTCTAATCAGCAAAGGGTTATGTTACCCCGGTCCGCGGGCTGGGCAGTGCCGGGACCCCCTCTCCCAAGCCCCCCAGGGAAGCCCCGGGTGCAAACCCCCTGCTGAGGGGTGCGGGACGAGGTCTGTAGGCATCGGGATACCGGGGGTGTATCTGCTGGCTCTCATCCCCTCTGGAAGACTGTCTGTAATGCACTCAGCTCCCACTTTCAAAAGCTGTGGGTCACTCCTCGCAGGGCATTAAGATTTAAAAGTCTTGACACCGATTAACTCCTTCAGCCCCGAAGGGCACCCCAGAGAGAGTCTCCTCCCTTTGCCTAAATGGAGCTCTGGGAGTGGCAGAAATGAGCTGACAGTGCATTAGAGCCTGCAAAATCCCATTCCCCAAGTAAGAGGAAATAACAGTTGGGTCTTGACTTACTCTGCATGCTCCTGCTGCTGTACAGCTCAGAAACAGAGCATTGCCCTTGCCAGTGCCTACTGGGGGGACCCAGTTGGCAGGAGATAGGAAGGAGACCAGGCATGACCAGAGAGGTCAGGAGATGTCCTCTGCACTGCTGGAGCCTCAGACTCATCTTTAGATATGAACAGCCCCAGTAAGTCAGCCGCAAGCTCCATCTTGCCCAGTCTCCTGTTTCCAGCAGCGGCCCTGGGAGGACATCATGCGTACGACCCTCATCACTCTCCATCCCCTTGTCCAGAGCTTCCCCGCAGGGCGTTGTGTTCCTTTGAGGTAAGGACCAGGACAAATGTAGGTATCAACTGAGGATTGCTATCCAGGTAGAAGGAATTTGCTCCTGCTGTGTTTATGGATAAGTGGAGAAATGGTGTAGGAGGAGAGAAGGGCTGATGAGAACACAGTAAGCAATCTAAACCAGATTGTTTGTCAGGTTTTCAAAGTCTGTGTAAACCGTATTATTAATACCTAAACAAGGCTTGCTCTTTTCTTTTCTTTTCTTTTCTTTTCTTTTCTTTTCTTTTCTTTTCTTCTTTTCTTTTATTTTTTTCCCCTTCCCGTCTTCCTGTTACAGGATTGCAAAACTCATTTCCAAACAGGCTTATTTCTTTCCTGTTACTAATAGCAGCAGAAGTGATTTATATGCACATTGGGGGAAGAAGCATATCTGAAAAGAAAAATCATCCATCCTTTCTTCCACCTGTATCCAAACCTACTCTCTTCATCCTTCCCTCAGGGCTGAAACACACGATGGAGTTACTGTGGTTTCTGGAGCTGCCATGGTAACTTGATAGCGTGTCCAGGCCCAAGAACAGCCCAGCTTTGCATTGTTCAAAGCAAAAAGTCCCCTTTTTTGTTTCAGGGACTGGGAAAGGCTGAGATGCTGAGTTAAGAGTATTGCCTGCCTACGGGCAGTGAGGTTTGGTCTGAAATTCACTGCTCCGGTAAGAATTTGTGTTGGAGGTTTTCACCGGGAATTCATTTTAATCATTACATCATGCAAGCTCTGGCAAAACGGAGTTTATACTGGAAACACTGGCTTCACTTTAATGGGAGCGATGAGAGAGCAATATCAATGCCTGTGATTATTTAAGCTTGTTTGGGCTATTTTGGTGCTGGAAATGCGCAAGTCTTCCTCAGGGGCCAGAACCCAGGCTCAGGCTGAAGCGTGGTGGCCGGGCTGTGGGTAGCGCCTGTCCCTGTGATACGGCCGTGGCCGAACAAGCCCTGCAAAGTCAGTAGCCTTGCCCAAACGCTTTTCTGTGGAAGCAGTTTACAAACCAGTACAGAAGAGCTCATCCCTAGCACCGCGTCCACACTGTGGGAAAAGAATCAGACTTAAATGAAAAAGGAGTTTTGGACGTGAAACAAGTGGCTAGGGAAGGGCTTTGGCAGGCCAGAATGCAAGAAGTTAACAGCAAATGCTGCACCTGATGTTGGTGGGAGGATTTTCTGTGCGAGGTTGGCAAGGGTATGTTAATGAGTATCATTAGAATTGGGTAACAGCGCACTTCCATGTAGGGTTGCCTAACTCTCTTGCTGTGCTTTCAAGCTGAACATATGTTTTCAATTATTAACATGATTAATGGGAATGAGGTGACTTGAATCCCAATGAGCTCTATCTTGCCATCACATGCAAAATCCACAATACGGGAATGTTTATGCAGTGTGGAAGTGCATGATTTCCTTCACCAGGAGGGGTCTTAGGAGGTCCAGGTGTCTAACTCTTAGCAAGTTTAGAGAACCACAATTAGAGCCACTTACTGAATTAAGTCCCTGGGTCCCCCGCATCTCCAGCAGCACGGGGTGTGGAAACTGCTGTGCACGAGCCAATTCGTAGTGTGCTGTCCCAGCTTGGCATGTTTTTTTGTCAGGAGTCTGAGAAGGGCTGGGAAACATGAAACCACCTTATTCCCATCGTCATCTGGAACAACCTCCAGGATGCATAAATCTCCAGTTCAGCTGAGACTCTTCCACTATTTCGTGGGGGCTGTAAACCTCCCTTTCCATTTGTGCTGGGCAAAATCTGCTAAGGTGTGCATCATTTTCATCCTGCCCAATGTCTTTGGGAAGGGAATAAGGTTCAGGATTTGGAACAAAAAAAACAGACTTGGAAATTCTTTTCGTGTTTAATTCCTCTCCAGCTGCCAGACTCAGAAATCGTCATTATACTCAGACCCTTTTTCCCTCATCAGTTAAGTCCTGCTCTAATTCCTTCTGATGTAAGTATACGTCACTCACCCAAAATCTGAAATCATATGTCTGGAATTAAGTCATTCAGCCCTTTAACAAACGGGAAAATGTTAGGTAGAAGCAAAATTGTACAGAATAAGTGTATTTGCTGAAGGTCCAATCTAGAAATGGATAAAGGAACACCCTCCTTCAGATCAACAGAAACAACGTAGAGACATGAGCACCAGAACTAATGAAGCCAGCCTTCCCATCGGTTCAGGTCTGGTGGCTGAATGAAAGTTCGCATTTAAATTTTCCTAGAGTTGCTAGACTTTCAAATTTGCTGTCTCTTACAGATTCTGTGGGTTAAAGTGAGGGTAAGTTCATATTATAGCTTTTACCTCAGTCATGGTACAGATCGAGGCTTTCTCCTCTGTCTGGATGCACATTTTCATTGATTCTGTAAGAAATTAGCTGTCTCCAGGTAAGCTTGGAGCTGATAAAAAGGTTTGGGATTGCAAGGAGAGCAAGGAGGCAGAAGGAGAATGATTTCATAAATCATTATTTCCATGGGAAATGTGACTAAAATTGTTATACAGTGCAAGCACAGATGGTTTTTACAGTACCAGCGGTGTGTGCACATGTGTGTATGCAGATAGACATATAGTATCCATTAGCATCAAGAAGCTGTGTGACTAAATCTCCTTTTTAGTTTTGAAATATTCTATATATATATATATGTACATACGCATATATACACATACATATAGATGACGTCTTTCTGTCTGTCTCTACACATATATACGCGTGCGTTTTTCTGCCTAAGCATTCTCTATATATTCAGACAGAGTATATAACATTGTTGAATAGGCTGGTATACAAGTATTTGTCTTACTGCACTTCAGGCATATACTGATGCTTTTCAGGTTTATCAAATCAAACAAATAAATAGGTTGCATATTAGGACTCCTGAATTCAGCCACGCAAAAGGGGGGGGGGGTGTTAGTGTCTGTGAGTATGTGTGTATAATAGGTGATGTACAGCGATACAAAGGTTGCACTCACTCAGGTGAGAGACAGCTACATAATATAAAAGCAGTAAGGTCACGCCAAATAAGTACCTATTGCCACCATGACTGCCACAACCCGAGCGTCTGTATGCTAGCGAATGGTCTCAAATCACCCGTTCATTCTCCATCTTTCTGTGAGTAATTTTTCTGTTAGCAAAATGGAAATTCATGTCACAGGAATAATCTGCAAATGGTTATGGGTGGTATTTCCATGTGTGACTGTAGCTGGGATCTGTACAAATAAAAACTTGCCTAGTAATAAACTACAAGTTCCCGGGCTGTAAAATACTTATAATTGGATCTGCACGCAGCTGATGTTTTGCTTGGGTGAGCTGCAGTGGAGGAGCATGGAGCATTACCAGTTAACTAATGACACTTCAGTAGAAAGCATGGAATAGGCTCAACGTCGTTGCTGCTATGGGTGTACAATCACACAGAAGTTGCCGTCAAACAGTAACAATTTTTGGTAATTGCCAAGCACGGCGAGAAGCAGCAATCCTCTATATTCCATTACCCATTCTCCCAGACATCCACTTTTGCTGAGGAAGGGATTTTAGAAACAGAACCTATATTTAAGGTCAATTGAAGTCTGAAGAGATTCCAATTTTTTTTAAGTTGCCATTATTCAGCGTAATGCACTGCTGCGAGCATCTGGAAAAGGCGAGGCAGGGGGGTGAGCAGCTCTCGCGCTTGGAGCACAGGCAGGCATCTGAAAGCGGAGCAGCTGCTTTTCGGCTGGGGCAAGGCAAGCCCAAACCGAGGACCTTAAATAAAAGCAAACTGCCGTCTGTGAGAGAGGGTGTGCCAGGCCGCGAGCCACTTGCCGCACGACTCTTCGTTGGCATCGGCTGGGCTAAAGCGGTTATTTATGGCAGGTCACAGGATTTCAAAGGGAAAAGAGAAACTGCTTTAGCAAAGGGTGCTGGAGTGTCTCAGGCTGAAGGGCATGCTTTTATGGCTGGTGGGATAGGTCCCAAAAGAGATCTTCCCCTCCTGCCTCCCCATCTGCCTCCACTCAGGAGAACGCCACGCGTGTGCTATAGCCCGGCCTGACGAGGAGGGCTGGCTCTCTCACGCTTCTCTTGTTTTTCTGTATGTAGCATGAAGTAAATAAAACACGGCAGCCTGGGTTTTAATAACAATTGCTCATCATTCCTGGGAGACGGGAGGCGAGCGGGAGGAGTCCACCGCGGGTCATGCAGCAGTGCTAGCTGGTGCCTACACAGGTTGCCGGGTTTGTCACCTTATTTTGGTACCGTTTTTTTTTGCTGGCAAACTTTCAAAAGCCTTGGTGCCGTTAATGCCAAATCTTTGTATTTCATTCTCAGCATCAGACTAATCTGGCAGTTGGACTTTTCTTTGACCTTGCCAGAACTTCAGTTCTTGAAATAGCTAAAGAGGATGGAGAAAGGAGGATTTCCAAAGATAGGTCTGGGGACTCATCAGCCGGGCCAGGGCACGGTATGCAGAGGTGGGGGGGACCGCTGAGACCCCAAACCACCCCACCTGGGACCCAGTGCCCCAAGATGCAGGCTGTGAGCTCCAGCAGCAAGGATGGAGCAGAGGCTTGCTTTCTCCCACCCCTCCTTCCCCAACCCTTTGCGTGGGCTGGCAGCCCCTGCCGAGCGGCTGGGGGGGAGCACGGCGGTTGCTTCGGTCGCAGCCCTAATTCACTTCTGGAGTGAATTAAGATAAACTGAATTAGGGGCGCTCTGTTTCTGCATAAGAGTGTTTAATCTGCCTCTGTTTATGTGTCAGCATGTAATCCACTTCCAAAGATAAATCAATTTAATTCTCCTGAACGTCCCCGTATCAGCAAGCCCTGAACGCGACTGAGATGAAACCTATCTTTCATGCCTAAGGTGGCTGGAGAGATACCGAGTTTAAGGACATTTGGAGCACCTGATGACCCAAGGCAGACGTGAGGCATGGCAGTAACCTACTTCCCGAAAATCCCATGAAGAATTCCCTGTGAAAGCCCCTGTGTCCGTTTCAGCGGAGGCATCCGGCGGCTTCAGCATGGGAGCGAGCCAGAAGCCCGCGGGTGCTGGTGCTGGCTCATGCTCAGCTCCATCACTTTGCACGCCCAGAGCATGTTCTTCCAGCTGAAGGCAACACCACGAACAAAACCACATTCTTCTGCCCACATTGTTTCCAGCTGCAGTTAGTTTTAAGCAAAATCAGATATTGTTTAATGAGGAAGGTTTACTTCTTCTTTGCCTCGTCTTGCAGGTTTCAGTTTGTAAACAGTACTTAAACTTCTGGATGAGAGTATTTTACAACTATGATGTGGCAAACCGTCAGCACAGCAAGTAGCACTTTGATGAATCCCAGTAGAGACATAGTGACCTGGAAGCATAAAAAAGATGTCAAATTCAGTTCTGAAAGAACTGTGCAGATTTGACTAAAATATAGTTGTATATCGATACTAATGTAAAACTGACAATATTGTATTTGGTTTTTTGAGATAGAATGACACTGGGAATACAGTGTTTTTTACTGCCATGCTGCTATTTATAAGGAAGGGTCAAACCCAGCCAATTCAGACAGAAGAAAGCACTGCAGAGTGTTAGGAGGGTGGTAACAAAAAAAATGACAGTTTTGCTGTTGGAAACTGTAGGTCTAGAACATGACAGCAGGGGACCTGTGTCATATTTTAAGTATTTTTAAATTAAATGTTTGTTTGAGACTGCTGAATTCTGTGGGAAATCACCCTTATCTGTGGCAGGAGCAAGTCATCAGTACCACCCTTCAAGGTGTATACCAAGGGGCTCAGAGGTCCTGCTAGCTCAGGGCAGAGCTCAGCTGCCTGGATGAATTTGCAGGAATGTCTTGTGATTTGTGCTGCTCCGGTCACAGCTGGAGACCAGAAGCCGAGCTGGAGGGATGGCCGGTTACTTCCTCCAAGGCAGTAATACTTCTGGTCGCACTAGGTCAGGTAGTGGCTCTTAAATGTTTGCCTGAAGTGCCTGAATGTGAATAGCTGAGATGTCTATTGACAGCAAGTAGCTTCCAATCCAAGACACCCATTTGCAATATGAGATGCAGTTAATACCAGCTTGAACCAGCTGGTGTTCATCTGCTTGTCCATAGCCCTGAATTATTTATCTATTACCCATTGCACAGCATTTTATTGCTGCAGCTTACTCTTTTGTGCCTTGCACTCACTCTCAAAAGAATAGTACAGATCCACAGAAAAATCTCCCGTGTCAGTCTCCTGTGACTAGAAATCCCTTGTTTCACTGCAGCGGTTCTGAACAACCTGAGAAGAAAGGACAATTTCTGAGATAGATGCTGTTCCATCAACATACACTTTTGTGCCTTCTGCACTCATCCAGCCTTTTTATTTTCCCCCAGTCCTCTCTCACAAATAACAAGTCTGGCAGGTCATCAAGATGCAAAGGTTGGACCGTATGTTAAGAGAAGAATTCAGATAACTTTAACGCTTCAGTCATTATTCCCAGAACACCATCCTTTTGGTTTATGGACCTGCAATATAATCTGCCTGATAATTTATAGACTTTTTGACCTACCACAGTCTCAGATTATTGTTTTTATCACCCTGGCTGGAATAACTGGTGAAAAGTAAGAGTTACTTTACTGTAAGCTTCCAATGGAAGTGTATTTCCCTGTGCTGAAGGCAATGTGCCATTTCTAAGGGAATTCCCCACACAAGTAATTTCTGTGCATCCTGTTGGTTATGCTTCAGATTTTGCTATCGTTATTTATTTATCGAGCATTGCCAATGAGCTCAGTTTTGTACACTGTGTAGGAAAAGCACGCAGAGCCTGACTCTCAGCCAAGTTAAACTGGCGTGTTGTCCTCTGGTGAGTCTGGCTTTCACTGGCTTATCTTCAGGGCTTACCATCAAAGGGTTTCACACGGGTGCATTAGGTACCAAGCTCTTCTTTGTTTCGTTTGCTAGCTGTACATTCAAACACCTTTGGGGATCTGGCCTTGCGGAGAAACTGGGACTTAAATCAGCTGCAGTGGGAATTCCAGTACCTCATTCCTAAATCACACCGGTCTGCTTTTCCTTTTATTTTCTCTCTCTTATTTCTTTTATCCCCCTTCTTGCATGCTGATAAAGTGCTGTATGTTATCGGAAGCAAATACCACAAGGCTTCTCTTATTCCTTTGAACACAAAAGCAAAATTCTCCTGGATGTGAATAGCACACAGGCAGGGCACTTGGTGATGTGAGGTGTTGCACAACCAAAAAGTTAACCTGCATTACCTTCTTCCCTGCTTGGACCCCTGAACGTTGCTCACCGAGGGGCTACAAAAGGTCCCACTCCTCTGGGGGAAGATTATTTCCCTGTGAGCTCTGCAGGGAGCATCCACAAGGCTATATTCCTGGGCATTAGGCAAACTCTGGGCAGAGATGTCCTGGGGTATCATGAGTTGTGGGGAAGGGGTACATAAGGAAAAGGGGGGCAGCTTTCTCCTCTGCCATTTCTAGACAGGACCATTTCTTCTGGCAAAGCCCTGGGAACATCCCCCCTTGGACTCCAGCAGAGTTTCTGCATTACTCAGAGCATTCTGGAGCAACACAGGACAGGGTAACCTACAGGTAGCTAAAGGCTGCCGTGCCCTGACCACGGAGGTTGTGAGCTCCGTGCTGTGCCTCTTACAGCTACTTTACTACACAGGGATGTGCTTACAGCTGGCTTGGGCCTCGTGTAGCTGTCGCAGCACAGAGCAGAGCCACAGCTAAGCCCCATGTATTTATTAAAATCCTGGACAGACTTTGCAGTCCATACTAATCCCTGCATAGCTATAGTCCTACTGTTTTTAATACTGAGCTAATGTAAACCTAGGTGTTCTATCGGCTGCAATTGTTGTGTACCCATAGCTGGAGGGGTGGAGTACGGAAACGTACCCCAGCTGCAGGGTACATGGGCCAAAACTGGGAGCTGCTGGGAAATGTGAAAAATGTGAGGGCTTCTGTGAGGCCAACAGCCAAAAGCAATAAATATATAAGTAAATAAATCAGTAAATGGCTGAGGAAACATATCTCTGGGTGTAGTAAGAGAAGTAGGTGGAAGAAAGAATAGAATTAGAGAAAAGGACTGGAAGACAACAAAAGGAGAAGAGATGGGGGAAAAAAAGATAATTTTACTGGGTGTTTATTTTTCTTAGGGGGAGTTGGGAGAGGGAATTGGGGAATGGGAAGAAAGAAGATAGAAAAATTAAGAGCTGGGAAAGGAAGGAGAAAAAGGAAGATGCGGAAGGATGTGAAAAATGTTAAAAATAACATGTTGAAGTTATGGGATGGGAAAACATAGGCTGTGAATGGAAGTAAAAAGCAAGTAGAACCAGACTTTACTGTCCTTACACACAACATCCTGCTGTTCAGTGTGAGTAAGCCAGTGGACCCAGGGGGATGCTCTGCAGAGTAAAGGGCCTGTCTGTGTGAGAGAAAGCATCAGAATCTGGCAGGAGGGTAAGGTAGATGGAGAATTGGATGGCTGAGAAAATGTAAGAGAAAAAAGAAAAATCGATGTTGCTGTGGAAAGGCTGATGCCAGAATGTTGTGGAAACAAAATTTGATTTTTCACTTTCTGCAATGCATGACTGCTGAGAGACTGCAGAAGAACTGGGCAGGTCTGGCGGTGGCTGAATGGTGTGCACATGAGCCCCTGCATTTTGGGGGCAACTGCGAATCTCCCTTTTCAGAAGTTTTTTTGAGCTTTTCTGTGGTGGCTAGGACCCACATGAGTGCATCCATGCAGTGACTTTTCTTGGTGCACACTGATGTATCAGAAGCTCAACAGCTAGTTATGAGCAAGTCAGAGTTCCACCAGGAGCCTTCCTTTATTCTGACTTTAAATCTTTCTTGAACAAAAAAAGTCTTCTGAAAATACAGGAGATTGCACTTTTTTTATACTTTCCAAGAAAAAATTACTTGCATGAAAGCATCTACATTTTGCTTTACTACCTCTTCACACAGGTTTGGTTGTCTGTTGGAGCAGGGGGGAGGATATTCTCCAACCATAACGAAAGCACCGCAGGGTGATGCAAGGAAGATCTCTAGTCTGTTTACCTGCACAGGTCTCAATTCTGAGGTTGCCATTCAGCTTTCCTCTCTGTGCTAATTGCATTGCTAGGGTTTTCGGGCTGCGAACGGAATAATTTGTAAGAAAGAGCCACTGTGAAGCAGGGCAAATCAGCCTGCGTGGTGCTCCATCCTCCTGCAGCTAAACCATTTCTTGTAATTTCAAGTTATCATCTCACACATGTTGATGCTGGAGCACACAAGAGAGCAGAGACCCAGACGAACATTGCCCATACTGCTCCCCACCACTAAGACAAGGAGCAAGTGAGGTGATGGTGGTATCTTCATTTTCTTGCTGCGCAGGCACTCTCTTGTGCTCTATTACAAACCTGCATGGAGGAAAGAGTCTGGTCCTTTCCTCCAGGTCCCTGGATGGTAAAGCTCTTGCAGGTCTGTGGTGCAGTGGGAGAGGGAAGATTCGCGAGGGGTGCTGCGCTTTCAGGCTCTGGAGGTGACCTTTATTTTATGGGACCCCTTGTGAAGCAGCATGCAGGGGGTAAACTGGAACAATGCTGTGGATTCCCCATTTTCTGGGCCCTGGCAGGCAGGGATGCAGGACTCGCAGCAGTTCAGGGCTCACACAGCACCTGCACAGCAGCCCACGGGTCAGGTTGGGGGGCTGTGGCATCCCACAGCTCAGGCTTTGCCTTCAGTGGGGTTGATGCTGGGGTAGGGATTGGAGCCTGTGGGTCTTCATGGACAGCTGAACCCTGAATAAACCTTCCCTGCTTTCAACCTCAGTGAGGACAAAACTTCAGGGTGACCTAGAAAATATTATGAGTAGATCTAGGAGTGATTGGAAAGGGGGTATGTGTGACCACGCGAGTGCACCGTGCATGTAGCTGGGAACATATGCAGTGTGCTGGGGAGAGAAGGGGGAATGCAACCCCCTCAGGACTCTCGCTACTGGAAAACCCACGTGTGCAAGCAGGGAGCAGAGTTAGATGATGAGAATGGTCCCTGCTTGTCCAACAAAAGCATGAGAAAGGAAAGGTGTCTGATCCTGAATTTGTAACTGCCAAAGTGTTGAAGTGACTGAAAAGCACTTGCAGCTCAGGTTCAATTCTGTGCTGTTGCAAACAAAAAAGAACTGGATGGAGCTGTTGATAAAATAGGATTGAGAATGTTGGGAAGCTATATGAAACCACTGAGATAATTTCCCTGCTCCAAGTGGGATCAAATATACCTGTAGCACTGCCAGATCTATTCCTAAAATCCTCTGCTAGCACAGAGTCCCGAGTCTCCCTATGGATTATTAGCCAGCCTTGGATTTTCCTCTAGTATCTAACTGCCATTCTGCAGGATCTAGTGGATTGTTTCCTGAAAACTGGGGAAAGCGAATAAGGGATTGTTGTCCTTTCTTGGACAGTCTTTCACATACTGGAAAACTATTATGAAATCTTCCTTTGGAGCTTCTGGAGTGACCAACCTCATTATCTGAGCTCTTTTTGGTAGGCCACATTCTCTAAATGTCTTATATTCTTGTTGCTCTTTTTAAAAGCCACCCAGAACTAGATCCAATACGCCAGGTGGGTCTTCACCAGCTCCTTGCAGAGCTGAATAATTCCCTATTGCATATGACACTCCTGTAATAATACATCTCAGTACGAGATTTGCCTTTCAGGAGATTTACCTGCTTTGCTGATATTTGCTTTGAGTTGTACTGTAGCTCTCACATCCTTTTTTTTTCAGTCCTTCCACCTCTCCTATGATTCCTCATTTTGTATTTGTGCATTTGATCTTTCATTTCTTCATGTAGTGCTTTGTACGTGTTGTTACTAAATTCTGTCTTGATAGTTTTAGACTGTTTCTCCAATGTATGGAGATAATTTTGAATTCTGATCCCATCCTCTGAAGTGCTTCCATCCACTCCCACCTTGGTGTCATCCGCAAATTTTATAAGTGCACTCTCCACTCCATCATCTCTGAGGATGGCAAGAAGATACTGAGCTAGGTAATAAAACATTCTTTTTAAACCTTGCAAAGATAAATAGTGAGTTAAGCTCTGATAAAGAACACTTCAGGATGAAAAAGGTGTGAATATATCTCAGCTCTAGGACTTCTAATCCTGGTTTGTGTGAATAGTTCGCATGTGCTACATACTCGAGTAAAGATTGAAAAAACGCAATCCTAATTTTTGTGAGGGGCTTTCTTCCTCTACCAGCCTAACTGCAAATGAAGAAGGACGCTAGTAAACTGAAGCAGAAAAAGAGCCATATTGTATAGCACAGGATAGCACCAGGAAGAAGTTTAGTATTCAGGGAATGTACAGCACTAAAATACTTGTCAATGTTGCAGTATTTTGACGTATAAGTGGGACACATCTGAAGCCTTATCTTTGCCCTCCATTGCCTAGTGCTAAGAATTGGCACAGTGACAGAATTCATCTTGCTCAGGAGTCAAGATGTTACAAGAGCCATCTCTAGCAAAAAAAAAAAAAAAAAGAAAAAGAAAATGGCAACACCTATAGAAGTCTTACAGCCCTGAGTTGGCAATTGCAGCATCTATACTCCTGACAAGCCTGGGAGGTTTTGTCTGAACTCAGAAATGCCCAATTTGCACATTTGCTTTCTGAGGAAATGTCAAGAAGCATTGGAGGAAGGGAATACTTTCCTTAGCCTTTGGGTTGTTGCCAGTTCTCCTAAACTGCTGTCAACTTTGCCACTGCTTGTATGATTTTCCCATCTGTGTAATCAATTGACAAAATACACCTTTTTGCTTCCAGAAGGTATTTATCCTGCCTTCACTTGAAGCTGTTTTTTCCTATGTAGTGCTGTTTTCAGGCCTGGAGATCTAACTGGAACAATGAGCTGAAAAATGCAATAAACACCAGTTGTATCTGTTCTTTTCGTTCGGTTGGTTTTAGCGAATTTAATGGTTCTGAACGGTGCCGGATCAACAGCCTCTGTACCGATGTTCCCTTTCTTTTCCATAGAGCAGGTACAGGACCAGTGCTGGCTTTACTAAGGCTTGCTTACTGGGGTGTATCTCAGCCCAGTAGAACCGAGAGCAGTGTACTCGCACGGTTGTGGTCCCTGCAACAACCCCCAACGCAGGTACCTATTACAAGTGCAAACGTTAATCATAACCTGTGCTGTGGACTCTGATCCACTACGAGTGGCCTGAGACCAGGCCATTTCACGGACAGCTATTGAATGGCTTCGTGGGACTGAGGAGCCCGGCCAGTTCTCTCTAACAGAGACTGGGAGCTCTGCGTGCTGTTACCGGCTGCCTGAGACTGCCAGCTCTCCCAGCAGACACGGGGAGAGCCTGCTTGTGGCAGGACCAGTCTGAATGCTTCTGGGCTTTTCTCAAGGAAGCAGAGGAAAATCTCAGCAGGGTGATTTACATGGGAAGGGGGGAACTGGTTACACACTGAAAAGAGGCCTTGGCTCAGCTGACTTATTTATTCAAACTTTTCTCAGCTCTAGGTAATGTCACTCCCCACGGGGCGTGCAAGAAAAAAGCACTGCTCTGGCAGGGTTTCCTACATTGAAGAGGTTCCTCTCTGAAGACTTTATTCTTCTTGGAAGGAGAAACTTCTCCAGCTGGTAAATCCTGCAGTAAAAAAACTGCAGACCTCTGTTGTGTTTGTAAGGTGTGAGCCCTTTGGGTCTGCATTTCTTGGGATGTCAGAAGCACATCGACTCCTCTCCGACAGGTATCAGCTACTGCCTTGAGTTCCCACCAGGACCTTGCTTCCTTGGCCAGAGGGCTGGGGTGTGGGAGTCCTGTCAGGATCTCTTCTGGCTCTTGGAGACACCTTTATTTCAAGTTGTTTTTTTTTTCTTGTGCAGCAGCACAGTACAATTTTTCAAGAACTAAAAGAATGACACGTGCAGACTGACCCTGAGAAGCGCTCGAGATCTGAATCTGTTCAGGTCCTTCAAACGCAAACTCCCCATGCTTCCTCTCTCTCTCTCCCTTCATGAGCGATGATATGAGCTCATGGCTGATCAAATTCAGCAGCTGAAGTACCAGTGGGATCCTGAACTAATTTGGTGTCCCATCAAATTCTTTGATATAGCTATACAACAGCTCAATGTTTTAGTGAGTAGAGGGAAAAAACAGCTCTCCTGAGTGTATTTGGCCTGCTGATGTTTTTTTTGCTTTTAGAACAGAAAATCTAACTAAAATAATAATCTTATGAACTGCCTCATTTTTCCTGTTTATTATTGTTACTCAAGCGCATGGTATGCCTGAAAGTAACCTCGCCAAGAAAGCAGCGTAGACAGCAAGCAAACGCTGTGGAAAACCAGCACAGAGCATCCTGATTCAACCCAGGGAAACTCCAGCTGCCAGGTTAATTACTGTTATTTAGCCACATGCCAGAAAACATGTGATCGATTGCAACAAGAAAATGCCCTGCCCTTCGTCGAATTTAAAAGAAGTCTGCCTGCCAGGAAGACAGACAAAATCTGTGAAGATGATAAACTGAAAATGAAGCAGGAAAGAGAAAGATGAAAGCTAACAGCGGTCCAGCAGCAGGTGAGGCTTCCCGTTGCATCCAGCCTCTAGCAGGGTCCCATCAGGAGGCAGGGAAAACCATGACACCCAAGCACAGAGGATGTCGCTTTTATCCTGGCCGAAATCCTGTACTGGTGGCTTGACAGAGCCCTGGGGAAGTGTGGGAGCACAGGGAGATGTTTCTTAAGTACGGGGTTTCTCTGCAGCGCGTAGGCGTGTGCCTGGCGAACGTGCAGTGACATGGCCCTCTTCTTGATGGGATCCTTGCCTTCAGGTGCGATGGTGTCTGCAGTGTCGAGCCGCCATCCTCCTTGCACTCTCGTCAGCAAGAGCTCTTGAGTCTCAACTGCTCCGGGGCATGTAGCATGCAGGATCCTGAAAGGGCGGATGACTCAGACAAATAATGGTTTAGTTGAGGCACTGCTAGGCTTGGCAGGGGCTGTGCTGGTTAAAGGCAGGATTTCTGCTGGTGGACTGCTAGGATTTCTGCTGGTGCTCCGCATGGTGTACGACCGCCAAGGTCAATATTGTGTATGTACATTTGTCTCGCCACTGTCACGCTGTACCTCTGCGGGTACATCTGTGTCCCTAGGCAAGTATTTAGTGACCTCTTCTGTAACAAGGACGCACAGAGAATAGCTGGTAAATGTTTTTGTACTGTGCGGTACAGTCAAGGATGTTTGCTCCTGTAAGATTGTCCTGGGACATCCATCTAGAGGGGACAACTCAGACAGTACAAGAGAAAAAATAAGTATACAGTACAAGTGCCGCTTAGGAAGATGCGATACCAGAAATAGTGCTTTTCTTGTTCATCATCACAGAGTTTTCTACTCCCAGCATCGCAGCCAGAAGCATTTCCTAAAATGTAGGGGTTTTCCCCTCCTTAACAAGTGACGTCTGAGAGGCTACAGTGTGAAGGCACATCCCTCATGCTGGGCTTCCTGACACAACCAGTATATACAGCCTGTACATAACAAAGCAGAGGGTCTTTTCCGATTCTCCTCTCTCTTCCTCTTCCTCTTCCCATGCCTTCCTTACCATTGCCTCCCTGCACACAAGCCTTTGGGGCTGAGAGTGGCCCCATGAGCATTTCCATGCACAAGGTCTCCTCTGGTGATAGTTTTCAGGACTGTTCTGTGCAAAGTATATGTAGAAGTGCAGTACTCTGTGCAAATGCCTTTTTTTCCCCCACTGTATATTACCACCTTTCTGTGAAAGAAGGAGCTGTATCAGAAATCTGATTCTTTTTCTCAACTTACATCAGTTTTTCCCTGTTGTAGTGACATGGCCTTCTACAGAGTTACTCCCAATTTATACCAGTGCATGTGAGATGACAATCAGACAAAGTACCTCTCTCTTGGACTTTTGGAAGGAATGACCTTGCTGGGGAATTCCTGAGGCCAAAAATGTTATTTCAGTAGGGAAGGCCTCGTTTACACCTGTATGCACTGGAAGAATCGAATTTACAAGTAGAAGTAAAAATCATTATTTGACCACTTGTCCACGAGGTGCATGTCTCTCTCAGTTTAGAAATAGTTTTGAAAGCCAGAGAAAACAGAGAGCGATGGTCTGGTAGAATGAGAGAGGAAAAAGGGTCTTAACCACAGTTCACAAACCCACAGACCTTCAGCTTACAGAAACAGGACAGAAAGTTCTTTTATTTGCCATTTGACTTCTTGGAAGAAAACACTTGCTCCTCTACCTGAAAATCCTGAAAGAACCAAGGGGATGAAAAATACATGGTCTCTGCAGGGCAATCCCAGTTTCTCTTTCAAATTATTTTGTTTGCGTGATAGGCACCAGGGCCAAGTTTATTGTAGTTCAGTCATGTTACACAGAGAGTGGATCTGGCTACTTTTGTTGGAAGAGGAATGGTGTAAAACTAATTTCTCCAGGTTTGCTGGTTTTGGCCCTGTTTTCAGAAACCATGTCTTTCATGACTTCAACAGATGATGATAAGGGTTTGAAGCCAAAAGGGTCATGAAGGCTACAAACGGGGTCAATTTTCATCCTCTGTGGTAAGTGAGCCTATTTACTGTCTGTTCCAAAGTACTGAAAGATTAAATTTGGGAGAAATCAATATATGACTTCTAGAGGGTATGTGAACTGAAATAGCTGTAAGCATCTCTTTTCCCTCTTCCATGAAATACACTCTTGAGTGTGATATGGAAGACCTGTGTAATTTGTTATAATGATTGTGGGATTCAAACACCAAATTTTGCAAATTGGCAAATATGCAAATGAACATGATAAAGCAACATATTTATTGATTATATGTGCTGTGTGAAAAGACTACTTTTAATTGCACAGTGCAAAATTTTCTTGAGCAATATCCGGGAGTACAATCTATAGCATTGATAAAAATATATCACCAGGGTTTATATGTTTAGCCGCAGTTGTAATGCAAAAAGCAGCCATGGTGCTAGGACAGGTGTGTGGGGATTGGTATCCTTCACCTGGCGCAGAGGAGTCTCTGGGGATGTACAGCACTGCTGACCGTCAGATTGCACCGTGTCCAGGAGGAATTGTGTGAATAGGATTCTATGGGCAGCATATCGCTTTTGAGGCATGGGCTCCACTGTGTGCATCTCAGTGGGAGCCAACAGGATGAAGATGGAAAATGATAGTAAAAAAAAAAAAAAAAAGATTAATCAAAGACATCTGAGCTGTATTCAGCCTGCCCACTATGGCATCTCTGGAAGTTACTTGTCATTGTCAGTGATTAGGATGCTTCTCCACAAAACTGGCGACCTGCTTTCCATGTCTCAGACTGAAAGCACTTTCTTTAACACCTACTGTAAGGGAAGTGGGGAAGAAGTAAGGAGATGCTTTCCATTATCCAGCTGAAACTAAAATATTGTATAGCAAGGAGAGGTATTCTCTCTCTACCCCTCCAAATCATACACAGTCACCGAAGAGAAGCATTTGCAATACCTAGGTTGAGCATTCACTAAGCATCAGGTTCTCCCTGCTGGCTGTATAAGAAGTCAGGGTCTGACATCCTAGGGAGCTGGCGATCCGAATCACTTATCAGTCTTTTCATTCAGACACTGCAGAGAGTCTAAATATGGTGCAGTAACTTTGAAAGGGAAAGGCCTATGTTGCTTCCTTGTATTCTCACCTCTCCTCCTACCACACCTCCTTCAGTCCTCTTTACATTTTTTTCTTTCTTTTTCCCTTATTCTCTCACATTCCCTGTGGTGAGCTGATGATGGTGCAATTCGCTAGGGAAGACTTTCTTTAAAGAGATAAGCAAAACCTGCTTCTGGTAGAACACTTTGACTCCGGGAAACCTTTTTCTTGATCTCCAGGAATCTTATTGTAGGGTAATTTAGCTGCATTTTCTATGCTTTGCTGTAGCAAAGCTGTATCATAGATGGATCGCCTCAAATTACTTCGTGATCTGGATTATGAGTTTGAATAGACAAAGCACCAGTTGAGATTACAGCACCATTGTGTGATGTGTTCACGTTTGTCTTTGTTGCTCAAAACCAGACTTTTGTATTATGCATTAGCATGTAGTGTTTACCCCTAGCCTCAAAAGACTTACAGTACTACAGCTGCACACCACTGCAACATAGTCTTGCTCAAGAGGAAAGGATGGAATTTCCTGCCCGGTCTCAGACCGTAGATCATCAGTCTTTACCACTTCTGGCAGCTATGAAGCATCCAGCATGACCCTCAGAATTCAGATAAATGCAATGAAAGGGGATCAGATTACCTCAGTCAAAGGTGAGGTCATTGTTCCAGCAAGTCTCTCTCCACGGCCGATTCTCTCTTTCATCTATCATCACTCTCCTATGAGGGATGCTTCTGAGTTGTATCACATTTTGGTATCTGATCGTCAGCCTGCAGAATGCTGCAAGAGGTTTGTTTTGTGCTGCTCAAGTTCAGTCCAACATGCTAAGTGACTCAGCTCAGGGAGAATAGCTGGCAATGGGACTGCAGTTTGTACTGGCTTCTGCCATCTTTAGTGGGAGGCCTACCAAAGGCTGAGTTGTTCTTTCTTTGTCTTCACCACCCATAGGAAAAGAATCTGTTTCCTCTCTTTGTAGAACTGAACAACTCCAAGGAATGTTGAACCTTAAACTTTATTTAATAGGGAGGAAGGGCTTCCAGATTTGGATCCTTTACCTTGGAAGCACGAGGGCTTAAGCTGATACTGCAGACCCGTCTGAGAAAATGCAGCGTTTACAGTATCTGCATCGCATGATGTAATGTGTTGATCAATCTCTAATGGGGAAACAGCATTAAAAAACTGCTATCAGAGGAAATAGCCATTGCTTTATGCTTTAAAAGTGAAGATACTGCCTTCTCGACATCAAAGTCTAGGATGAGAGAGCTTTAGTTCTGAAAGGCCTGAATGTATTCAGACCTTGCACAGCAAACCCTGTAGTCAGGCAGGGTGACACACTGTTTTCAAGGTAAAATGTGAATGATATGATATTTGATACTTGGGGTTTTAATATCTCGAAAAACATTCTTGGAGGGTAACAAGATTTTCTGGAAGTGAGCCACTTTCGAATGCTATTGCCAGCACGTCTGCCTACTCTGGGTAGCATCAGAAACTGTGCTGAAAAATTAAACAAACATAGTTCTTGGCATCTAAACAGATGGGAAAGGACATGTTGACTCCCAAGCCTTTAGCTGAGGAGGTAGTCTGTTTCTCATTGTTACCACTGTGCAGTGAGGAATTGCAAAACACCCACATAGATTTTCAGACCTGCTAGCTGCACTTAACCTTTAATCCTGCAAGTACTCAGCCATGAGCATATAATTTTAAACGTCTGAGTAGTCCAACTGACTCCGATGGGAATACGCACTGAGTGAAGTTAAACATTTGCATAAACGTTTGCAGGATCAGGATCTTTCACTACAAACACAATTCTTGCACTACAAACACAAACTCGGCTCAGTCTGAGTACTCAGCTCAAGCTCTCAAGGCATTAATAGGCCTATATCCTCTACAGATGTATTTTAAATTTCATGTTAATGTGTGATTTCTATGTTATAAATCGTCTTACATTAGGCTAATGAGTAACCTTTCTCATGAGAGAGGAGGAACAACACACTTTCTGACATAACTGCATAGGTTTGAAAGACAGTAAGCCAAACTGGATCAGCAACATACTAGCTTCCGTGTATCAAAGAGGTTCAGGCATCTCAATCGGATTTTTGGCCTTTTAAAGTTTGTAAAACCTATTTTCTGTGTCTTAGACCTGATCTGAAAATCCTTCCTGTCTTTGCAAGGACAAGATTGCTTGCATGAGTGACTCACCTATTCCTAAAGGTGAGGACTGCTTTTCATTCACACTTTCGGAGGATTTGTTCACATCTGATCAGGTCATTTAACTCCGGAAAAGGATGAGCAACTTTTGTGGTCTTTAGTTACAAGAAGATGAACACTAACACTCTGAATTAGACTCTGGTCATGGTTATGTCTGGTTTTATACCCGCTTTCAAATAAACTTGGTGAAATTCCCCCTGGTTTACACCCTAGCTAACTACATCACCATTTGACTCATCGAATCTAGGTGTCTGCATTACAGATCTAAGGCAAAGTTTTGATGATTCCTTCTGCAAATTTCACTCCTATTTGTACTCTCACATGCTTGATCTCTCTTTTGTTTAAAGGGCTGTGGTTGATACAGAGGCATTTATATTCTGTGAATCATTCTAGCAATGCTGCTCTTAAAATATGCTAATATTTTCTTTTGAAATGCACTGGAAAAATCATTAAAAATATCTTACGTTTTTCTTGAATTCTTTGCTTTAATTGAAGTGCTTTTTTTTTCAGTTTTGCTTTGCTGACTAAACACGTTAGGACTTTTGAGGCAAAGAGGTATGTGCATGCGAATGCGTTGTAATAGAACAGGCAGCCTTTCCTAGAGTTAAAGCGACGTAACATTTTCCATTCTAAACCTCTGTGTCTTCTGTGGTCTCTGAAATATAAATGATTCAGGATGAAATCTGCCAGATTGGGACTTTGTCCAAATGTGAATATTTTGGAAAGATTTGAACAAAACTGGTTCAGCCAGTTCAGAATATCAGGAGAGTGAAAAAAAAAAAAAAAAGTGTGTTTCTTGAGCTAAATAGGCTCCTACAGCCTTTTTTGAGCATTTCTGTAACTTTATCAGCAGAAGGCTGAAAAATGAACTCTGACATGGAAGTAGCCTTCCTCGAAGTAGACATGTATTTGCTTGTTTGAGAAGAAATTAGTTTTGATTTGACTGAGTTATAAACCTTTGAAAACTGTGATTGAGCATGTGCAGTGGATTATTTCGGTAAGCTTGTGAAGCGTGCAGCTACAGAAGGATTTTCTGTACATGCACGGCTGGCTAATTTTGCTGGAAAGGGAAAAATCTATCTAAGCACATTGCTAAAATCAGTGAAAATACCTGGGGCTGCAGGGAGACCTTTGAGGATTGTCCCAAGATCTTTTAGACTATGAAAAGGGCAAGAAAAGGTGCTGTAGGCTTTGCAAGGTGTTTAAAGAGTAAGTGGCCTGCAGATTTTGTAAAGTTAAATGGGATTATGGCTCCAGAATGGAGCGCTTTACACACGTAAGTATATGATGTTTCCTGTGGGGAAGCAAGCCATGCACAGCACCCTCTCCCTCAGCAGATCTGCCCAGTGAAGGAATCCCCCAGCAGCAGGGAAGCTGCTTGTTCATCTCATGTCTAGCTGATTGTAGAGCTTAAGCGGCAGGAGTTTATCAGGCTGTTCACAATCTTGGCCTGTTGAGAGTGCTCTGAATTATACAGAAAATCTTGCTAATTAAAATTTAGCCTTTGGGGTGGGGGGTGTGTGTGTGTCTTTTTAGACGCAGGCACAATCAGTGCTTTTGCAGGAACTGCACTCACTTGCATCAGACACACTTTGGATAAATCAAAAACTCTCATCCCGAACATCTGCATGTCTCCTGGCAGCCCATACTCTCCAGTGTACCTCACTTCAATAGATGCCAGTTATTTGATTCCAAAACTTGTATTTGGCTCAAATTGGGTGTCTCTCTGCAACTCCCTCCAAAACCAAGAATCGTAATGCTGTGTTTATTGAAAGAGTCATTTACTCTGAAGAAAGAGATCTCTTTTTATTTTACACTCCCCGAATGAATACTTATTTGGGATTTCTTCCTTTGTCTTTTCCCCCATCCTATCTCTCCATCAGGGTTCTGGCAGGTGGGAAGGTGTGCTTTTATTCACCGAAATCTTTGCATGCCAGACAACTTCTGCCCTGGCGGTGCCAACACTGGCACAAATCCCCTCCCTGACAAGACTGTCAGTGGAGTGACTGTGAGCAGGTGAGCTTTTGATGCCATTTCTTTTGGCTGCTGGATCTTTTCCTGCTCATGCAACAGAATTTCTGCCAGACCCCTGCCACATCCTGGCACGGCTTGGTGAGCAGTCTTCTGCAGAGGCGCCGTAGCCGCCAGTGCGGCTAGACTGGCAGAGGTCCGACACCACTATAGGCAGAAGGAGGACAGAAATGTGGGATATATTCAGAATGGGTGGTAGTAAACCAGCCTATTGATAAAATGTGGTGAGATGTCAGAGAACACCTTTAAAAACCGGGGACGTTCTGCTCTGAGTGCATACTGTGGCTCTGAAATAGATGGGCTTTTTAACTGTTAGGGAATGTGTCTCTTCCCTTCTTAGTTTTGCGTTCTCATTTCTTGATGTCTCACAGTGGGACGAGATAGCAGCAAATGCCGAACAACGGGAAACTCGGTGGCATGGAAAACCAGCAGCATGAGCTGCACACACGCAAGTCAGTGAACCGCAGTGAGAGCTAGCAGCAGCATAGCGTCTGTCCTGAGGTGTTTAAGGGTGGAACTGGGTAAGCAGAAAGAAAGGTAATTTTACCAGGCAATGACCCCATATCAACAGACCAGCCTCTAAGAGCGGAGCCCCGCTTGGGTCAACCTGCCGGGGAGATCCAGGCAGAGTCCCCCACGGCTCCCTTCAGGCCTGCGGAGGGGCGACCATGCTTCCAGGCTGGGCACTGCTGCAGCGCAGCGACCCCAGAAGTGCAAAGGGGAGCAGGTGCGTGACCTCGGTGGGATGGCGGGGCTGTCGGGACCTTGGTGTCTCCCGTAAAGGCCACGGAAGAATCTCTTCGGTAACGTGAGGCAGAGACTTATCGAATGAGGTGCAGATAGCTGTCACGCAGGGGACGCTGGACATCCCCCAGCGTGACTTTGCTTTCTCACCTTTGAGGTTTAATGAAGACCTGCCTCAGGCGACTTCGAGGACAACACCTTCCCAAAGCGGGTTCTCCCTTCCCTTCAGCGGGAACAGCGGGGAGAGAGGCAGACGCGGGACTTGTGGCGGCCAGCCCTGGGAGCTTCTGTGGCCCCGGGAGTCTCTTCCATCACCCGCCAGTCCCGGTGGGAGCGGGAGAGCCCGCAGGAGGAGCGATCCGATCCTCGGAGAGCGCAGGGGAGGGAGGAGGCTGCAGCCACCAGCCAGCCCTGCGAGACGGGACGGCTCCTCACGTCAGGGGGTTCCGCTCAGCGCGGCCACAGACACTTCGCCGCCGGTCGGCCCGGGGCGGCGGGAGAGGCGGCGGGCCGGGGCCCAGAGCGGTACCCGCCGCTGCCGCCGCCCGGCCGCCCCTCAGGCAGCCGCTGAGGAGAGCCGCGGCGGGGAGGGGTGGGCGGGGCCGGGCCGTGCCGGTGCGCGCCCTGCCGCCGGCGGGGGGCGCGCAGCTCCGCCCCCCCCCCCCCCCCCGCCCCGGCCCGTGAGGGAGGAGGCGGCGGCCCGGCGTGCTGCAACCATGGCGACGCCGGTAGTCCCGCCCCGCCCCGCCCCGCCCCCCCGCGGGGCCGAGCGGCGCGGGATTGGTCGGGGGGCGGGCGTTCGCCCTCTGCCCCCTGACCCTGCGCGGCGGCGGCGGCGGCAGCGGCGGCAGGAGCGGAGGCGGCGGCGGCTGCTGCTGGCCGTTTCGTGGTGGCCTGGCGGCGGCGCGGGAAGGAGAGAGGGAGGATGCGGCGCAGGTCTCGGCTGCTGCTCTGCTTCGCCTTCCTCTGGGTGCTGGGCATCGCCTACTACATGTACTCGGGCGGTAGCGCCGCGCTGGCCGGCGCCGGCGGTGGCGGCGGCGGCGGCGGGAGGAAGGTGAGAGCCCAGCCCGGAGCCCGCCGCGGGGCGGGAGGCGGGAGGGAGAAGGTGCGCCCGTTCCGCGTCCCGGCTCGGCTCGGGCCGGGCTGGGGGCGGCGCTGCCCGGTCCTCAGGGCTGGGGTGTGGTGGGGGTGACTCTCCTCAGCCCCGCGGGGCGGGAAGGCGATCGCTTTCGGGCGGGGTGGAATTCCCCCCGGGCTTCCCCCCCCACACTCGTCCGTCCGTCCTTCCTCCCGCCCTCCCTTCCCCAGCCCGTTTCCCGGAGGCAGACGGCTTCTTTGTGGACTTCAGCCGGTTTTTAGCCTCGTCACGTCGCTCCCTATCCAACTGCGGCCGGCCACGTCCCGGGCCGGGGGAAGTTGGTGTGGGAGGGGAGAGCGGGGCGGGGGGGGAGCCCGCCCGGGCTCCGCTCCCCTCCCGGCAGACAACGTCTGCCCCTTCCTTCCTTCCCCCGCCGGCACCGGAGCCGTTCGGGCTCGCCTTCCCACCCAGAGAACCAGCGCCGGGATCCGAGCCGCAAATGCCTTTCCCCCCCCCTTCCCTGTTCCCTCTCGGATGCGCAGCGATTTCTTTTTCTCCTTAGCGCTACGCCTGAAATACGCTGGGTTTCTCTTCTGATCGCTTTTGCGATATTTCAGGAAATAGCTGGATTTGTCACCGCTCGTGTCTGTGGTGTGGAAGGTCCGTCTCTTCCTTTTTTTTCAGCGGCTCCGTCGCTAATGTTCAGAAGTTGTCTCTTGACAGTAGAGGAGTGATTTTTCATTATTCTGTCCGTCAGCTTATGAAGTAAAATTTCCAACGTGTTGTAGCAATTCCTCGGTCAGGAAAATAACTGGAAGTTAAGTACGTCAGAGTTCACGTTTGTGTCAAGCAAAACAGGCTTTTGTGGCACGATGTGGGAAGTGGCAACTTTATCCACTAACTCTGTTTAGAAAAATTAATTATGAGTAAGTGCCTTTTGGGGCGGGGGGGGGGGGCTTTTTTCCCCCAAAGAATAGCAAAGCCAAGAGCTTTTAGAAACTGTTGTTTAAGCCTTATGCTTTGGAATAGGAAAGGTGAAAAAGCATCTCATAATTGCATCGTTTTTCAAAACAACCCAAACAAACCCAGAAACGGGAAGATGGCAAGTGAGCGAAGCACACCGCAGTGAAGTAGTGTTATTTGATAATAAATGGCAGTCTCCTGTTAAATGAAAAGTAGTGTTTCTTAAGTCTAGCAGTGTATAAGAAGAGGAATCTCTTTACGTTGCTTTGATGCAGTTTGGTTCATCAATGCATGTATTCCTGGTAAAAATCTGCTGATGACTGATTCCCGTGGCAGGTCGTGGAAGCAAATACTTCCACGATTACTTACATGAGCAAGGGTCTAGAGAATGAGTTGCTGCTCATTGATAGTTGGCTCTCTGTTCTGATTTGTCCTGTTTTATTTTCTCCCTGTAGCTTAGGAATGTGTTCAACAGCAACTTTTGGTGTAATATATTAAAGTAAGTGTGAAGTGCGTATTGCTAAATACATGCTCCTGGTCCTTCAAAGTAGATACAGTAGCAGAAATAGATCAAGCATGTGATAAAAAGTAAGGCAGTAGCCTAAAGCCATTCTTGAAGAACCACTAGAGTGTATTTAGAAAGTAAAAGCAATCTTACGCTGCTGCTGATGTATAATGGGATAAAGAAAAGCTATCAAGGCAGATATATCTGCAGATAGGGAAATATATTTTTAACTCTTATGGTGTGTTTCATTTGGAGTTTCCAGACAGATCTGCAACTCTGTTCAATTCATTTTTACTGCTGGGGAAACTGCAGTGTAGGGATAGTGATTTGCCCAAGGTCACCTAGAAGACTAGGTAAGAATAAAATAGAAAAGAAACCAGTTTTTCTGAGTACAAGTCTGGTACTTAATCTACTAGAACCTGCTGCTGTTTATTATTGATATTGGTAGGAGTTTTTATTATGGCTTTAAAAGATCTATGATCCTGATACTTGCTTCGGTAGTATTATTTGTTATCATTCTGCACAAAATTTAGTAAACCTTACTGGTCTGGATAATTGGGAGAGTTCAGTAAAGATAATTTAAAGAAAATGAGACATTTCATAGGCCTGCGCTGAAGCTCAGGGCTAGTTTTAAAAATGTGAATGTTTAAAAAGTAGGGCCATGATAAGGAAGAAAGTAGGTACTGTGACCACAAGAAACAAGTGGGGAAATTAACAATTATGTGTGGATTGGTGATTTAGGATTCTATTTTCTGTCAGTGAAGCGTAAAATTTAATCCTAGGCCTCGGCGTAGGTTAGCAAATGTAAGTAGAGGAAGATGTGTGTAACGTAATAGCTTTTGAATCTCAATAAAAGGCTTATTAACTTGGTGTCAGGCCCTGATATAAAGCAAAAACACAAACTGTCTTAAACTTATGAACAGAAACCCTGCTGTAGTAAATTTCTTGGTGTGTATGACTTCATGTAGTCCTTATTACTTGCCCACTATTTCAATATAATGGAAACAGAGTTGCATACAGAAGAACATCACTTTTAATAAATTGAAGTCTCTGCCGTGTTCAGTCTATAAAATTATAAAAGCCGGGAGGGGATAGTTCTTCATTTGTGTGAGTAATTTGCATGTTAATTACAGATCTGGTTATATAAACAGAATGGTTTTTTTCCAGAAGGATGATTTTTTTTTTCCATACACAGACCTAGTGTGTTATCCAGACATACTGGACTTGTTTGGTACAGCAGCCAGTCTCGTGATGTGATGAACACCACCTATTCCCTCTCTCTTCAGTAGTTGAAGGTGTTTGCCCTTTGCCAGGATTGCACTGGAGTAAGAGAAAAGAGTGATTTCTTTTTCTTTTTCTTTTTCTTTTTCTTTTTCTTTTTCTTTTTCTTTTTCTTTTTCTTTTTCTTTTTCTTTTTCTTTTTCTTTTTCTTTTTCTTTTTCTTTTTCTTTTTCTTTTTCTTTTTCTTTTTCTTTTTCTTTTTCTTTTTCTTTTTCTTTTTCTTTTTCTTTTTCTTTTTCTTTTTCTTTTTCTTTTTCTTTTTCTTTTTCTTTTTCTTTTTCTTTTTCTTTTTCTTTTTCTTGTAGTGTCAGAGTTAATGTGAGTGTCTATTTATTTTGCTTCTCTGTTTACAACCTTTCTAATGAGATCTATGAAGCTATTTGGATGTTGCAGTGTGCGGTACAGCCCTGCCTAAGTTTTTGGCCCCTGGCAACAGTGGTAGAATCCACAGCCCTCTGTGCAGTGCTCTGGCCTGGTAGGAGCTGAGCAGGCA
This sequence comes from Haliaeetus albicilla, assembly GCF_947461875.1. NCBI lineage: Eukaryota > Metazoa > Chordata > Aves > Accipitriformes > Accipitridae > Haliaeetus > Haliaeetus albicilla. The sequence continues at coordinate 34,391,195 of NC_091495.1, forward strand.
CAAAAGGGTCTAAGGCACACAAAGTAGTAGCTGTCTCCTGGGTAAATCTGCAAATGATAATAACAAAAAAAAAAAAGTGCAATGCTTCTCATTCTGGACCTAGGCATAAAAACTGTAGCAGAAAGAAATGACATCTTCCCTGTCTGGAATTTAGGGTGTGACAACATTTTTCTTTTTTCTTTTTTTTTTTTTTTCTTGGAAAGAAGAAAAGGGTAGAGTCAAAGTCTTTCATTCAAAATGTGTGAGGTGGGGTTTTTTTGTTTTTTTTTTTTTTTCTTCTCCCCTTCAGTGAATCTCCAATTAAAATGACTATAAGCATGAGAGAACCATGGGTTCAGTTTACTTCTTTTCCAGCTAGATCACTGGGTTGGAGATTGGAAAGAGTGAGTCTGATTCACTTGTTTAAAGGCTAGAGAAACCGTTCCCAAAACAGAGGCTGTGACACAGAAGAAAGCAAGTTGCAAGCCCAACAGTTGTGAGATGCAGAAAAATGTGGGCTACTTTTGTGTTCACTTAATGTGTTTTATATTAAAAAGCCTTTGGAGTGGAGACTGGAACTTCCCTTCTTCTTGTGGATGAATTTCCTAACTCGTAGCAAAAGCGATTCATGCTCTGTGTCTCAGACTTGCACAAAATGGAGCAGCTTCTGCAAGATGCTTAGAAAGCTACTCATACCCTCCTAAGCCAAAGTCATCCTGATGATGTGATCCCCTCCTAAGACTGGTGTGAATTTGAATCTGTGTATTTGTCACACAGGTTTTGAGTTCTTTAAGCACTAAGCTCTTGCACAATAGAGTGGCTGGATTGAAAACAAAACAAAACAAAAAAAATCAGCCAAAACCCCCAGCTGTTTTCTAAATAACTTACTCTTCTAGGCATTAAGACAGTAGCCCCGTGTAATTGAGCCCTTCAGGCAGGACAGAGGAATGTCTGCATCTTGTTGAAAGCACTAAATGCTTCACTGCTGCCAAGAGTGAAATCCTCCTGAAGGAGACCTATAGGCAGAAAGGGAATTTACTGTTGAAAGCTAAGGCATCAAGAGTGGCCTGCTAGGTTAAGCTGCTGCTGAGCCAAGGTTTGGAGCCTTCTGGATTTAGGTGCCGGAGTGCTGACAAGCTTTTGCTTTTGTTGCCATGTAAAGAATGTCAATTGTTTTTAAGTTGGACCTCTGTCCCCTCGCACCCTGTCTTTGCTATCTAGAGGAGGAGGCTAAAAGCAGTCTTTCAGTAATGACTGATGGATAACTTTTGCTAGTGCTTCTTAGAATTAGAATAATCTTTCTTTTTCATCAACTTCCCCGCAAAACCCCCCCCCCCAAAACCCCCAAAACAAAACCCAAAACAACCCCCCCAAAACCAACCAAAAACCCAAACCCCAACAAAACCAAACCCCCAAACCACCTTGAACTAGAAGCTTGTTACTCTCTTGGCTCACCAGATTTACTGGGTGTGATGGAAGGAATTGGAGAAATCTAATTTATGGTTAGTTGAGCCACAAGGAGGCAGGCTTCTCCTGTAGAATGGGTTATTACCCTGTACATTGTGCTTGTTTTCCTTTCCGTGTTCTGGTTTGGTTGGTTTGTTTGTTTGTTTTACTTTGGAGCAGGCTTTTGATAGGTGGCTGTACCATGGAGCTAGCTGAGATGAAATAAATCCAAAGGTAAAAAGTGATGCTTTGCCTTGAGTGCGTGACTGATTAAAAGTGACTCAATCGCTTTGGGGAAAGCAGGGGAAAAAGAAGCAAGCTCTGTAAGTTCTTGTTCTACAAGGATAAAACTTTAGAATAACTCCTTTCAGCATACGCAAAGGTTTCTTTTCCTCTTTCTTTTCTCCTTTTTTGGAAACCCTGAACTATTTCAGTTACTGTTAAATGAGGCTCTTACTGCCATTACACATAATGACGTACATAGGAGAGCAAGAGTGCTACATATACTACAGATTTAGTGCACCTAAGTTTCTTTTTGAAGGTTTAAGTAGGAGGAAAAAGGCAATGTGTTTTAACTTTAGGTGCATTAACCTGTTTTTGTTAGAGAATGAAACTGTGGAGTGTAACTTCTTTTTACTGTTTCTCTCAAGGTGTGTGAAGGCAGTAGAGCTTCTTTTTGGAAGGGGGTTAAAAATAACCTCTCCAGTTTTCTTGCCCTCTTTCATCAGAGGAAGGCATTGCCTGTCTTAATTGCTAAATGCTAAGTTTAGTTTGCCGTATCATTTTTAAATGTAAACTCAGTCCCTTATATGATGTGACATTGGATGTGATTTTTTGATATCTTGATCTTTAGACAAGTGAAGATATCAAAGGTTAAAAAAGTCAAGTTGTCATTTGTCCTTTCTGTGGCATTCACTTCCTAGAAGGTGCAAGGAGATACAAAAAGACATTCCTCTGTGTAACAGTTAACAGTTTCTGCTAATAGATGTCTGTCTTCTATATAATACTATAATAAATGGGAAAGAAATTAAATGCCCAGGCACTTAAATAATAAAGCTGTCCTTCTCTCACTAGAATGTAAAAATGAGTCTCTGAAGTTTGTCATACATGTATGTTTTCTTAATCTAACCTATATCACTTGACAAAATGACTGTCTTGGCAATTCAGTCACTTGTTTTTGTGGATTACTTCATAAAATTTAAGTTTCAGTGCGATGCAAAGGCAGTCAAATGCAAATTTTGTGCAGTCTGTTTAGGTCTGTGCTTGTATTGGGCTCTTCCCTTTTTCTCCCCTGCTATTTGAAATGCTTCCATGGGTTTTTTTTCCTGTTGATATGGAGGGGCAGTGAGAAATTAATCCTTAGCTAGAAGACTCTTGCGTTGTCCCCTGCAACCCACCAGATTAGAAACTGATGACTCTGGCGTAGGTACAGATGCTATTGCTCTTGGATTACTGATAGCTATTTTGTTTCATAAATGGAGAAGTCAGAGCAGGGCTGTAGTAACGGCAGAAGGGGTTGGGGAAGCAAGAATGAATTCTTCAGTAGTGTCATACGAAACAGGGTAGTTAACCAGCTTTGCCCCTAGCTTTTCCCTTTCTTGTGGGTATTGTAGTTTGCTGTGCTTCTCTGTGTTATTCCATTGCTGCTGTGGTTTGCTGCTTACTGTGATCTCTGTGTACAAAGTTTGTAAGTTGTAGTGATGTCCTTTGACAGATGTAGTTTAAAAATTAATTAGTGCACTAATGAAATGTGCCATGTACCTTACCTGTTCTGTCTTATTGGTCTTGTGTTTTGAGGTCTACTGCAAATAAATGCCAGTCATTCTTTCCATGTGTTCTAGATCCTTCCAAAATACAACATGAAAAGTGATATGATGGCTCTTTTCTTCTAATTTAGAAAAGGCACAATATTACTTCATATGATGTAAAAGAATATTAAAGATCCATCTCAGGAGTGATTACCAAAATGAAATTGTCATCACTTGGTCTTTAGACCAACCTGGAAAACCAAAATATAAACCATTTAAACATATGTTAGAGAACGTCAATCTCAGTCTTCAAAATTACATGTTAATTCCACATTTTTTCCTTAGAAATGCTGATTATTTTTTCCTCCTTTGTCTTGTCTGTTCTTTTGGTCCTTTTTGGTTTACAATGTTATGTGGTAACCAAGTGCTTGTGTACAACTGATACTGTTTTGTTAAGATGATGGTAGGTCAGATGAGAGATGTGGTATTGTCTGCTAGAAAGCTGCTCACAATGATATTCTATGACATAACAGAAGAGAGACTTCTATATTGGTACTGGGTGTCACAAGAGAGTAACCCTTGTTGCATGCCTAGAAACTGTTTAAAAATACTAATTCCAGCAGACAGCCTAGAAAATGTTTTGGTTGGCTTTCTGGTAACTACATATAACTTATAAATAAGTTAATATACAGTACTTTTGGTTAAGTTGAATCTGTCTGAAGAGAAAACATTAGGATACAGTTGATCCTGTGAAACTTGGGTGATGAGTGTAAGCTGCTCAAATGAAGTCAATGCAAAAGATACATATAAATTTGTATTTTTGTTTAAATCGATTTTGTCCACTTAAATCTTTTCTTAAATAACCTGCTCCTGACAGTAGTTTAGCTATAGCAGTACAAATCAATGTATAACCAGGTGTCACACAGGCATTTTTTCAACTCCCTGGCCATTGATAATGTGTTACTAAATGTGATTTTTTTTATTAGGACTTAATGGAGAAGCTGCGTATTGCTAATATGTTGGCAATGCCATGTGTTGGCAATACATTTGAATTCTAATAATGAAACTGGAGGAAGCAGTGAGACATTTACATTTTTGTAATGTAATATGGGGCTGAATGTCATTGCCCGAATATATCGGGATAGTGTGGAAATGGAGTATCAGCGTGGGCATTACAGAAGGGAACTCTAAGCAGGTTGTTTTATTGCCATCGTGTAATGCAAAGTGGTGGCATCTTAAGCTATATAAATTTTAAAACCAGGGTGCATTCTTTCATGCTGTTTGTTTTGAAATTAGTAGGTGCTCATCTTCTTTTCTGCTTTTTCCTTTCATGTAAGCTTTCAAAGGAATAAGGGATGGATTGAGGAGGGAAGATTGAAAAAAAAAAAAGTTAAATGTTCACATCAAAATGTTTGTTTTATGTGTTTGGGAATTTAAAGGCATAGTATAAAATAGTGATAACACTAGAAACTGAACTGTTTCATGTTCTCTCTGGGTGTGTAACGTTCTTCCATAGAAAGCTTCATATGGTAGAGCTCTCCTGCTAAGTGGAAGTGAAGCTATTTAAATGTGTGGTGGTTTGTTTGGTCCCCGTCCCGCCCCCCCCATATTTGGAGAATGAATTATTTTATGAAACCTGTATGTTACTGATGCATACTGAGGACGTGCTTACCTGTCATTATCTAAGTGTTCATTTGCCAAGTAATCTTACCATGAATGAAGTGGTCCTGGACTATTTATTGTGTCCTGTGGTAGTTGTTAACGATCAAGAAAGTAGAAAGAATCAGCATCTGTTTTCTTTCTATAAACTGTGACTAATAACATCCCCTGTTGGAATGTAGTGTATTTCAAACTTCCATTGTGGCTTTAAGGTAGGCCTTTTTTTCTTTTTTTTTTTTTCCTTGGTGTGCATCAACTGGCATGAAGTTTTGGTTTTTTTCTTCTAAGAAAACAAAGGAACTTGTTCATATGATAGCCTTCCAATGTAGCCTGTGCAAATTACTATCAACACTTTTTTTTTCCCCAGTTGCCTTCTTATCTGTCTAAACTGTTTATTTTCTCCACTATCCCTTTTTTTATACACTAGTTTTGTTAATTGCCCAGGGTACTTTATTGTCATTTAAACAAGTTAAAATATGCTAATTCAAATAGCTCCACCACCTGATAGAGCACATCTGTGTAAAGGGACTATCCAGGCAGATGTTAGTTTTGAGCTCTGCTTATGAAATTCAAATGGGAAAGGAATGAGATAGTAAAAGAACAGAAAGTCTGAATTTTAGAGCATTCCATATATCCCCCCAAACTGCTATGTAGTGCACATCAAAGGCAATAATTTGGATTTGTCGTCTTTATAACTATGGTCTCTTATGGAAAAAAAGAGCCTATTGAAAAGGTTGCAGGTTCAGTTGTTAAACAACTTTTCTGAAGTTGTAAAATTGTCATAAAACCTAGGTGCTTTTTTAAGGAAAGCAAAGAATAACTAGAGATTCTGCCAAGTTCAGGCATTAGCAAAGTGCAACAGGCTGTCCGTACTGAGTAACAGATCTGCTTGAAACAAAAAGACTTTAGCCAAGGAAACATTATACAAAGAATTGGCACTGATCTAATGCTATTGTGTACAAATTCTCAAAGAGCTATGACTTGATGAGGAGAAAATGTTTTCTCCTTGTATGAAGTTCCAAATGTTTAGCCACCCTGGAAGTAATCAGCACAGCTGAAATTAGTTTCAGTTACTAAAATAAATTTGCTCTAGCTGGCCTGTTGGTTTAAGGATGGTCAATAAATATACGAGTGTATATATGGATATATGCTTTAGCAAGATGAAATGTTTAAGGTTTTTAGACAGCTTGGCTTTTCTTTTTCTTGCTTCTCTTAAATGAAGTGGCAAAGTCTGTTCACTCAAGTATGCTTAGGTTCTCTTAAGACCTTGGTAAGGAAACAGAAAAATTCCTTCTCATTAATTACTTCATGTGGTAGCAAACTGCTACCGACTAATGGTGGGCCAGCCTATATACTTGCAGGTCGTTGTTCAACCCCTGGGAAACGTCCCTATCACAAAACCACTACTGTGGTAGGCAGACCTACCAAAAATGTGGGGGCGATTGAATTACAGTATATATCTGCTGGAGTGTTTTGCAAAATTAGGTTTGCATATGTTGTCCAGACAGCGTAATAAGTTCTCATTATGGGTGGTGGCATGTCTTTTGCTACCGTGGAATGTAGCTGTCCTCCTGGTTACCACAGCAGACCATCTATCAACAGCAACCTTACTCATTTTCTCCTGCGTTATCTATTTGGAGCAAATAGAGGGTGTTCTTTAGTCCTCTGACTTGTGCTCTTGTCACAACACAATGTGTTGCTTTGCCAACAGCCACTGACATGAAGATGTGCGATGTGATTTAGCCTCAAAGAATGGTGAACCGACTGTTCTAATATGTGGTATGGTTATAGCCCATATGCACTATGTTAGTGAATACTTTTAGAAGTTTTAATTAAGGAAATGTTCCTTTTTGTTCCACTGACACAACATCTAGCTCTTTTGGCATTCTCTGGAGATGCTGATGGTGAACAGTAATCGTAGCAAGTGCAGTAAGGTCCCCGTGAGAGAGCTGCAGCTTGTCTCTGTTACTTGGTGCACTTTTAAGAACCATTCTTAATACCTCTTAAACTGGTAGATGTCTATCAAAGACAATACCCCCACTCCAATAGATTCTTAGTGGGAAGTTTGAACTGAGTGGATGATTGTGATACCTCAGTGGTAGTATCAACAAGAGTTGGAAATACGTTGGGACAAAACTTATACTGATCAGAGGAGAAAAAATTTTTGAAGGACTTGCAGTGACTGTCACGTTTGCGAGCGACTTGGTAAGGACGCAGAACGTCTCGTTAAGGTGCAATTGTTCAGTTATTCCCAATACGTTCTGAAGATTCTCTAGCAAAAAATAAGCAAGAGATTGATCTTGATGTTCACTTTAGCCTAGACCTAAAGTACCTGGCTTTATACACAGCAAAAACTATTTGCTTAAAAATCCATTTCAGTTACCTACTGAGATAACTAATGCAGATCATAGTGGTGTTCTAGGAAAAATACTTCTTGTATCCTGGGAACAATAGCTAGAATATCAAGATGATACAATCAGTTTGCAATCATTTAATATTCTCTCTCATGTGTGCTTGCAATCCCAAGAGCCAGAAACTTAGGCAGAACCTGGTTTTATACACATGCATGGTCTTGGAGTGTGACTTTTTAAATATATATATATTTAATTTGTCATTATTATTCCTTAATGATTGCAAATGTTTCAAATTTGGCCATGATTGTGTCTTTATTTAGTGATATGCCAAAGTAGTTGTGTGGGTGTTTTGTTTTTGTTTTGTTTTGTGGGTTTTTTTAAGCATGTATAAAATATTTTTGACAACTTCAAGTAGTACATTTGCTAAGTTGTCCGTGTGTAAGTAATCCTTTTCTTGATTAACTTGGCTGTTGTAAACACTGTCTGACAGTACGGGAAAGTCTGGTGAAAAGATACCACCACTTGTTCAGGACACTTCTGACTGATGTTTGCATGACAGCACTGTCTAGAGTCCTGGTTCTATTGTGCAAAAGATTGGATGGCCTTAATAGGTTATTTCTACACCATGAACTTAGAAAAGGGCTTCTTCCTAGTAGTATTTAGATATCTGTGTGTGAATGTTAGCTGTGGTCTTACAGTAGAAATTCTCATGTGGTCACCTCTTGGTGTGGCCTTTCACTCAAACCCAAACCTTTTTGTCTATGCATATGTTGACAAGCTATACTAGATAATTGGCTTTTATGGACTAAAAGGCAGTAATTGAATGGACTTTAAGAAATTATAGTGTCCCAAGTTATACATCATATGGAAAAGATAGTTCAAGCTTTTCAGTCTTCAGCATTGAAGTGTGATGGGACCTCATGCTGCTAAGCTTGCTAGAATGTAGGGCTGGATCTGGTACGGTAGTCAAGCTGTGCAGTGAACCACATCTAGTGTCTAATCTTAGTGTCGTTGATGTTGACCATTTCTGAAACCTCCAGTTCACGCATCTTCAGTTTTATTTAGAATTGTGATATTCTAATTTTATTTCCAAGAGCAGCAACAGCTCAGATGCAGGCAACAGTTTGGAAACATCATGGCATTTGTTCAGATTAACTGTGATTGTGGCTGTCATCTCACAATGTCGTTATCCCAGTTACTGAGAAAAGTTTCCAGTGACAGATCTGGATAAGTACACAAGAAAATTGATGTAAAAACTCTTTCTTCTACTCACTGAATGTTATGTATCATGTAATGATTGCTTTTTTTTTTTTTTTTTTAAAAAACTTAAAGAAATGTCCTTGGGGTTCCAAAAGGTGTATTAAAAAAAAAAAAAAAAGGCAGTTTGGGGATGTTGGTTGATGAGCCTTGCAGTATAGGAGTACTTTGGATGTTACTTCCTTTGAATACTTTACAATGCCTGAACTGATTGCTTTTCAATTGTAAACTGCTCTGAAGATGGATTTTTTTTTTTTTAAGAGAACTGCTGTGTGAGTGATTTGGTGAAGTCTTGTGAAGACTTCTAAAACTATGTTAAGAAACGTTGGCTTTAGTGTACCCAGTTTGTGACAAAAGCCAGTTCATAATGATGAATAAGCAAGGTGTTGGATGTTAGTGGGTGTATATACTTGATAGTCTTCCAAGATGTTATCTTTTTTTTTCAAAAGACGTGACTAGTAGAACTTAAGGACAAACCCTGTACTTAAGATGGCAGTTTTTATTAAAATAATCCATAGAAGCTCTGAAATTATGGCAGTTCTTCAAGACTCTAAGCACTTGTTTATGTACGCAAAACAGCTAATAAGTGTCTGCATTTGCTTCGATTATTAAGACTTTTCTGTCTGAGTGTTATATACCATCTCATTTTGAGTTTATCCCTAATTCCCCTTAGCTATGTGACTGTCACTTTCCTCTTGTACTGTCAGAATACTTGTCAGAACATTACGGCACATGGTGGATTTTTTTAAAACACAATTTCTTAGGTAAGGCAGGTTTTTAGGTAAAGATTCTATTTTATAATACAAGTGAGGATAGATGTTTAAACTGGTTTTGGCAAAGTGTGTGTAGGACTTCTGGTTTTGTTTTTTGTGGTTTTTTTTTTTTTTAAAACTAAAGAGAGTGGCCTTTTTGTAGATACTGATACTTTGCTGCTGTTTCTCACAGAATATTTGAACAAGTCTGACTTTCTTCTTTTTGCCTAGAAGTGTGAACTTCGCAGTGACGCAGCTTGCTATCTGCAGTTTCAAGTGAGTTGAAGGCATTTGTCTGCTTTCGTCTTCTGTAGGTTAATGTGCTCCTTTTCCTGGAGGGAGGTGATAGAGAGGCAGCATTAAATGATCAGTCCAGAAAATGTACTTTCACATAAGCATCTTATCAGAATAATTAAAAAGACTTTTTTTTCTAGCTTTTTGTGATCAGCTAGTGCTTGCGGATATCAGTTTTCTAGCGCTCTGAATTTGTTTAGCTGGCTCTTTTGTCAGCTAAAGGAAGAAGAGTCTCCAGTGGGAGAGTTTTTTTGGAAGTATGTCAGTATAACTGTTCTTCTGGCAACTGCGCGATGTTTTCATTTAGACTGTTCTCATGCTCTTACTGGCAGTAGCCTGTAGCAGCTGGGATGCCAGCATGTTTGCTTTCTCGTGTCATGGTTTAGTCTTCTTTTTCAGGCTTATCAGTTTAAGACAATAATTTTGTAGTATTTTTTTTTTCCTGTGTTTGAATGGTCTTTTGCAAATAGTGAAGAAAATGGCAGATAGGAAGTGCTAGCACTGGCTTCTCTTCTGGTTTTGGAAGTTACAGTGGTTATTGCATGCCTGAATGCTATTTTTTGCCCACAATTCAATGATCAAGCAGTTGATTCTCTTCTTCCCTCTCTTTCTGAATTCTGAATTTTGCCAGGAAAACAAAGCTTTTCCGAGCTCTGCCAGTTAACGGGATTGCTTGCCAGTTAATGCAATGATGTTAGCATGGATAGAACTACTGTTGGGATGGGAATTGTCCCAATAGTACTGTTTGAATAGGTGGATAACATGGTATGGGCTGTATTTTCACTGTTCCTTTGAGTGCTAGCATGCTGAAGTGTGTGGTCTTTAATTTGTCCATGCTAACTTTAAGATTAATCCCCAAAATACTTTAGCCAAGAGTATTCTTTTTTGCTGTTGAAGAAAATTGTAATTACTGGCTTGTGTCCAGTAAAAATGCAGATGCCTTTTAGCTTTTTATAGTGGGATTAATTAGTCCCTACCATGATATTAGTAATCACAGTTTTTTATGTTTACTTATCCTAGTGCTACATGTGAGATAGATTATACCTTGTAGTTTTTCAACTCTTAACTTGATTCTGCCTGTTTTTTCTGGAAGCGCAGTTCTAGCTCTTATGCCCATTCCCATAATAGAGGTGACTGGTAACATACGCTGCCCTGTTACTCCTTTGAGGATTGAAGATGTACAGCAGAAGCTGTATTAGTTCTATTTGCCCAGTTTCTGTGCTGTGCTCTTGGGTTTGTATTTGAATCTCTAGTGGCTGTACTCTTTGTATCTTAGTTGAAAAACAGTACTGTGTAAATAAATTGCATGTTCTCTTTTCCCTGCAAGTACAAAAAGCTACTGATATTGACATGACAGTATTCCTGCCATGGAATAAAGAATGTGTGGTGAATACTTCTTGGGAAATCTGCTATCTAACCAGGAGCTTACAAAGAGGAAGTTAGATGGTCATTTGATTATTTTCCATTAAGTAGAACTTCTATGATCCTAGATTTAAGCATTAAATAATTGCATACTGGTAGAATATGAAAAAAAGAGCTCAATGTTTCTGTTTCGGTAAGTAAATTAAACTAGGAACTGGCTGCTTGTGTTTCTGATGCCCAAAACCAGTGTTTCCATGGAGGAAGAAGGGCTGCAAGAATCTAATAATTTTAATAGTATTTGGCACACACCAACATACATTTTACTTGTGTTCTGCAACAGAAAAGGAAAAGGTAATGATATAGGCTGCTACTTTGTTTTAAAAGGCATAGTATGTGTTGTACATAATTTTCATCAGTTACCAACAAAGCATCCTGTGTAAGAAAAGGGAAAAACGGGGTGAAGATAAGCTGTAGGTCAAAAAGCAAAGAAAGGTATGCTAAAGAAGTGTAGCCTTTTACTTCCCTTTTCTCTATCTCAGAAAATCATCACAAGCCCTAAGATGCCAAATGTGTTTTTTACTAATCTTACCGTTAGTATAAAATGCTGCCTGTATTACCTGGTCTCTGCGTGAAAGTCAAATTCAATTGAATTGAAGGAAATCTGGGAAGAATACCATCCTGCAGATGGTTTTTTGGTTGATTTTCATTTGTACTAATGGCAACAATGTATAATTTTAGTTATCCTATTAAATTCACTTAGCTTTGAGGGTTACAAAACAATAGTCTCTGCGCTGAGAATAACAATGCAGTTTTAGATTGAGCTGTTCGGTATACCCATTTTTACCAAGTTTACTTGTAGACAAAAACAATTCTTTCCCATTAAGAGCAAATGTGACTGGAAAGCTGTTCTCTTCATGTTTATGTTTTGTTCTTTGGGCTGTTGTATCCTTCTACTTGACCGTTCAGTTGCTTCTTCACAACTCGACTGATTTATTTCTTTTTCAGTCATGTTTGGATTTTAATGATGATAATTGGTTTTTTTTGTAGACTGTCAGCTGCCTTCAGATTTGCATTAGCAGGGAAGGAGGCTTCTAGAAACGGAAACCACATCCCTCGTGATACTACAGTGGCTTTTTTGGCAACTATAAAGTATGGTGTATATATAAATTAAATGTGTGGTGTAGGGGTGTACAAAACTAAGAAAAAAGATATGACACAGTCGTTGTGCTTCATCGTAGGATGCCAGGTGTCTTGGATCGTACCCACTTTTGGTGGGTACATTTTGAAAAAACTTTCAGGTCACAATAATCTGTAAAAATCTGAGTTTTGTGTAGCCACAAACCATGCTTCAAAAATTGCTGGAAAGAATCAGCTGGGTGGGAGAATCCGCAAGCGAAGTTACAGCTTGAACTGTGGCAAGACTAAGGTATTGAAAATCTCCTAAGAGGAGGGTCAATTTACTCTGTAACCATCACTGTGACTCCAACCATTGCAATACTAGGTTTAGGTTATCTTTAAAGCTAGAAGACCTGTCTGAAAGCTAAAATGAAGCTGCTTTTTTTCCATTGATGGCTGTTTGGGAATTCACAGTAACTTCTGGCAGGTAGTGAATTGGGCTCTGGCGAGCATGGGATGCCCGTGGCTCCCACCGCGTTCAGTGCCTCTCCGCGGTACAAAACAGTTGGCGTTGAACTTGTTTTTCAGTCTTCCTTTCTTCTTGGGCCATCGCTCTGCTAGTAAGCGGCACTGGCACTAGAAATGTCAATGCCTATCTTAATGTTGCACAACTTCAGCTTATTTCAAAATTGATCAGAAGGTGTTTTGAGATGAGAGCTGCAATTATGAAAGGGAGGTGAAATTGCCAAGTTAATTTTTTCCTGTGGTTGGGTATCTACAAATTTTAACATGTTTGCTATTTTACTATGTGGTTTTCAAACTCTACTTCAGTGGTAGGCTTGGGCTGTTCATTGAGAGAAGCTGTGTATTTCACAACAACGTTCATTTGCCAAGGCTCTGTTTTGCAGCTGCCGCCTTAGAGATGTACTAATTCTGAATGTGCTGCATGTTCAGCATCCCTCTTTGTCCACCTTTGTTACTTAAAACAAAACCTGTCTTGTCATGTTGCTGTAAAAGAAATTGGAATGGAGATTTCTCCTACTGCAACAAGAACTAACAAGCACCATTTTTCCAAAATATTTTTACCATTTGACGTAAGCATGCTGTTTTACTTTATAAACTGTCTGCATTGAGTGCAAGTGGAAAGTATTATGTCTTATAAATAAAAGCTAATTTAATCTGCTTGTGATATTTTTGCCATTGTACTGTTTATAATCTTTAAGACTTTTTAAATATGTTGGAGCTTGTTTCTTTTTGAGATGGCAAAATGTGTCTGATTCCATCTTTCACATCACCATTTACTCCGTGCTACAGTTTGAAGCAACAGGGGTGTCGGAGCCTTCAGCCTTCTACATAAGGCTTCAGACCAACACTTATTTTCTACATCTCGTATTACTAGACAGCTGCAGTTGAACATCTTTGCCAAACCAGAGAAATGTTAACCTGAAATGTCACAGAGATAAGGACATTGTAATAATTTCCTCTATAAAGAACTGATGAAGTAGAGTAAAATCCATGTGGACAGGTCACTTGTACTTTATTTTTGTCTATAGGGGGGAAATGCACTGTTCCTGAACTATCTCATGGCATGATACTATGACCATATGGTCATGATTAATGCATAAGTATACTTAATTAAAAAATTGACAGTCCTTCCTTTTTCCCCCTCTTGCTCTCCTCATTGTGTAGTGTTAACTAATAGGAATGAAAACTTAATACACACAATTATTTTCCTCCTTGAGAGTTAGAAGTGATACAAGAGAGTTACAAGAAAGTGATAACCTTTGGGAGACCAAGTAGCTCCTGGGAGTGCTTGAAGAAGCATGCTGTTCTTTGTAACAAAAGTCTTCTGCAGAGCCTGAACAGCATCTTCCACATATAGTTGTCATAATAAAAAAAAATCTTGGTGTGTAGCCAATGCTTGAAATTCAAGTAAGGTTTAGCAGGCTTTCTTTGAATCATTATACAGAAGTAGTACAGAGGCTACCAAACTTACAAGTTAAAATTAATGCTCATTTGCAAGATGATACCAAAAAAAATCGGTTCCATGTCCAGAAGGTTAGCTCGTTGCTCTACCAAGGAGCATAGTCAGCTTTGCCCCAGGAAGGGAGCTTTGATTTAGATTATAGAGACCACTGAGTAGGTTCTCCTTCTGTGTTGACTGGCTTGCTTTGCAGCTGGTAACTCTGTGCTGTCCCTCTGCTTTTTCTCTGTTTTCTCCCTTCCAGCTGATACTTGACTGCTGCAGATACGTAGCCATGTAGTTTCTGTCCTCACAAATAGTTTTTTTCTGTGTATCTTCCTACAAGTTATGCTATTTTGTTGTTCCAGGTTTTAAAGAATTTGGCCGCTGGTAGGATTATACTGGGTTATCTATTTTACAGTAGTGCTTTTTCTGATGCAAGGCATGCATGTAGACACTGACTTTAAAATAGAGTTCTTGTCTGTTGAGGTTTTTTGGCCACCAGTGCCCTTTGGGGAGGAAATTATGTAAAACATTGTCATTAAAACAAGAATAATTTTTTTCCCCTCTTGCTTAGAGAATCCTCAAATTAGTGTGAAAGGAGGAAGTTCAGATACAAAGAAGAATAACATGGTTATTTTCCTGCTGGAGGGAAAGTGTGACACAATGCTGTGCTGGTGGTAACCAGAGCCCAAGGAATATAATGGTCTTGGGGAAAAAAACAGTTCTTCAGGGTGAGATTGTGTGTGTTGGGTGGGGGGTGGGTGGATGGCAAAGCTTCAGTTTACTACGTCAGGCAATTTGATGTTTCAAACTGAATTTAGGTATAAATTTATATCAAAGATTTTGAATGAAGGTTAAAGATGGCTTCACAAGGACATTTTGAAAAACAGTTTCTGCCAGAGCTGAATTTGTTGTCATTGTGGGCTTTCTTTTTCCAAAGAAATCTGCTCTAGTAGCAGTCTTGGAGCCTGTGTTTGTGTGGCATGGCATGTCTCCAAAGGCTTAGGAATTTGTTTTTGAAGAGTGGTGATGTAGCTATTTCTTTATTCTAGTTGCATACAAAATCAACAATCTTTGTTCTGCTCATTCTAATATATTCATTCCATAAAATAGATATACCCTCAGTATTTTTCCTTGAAGCTTCCCTCGCCTTTGTGACATTTTCAGCTCCTTGACTTGAAGAACTGGTGTTCAAACCCAGGAGTTTGTATTTACTGAGAGGGATATAAAACTTAACATTTCTGCTTTTCATGTCTGAGATTTGTCCATAGCAGGTACTGATGACAAGAGTACAGTATGTGAACTGCAGAGAAATATGCTCTGTTGGTGCAGATTATCAACATAGACATATGGGTAGAAATCACCACAATGCAGAAACCCCATCAAATTTAGCCTCTGACGCTGAAGCTGTATGTCAACAGCTAGGTTCAGAAGCCGAAACATTACTTGATTATTATAAGTAGTTGAGAGTGGCTTCTGGATTTTAAAATCTTATTTTAACATCTTTGACTGTAAGCTATACCTTTGTTGTACTCCTGTTCAGTGAAGCCAGTACAAGCATTTGTCTGATGTAAGAAAAAAGCAATCTGTTCAGTGGCTTTTTTTAATCTTTTTTTTTTTTAACAGCAGCACACAGGAATTCATGCCTACCATTGCTCCCTCTGTCCATGTGACTGCTCTTAAGGGCTTTTGTCAATCTGGTGTGGCTTTCCAGCGGAAAGGTCAAATTTTTCAAGCAGTCTTTCTTTTCCATTGCCGTAATAGTAGTATTGCCATACTTTTGAGTAGCTTATTTTCTGATCAGAAAGCAAGTCTTAGCATGGGCACTTATCTGTTAGATGGGTGAATAAGTGGTCTCTATTTGTGCAGAAAGCAAATAAACGGACATGATTATTTTGTTAAGAGCCAGATTTTAAATGTGCCTAATTCACTGTAATTACTGATTGACTAGTTCAGTAATTGGCCACTTCTGCAGAAGGTGCATCTGGTAGCCTCAGACCACTGGTGGAATGGCCCTGTCTTGAAGTTTTGGGAAATGGGACACTAGTTGTCAAGCTGCCACAGACTCCAAAGGCAATCATTCTAGAAAAAATGTTCCTAAAACCAAAGCTTTCTAATTCTGCACAAACTTTCATCAAAGTTTTTTTATAAAAGGAAGAAAAGCAGGTTTTCCTTGCCCTGTTTCAGAATTTAATTTCTCAGGAAGTACATGTACTGAGGGGAGTGGAATTCTTACATTGAACACAGTATTGGTGCTCCTGCATTTAATAAACTAATGTTTTTGATGGCTTTAACTGTTGTTACGTTTTTGAAGAATGTGCTTGGAAGAGCTGATCAATTGTTCACAACTGTTATGAGACTGAGAGTTTTCACTGTATTTAAATTCCTCTTTACTCAATATTGCCCTTCAAGGGGGTAAGAACAGCTGTTTCTCGATACAGGATATGTCTGAATGAAGTTTTTCTTTTGAGTGCCCATGTCTAGCCCCCAGTATTGTTGTTCCCCCACAACTCTTTCCTCTCTTATTTGAGCTAGATTGAATTGATTTCTTTTTAACACATGTTTATCTATAAATCTTTGTGGCTTTTCCTGTGCAGGAGGGAGAGCATAAGGAGAAGAAAGAGTCTGAAGAGGGGCATTACTGAATTCAAAGGGAAGTCTGGTGTTGGACTCAGATAATTTTCCCAGTGTGTCCCACAGTTCAGACAACTGTCCATGACGGAGTATGTTTTTACAAGCAGCTATGAAGTTTTCTTCTTTGGGGGGTGGGAGAGGCTGCATGGTTGCAGATATTCTTATTACTACAATAGTAGTATTATTTTTTTAAACCCAAGTAGTGAATTTCAAAATTCAGGGGCTGAATCTGTCAACTAATAATGAAGGTATTTCAGTACCTCTAAAATTACAATGACTTTCCTCCTGGGCAATCTAGATTTCCATTTCCTCCCTGCTTTGGGGGCATGCAGCGTGATCGGTAGGATCTTGTACCTCATGTTTTAGTCTGTCCAGTTAGACTCCAAAGAGCAAGCCTATGAACAACTTCACAAACCCTGTGATTTTGTATTATGTTGGAAGCTCTTTTGCTTTGAATCTAAAAAGGCAAGTAGCGAAGAAGAAAGCCTCACAGCCAGGCATACAAATACCCTTTCTTCTTTGGTTTTGCTGTATTGTGCAGTAATAAGCATAGCCTATAAAAAGCATTCTGTTATTTTCTTAGCTCCTACTTCCTGTGAAGATCCTTCTTCTAGTAATGTGACAATTTTCCATTCTCGTATCTATACTGGGGTACGGATAGACTGTGAACTCCCCCTTCCTCGTAGCTGCAAATGTCCTAGTGAGTTCCATTGAGAAAGGCTGGAAATAAGTCAAAATAATTGCTATGGCTTGCAAGTTTGGCTGTGCTGTCGGTGAGATTTTATTGTCAAAAGGACTGTGGGGTGAATCCATGACTACAATAGAGTGCAAGCCCACAGCACTGCTGCAGCAGACATAGCTAGCACCTTGGAAACACAACAGCATGTCTATATTGCAATGGAGATTAGACCTGTGCTTCCTGCTTATGAATGACTGAATACTGCCAGCCCTGGCTCTCTGAGGTGAGTGGGATATGTTTTGCTGCTTTCCACCACATTAGGGTGGGTTAAAATATGGTTTTTTGGGATGTGGCTTACACTGTTGGGAAGATTTCACACTCTAGTCCATGATAAAAGACTGCATTTGCATGAGAGTATTGTAGAAAAAAATACTTAGCAGCACAGGTTAGAAAGGACATTCTGGAAGCAGCAGGGATGTTTGAGGGCTATTCATTTTCAAGTCAAGCAAATGAATATAGATCTTCATTCAGCTATGCTCAGTGTGGTGGGTTAACCTTGGCTGGCTACGAGGTGCATACCAAGCTGCTCTATCATCCCCCCTCCTTGACAGGACAGGGGGAGAAAATACAATTAAAAGCTTGTGGCTTGAGATGAGGGTAGGGAGATCACTCAACAATTACTGTCATTGGCAAAACAGAGTCAACTTAAGGTAATTAATTTATTGCCAGTTAATAACAGAGTAGGATAGTGAGAAATTAGAACAAAAACTAAAACCACTTTTTCCCACCCTTCTTTTCTTCTCGGGCTCAACTTCACTCCTGACTTTTCTACCTCCTCCCTTCCTTTTATCATATAAGAGTACTGTAAAACTCAGTTGTTTTTTAATTTTCTGCTTGTCCAACTCTTAAGTGAGTAGAAACTCGGGACATAACTTAAAAATGTGGAAAGGTAGTAAGGCAAGAGAGTAGTCAACAATTCTGGTGCACAGTTCATATGCCCATTTACAGTGTAGTAAAATGTTTAAGCTTGTCTTGAACATGGAAACTATGGCTGGGCATAAGGGGCTTCTGTATCTTTAATAGCATGACCACGGATCTCTGACAACTTTGTGCATTTTTATTGCAGATGGTATCGGCACATACGTTTAAAAGATGTAGATTGCTGAATGAAACAGCAGTGGTACTCGGAGCAGTAAGCGTGTGCGTGGAAAATCCAAACATATATGTTCACTCTTAAGTTTTGAGGAAATAAAAGTGCACAGGATAGCACCATTGATATAAAATCGTTACACTAGTGTGGCTAGAGGTCCAGTAAGCGTGTGTGTGAGGCCTGTCATGTAATAACTGGGCTGTTAGACAACTGCAAGAGAATGTGGTAAGTGGCCATGTCTCTACCTTGCCATGCTGTTAAAGTTTGGTTGCTTTACAGCATGTGTCACTAACACTTAAGTGGTTTTCTAAGAGTTTTGAACCAGTGCCCTTTTATTTTTGTCTATAAATTCTGGTAAGGCAACGCATCGTATGGAAGCAAAGCAATAGTGATGAGGAACCAATTTTCTGTTTACCTTGTGACTATCAGTCTGAATAAAAGCTCAGGTGTGAGCTGACTGCTCTAGGCTCTTGCAGGAACCCTCTTTTATTCAGCTTATTAACATTAATAGGTTTATGTGATCTCAATTACTGTGTATCAATACTTACTTAGCAAGAACAGATAATTTAGTGGGCAGTACTACTGGGCTAGTAAAAGGCTTTGCTAGACCCAGCTGTTCTGCAACCCATACAGCAAAGAGAGAGGAAAGCAGAGTTGGGGAAGGGAGCAGGAAAGAAGCTCAAAAAACCCAATTAAGGTTGAAGAAGGGCAGAAGAAGAAAATATGAAAGGACATATACCAAAGGGTTATTGTCAACACAGCACAGTAGGAATAGTTGCTCTGCTTTAGGAGAAAATAGTTGGCAGAGCATAGGGAGTGGGCACTGTAGAGCTGAAAGAGCAGATGGGTCTTGGCGAAAAGAGGGTAGATCATAGAATGAATTTAAGCATGTTACTTTTGATCTTGTGCCTTTAAAGTGGCAGTGGGTAGACCAAACACCTGTTCTTTATCTTTTTAGGTAATGTAAATAAGCCTAAATGTTAATTCACTTCTAAAACTTCACCTCAATTTACTTCGAAAATTTTTGCTGATGTATTTGCTCTGTACACAGATGGGGTATTTTGAGGAAAAACTAATTTTTTGGGAAAACGCCCTCCCAACCCTGACAACCCACTATAATATAGGACAAGTTTAGGAGTTAGTTAACTTAGGAACCAATTAACTAATTTTGGTATTGGTATGTATGTAGTACTAATATAAGAAGAGAGGCTGTTTTCTATGTTACATTTTAGTTCTAGGATTTCATATCCACTTTGCATTTCTTGTGTCACGGAAGTTTGCGTTAGCTGTCAGCCCTTGGAGTGCACTGTGCTTGTGTAGAGATCAAACTGTTGGAGGATCTTGCATCTTTGTTAAAAGTAAGGAACTACAGGTAGAATCCTGGCCTGTGCCTTAATAAATGCTGCAAAACTCGAGATACAAACACAGTGCAAACTTGCACCAAGGAATACCCCTTTGGCATGCTAAATCACTATTGTGGATGCAGCTGGTGTGAGCCACATCTATTACTTCACTGTTAATGTTTTCAACCAGCTGTAATCTGCTTACTGAATGCTTAATTTATAGAATCATAGAATTGTTTAGGTTGGAAAAGACCTTTAAGATCAAGTCCAACTGTAAACCTAACACTGCCAAGTCCAGCACTAAACCATGTCCCCAGGCATCACATCTACACATCTTTTAAATACCTCCAGGGATGGTGACTCGACCTCTTCCCTGGGCAGCCTGTTCCAGTGCTTGACAAACCTTTCGGTGAAGAAGTTTTTCCTAATATCCAGTCTAAACCTCCCCTGGCACAACTTGAGGCCATTTCCTCTTGTCCTATGGCTTGTTACTTTGGTAGTTGGTGCCCTAACAGGGTTGCCGGTTAGGCTTAATAGTTGCTTCTGTGCTATGACAATATAGGCATTCCAGTCCAGTGCTTAATATTGACCATGCTGGAAATCTGTCTCCATTTATTATGTCATTGCATCTCCTGAAATCATGTTACTTGGTATTGTCTTAGAAAGGAAACTGCATGACATAAATTTATTCAAGTCCCAGGAAATGTGTTTTATTTGGTTCCTGAGCAGGATTAAAGGGCATAGCTGAGAATGTGAGTCCGATCTGAACTCATGTATGTTCAGTAACTCTAAACTGCTCTGTTTGTTGAAAGTAAAAATGCTTCTGGGGTTAAATCAGAAAGAAATTAAAACACAAACTCAGTGACTAACAAATTCCCTGAATGGAGGTCTTGCATGTTGTCTGTGGTGGTTTTTCTGCATGTGTGTATTTTTTCATCAGCCATCAGGGTATACATGAGTCTAAGCCTTAAAAATTTACAGGAAGAAACAAGTACTGCCTATTTTATATGATGTTTGTTTGCATCTTCAGAAACTCCTAGTGCTAAATTGTTGTGCTAAGTTCTATGAAATTAGAACTCTGAGATTTCTATAAGGTACTGCGAGTATTAAGCTGCACAACTTGAAGTTGCAATTTTTCTAATCATTCTTGATTACATCTTCATTTCTTCATGTCAGGGGTAATTAAATGTTGACTAATTATAGTGCTTTAGATTTTTGCTGACAAAAACCTGCTTTAGAAAGTGCAAATTCCTGTTCTAGTTATAGTTGTCTTCCAGCCTATATTTTAACACAAAAATATCATTTGGAGACTGTCAAAGCAAAAATGAAGGCAATCTGAATCACAGTGTAATTGGCTGCCCTGAACTACAATAAGCTGTAGAATTAGCTGCCTTGAAATGGTGGTACTTCTTGGCCACATCTTTCTGTACAGTGTTTTTTTTTATACCTGCCAGTCGCTTCAGTTCTTTTGCTGAAGTCCAGGATAGCAAAGGGTGAGGCCAGTGCAAGTGGCTTTTAATTTCTATCAGTGGGATCTAGAGCATAGTCTTAGTAGAGATTTGGGTGGATATGTAAGGGTGTTTCCTTCCAGAAGTTCAACAATGTTATTCTCTCTGCCATCCCAAAATACTGGGCAAACCTTTCCTACCTCTCCTACCACCACTCTTGAAATTCTAGATACACTTTTTTTTCCTGCTACAGGTCAGTATTTTCTGCAGGGTACTAACTGAATTCATGGGATGGAAACTTCAGTTAGGTTTCGCAAAGCAGCATACAAATTTGTGCTGCACAAAGCTGGAATATGGAGCAGCCATAAATGAGATACCTAGTTGTGAGTTAGCAAGGTAATGTTGCACTTAGCTGTGGAAAGCAGCTACCTACAGAAGCTGCAAGAAAGTGCTTAGTGTTTGAAGACATCTTTCAGAGATCTAGAAGAGGGTGAAGTTATGGTGATCTCTTCAGCATTTTAGAGCATAAGACTTGCTTTTCTGTTTGCCAGCTGGCATAACTAACTTGTGTACCTGAAGTGAGTCTCTAGAGCAGAGGATAAAAGTCGATACCACTTTTGTCAATACACTTCTATGATATTCTGTTTGTTAACTTGGCACACATTTTCAAGAGTTAAGATATAAACTGCTTAAGATGCACCTTTAGTTCTCCTAAACTAAAAGAAGGTTTTATGGAAATTCAATCATCAGTATCTTAGGCACAATATAGTGAGTTACCATATTAGAATGTCTTTTTTTTTTTTTTCCAAAGAACTACAAACTCAATATCCCATAGTATTTCTGTAACAATTTGTAAAAAAGTATTACATATAGTCTTACAGATTTAAAATGCTTCTTCACTTACTGTGAATATATAGGGTTATAATTTTAGATAAGGCAAAATATTCTTGGCGCTTCTTGCGATAATACTTCTTTAGTTGACTCAGAAAATAGAGAGATTGCAGTGATTTCATGGCAGAGTGACCACAGAAAAATTATTCTTAGTACTGAAGCAGATCTTGGTTTTGGCTTTTTTGGTTTTTTGCTATAAGGCACACTCACAAGCAATTGTGAAAATAAAACTTTACTTATCTAGCCCCCCTGATGTGTTAGAGGAGTATTGATTGTTCTTGAAATTGATTTAGAGATGCAGCTTGCTGCATGCCTCCGTGATGACTATATAAAATCTCTGGGTCTGTTCTAAACTTTTTTTTTGGGTGTGTGTGTCTGTGTGTGTGTGTTAGTGTTTGTATTAGAAATAGCCTCCTGACTGTGCCATCGGCATTGCTGTGTGTAAGTTGCCCAAGAAGAGGGCAGTGCTAGCATGCCCTCTGAAGCTTTGCTACAACCCCCCACCCTCCCCACCTTGTGAGTGGAAACTTTCAAAGCAACTTTTAATGGCACTGTATTAGACATAGAAAACATCTTGCTGCAAGTACGAATGCTTCCATATTCCTTAATGGCTTGCTTGTAAAATCGTATCAAAACCATTTCCTTCGTCTAATGTTGTACTAAGCAGATTGGTTTTGCATGAGAAGTTGTATCTTGCTTCTGCAGTTTCAGAACTGCACTTGTCTTCAGCTAACAAACACTAGAGCCAGTCATGCACATATCTGCCACTTTCTCGAAGTGGTTTTGACAATTAAAATTTGATTTCTGTCGCTGAAGTCAAATCCTGTGTTTTCCCCTCAGCCCTAATCTCCCTTGAGTGATGAGCTTTGAAAACTTGACCTCGGTTAAAACAAGAGTTAGGGCCGGATAGTCTGGGTGGAAATGCAGCCGAGCCTTTTTGGTTGGTCTTGGTTGGGACCTCTGAACTCGGTGATTTTTTGTAACTGGAAGGTTACAGTTAGTGCAGCATACTGCAATTTGTCTTTTCGTTAATATTCTGACCACTTGTATTCTACTTTCTTGTTTTCCATGGTATCTTAACTCTTCTCCTTAGTCACTTCATCCCTTCCTCTCAGTCCTTTTACTGCGGGGAAGAAGCGTGGTAGATGCATATAGTCAGCTCTTCCCTTGATTGACAGGTTATATTGTTGCTTAGCACATTGGCTGTAAAAGCGTCTGCGTTCAATCAGTTTCCTGATACTGCACCCACCAACTCCCATGAATCCTTCACAGACCTTAATGTTTCTGAAGACACTGTTACTAATCAGAGTACTAAATGAAGGTTTAGTAGTTCTGATCCTGTGCTGTTATTCTGGGAAGAAAAGAGTTTTTATTGTCACCTGCTGCCTGGGGGGGCTCTGGAGGGCTGCCCGGACACCCCAGTTTCCCTGGGCTTTGGTAGTAGGAATAGCATCCATCTGAGCTGCTACTCCATCTGAACAGTGGAAGTGAGTGTTTTCTTCAAGGGTACTGGAAAAAGGTCTCTAATCTAAAACTCTGTAGTTGGTTTTTACAACTGTTGCAGCTATAGCTAGTGGCCAGCTTTCTGTTTCCAGTTTCCCAGATGACTAATAACATCTTTTAGATAAATAAATTCATATTTCTCTAGTGGTTTGGGAAAGTTTTGAGCAAGAATATTGGGATTTGAACAGGGATGCCTCACTGTAAATTTGCTTTCTCTCAATTCCTGGAAGATTATCTTTAGGAAAGGACAAATCCAATGTCTGACCTTCATAAAGGAAGCTGAGAGATGCCCTGAGACTCTTCGCCTTCATTTGAGGTGATACTTCCCTTCCTAGTGGTCTGCTGCTATTTTAAAAAGAAGTTTAGAGGAAATATTGTATGATCTAGACAGTAGCCCTAGCTGAAAATGACTCTGACATAGAGATGTGCTTACCTGTTTAAATTCTTGTTGCTAAAGGCTTATTCTGTACCTTCTAAATTTCTTTGAAGAATAAGGCCTGTAGGAAAGAAATTTCTAGAGTTATTTGAAGTTTTTTGATGATAATAGGAAGAGGAAAATGGTCAACGGTGCAAATTTTAATATGAAAATCAGCATAAATTGAAATATGTTTCTTTATGTGTGATTCTTGCTTTGGCCAAAATTCAGTTATTACATCATCTTTTGTCTGTCTTCCTAATTTGTCTGAGTACTTGAAAACTGCCACAGAAATGATAGACCTGCTGAAGATTATTAAACATCAAAATGCGAACACCCATAATGCTTAATATTCCTTGTGTTGGTTTCTTACATTGTTACCCTTTCATACTTTATTTCCCACAAATTATATGCAAGTCTTACTGATCACAACTTTGTATGAATATACTTGGTTTTGAACTAACGTGGATGCCACTTCCATGATACTCTAAAGAAGTTATGTTTTTTTAAGGCTGTCAGCTGCAAAATGATGTTTTTGAAAGCAAATTTAGGCGAGGTAAATAATGAAAGATGTGACTTATAACAATTGTCAGATTGTTTGGCTGGAAAGAAACTTTCACAAATTAAATGTGTGAGAAACATGAGCGTGTTCCTACTGTGTCTGTGTAAATAGTGTTTCAGGCTGAGCAGACCCTTTATTTAACACAAAGCTTGACAGTTCAGATTATCAGATCATTAGGAGAAAAGATGCACGGTCTATCAGTTCAGTGAGGGGAGCAATGACTTCTTCCTTTACAGTTCAGTGAAGAAAAATGTTTTCTGCTCCTTAATGTGAAGGTGCACTATTTTCAAGAGTTTTGTTCTTTACTTCACCTATGCCTACTACTAAGGTGTGGCAATTGGTAGTCTATGTCCTTTGACAAATCTGAGACCACCAGAAGTTGATGTTTTACCCTTTGTTCTCTCATTTTAAAAACTTAAGGAAAATTTTAGGGCAGAGAGCCATTTTGCAAACAAACCTTTTCTGGGGTCAACTTTTAAGATGTTCTATGGTGCAAGAATTCACTTGGAAAAACTATGGTATCTCACTTCTTGCTGTTCTTTATTGAAAGTTGTTGGGAACAGTGTTAAGGATATCTTTGAAGTTTGTTTCTTTTTGAATCTGTGAAATCTGCAGTGGTTTGGATTCCTGGTTATGAAAACAGTTGTTCAGAGCATGGCTGATAAATTAAGACAAAGCTTCCTTCCTCAGCTTAAACAGGAAAAGAGTGTGGTTACTTTTGAAGACTCAGGGGGGCTAGGTTAGCTGGTATAAAATGTCTCTCTGGGAATTGTAGTTAGCTTCTTGCAAAGATGTTTCATGAAATGCATGCAGAGAAGGAAATACCCTTTCACTTGCAACTTACTTCACTTGTGCCTGCAGGAGAAAAGAAGTTGTATCCCAGGAGTTTACTTTTGATCTGTACTGAAACCTATGGCAAGGATTGCAATATTCCAGTGGGTCTCAACAGCTCCTTTGTAGAAGCCTGATAATTACTCATTTAAGGTATTTTGTACCTTTGTAGGTGCTGGATGCTTTGAACATCTTGCTGGAGTTAAAAACAGTTTATGAAACTGCTGTTCAGCATTTCTGGACTGGAAATTTGTGTCTAACTTTTATATGCATGCTTATGAATCTCCATGGTTAATTTGCAAAGTATTTATACCGAGACCATGTCTTCTAAGGATCCATGGTATTGTCTGTTTTTCCTCATAGCCACAATGATTTTGAATTACTCTGGAGGCACCACAGAGAGATCAGGCTTTCCCCAAAGCAAGTCTGCAGAACTGGAAGTTATTAGAAGCGTCATAGTACTAATCCTCAATATTGCTTCAGCAATTAGGTGGATCTTAAGTGCTCAAAATCCCTTTACCAATTAATGATGACAGACTTCTAACAACATGCATCTCTGCAAGGAGTTTTATGCAAAGGACTGCTTTTACATGGTAAATTACTTCTAATCTTTTTGCAAAGTACGGTTTGGTATGCCTCTTATATAAAAGGTTTATCTTAAACTTATACCAAATAGGCCTAATATATGGGGTACTTGATATATTTTTTTTTCTTCCTCTAACTATCAAGTTTGAGTATCTTATCTTTTTATGGCATTGATGAAGATAATTTGCTTGATATTTTTGTGTGTGTGTGTTTGTGTAACTACATACCAGAGTTGCTTTGGTTTCTTTACCCTCCCCCAAATTATTCTCAGTATTAGCTCACGGTTTTAAAGTAGAATAATTGTTATAGCTCTGCCTTTGCTTCCACCTTCATGAATGACTTCTCTTTATCAAGAGCCCAGCAAATCCCTAAAGCTTTATTCCTTGGGCTTTTTTATTAAATTTCATCTAACTTGATATGTGTGTTGTATGATACAGTAAGCCAAACAGTTAATCTTTTCAAGCTTCAAACTTCTTACTGAATCTCAGTCAAAACAAGTTTGATTAGGACTCTCTTTTGTACAGATAAACTTCTGCTGTGGAGGGAAGGAAGGTAGGGCTTTAGGGAGGACTGCTTGTTTAAGATGAGAAGGAGCTGTCTTAATTGACTTCTGGTTAACTTTTTTTGTCTTCACCTTTGTAATGTTGAAGTGGTTCTTAACTGACTCTTTAATTTTGTCATTTTCTTATCTGGGGACCTGCCTGCTATCTTGCCTGTTATCCAAGTTCTTCCTTTCAAGGAAAAGTATTGCATATATATTTGTAACATAGCGCTCTGTCTTTTAATGCTACAGCATTTCTTGTAATCGAGATAGCTGAATATGATGCTAACCTGTCCTGCCTTCCCAAATCATTAAGTATTGAAGGGAACTAATAGTCACATGAAACAGTGACTTTTGTCCTCTGAAAGTGCTGTACAGCTATTAAAGTAGTGAATGAAGTACTGTAATGCAAAGTTTATTTTTGTAGTACCTCTCTCTAAATTTGCAGAAACTTAATTCTGCAGAGTTTTAATCTTTCGATGAAGTATTTGACAAGGTTGGCTTCAGAAAAGTAATCCTTAGAGTAACTGGTAATTTCCTTTCGAACTAATTAGTATCCCATTGTTTGGCTTTTAGCACTTGCTAAGTGATATCAAATTAAATTGCACATGTCTGTTTGTTTCCAAAATAATCATTCTGGATGTTTGACAAATGGGCTTGCCTTTATCGCATACTCATTCTAGGATAGTTTCCCTATTAAAAATGAGAATAAGGCTGCCTGTGAATGAAACTGGAAAACTACCAAAGTAGCTTTATATTTAAGTATTCAGTAGAGCTTAGGGCCCAATTATGTCCTTGGATGTCATTTAGACTCTACAGCAATACAAGTTAAGAAAAATCCAGTATTTAATCTTTTGACATGACACTTCACTGCTTATTGGAGGTAAAACCACAGCCCTGTGCGAGAATGCACACTGTATGGTGCAAGATGGTTCACAAAACCGGCTGTTAGTCTGTCTTCTGCTTTTTATGCTATTTAGTTAGGTATTTTTAACTTCTGTATGTCAACAGGTGAGTCTGTAGGCCATGCAATGTAAGCCATCATTAGGGAAGTGAAGGGTTGCCTGTTCTTGAGGCATATTTATTCAGTTGCATTGATTGCAACTAAGGAGTATATTTTCTAAAAAATCATTTTCCTGTGATTCTATAATTTATTGCTGATGGGGCAGATGATGTGATCAGAGATCAGGTTAAAGTTGTCTTAGTCATGAATAGCCTCGCAAGAGGGGGACAAGATGCACAGCAAATGTAAGTGGACAGGCATGTCCAGGCACTTCTGTGTTGGAACAGTTAAATGTCATCAAAACTGCACATAATTGATTTGCACATAATTGATTTGAGCACGCCAAGTGTAGCAGTGGAGCAAAAGCTGACGCTCCTCCTGCCTGCAATAAACTAGTGGTAGAAAATACGGCTGGAGAAGAGCACAGTCCACAGTGCTTGTTGCATTTAAAGATATTTTTAAGGAATAATTGGTTATCAGCTGTTCTCTCCCATAGGCTTGTAGGAGGCCACAGAGTAATGGCTTCCTGGCAGAGCGGGCGGCCGAGCTGGCAGCTCCGAGCAGGCGCGTGGTGCCAACTCCTGCGTGGTGCAGGGGATGGCGCGGGGCCAGGCGGCGAGCTGTGAACTCTGGGGATAGTTCTTCTGCGGGTCGTTGTGGAGGCACTGAGGTGAGTTCTGCCCAAAACACAGCCTTTTGAATTAAGAGGAAAACTGCCGTTTACTCAAGCTCTTGTTTGTGCTGGCAGATTGGGCTAACAATTTAATTCAGCTCTTGCTCTTCAGTTAATGCCTAGGAAAGATATGAATCATGTTGCAGTACATGGCTGTCGTGCCTTCATTCTGGAGTCTTAAAATTCTCTTGCAAAAAATTAATGTCAGGAGTATCTGTTCCTCTTCGTTAAAAAATCAGGGAAAACTCTAAATGTAATATTAAAGTGTGTGTGTAGAGACTTCAATGTTGGGAACATTTTAGAAACAAATGCTTAAATCCTTGATGCAGTGCTGAGAAAGTGGATGGGCTAGAACGCATTAACTGCACAGAAAAGCTAGCTGTTGCCGTACATTTGATAATTCTGTAATACTCTGTTAGCTTTATCTTTTAGATAGTTGGAGTAATGTCTACCATATGCATTTTTCCAAGGGTTTAAAACAAAACTTGAAAATCCTTTTCTTCACAGTCACCTTCTTAAGATGAAAAGGAATGTTACTAAGTAATATTTTTATGTAGTAAATTAGACAACGCTGACAGACTTGCTGTCGTGGGTTCATCTGGGATGGAGTTCATTTTCACAGGAAGATGGGAAGGGACCCAGCCAGGACAGCTGACCCACATTAGCCGAGGGGATATTCCATACCATGGGACATCATGCTCAGTATATAACCTGGGAGAGCAGGTGGTGAGCAATTGCATTGTGCATCACTTGCTGTTTCCTTTCTTTTATTAGCATTATTATTACTACTTCTCTCTATGTGTTGTCCTCTTAAACTGTCCTTATCTCAACCCATGGGTTTTTACCTTTTTCTTCCGATTCTCCTCCCCATCGCACCGGGGTGGGGAGGAGTGAGCGAGCGGCTGCATGGCGCTTAGTTGCCGGCTAGGCCTAAACCACGACGTTTGCCAAGTTATTCTTCAGTCATCCGTAAAGCAGAATTGTCTTAGCAAGCAATGCCTTAATTGGTAGACTAAGAAGTATATCTAGTGTACTTCTAATAAATCTTAATTTAAACAGAGTATTATTCAGAATGGGAATGTTGTCAACCCACAGATAAGCATTCATACAGAAACTTAAGGGTTAGCACATTTCTTGTACTTTCCCTATCTTATTTTGATAAAGCACTTTTTCTTCTTGTTTACATCTATATAAATCTTATCAGTAGTAATTTCATTAAAATTTTTTTAAAAGATGAAGATTTGTTTGGATGTGAGTCATCAGAAGACTAATACAAGAACTTCGTGATATCATGAGTAGGAGTAAGAGGAAGCCAAACTTGGTTTTCTTGTGCTGCAATGAAGCTTGGCAGCCTGAGGATTCTAGACTTTTCATTTCTTTATTAATACATTTCTCCTGATGGATGACATGTGGTATGTTTTTCTAGGATAAGAGAAGTATTGACTGCCAGAACAGCTATTTCATTTTCTGTTCTTTCCCTTGTAACTCTTTTTCCTGTGAAAGGAATATGTTTCCGTACAGTTTGCTGGTTGTGCAACAAAAAATCTGTTCATCTAATAATTTTTTTGCTGGCCAGGGAATTTTATGCATCTGCTGTGGTATTTGGCTTTATCAAAGTACCATGAGGGACCAATGGAAAAGGAGAAATACTTTTTTTGTCATATTAGTCAATGTTGCTGCGTAAGGTGCTGTAGAACAATTAAGAATGATTTCTCATAGCCTGTGTTAGCTTCTGGAAAGGTAGGCTTCTGAGATGGAACCTGTTTTTACTTTTAAGCAGAAATCTTATGATGGAAATCTAGTTTATTTCCAACAGATTCTTGTTTTGTTACAAAAGTTCACTAGTTACTGCTCTTACAAGGATGAAAGACCTGTTTGAAACTTTGCCTGTAAGCAGGAGATACCTGGAAAATGAATAGGACAAATGGCATATTTCAAAGTTTTGTACCTTTTTATAAGTGTTAAATATATACTGTGGTTTGGTTTTGCCCACCCCTTCAGTTTCCATTGTTCTTGTGTGCATGAAAGCTTTTTTTTTTTTAAATTAAATTCAGGGCAATTTTTGTGTAGAGCATAACATTCTGTTGAGAAAATACATCTTTTCTTTGGGGTGAGTAGGGGGTAACTAAAATGCAAGTGAATTTACTGCCAGAAAATTGAATTTACTTATGTACTTTTCAAAATGTCTTGCACATCCATTTTCTGGGTCAGCCTAATAGATGAGATTTATTAGTTGTTCCAATGGCTGGAGAGAAAGAGAGCAAAACTTCACAGGGCACAAACACGACCAGATTCTCCTTTTTATGATTCAAGCCTGCTACCTTGGCTGGACCGTGTCCTCCCGATTCATTATCCATACATGCTATGACATTTTTGCTGTGGTGTGCGTTCGGGTGTGCTAGCTCTGCCGTGTGAAGAGGACTGGTGTAATTGGTCTAGCAGAACAGACTCTTGCTGAGTGTCTGGGTTCATGTGTCAGTACTTGCATGTTCTTGAGCTTCAGAACTTTTACCTGGGTCACAGCTGACATAGCCGTGCAGCTTGGACTCCGAAATGTAATGTAATGGTCTCCTGGAGATGCCTGAGCCCATCTTTAGTGGAAAATGAAAGTGAAAGCTGAAAAGTGCTGCTCTGTTGGCACTCAGTAAGAGATTAATAGATAACTAGGTGCAAGGCATGAGAAACTGCTTGAAAGTATTCTCTGTCTGGCCAAGCAGAGCTCTCCTTTGTTCTGCAGAGCCCTGCTGAAGAGCTCCTGGACAGACACGCTCTTCTGTGTCTGCCAGCTCTGCTCCTTTGCCTTTAGCCCATGTATGTCCTTAGTTCTTGCTAGTTGAATTGATCACTATTTGAACGGGCCAATCTTTTGGTGGTATTGTGTGTTTGACAAAACCAGGTTTGCTTTTCGACATGTTCAGAATTAGATACCTGAAACTCATCAGAAATAAGCTTTAAGGGTTTTTTTGAACTGGATTTCAGCTGTAACTAAATATATTGCTAATGTGCAGGTCTAACACATCCTTCTGTGTGTTGAACCAACGTAGAAGGCGGGTTAAGAATGCAAACTGCAGAAAGTCTGGTGCAAGAGCAGGGAAACCTGATTTTAATCTAGTCCTTCATTGAAAGCCAGACATGTCCAGTTTATCAATAGTGTGGAGGAGGAAGGTGTGATATCGTTCTTCCAGCAGCTCTCTCATTTGGGTTCCCTGACACTTGGTATATTTCCTCTTTCCTACACTGTATTTTTTCACCTTAGCTACATAAATTCATGCTTTTAGTGTTTGACTGGCAAAAAAGACATTATTTTCTTCAAAAGGTTACGAGATTTCAGTATGGTTTCTAGAAAGTTCAGAGCCCTGCAGCTTGTACTGATCTTCTCCAAGAAAATTGATCGTCGTCAAGGATGCAGTTCCCCTTTTAAGTGGATGAATATGTGACAACTCAAAGTTAGGTAAAAATAACCAGTATTTTATTTCATCTCCAAAGGAATGATTTCATTAAAAGAACAAATATTTACTTTCTGTCATCTGGAATATGTATTATTCATACTGTTATATAGTTTGTAGATATTCATGATTAAGATTCATTTTGGACTTCAGAGCAGGTTTGTTTTTTCTTGATCCTGCTGGTGCAGAGCTCTAGGTTTCTTTTCATTTTGGAGAACCATTTCTTATGATCTCTGCTGCCTTCCAAGAGTTTATGGTAGAAATAAGCCCAAGATGCTTTTCTTTTCCATAATTAAACCTGAGTATGCAGCTTGCTTTTTTCTTTTTTTGTCCTTAGATGTGTGTGTTTGGGTTTTATGAGTAAACAGTGTATTACATTCTCCTCCTCCCCCCCCCCGAGGGTTCCAGACAAGCCCCTTTCTTCTGAAAAATCTCTTTACTTTGCTTCTGTCAGTTCTGCAGGTTCTGCATTTTTCCTCAAATTCCTTTATCTCTGCTGTCACTACAGTTTCCTGGAATTTAACCTGGACAGATCCAAGTAGGTACAAAGGACTAACCTGGTTAAAAAGTGAGAAGCATTATATTTTGTTCAGAAGAGAGCCCTCTTGACATCACATCTGAGGGCTGATAGGTTATGTTCTCCAGATCACCTTTTTCATTGATCCCCCTGCCCCATATGCTCACCCTCCTTGATATGGTCAAGATCTTCAATACAAAGTGGTTGTTTTCAGTGGTGGTGGTGGTAGGTGTTCCCCAAAATTATCCCTGAGAATTGCCATCAGGTATGTAAACTGTTCGAGAGGTACTGTGTATTTTTCTTTGGGGAGGAGGGCAAGGAAGAATAAGCATACAAAAGAAAAACTATTATGGGGGCAGTCTCTCTCTTTTATTTTAAATCACTCCATATAGAAAAGTGCATTAAAAAAAAAAATCAAACCACCTTTTTAAATCCAGAAACCTAGCAGAGTGCAAGACGGTAGTAAAAATCCATTACCATGTAGAAAACTGGGCTAAGAAATCTAAATTAAACAGGAGTGGAAAAATGTACTACTTCAACTTGAAAGTGTTTAATGTGAGAAGATACAGACATAGGTTCATCTCTGTGTAAAGGGACACTAAGAAATACAAGGTGCTGCTTGCTATTCACAAGGCTTAAAGTGCAGTTGCCAGCAAACTATTTCCGAATACTAAATTGACTAGACAAGTCTTGAATAATTGTCGTAAGACTTTCTATCCTCGGCTTAAAAAAAGCTACTTTGCTTTTTACTTGCAGTGGTGTCAAGGGTATCTCATTATTCCATAAATACAATTTTACCATAATTAAAACACTTCTGAAAAACAGTGCAAAAGGATATTTGAAAATCTAAAAATTGAATTGCCTTGTTTCTCTTCAGTGATTTTAGCAGCTGTGGTTTGTAGTCAGTGGAATAAACTGATGCTTAAGACAGAATCAATACCTGCTATTAAAGTGAAGCGTAAACTGCAACGTATGAGTTTCTGTGTAAGTTTATCTTTGCCTCAAGTACTTTGATTTCATAAATGCAAGATCTTCCTGTGTCCAAAACTAATCAATAAACCTGTCTGTGTGCACTGCTTCGGGCTTACTGTAACCAAGCAATGAACCAAGATTATTCTCAAAGTTATTTGTAGTCATGCGTTTAATAAGACATTCTTATTGTATCTGAAAAGCATTTAAACTAATAGCCTGATTAAAACCCAATTTACTTATAAAGGTGTTCCTTAACATAACACCTATTGCTCCCATTGTAGGTTGTGAATTTTAACAAATACTCAGCTTTTTATTGGTTTTCACCTCCTTAAATAGGATTTTAAAATTCTAAGTTCCCACTTATGTCTGAAAATTCACCTTTCTTCTCTCTAGCATTGGGCCAGTTGTTGTTTTCAGTAGCTCCAGCCAAAAAAAGAGAATCCCTTTGGTAGCAATAAAAGCAGCTGATAGAGGAATAAATCCAATAATAATCTTGTGCAACATGTATTCCAAACCAACTTATTATATTATTGTGCTTATGAAGGGAAAGTCTTGCCCAGTTGTATTTCTCTCTGTATAAGAAAGTTTAGAGACTACCTTTATATAATCTCAGCATTATTTCTGAATATGTGCCATTGCAACAAATGGTTAGCATTGGGTATGGAGCTGACAATGTTTTTTTTAGTGTTTTGTTTTAAGTGCTGATTGTAGAGGAGTCACAAGCACAAGAAACTGTAAAAAAAGTGGTTGCTGGATGCGTGTCTTTGAAGGAGTAGGAGAAAATATGTAAACAGTGTTTAGCTGTGTTTTAGAACCAAGTATGGCCATCCCAAATCGTAATACATAGGTTTTTCAGGTGCAGCTAATGCTGACAGTAAGCAACTCTTTTTTTTTTTTATAATGCCAGCAGTCAAAAATGTTTGGAGGAAGGGAAATACAGGATCAGAACAGGTTTTGATGTTAGGTTGAGGAAGTAGAGCTGGCAGTTTACAAAAGTGATGTGAGAAACCAGTGCTATAACTTGTTCCTGTTTGCGTTGCAGCTTGATTCAGTGGCACCTGATCAGCTGCAGCATCAAAGAACTCAACTCCGGTTTTAAGGACTGATTCATCCTCTTAGAGGAAAGAAGTGTGAGTGCATGAGTTAAAAGGATAAAGGTGGCAAAGGTTGGTGTCACCAAGCAATATTGCTCGGGGCTGGCAAAAAGTAGCAGATATTTGGCTTTTGGAAAGTAGCCTTCAGTAGTTCAGTAGCTAGAGTAGTTAACATGCATCTCCCCCTCCTTTGCCCTTTTTACATTATTTGTGAATGTTGCTTTCAGTGCTCGTGTAAATTTAGGGGGTTTTATCTTTCAGAATTTCCTTTAGCACTTCATTTTTTCAACTTTAATCTCGACATGTGAATAATATCCATCAACAGAACAGCACGCACTTTAAGAGCAGGTGACCTAATCTATGCCTCTGTCTTTATCTGTGTTTTCCTGCAAGTGCAAAATAAATGAGTTTTCAAGTGGTCTATGTTTTTAATAATAAACCTTTTAAAGTTGCTGTTATCTGAAACCTGTATCCAGTAGTGAGAATTAAATGTCAAAGAAATACTTGCTTTGAATTGTTGCTTGGTGGTTCTGAAGTTTTCCTTCATTTTCTCTAGGAGTTTTTTTGCATTTGTATGTGTCAGTATTTTTTTTTTTTTAGCCTTCCTCCTGCCCCAGAAAACTCTTTTGATGGACTGTCCTGTTTCTTTCCTTCCTTATTCTTCTCCCTTCTCTGACTTTTGAATATGTTGTTCAGTTCAAAATAAACTTCAATATTTCATCTTTGTCAAGTTCTTTGAAACTAGACAATGTAGTAGATAAGGATGGATCAGATTATGACATCCCTGAAGGAACAGCTATATTGTGAAATTGAAATATTTGTAACTCCTTGTGGGCTGAGACTACAAAGCCTAATTTCTTATGGCCTTAGCTTATAAATGCTGCTGCTTGCATAGTTCTGTTATCTATTCTAGTCTTAATGAAGTCTTAAAAATGATGCTAAAGCTGCATTTAGGCTGCAATTCAACTACTAGTCTGACTATGCGAGTCAGAATTTAAGGAATTTGTCAGATCATATTTACTCATTAGTCTAGAAATAGCTTTTGAATTATTAGTCTGTGTAAGTGAGAAGTACGGCTATGAGAAGTACCACCTCTCTGAAGCTCAGTTTCACTTGTATGCTGTGGCTCAATATTTTCGTGCTTTTTTCCAAAATACAAACAAAACGGGGTAAGAAATCAGAGCAATTTGTGTTGTGTTTTGTTTTGTTTTAAATCTGGTGGCTTTAACTTTTGGATAGCATGACTGATCTAAAAGTTGAAGCCACTTGACTATACCTGGTTTATTTATCCACACTATTCAAAACAAGTCATTAGGAAGATAAGACAGTATCTGAGAACTTCTGACTTGTGTAGTTTGAATCCCTCCAAGTTTGACGAACAACTTGTTTCTTAATCTCTCCTATAAATCTTTTAGGTTAAACAAACTGTTCTAGGAGTTAAGAAATATCCAGAAGAGTTGTTTTGGTTTGGGAGTGGGTTTTTTTGTTTTGCCTTAGAGGGTCTAGCTTTCAGGCTTGAGATACCGGATGTCTACAGCTATAACCTCTTGCTCTCAGAAATATTATCGTTCAGCCTTGAAGTGGAAGGACTGACTGATGAAACTTGACACTTCCAATACCTCATTGTGATGAGGAATTACGGATGAATTGAAAGAACAGCAATGAAGGAAGTAGTTTACAAAGCCAATGATGCAGCTGTCTTGATATCTACATGTAGTATCTCATGTTGCTACTTGTTCCCTGTTGTCTGAACTGTTGGGGCTGGACAGCTGGTTTATGTGTTTGTAAAGGAGGAGCCTGCTTAAAGTGCTATGTAAATTGAGATTCTGTATAAAAGAGAGACTAAACGGTGTCTACAATCAGTAAAATTGGAAAATACAGCCATAACAATCTGCACAGTCCAGTGTTGAAGATTTTTTTGTGTGTGTGTCATGAGATCTCTGATAAATTTAGTCAACACAGTGGCATTTCATAATAGAGTGTGAGACTGATTTAAAGATAGCAATCACCTTTTTAGCCAGAAAGAAGATTGCTATCCTGTAGAGATGATGTTCTAGTTGGGTAACAGTTGGAAAAGAGTAGATGAGTCAGACTTCAGGTGTGAAGTGGTGCTACTGTTGTGCAAAACTGAGGACCACATCTGCAGTGTATGCAAGAGCATAATAAAACCCATGGTTTTCAGACTGATGCAGGGAAAGAAAATGTTGCTGTCTCAAATCATATATTTTTTCCTGAGTATTTTGTAGACTAGCCAATACTAAAATAATCCTCACTCCTTTCCCACCACATCAGCTATTTCATTCTGTCAGTTCTGCTACTGTTTTGACTGGTACAGAAAATGAAATGAAAAATGATGAGAAATAAGAAGTAATATCCTAATAATGAAATGTAAGCTCTTTATGGTCATGAGTTGTGCTTTTTTTTTTTTTAATGATTTGTAGTGTTAGATACTTACTGTAGTACCTGACTATATCTTGCTTGATTGACCACCAACACGTGAATGAGTTAGTATGTTCACATAGAGTAATTAAAATATTCTCAGCAGTGCAGTGATCTTTCTCAATATGAAGCCTCCTGGTCAGTATACGCATCAAACTGATAACCATATTCTTTCTGGAGCTAATTTGTGATTTGGAGCTGCCTTCTACTGTATAGACATGCATGTCTTTCCTGAGTATCATGTAGTCCTTACTCTCTCATCCTTAAGGACTTTTCTAATCCACGTGACAATGTATTTTTCGGGAAGTTGAACACACCTTTTTATCCTACCAGTTAAATTTGAGAGTGCTGCAGTGGCTTGTGTTCAAGACAGTTGATATTACTATTTTTTTTCCTTAGCTTTTGTGAAATCTTGTTGCTTCTCCTTAGGTTTTTTTCCTTCTTTGGAATAATGTATCTCTTAATTTTGTTATTTGCTGTTGTGCTGTGATCAGGATTTCAACTCATCTCTCACTTGCTGGAGAGCAATTAATTTTTTTTTTTCTGTCTTCTAGTAGTAGCTCAGAATACTTATTAGGATTTCTGTTACGCTTTTGAAAGTGCACTTGGTCTCCCACCCTGTGCCTGCCCCCACTTTTCTACCACAAAGTAAGTCTGCGATTTGAGTTAATTTCTGGCTGCTCACGTGAAAGGATACTTCTCTCTTTGTGTATGCATGTATATATATATTTTTGTGTGTGTGCATATATATCTATATATGCATGTATGCACATGAATTTAAGGAGTCTTTCTCCTCAAATCCTTTTCTTATTCTCTCACTTACTTTGGGATGACTTCTGACTCAAATGTCAGTAAATAGGCATATCTAGTGAGAGGAGGCAGAGAGCTCACTGTTGAAAATAGTAGGGTGTTATTGTGGAAACAGTAGATGATGGGAGCAACGTTTTGCTATTATCTTTTATATACCATTCATGACTTCCAAAACAGGCAATGGCTTTTACCTCCGTCATATGGCATTTTCCAGTGTTAAGGCTAATATTCCATTTCCAAGTTGGTAGTAAAAAACCTTGTTTGAGCTAATGAATTCTAGCAAATCGTAGCTCATAAAATCCTGCAGAAGGGTTTAAATTTTGACTTTGAGAAGTTTCTAACAGCTTATGAGTTAGGCAGCCTTAAAGCAAAATCTGGGGTGGAGTCATCTTTCCTGTTGGAGTCTTTTGAGTTGTTAAATTCCAAGACTTTTCCGTACTAGTAGGGTTGAGAGCGGCACAAAAGCTTTCTGCGTTGCACCTGGTTTAGCCGTCATGCTTGGATCAGCCTTTAGTTCTGGCTTTCCCCCTCTTAGGTCAGCTTCTGTGATAAGGGCTCTTTGTGGAGGTTGTGCGAGATCTCCGCGAAGGGTGCATAGTTGGTGACCTCTCCTCTGAGGGATTGCAGATGAATAGACCATAACTTGAGCAGACTTTAGCCTCCATCCTCTTCTTGCTAGGCCTTAACATCCAGGAGGAGGTTTCCCACCTCTTTTTAGGATAAGTTTAACTCCAGTGTGCCTGTATAGTGTGAAATCACTGTCCAACTTGCTGCTTGCAAGTATGCAGAATTCCTGGGATGCTTCAGTAAATTGCCCAGTCGTTTCTAAACCTCTTCCTTGCAGTCCTGAAAAACTTGTTTTCCTGTGAACAGCTTTGTGTATTGTTAGTTTTGTCTCACAACTGAAGTTGTGTTTTCCCAGGTCTCATAGATATATCTGATATGCAGGAGAAATCTTGAAGATTTTGCACACAGGGCTTAAACCGTATCTAAAGGGCCTCATTCATATACTTGGTGTAAAATTCAGCTGCATAAACCTGCTGCTCCCCTCTGCACCTCACTATCTGCCTTTGCTCAGGACTGAATAAACAGGATCCCAACTTGAAGGAACGTACTTTCTCAGAAAGTACAAACTAATGAGGAGCAGTTCGGAGGAAAAGCAGCGCTGTGTGCTGGGAGCAGAATGTATAGCAGCAAGGCAAAATGCCTGATTTCCTGCCTTGAAGCTGTGGGTCTGTGTGTGGTCAAAATTTTACTAACAGAGTGCTCTGACATTGGTTTCCTGCAATAGGTTCGGTTTGGGTGTTAACCTTAGTAGACAAAAAAAGCAAGCTTTTTTTTTTTCCAGTTGGTGCCTTATTGCAGAATGGTGTCTTTCAAAGGTATAATGTTGTATAGTTTTGTTCCATGTTGAGCAGAGATACAAAGATCTGCATTGCCTACTTCAGGTACAAATCTTAGTACTAAAATTTGGCAGAAAAAAATCGAAGGAAGAATAGATGTCCCTTATCTCTGTAGAGATTAGTATTTTTTCCTCCTGATGTAGGGGTCTGCCTTTCACACTTCTTGTCTGGTTTGTGATAGGCCTTGGTTTCATTATGGGATTGAGCTTTGATTTAGTAGTCCAGAGTGTTTCAGATGAACGATGTTGTCTAGGTCTGGCAAAACTGAAATATGTTATTGGCAATTATCTGTGTGAATTTCCTACTGTGGAGCCCTTAATGTTTGATATCTACTAATGCATTCATGTACTGTCAGAATTTTTGGACTGTACTAAAACTTTACACTTGCTGTGGACAATATTTTTTCATTTTGATTTTTTTAAAAATAATCTGCAGTTAAACACTGATGCTAAATAGTGATACTGCGTGTACTGTGTCATGTGCCCAGAGCTGCAGAGACTTGTCCATAAATCGTAATGTTGGGATAGAAGGGAAAATATGCAGAGTTATTGAAGGCAGAAGTCATCTGTCAAATGCAAGCTTGTCATAAGGTTATTTAATTAGAGGAGTTACTAAGTAATTTTTCAGACTTCTGGGACTTACTCCCATCTGTTTGTGTTCAAAGATGTCCTCCCTGAAAGAGGCAGAAGGAAATAGTTCCCTTGTTTTTCAGTGGCTCAGTTTCTGAATCTGAAGATTAACCTTTTCCCCTCTTTAAAAAGGTTAAGATTTTAAGTTAATCTCCTTTTTTGTTTTCCTACTGTTTTCTTAGGGCACAAAACAATGCTTTTGCATGCTACAGAAAAGATCCAAGACACAGCAACTTTAATTCCCTTGTCTCAACCTATCTTCAATTTCCTTATATGCCTGTGATAACCTTCTGTTAGGGCTGAGAAAATGTGGTATACTTTTGTGTGCTTCATTGCATCATGACCTTGCAGATCTGATCCAGCAAAACACTCAACGTCTTAACTGCATCTTGTTTTCCTTTTTTCTTTTTCCTCATTCAAGATAGCTCTCCTGGATCCTGTTTCTATGGTGTTTTGTTGTAATAGTCACCTTGTTCCCTTTACTAACAAACTGTGGATGCGACTGCCACAGCAGTTTTGCCTTTACAGATACTTGCATTTCTGATAAATGTATATCCTTTTGATCTCAGTTACGTTTGCAGGTTTAAATATTTATAAAACAAAATTAAGCTGAAAAGGGTTTAGTTCTAATTGCTTTCCCTTTCTGCTCTCTGTGCTTCAAGACGTGTGTAAAGGCATGGGAGGGTTTTTTTTTTTCTTCCATTCTTCCCTTCTGCCCCAGCTGGTTCTTGTACTGCAGCTGAGGGATTGCCTACTGCTTCCTTCAGAAGTATATAGATGGAGAATTGGAAATACCTGGGTTATTGGAATACTTCAGTATACTTAAGTTATTGGATGCATACATTTTAAGTTGAGTTCTGCTTACTTATTCAATCCCTTGCTTTTCTTTCATTATTTAACTCCAGTTTCCTGGACTTATAGAAAATGAGACTTTCTCATGAGTGTAAATATTAAAACAAAGCACCACTGCCTTTGCTTTCTGTGCCCCCACCCACCCCCCACCCCCCCACCCCCCATGGAAAAGCTTTTTTTTTTCTTCTTTTTTTTTTCTTTAGAGAGTCAGTCTTAAAGCTAAGAGTGAGCAGTGATGAGTTGAATTCAAAGAGGATTAGGGACAGGACTTTGAAATGCAGGCTAATTCATCAGACACTTCTGATACTGTAGAATTAACAAGAGATGGCATTAAATCATGCCTGAGCATTTGTTGGAGTAATTGCCTTCTTTCAAGCAGAAAAATATGTAGTGGTTTTGACTGATGGGTGGTTTAATGTTGTAACTAAACTTGTAATCCTTTACTTGTAATGAGAACACCCCTTTCAGTCCTTTTTTCCCTGCTACCCTGGCTGCTGCTTCCCTTGCATCGAATACCTCTGATAATTTAGTGGTTTTAAAAAAGCCCGACTAGTGAAATACATCCATACCACCCCCCCCCCACCCCCCCCAGCTCGCTGTCAAGTCAGCTGAATGACTCGGATCACCAGATCTGCCACACCAGTGTCTAGAAGGGGAGAAGTGGGGACAGTCCAGCAGCTCAGGATGGAGATGTGGTGAAGTGTCAACAGCCTTTTTCAGCAGCAGCTGGTCTTCTTTAAAGCAGCTGACTTGTCAGGGTAAGCAGCACCAGCTACATTCTGCTTTGCAAAGCATTGCAGCAGTTTAAGATTATATTGTCTTTCTGGTTTCTTACTCTTCCTGCACTAGTTGTTCGTGGGATCTTTCATCTGCTGTAAGTAAAATCAACTGGGATTGTTAAACAGGGGTTTAGTCTAATCTTGTTAATTTTTTGAATGACTAATGTGCCCGCTATATCTCTTGGATCTGAATTGGAGTCTGTGTACTTGCATTAAGCTACTTGAATGTTCAGATTTCACATCTTGGAAAGTGCTCAAGCGAGAAAATGAATACGCTCGGCAATTCTCAAACAGGAGCTATGGACTTTGAAAGAAGCACAGTGGGCAGATACTGTTTGTGCATCAAGCCATGCCCTACTTTTTTGGGACCTGTCACCACTTTCTACCTTATCCCATTCCAGAAACTGACCAATTAAAACAATCTAACAAAAACATTTAAAATGTTCTTTGCAAACCTTATAAAGTATGGGAAAAGCAGTAGGTATGAGATAGGCATGCTAAAATTAATGCTGCTGCCTGAGTATGTACCTCAAAACACTTTTTAACCCATGAGACATGATGACAAAATGCTCCCTGGAGGTGGACATACCAATAAGTTGCTTTTAACAAGTTGCAGATGGTAAAGTTCTGTGACATCTTCCTGACTCTTCTTTTTTTGCTGCTGTTTTCCTAGTATACGTATAACAGATAAGATCACTCAGCTCCTTTTGATGATGATTTATGATTAATTTATTCTTGGATTTTTTCCCAATCTAGCACAACTAAGAGCAACATAAACACCATTGCTGCCGAGTGTGCACTTACTGTGTAAATTGTGGAACTAGTGTCTGCGCTGACAATAATTTGAGAATAGAAGGCTGTCCTAAACATTATTTAAAAAAACCCCATGAATTAACTATTGAAAGAAATGTCTTTGTCTCCATCAATCTTTCCTTTTGGGAACGAAAATTGAGTGATAATAGACTTAGATGTTATCTCGAATTTAAATAATCTTTTTGTGATGTTTTATTTCCATAGTCTGTGGCAGGTAGTGCAGACGAGTTAGATTTATTTATTTATTTATTTTATTTTGAGACATGAGAAATTTAACAGGAAATACTGGATACTGCT
This sequence comes from Haliaeetus albicilla, assembly GCF_947461875.1. Lineage (NCBI taxonomy): Eukaryota > Metazoa > Chordata > Aves > Accipitriformes > Accipitridae > Haliaeetus > Haliaeetus albicilla. The sequence goes on from NC_091495.1 coordinate 34,433,437, forward strand.
TCTGACTCCCTGCTGCCATCATCCTTAAGAGTTTATTCTTTGCTTTCAAAGTTACTGGTGCACTTGAGAGTTTACCCTTCCATCAGTCCCAGTACCCTTAAATGTTTTTCCTCCTCTTTTTTTTTTTTCCCCTCCCTCCTGCCATCCACCCTTATACGTTTACACAGCTTCATGAATCATGAGGATTGAATAGTCAGAAAAAAAGCCAGCAAAGCCTTTTAATGGCTCGTCTGCAGTATTTCTGTTGCATTCGTGTTCTTTCTCGTGTATGAGACTTTCCCCTCGCTTCTGCTGTTTCTGTGGAGAGGTGACAGTCTCTCCCACCAGTCAGAGCAAGATTCTGTTTTGCTTTCTGGTCCTTGGGCACTTCACGGCAAGTGCCGGTCCTGCTTCTGTCTGTGGTAGCCTCTGCGGAGATTTTTGCTTGGTTGGTAGGGCTTCTTTAGGCATGGTAGACTTGGGTTAGTGGGTGTTGTTAGAAGTAGCTGCTGGCAAGAAGATGTGTTATTATCCACCCAGGCTTTAGCTGAGCAGGTGTGTGTTATTGCACCGTCTTGACTGTCCTCTCTGTCTGATGGCCACTTCGGCTCCAACAGCTTTTTCTCACTGTATGGCTGAAGAAAATGAAGGGTGTGTTGTAGTTTTTTGGGTTTGTGGGTTTTGCGGGTTTTTTTTTGGTTTCCTCTTTCTGGTGGTATACTATCTTGCCAGTTTTGTAAGGCAAATAAAGTTTAGTTTTCTGCTTTCTTGGTAGGTGATAAGGTTGACCACTTAGTTTAGACACTTATTACTGGAGTGGATGAAGTCTCTAGGCAAAAGGGAACATGGTTAATTAGAGGTCACCTGGAGCTGGATGCCTGAATGCTCATAGAGCTGTAAGAGTGTTGTGGGGTTTTTTTATACCTTTAGGACCACGTTATATGATGTCAGATGCTTACAGAAGAATTTATAGTTTCTTGTAAAATACTGGAGTACAGTCTAAAACTGCATAGCATTTGTGGTCTAATCAATTAACCCAGTGTATATTAAAGCAGTGTGGGGATTTGGAGGATAAGTCATGCTGTTACTTTTAGGTTATCTTCAAATTTTAATTAGTTCCCCAAAATTTCCTGAAATGCAAATTTTTGTATTTAACAGTTTACCTGTGCTTTAAAAGCTTACTGCCTGAATAGCCCTGCCTGCCTTACCTGAGGGTTTCTGTTGCTCGTTGGCTTTTGTCAATTCAATAAGTTTATTATGCCCAGAATTCTTAAATGAAGTGGAACAAGAACTTGCAGTTGATCCCATTTGCTGTACAAATAAGTCTTCTGCTGCAAAGCTAGATCAGACCTTCCTCAGAGAATATGTATACATGTATATCAGAAACTTCAGATAATACATTATTTTTGTCTAATGCATTTTGGGTTTATAAAATGTCAGGTTTTATAGTTGTTTTGGTACCTCAAATAGTGCCTCTAAGCTCTAAAATATGTACTTTGCCCTAAGTAAATGTAAAATTTACAGAGAAGGTAGGGCACTAAGGCATTTAATTTTGTCTGGAGACTACAGCTTATAGTAATTGGCATTTTCAAAATGTTTTGAGTGTTTTCACTGAGAGTATATCTAAACATATTGCCTATGTATGGAGCCATCTAAGTATAATCTTCATACTTTTTCTCCCTTTTTTGAGAATTTTAAATTGCCTTCGTGTATGCATGAGGAGTGTGTGCGTGTGTTTGTTCCCCCCTCACTGGAATCTTCTATTTTTGTTTTGAATATTCAAACATATGAAAGGAATGTACCTTTGGCAGCAATTCACTTAAACTGAGTAAAGGAATAAGAATGAAAATTCAATCATCTTTGCTGTAATAATTTCAGACATTACATCTAACAGTGGTAATCAAATATTGCAAAGTATTTGTATGTATGCTCACTGTTTTTTCTGTTCATTTCTGCTTCGCTTCTTGGTGTACTTGGAAATGTCTGTTTTACTAATGCCAAGCCAGTTGGCCATCTAAGGAAGTCAGTGTTTGTTTATGGGATATTTCCTGCTCGTGTTGCCTCTAAGAAGCAGTGTTCTAGGCATTTCAGAGCACACTTTATCTCAGTTTCATACAAAACATTTTTGCTGACAAGGGAAGACATGGGTGCCCCATAATTTTAATTATGTTAAATTGCTAGAGTGCTTGCCTGGCACGTAGAAAGCTGGATTCATTTACTACAGCAAGAGGGACTTGGAGTCGTGTTTCTGAAGACCTCTTGGAAGGCAGCAAGCAAGCATTGGGTCAGAAAGCAAGCCAACGTGCTGGACTCTGTCCTCTGCTGAAGGTTCTCCTAGGTTAGGAGGAGCTGGCGCTTCAGAGCTTGCTTAGCTATTCCATAAGCATCTAATGTGATGTCTAATTAAAAAATTGTAAACGGGATTGGGGCGGGGGGGGAGAAGCGGATATTAAGTGCCAGCAGTAGCAAAGAAAATTGGGCTTTGGCTGCATCTGTGCCTTAAGCAGCTGTCGGACTCTGCTCGGCTTTCAGTCCTCTTCTTAGCTAACTAAGCTCTGTAAGGAGCCTTCATGCTTGGTTTAGGGATTGGAATTGTAGCAGGCATTAAACTGTTGCAATGCCAAGTGCTGCTCTACATAACATCAAAGTGCTTCTGTGTATCTGACCCCAAGTACATGATCAGAACAGAAGTATATGAAGTGCTGAGAGGAGTGTCGTCTGCAGTGAGAGCACCCCTTCCAAAATCATCTGGTGATTTGACTGATGTGTACTGCATGATGCAGCGAAGCCTTGTATTAGGCCAGCTGGATCAAATGATGCTCTTTGAAGATGTTGCCAGTATGCAGTTTCCTCTTAGAAAATCGTCAGTGAAGAAAATCTGTCTGCAGTTGGCCCTTGGCCAACACCTTAAAAGCAACTACCAAAACAGATATTAAGCCTTAGCATGCATTTTGTCCCACGAAGCCATGTTTCTCAATTATTCTATCTGAGTGTATGCTACGAAGGCAAGTAAAACTTTGCTTTGTTCTGTGTAATTCCCCGCTTTGTATTCTGTGTGAACTTCTTTGAAAAGTAGTGTTGGAACACGGCGATGAGCAAAGCGGTTGGTTTGACCGTGTCTAGGATAGCTGGATGGTTTAGCGGTTGGATAGCTCTGTGCGTTAGCCTGTGAGATGTTTTCATCTGTCGTGCTGCCATTTCCGTGAGTGGTCCAGGTAGCCCGTGGTGCAGTCATAGCTCCCAACCATCTCCTTTGCCCAAATGTTGCATGTTGTTCAGCATCTGGGTTGCCTGAGAGAGGAATGGCTTGTTTTGGAGGCACATTCAGCTCCCATTTAAGATGTTTTCAACCACAAAAGCTTTGCTGAAGTCTGTGTTGAGTTGCCACTTGTAAGGCGTGTAGTATCTTAATATATTTGGTGATGTTACATGTTGGTAAGTTGTTCTCTTGTTGATAGGAAGCCAGTGTAGGATAGAAATCTCTGCTATAATGAGATCTAATACATAGCAGCTAAATGTCAAATCCGTGATGCTTGAAACTTTAATTAAAAGAAAAAAAAAAAAGAGTATTGGAAGACAGAAATAGGAAAACCAGTAGTGGTTTAAAGTGGTTTGGTTTTTTTATAGGAGCAATACCTAGGGACTTGGATCAGTTTAATATCTTTTTTTTTTTTTTTTTTTTTTTTTTTTTTGTGCCAAGTGAAATAACAATTGACAAAACGCTAATTGCTTTGCAGTGCTTGTAAGGAATATAGTATTCAATGCAAACAAATATACCCAAACCAGAATGGTAAGTGGTCTGGAAGTTCGAAGTAATGGTAATGAAATTATCCACTAATGTACATCTGTATATAATTACAGCTTTCTAAACTCAAATGGCACTAGTCTTAAATTTCTTGTTGAATATGATTGTGTCTTGTTGTAGATGTGTAGAAGTGTTGTAAAAATGTGTTTGACTCTTGCTTTGCATTTGTACTACCTCATCCTCCCTTTCCCTGCACCAGTCAGAGCAGCTGCAAATGTGTCACTAATCATTTCAAGAAACAATTTTTTTGAGTCTAGCTCTTGAAACTGGAGTTTCATATTGCATCTTTGTCATGTCTCAAATTTAATCTATAGGGTAGTCTTAATGGAGTGGGTGATTTGAGAAGGAAAAGAAAAGGGGTAATTGCAAAGTTTGTAAACTGATGTAGGCTTTCTGAGGCATGGAAGGTTTACCGTATCCTGAAACAAAAAGTTGCTGTGCTTCAGTGATTAATCAGCATAAAAAAAACCCCAAACCCAAACCCCTAAGCCCCCCCAACTGAATAAATTTAACCATAATGAATTGTGGTTATGGTTTGCAAGGAACGTTTTAACAAGTTGGCAAGTAAATGTACATCACCTAACTTCTGAGCTTTTGGAGTAGCAAAGGTATTTAGAGAATTGGATTTAAAAATTACAGTTAATTCAGGTTTATTTGGTACACCTAATATATTACTACAATACTGTTGTAAGATTTCCCACTGAATGGTGTCAAAAGGTTGCAATTTTCTTTCTTCTCATGTCATCTGGTACTGAATCAGGAATTAATGGGAAGCAGTGATATGATGTGTAAAATTAATGTATGCCAAATCCCTGCAACACGTGCATTATAGCTGGCATGTACTTATTTTGATGTTGCTATACGTGTCCTGGCCTGAGAAAACAACTGCATGAACAACGACCCCAAATGCATTCCTCTAGTGGCATTCCACGTGCATCTAATGTTTGGTTAGTGTCTCTGCTAGTTGGCCAGCTACCTTTTTATTTTTTTTAGTAAGCTCAAAATACTTGTCCAGGTGTATTTACAGCATTTACATATTTAGGTTGTAGCCTGATATTTTCAGCTTTTTTAGTATGTCAGGAAAATGGTATTTTAAAGTATTAAGTACTAATAGTATTAATATATAGAAAGAGGCATTAGCCTTTTCTTTTTAATTTTATTCATTCAATCTCCCTCTTGTGCTCTCATGATTAAAGAGCTGTGCCTCCTCTTAAACGGTTTCAGTTGCTTTCAATCTTGCCTTAAGCTTAGCTTTTTGTATGAATGACTTTTGTCGGTGCAAGCATTATCTTCTACCAAGAAGATTACTCATCAAATGCAAGCAGCCTTTTAAGATCACATTAGAAGTTGGGATTTTGTTTCACTCCAAGCAAGCTGAAAAAGCAACTCTTGTCCTGTGATGATGACAACATAGGAATGTCATTTTGGCCATACGATTCATTTGTGTATTGCACCAAATTAACACGCTGAAGCAATTTACAGTCAGAGATGTAAAGAAACTGGTTGTATTTATGTCTGTGGTTTTAACATCTGCTTTCTTCTCCTTTTGTGCACTCGAGTTCTCTCTAAAGGATATAACATATTGTTTGCCCCTAAAAGGCATGGGGTTCCCATGTGTACTTTCCAAATGCTTCATTGGGTGAAAGTTGGTGCTTACAACAGAACATCAGTTTTAGCAGAGTAGTCTTTTTTAAAAATAGTTAAAAGAGACTTCTTTTGGAGAAGAAAAATACCACAAAGCCCTAATCTAGGGCACAAAGGTTTGAGGTTAATATCCCATACTCTCCCATCGCTATATTGTTTTATAAGGAGACTTAGGAGGCAAGTTGAACATCCAGCGATCTGCGGTGGGAACTTTCATCCTGGCAGCTTGGCTCACCCTAGAATGTCTGAAGGCTGTACCCAAGCAGTTTCTTAGAAGCCTCAAATTTATAAGCATTCAAAATGGCATTTAGCTATAAGATCTCTGAATCTAACTTTGCCTTTGGTAGTTTATGTTTATTAAAAAAAACCAAAACACAACAGCATCAAAGTCCAAAGTGAAAGAACTTGATAAATAATTATGCTTAATGGCACAAGGTCCTCAGCTAGAAGGATTAATGGGAAGGCAGATTTTTTTTCCCCTAAAGACTTAGAGACTTAAACTCAATAGTTTTTGTTTAATTACAGGAGACAGCCTTCCAAATTTTTTTGATTGCTTAATAGATGTGTTGCATTTATTTTTCAACTTACGTAAGTATTTTTTTTAGACTTGTTACAGCAAGTTTGTATAGTGAAGAGCTTCGTGGAATTTTGCAAAACTTGACATTCTTATTCAGAAGATTTTTATTCCAGCTACAGTTGATACTTGCACTTATTGTTTCCTTAGTATTGCTATCTATAATATGGTGCACAAAGCCAAATAACTAGTGAAATACAACTTTCTAGAACCATAGAAATCTTCCGTTTCAGTGTGCTGGTGGGACTCAGTGCACAGGGACAGACAATTTCCCTCACCAGCAGGAGCTATGATCATGTTCTTGAAATGCGTTGTGTGTTTTGGGGAGTGTTTGGGGGGTTTTGTTTTTTGTTGTTGTTGTTGTTGTCTTAAATCTTTCTTTAAGCAAAGCTCTTGACCTCCACGAGGCCCAGTGGCCCAAAGCATGTACCACCATAGTGAAACGTAGTTTAAGAACTTGGACAAATTCCTTCTCTCTGGTATCCTTGATGCATGATGCTATGAAAAATATGCATTTATAGCATTTCATGTTTAACTGATGTAGTGTTTAGATAGCTGGTTTTTTTTCTAAAAATGATTAACAAAAAAGCATCAGTATTCAGTTTTGCATTTCAGTATTTTAGAAATTGGATGCCTTCTTTCAACATATTTCCAAATATTAGTGCCTACTTAATGTAGACACTTAAGCTGAATTTACATTGGAAAATTCAGACGTGCTTGGGGACATGCTGAAATGATATAATTTGTGGTTGAAATGTTCCCCAACATAAGTTTGGCCCATTTCTACCCAGAGAATTCCCAGATGTGGCTAAGGAGCTGGGATGGCAGAGACAGTTTACAGTATGTGGTTTGTACACCATCACCCTGTTCTGGAGACTCTGACAGGTTCCTAGAAGAGATACGAACTGTTCTGCACTGCTTGAGTGCAGTGCCTAGTAAAGATTTAGGTGCACTTATTGATTAGTATAGGCATAGTATTGTATCTTCTTACATGGTGTAGTAAAGGTGTTGTCTTTCGCAGGGTTGTGCAAATAAAACTGGTATTGTAACTGGGACTTCTTCGGTGCAGATGTAGAAAAGGAAACAGAATTTCCTTTAGCAAGTGTGCAAGAACAACAGAAGCTGATGGCACTTAAATCAGTTGGCTAAGCGTAGTGTGCAAATTGGCATACAGTTACTAATTACCTTTAAAAAAAAAAAAAAGTTACCCTCTTCTCTGCTTCTTCCAAATGCATAATGGGATCATTCCAGCTTGACATCTTATATTTTTGTGGTAATGAGCATACAAGAGTGTGTGTGTGTGGGGTTCTGTTGAAAGGAAAATGAGATTTATAGATTCACAATAAACGTTGGAAATTGGAGGAGGGGGGAGATGAAACTTTTCTGTCTCCTCTCTGCATGGGTATTATCAATATTACTGGAATCACAAATCCAGCAGAGTTGCCTGTGAAGCCCAGAAAAAGCACCATTGAAATGAACACATGAAAATAGCAACCTGAAGATATTTTGGAATTTTTTTTCCAATAGTAAGGCTGCCACTCTGGATATAACTGCTAGATAACCTGACTTCTCTTTTTCAGATAACTTTCCTATTTGGGCTGTTCCTTGCTAGATTAGGGCTTTCGTCAGGTTTTGTTTAATCTTTTTGCCTGCATTGCTCACTTGAGTATTACCAATTTTAAAATAAATAAATAAAGAAATAAATAACTTAGTAAAATTATTCCATCTTTCCTAATACATTTCCTTCTTAAACATTTCTTTTTTTTTTTTCCAAATAAGAATCACTGCATAAATTAAATGCAAAAGCCTGTCTTAAATTTTTGTTCTTTTTTTTTTTTACGTTTTTCAAGTAATAGAGGAAATAATCATCCTTTCTCTTAAAATCCAAAGTTAGCTCTCTTGGACCACTTCATGAGTTTAAAATACACAAAACTTAGTTATTGCTGTTTGCTTTGAAAACAAAATAAAATCAATTAAGGAGATTATTTTAAAGATTATGTACTTTTTTCAGGAGGACCCAAATGATATCAACCCCAAAAGGAAAGACGTGCGTGGCAATGATGGGGAGGACAAAGCACAAAGTGTGGAGACGCTACCTCCAGGTATTGCAGTAACATTTGTTATGAAAGATCCGTAGCCATAAAACATTTATCCTTGGAAGCTGTAAAACACAGCAGTTGTTCTGATTCTAATCATTCTTTGTAGTTCGGAAGTGCTAGGATTATGTTAGCAATATGTACTTCTCTAGTCTTAAAGCTTCAGCTTTCTTAAATCTTACCTGCTTCACTGCTCCTTTGGGTTTAAAGCCATACAGAATGTCACTCTTTGCTAGTATGTTTGTATTGTCCTGCAATAGGTTTGAGCTGCCGTAAAAGCCTCTTGTATAAAAGTAGTCTGTTTCTCTCAACGGATAATGCTGGCAGGCAACAGGCAAGTTGCCTTGGGACTGTGCTTCCAACTAAAAATTCAGCCAAGGTTCATACTTTTTCAGTTTTGTCTAGCTTTTGATGCGGCAGTTTTTCCTGAGTGTGCTGATGGTGTACCTTTATTTTTCTCATACTCGCTCAGTATTCGTCACATGCTGGCAAATAACAGAGCAACGTGATTTTTGTTTTATTTGAGTGAAATGCTCTTATGCCTTGAGGATGAGCTAGGAAAATTAAGTGTTAAGGAATCTTCATTTCATGTGACTGCTTCCATAAACTTCTTTTGCTGCTTAACTGTTTCACGTTGGTGAGATTTAATATGTAGCTAGAATTATTGTACTAAGAAATACAGAAATAGTAAAATGGATTTGAATATTTTACACTGTATTGAAAAATTTTACTGTACAAGGAGGACAACTTCTGATCAGATAGCTTCACAACACGTTTTACTCTTCTATTAATCTGAATGTTTGGCTTACGAATTTGGTGTAGCCAAACATTTGAAATACTATGAGGTCTTGAAGAAAGAACTAACCAAGGTAAACTTTCCTTTAAGCAGCTGGAAGCTTCCATCCCCAATAACGTGTGAGTTATGATTTTTGTTTTACAGTCTTAGACTCCTGGTACAGTATAAGCTGTTTGACATTCATGGCTTTTTTCCTGTAGCCTTTGGCCTACCTTGTCTTAGCAGCTTTCTGGAGAGGAGAAACAAGACTCTGGCTATGTATGTATGCTTTTTTGGCAAAACTTTAACTTTGTGTGTGAATTGGGAAATAAATCCTAAAAAGTTGAAGAGCCTGGCTTATTTAACTTGGTTTCTGGCAGATCTTTTCAAGTATTTTTTTTCCTCTTAATAGAACTCTCTGCAAATATTGTTACTGGAATTATAGGTCAGCCAATTTTGCACCTTCCAGCTACTATTCTTATTTCCCCTTTTGAATGTTTATGTATTCTGGGCCAAACCCTGTACATGTCCTCTAAGACCTTCCTTTCCCAGTGGTCCTAAGTAACCATTTGAGTATTAAAAGAAGTGGGAAGTGTCACGGGTTGAAAGGGAGAGATATCAGAAGCTGGAGGGGTTGAAGCTAGAAGTAAAATCAAGTGTAAAGTAGAGCAGGTCAGGCTTTTTTCATTTCATCTGTTGATTAGTAATCTCTTATGGCTTGACTTAACAGGCAGGAGAATCGTTACTGCAGTAGTACAAGAGTCTCGAATCAAACATCAAAGGCTACACAGAATTATGCACTCTTAAATCACTATTTTGATTATCTTCAATTCATGTAGGCAAACTTTTGAATCCTTATGGCAATGAAGCTTGGAATTCATATTTCTGCAGGTTCTTTGCACTGTTTTAATGCAAAGTGATTGAATTCTAGGAGGGATTTGGTTCAAAACTTTCTTGCTTTTCTACTGAGGCTAGGAGACCTGTAGTTTAGGTTTCAGCATTATGTAGCATAGTATCTTTCAGAACTTCTTGGAATTATGGAATTGTTTATTATCTTTATCTTTAAAATGGCTCTATATAAAGATTAAACTGTTGGGTTTTTTACCTTCTGTACATCAGAGTGTATCTCTCTATCCTTTGTCATTTGACTTTTTTATATGCTGCAAAAGTCTATTTCTTGTTTTGTGAAAACAGTGATGTTAGCTTTTGTAGTTAGGAAGACTGACCCTGAACTCTCTGCCTGGATGACTAAAGCAAAACTGTGTAACTGGTTCGCTGTTATGACAGGAGTTACAGCAGTTACTCAAACAGCTCTTTTTGTTAGTTAATGAAGATCTGGAATCTCTTAATGCCTGTAAGTCAAAATAATCATATTTATATCAAGTATCCTACTGGTTTTAAGCTGTATTGAGTCAGTAAGAGGGAGTGCAAGCTATTTAGGAGATTTTGTGTCCATCTATTCCTACTCTTTGTTGCCTGCCACTTGGTTGTGTGCAGATTTATCTGCTGTGCTTTCTTTCCTTTTCTATCTCACTTTGAGCTGCTCTTACTGTTATCTGACTTTTCCCTAATAGATCTGATTCATATTGTGCATGGTTGACAGGGCCTTATGCTGCAGTCAGAGCCAGGCTTTGCCTCCTTCCTGGCTCCTGATGCCAAATTCACTTGTTCTTATATTCTGTGGGCTGTCACTGCTTTTCAGTAAATTTAGCTCTATGAAGTGATTTCCTTTCTTCTCAAATTTACTCTGTGCTTTCTGGACTAGTGTTGCATTTGCTGGTTTTAAACTCTTGGAGAATGGCAAATGATACATTTTAAATAATTTATATCAAGCTCTACTTGGGTGGAAACTGGAATGGAATAAAATGTACCAAACTAGCACTATTTTTTAAAATACAGCTACTTATTACAGGGCAAAAAAAAAAAAGAAAACGTGCTTCCTATTTAAAATCAACTGGCTTGTTATCAAAAATAATAGCAGTGAATTGCACTATTTTTGTTGATTGCCTTCTCAAAACTTCAGAGTTGGGAAATACCTGGGACAAAAAGAAACAGCTTCATTGGACAAGAGAAAATGGCCTTAAATTGCACTAGGGGAGGTTTAGATTGGATGTTAGGAGAAATTTCTTTACTGAAAGGGTTGTCACACATTGGGACAGGCTGCCCAGGGAAGTGGTGGTGTTGCCATCCCTGGAGGTGTTCAAAAAACGCGTAGACAAGGCACTTCAGGACATGGTTTAGTGGGCATGGTTGATGGTTGGACTCGATGATCTTAAAGGTCTCTTCCAACCTAAACAACTCTATGATTTCACCTTTTTATTTCTACTCAGCTTCTCAGGCTCAGAACAGTCTAAAATAAGCAGTTCTTGTCAAAACTAAGTTTAGCACTGCAGCATACCCTGGTTCCAGGTTCTTAGCTGGTTCAGTGATTTTTTTTTTTTTAATTTTTTTTTTTGGGGGTAGTGGGGGGGTGGGATGTGTCTATTTGGTAGCAAACTCTGCAGTTCATTTACTGTTGAGTTTAAAAGATTAATTTATTGCCATGTGAGATCTCGGTACAGGCAAACTCACATTTTCTTGAATTTGAAGTTACAAACTTGCTTAATTTAAGTTTGAAATAATGTAGCTGTGTTTTCTGATACTCACTCCACCTGGCAAAGTCATTGAAACTCAGGAAACTACAGAGCCAGCTAAGTCCCCAGAAGAAATTAAATCAAACATGCTCCTATTTGTGTACCCGAGGGAAGCATAGAGCAGAAACAGTACCTATTATTGGAAAAGGTTTGTTAAATCACTTCTAACTTCAAAATTTAGTTAATAAATTGTCAGAAAGGCAAGCCTTTCAGCAAAAGGAAGGCTGCACAGTATACTTAGCTTTGGATCAGCCTTTCATTTTCCAGCAGTTAACTTGAGCCGTTAGCACTTGTAACCATGTGGGCAGCCCACATTGCATGTTGTAAGTTCATGAAGAACACAACCTGTTTTAAGAAGAATGCTTGCGACTGCATCACCCTTATCACTGATGTGATGCCCTCATGACCTCCTGTGTTTTAGCTACTCTTTCTGCTGGATGGAAGGCAACTGGAGGAGTTGATGGGGGTGGCAGTCCTGAAGCAGGCATAGCATTAAAATCCATTGGAATTTGAAGTGTTTGAAAGTTGAAAGTCCTATATAAGTGCATTTTAAGTGTAGATTAGATTTTGTAAAATGCACCAAAATCTTTATTTTTAGACCAGAAAAGCAGTGACATGACATGTTCTGTATTTCAGAAAATATTCAATGTATGTTCCAGATTGAAGCTATATTATAAATTAGAAGCAAGGGTGATAATGTAGTTTAGTTACCAAGGAGGCTGCAAAAGCTTTGGGAAATGCTAAAGTAGAGAGTTATATGGGGAGATGACCTTGGGATCTCTGTTTCTTCTTCCAGTTTCCTGAATCAAGCCATTCTTGCATTTTGTATAGTTTTGTTGCAAGTGAGGTTTGGTGTCATTTTTGTAAATAACTCTGTATTGGGTTATTTGCAGTGTGGTAGCTGGCTGAGGTGTAAACTTGTTTTCAAAGAAAGTTCCTGGAAATATTCTGAAGAATGAACTTGAAAGGCTAAGGAAAACTCTTGGCAGTTTGTGGGCTACCAACAGCAGCTGGAAAGTTTCCTTTTTAGAGTTCTTTCAGTAATTGGAATTTGAAAATCTGTATTTCTCCCTCCAGTTATTTTCCTATAGTTTTCCTCTGGGCTGCTTCACCAAGTGTCTATTAAATGTTGTGCAGTTTGTTTTTGTTTAACTCTCTAGTTCTGGCTTCTGTGTCTGTGTGCATGTTTTAACTTCTTTAGGATGGTAATTTAGATGTAAAGATAGTTGCTCAGTATTAACTGGCTAGCTTTTAAACCAGTAATCCAGAAGTACGGATGCTTTTCTCTTACTCTGTGACTTTACTTGGATGTTGGAAGTTTCTTAAAAACAAACCAACCAACCCAAAACTACCTCCCCCCAACCTAGATATTTTTGTCTTACAACCTCCACTACCATCTGATAACCAAATTGCACTTTGGGTCCAAGTTGCTTTTGTAGATGAGCTCCTCAGATGATCCTGAGATTATAGAGAATTTTTAATAAAGTTGGTGGTATTTGTCTGGTTAAACAACAGACAATTATTTTGTTTAATGATGGGAAGTGTTCTTTCAATATCAGAATCTTCTAGCAGGAGTTAACGCACCATAGGTGGGGCATGGCTTATGGATAGAAAGCTGTAAATGAGCCCTACGTAGCTTCCATGCTGTGCAAACCTTGAAACTTCTGAGCAACCTCCGACTCTCATCAATAGCTGTTAGAGTAGTATTCCCTCTATGCATATCGGCTTAGTTGAGGATATGCCTGAGCTATATTATTTGTCTAAAAGTTGAACTTGAATGGAGTGACATCTCTGCAGCCTGCTGCTTACTGACCTTAATTGAAAGTACCTCAAAAACTCTGTATGTTAATGATGAAAACAATGAATGTTAGCTCCTCTAATCTGTAATAAATAGTGACCCCAAAAGACAGCTTTTGCTTTGCAGGAGATTCTCATACACATCCATGTTAAACCAGGAATGTT